>NC_056631.2:217368148-218094398 GCF_002870075.4 Lactuca sativa | reverse complement strand
ATGTTTTTCAAATTCCTAATCCTAGTTACTTTAGGAAAAGTGAATTGATGCAAACCTATGAAATTACACTTTGCACCCTTGCTAAGAAGTTAGTGGAGCGTGTGTGGTTTACCGGCACACTAATTGGTTCTAAGAAAAGATGGCAAAGGGTGATTCATTGTTTATCATAGTTCAGTGGAGCGTGTGTGGTTTACCGGCATATCGAATAGGTGATTGTAACAATGAAGGCACCGTGTAGATTTGCATGGTTATTCACACCCACTTTGTGATCCTCGGCATCCCAGTCACAAACGAGAGGGGCATATCGAGATTTAAACATGCCATTGAAAAGTTCAATGAATCTCATCGAAATCTAGGAATTCTAAATAAAACTTAAAGTTATGTTTTGTGGTGGAGAATTAGTGAATCTTCATTCACTTACCTTCAAATTGTTTGCATGTTGGATTACGGCATCCCTTTTTCTAATATGTAAATAATGTTGTTGGATCCTAGCCCTAATTTTTCATATTGGGTGATAATTAGGGATTTAATTCTAATCAAACTTTGTCTTTTCTATTTGTAGATGTCAAACGCAAACAACGCTGCTGCTAGCTCGTTCACATTGATGAGCCTTTTCCAAAAGGTGACTTTCGATGGAATGAACTTTAGCGAATGGATAAGATACATTCGCACGATTGCTCGCTACGAGGACAAGGAGTATGTCCTTGACGAGAAGCTTGAAAAGATCAATCCAGAAATCGCTACTCCGGCTGAAATGACTGCTTTTGAGACTCATGAGCGTGATGCAATGAAGTTCATTGCATCATGATAGCCACAATGACGCCGAATTCCAAATGTCCTATGAGGACATGTATCCGTACGAGATGCATCAAGACTTATTGGAGAGATACCATCAAAACGCGAGGCAGGAGCGTTACGAGATCTTCACTAACATGATCACTACTAAAATGGGAAATGGAGAATCCCTAACTGTACACTTGCAAAAGATGAAAAGGTATGTCGATCGTCTTCGCAAGTTGAATGTCGAATTTGGGGAAGACTTGGCAATCGACATGGTCCTTCACTCCTTGCCTCTGTGTTACAACCAATTTAGGATGACCTACCACATGAACAAGGAAGAGGTCACCCTAAGAAAGCTCCAAGGGCTCTTAATGGTTGCTGAGAGCAACCTTAAGGACAAGTCTGTTGCACAAACTCCCAATCCGTCCACTGCTCCTGTTTTGGCTATAGGGCAGGGAAGGGGCAAAAAGAGGAAGGCTCCGTCAAAGAGCCACCGCAAGGGAAAGTCCCGAGATGGTTTCTCTTCTAGTGGGACCAAGGTTGATCTTGCTAAACCCAACCCTAACCCAAAGGAGGCAGAGTGCCATCATTGCCACAAAATAGGGCATTGGAAGAGAAGCTGCCCGAAATATCTGCAGGCCATCAAGGATGGAAAGATCAAGCCATCTTTTGCAGGTATATACACAATTAAATATAGTGATTCATCCCACACTATTTCTTGGGTTCTTGACACAGGATGTGGTTACCACATTTGTTCTGATTTGCAGGGACTAGGAAGAAGTAGAGATGTGGAGCTCGGAAGAATAAATCTAATCATGGGGAATAGAAGATCGTTGCCTGTTACCAAGATTGGAGTGTATTCTTTAGGGCTTAGTAATGGATTGAATTTAGATTTAAATAATTGTTGCTACTCGCTAGATATGGCACGAAACATCATTTCTTTTCATGGGTTGTTTAAACAAGGATTTAGATATTCATTTAATAATATGAATGGTTGTATTTATGCTTATCTAAAAGGTGTTTTATACTTTGAAGCAATGCCTTGTAATGGAATTTATGAAACTATTATGGTTGTAGATAACCTAGGAAATGATGTGTTGTGTATGGATTCTTCAAACAGTATGGTTAGAGCATCCTTGTGGCATTGTCGTCTTGGACATGTCAACAAGAAGCGCATAGCCCAACTCCAAAAGGATGGAGTGTTGGAGTCATTCGACCTTAGGGAAGAAGACACATGCGAATCTTGTTTACTTGGAAAGATGACCAAGTCACCCTTCACTAGCACATGTGAAAGGGGTGAGGGTTTATTAGACCTCATACATACCGATGTATGTGGACCCTTTAGATCTACCACAAAGGTTAGGAGCCGCTTCTATGTGACTTTTACCGATGATTATAGTAGATATGGGTATATTTAGTTAATCAAGCAGAAGTCAAAAACGTTTTAAAAGTTCAAAGAATTCAAAAATGAAGTGGAGAATCAATTGGGCAGGAAAATCAAGATGCTTCGATCCGATCGAGTAGGAGAGTACCTAAGTCTTGAATTCCACGACTATCTCAAGGAATGCGGAATAGTTTCGCAATTGACGCTGCCTAGGACACCACAATTTAATGGTGTGGCAGAAAGGTGTAATCGAACCTTGTTAGACATAGTTCGTTCTATGATGAGCCGTGCTTCACTACCTATCTCATTCTGGGGGTATGCCTTAGAGACTGCCGCCCATATCCTTAACCGAGTCCCTACTAAGAAGGTTGCCAAAACACATCACGAAATGTGGACAGGGAAAGCTCCCTCGTTGGCACATATCAAGGTTTGGGGTTGCTAGGCTTTCGTAAGACGAGATACTCATGACAAGCTTGGACCTCGTAGTGAGCGATGTATTTTCATCGGCTACCCGCAGAAATCCTTTGGATATCTCTTCTATAGACCGAATAAAAATGTTGTCTTCGTTGCGAGGAGAGGGATTTTCCGAGAGCGAGAACTTATAAGCCAAGGAGACAATGGGAGGCAAATCGAGCTTGAAGAGATTAAAGAATCGATTGATGAAGGAACCTCTACCGCTGGCATTCAACCCGAGGAGGAAACTCCGGTTGAACCTATTGACCAGTCCTTACCTCTTAGACGTTCCTAAAGAGTTAGAGTTCAACCCCAATTTTATGGTTTTCATATTACTACCGAAGGGGACACGTATATTAGTGATGGTACACTAATAAGTCTAGATGAACCTAATAGCTATAAGGAAGCCATGGCAGGCCCAGAGTCTGCTAAATGGAAAGAGGCAATAGACAGCGAGATCCAATCCATGTATGACAACCAAGTTTGGAATTTGGTTGATAATGTGCCCGGACGTAAGACCGTTGGGTGGAAATGGATCTTCAAGAAGAAGAATGACGTGGATGGGAATGTACACACATATAAGGCGCGATTGGTTGCGAAGGGCTTTACTCAAACTCCCGGAGTTGATTATGATGAGACCTTCTCACGAGTTGCGAAGATAAAGTCCGTTATAGTGATGCTAGCTATTGCCGCATTTCATGATTATGAGATTTGGAAAATGGATGTCAAGACTGCTTTCCTTAACGGGAAGTTGGCTGAGGATGTTTACATGGCTTAGCCAGAGGGTTTTCTGGATCTGTGTGTAAGCTTGAGAAGTCCATTTATGGACTTAAGCAAGCGTCTTGCAGATGGAATCTTTGCTTTGATGAGAAAGTCAAAGAGTTTGGATTTGTACGAAGCGAAGATGAATCATGTGTATATGTCAAAGCCAGTGGGAGTATAGTCAGCTTCCTCGTTCTGTATGTCGATGACATACTACTCATAGGAAACGACGTCCCGACACTGCATAAGGTTAAGTCCTGGCTCGGGAAGTGCTTCGCTATGAAGGACCTCGGAGAGGCTTCCTATATTTTGGGAATAAGGATAGTGAGAGAACGAAGTAAGAGACTAATAGGACTTAGTCAGAACACTTACTTAGATAAAGTACTAAAACGTTTTAGTATGGAGAATTCAAAGAAAGGAGAATTACCGATACAAAGTAATGCCGAGTTGAGTAAGACTCAAAGTCCGAGTACCGAAGCCGAGATAGTAGAGATGAGCCGAGTACCTTACGCTTCCGCAGTTGGCTCAATCATGTATGCTATGACTTGTACTCGCCCTGATGTGGCCTTTGCTTTGAGCATGGTCAGTAGATATCAAGGGAACCCTGGCAGAACCCATTGGATTGCGGTCAAGAATATCCTTAAGTACCTTCGGATTACCAAAGAATGGTTTTTAGTCCTCGGAGGGAGTGATGACTTAAAGGTACGAGGGTATAGTGACGCCAGTTTTTAGACCGACAGGGACAACTATCTTTCGCAGTCGGGCTGGGTCTTTACCCTTAATGGAGGAGCAGTAACTTGGAAAAGTTCCAAGCAGGAAACCGTAGTTGATTCAACGTGTGAATCAAAGTACATTGCAGCAAGCGAAGCATCGAAGGAGGCAATATGGTTGAAGAACTTCATTGGTGATCTTGGAGTTGTACCTGCCATAAAGGAGCCTATGGAAATTTTCTGTGATAATGGAGGAGCGGTTGCGTTGACCAAGGAACCGAGGGATCATGGTAGATCTCGTCATATCGACAGAAAATATCACTTTATTAGACATCGAGTAGAAGAAGGACATCTCGTGGTTAAGAGGATATCATCAGAAGATAACCCAGCAAATCTGCTTACGAAGTGACTGAGTAGGGTTAAGCACATGCAGCATGCTAGGAGTATTGGGCTGAAAGATGATATTAGTTTAGATTAGATAGTTTTAGAAACTTATAATAGATAAATGTAATTGACATTTGATGATTAAATAAAGGAGTATTATTTATGAGTAAAGTTACTGACTTATGTTGATCGTTTAACTGTTGTTTCACTTTGCATGTTTTGACTTCCTGAATAATTAAGTTATTAAGAATAATTGAATTATTCAAATGATCCACAATCGTTCATATGTTGGAAGTAGGTATGAAAGAAGATTTTCATGAATTGGTATGTAGATTGTCTAAATGGTATTAGACATAACAAATGTTTGCTGCAACATTCATGAGTGCTTATGAACTAGTTTTGAGCATTGGAAGAAACCCGTGTTTGCTGGAATCACTTTAAGGTGTGTGTATATATATATATATATATATATATATATATATATATATATATATATATATATATATTGTCAGTGCTCGCAAGATGATAACATCATATGGTCTTAAAACCTAGATATATGGTTTGTTATTTGTTAATTGGTTGTACATTGATGATGTGAAACCGCATCAGTAAATTGATGTTATAAAACACATTGTTGTGTATGATTGATTAGCGAATAAGTAAATGCATATAAGTCGAAGTTTATCTGTTACTTTTATCCTAAGAGGGTAAAAGCGATATCTCGGCCGCTCGATGATTTGATTTGACTTATGTGCCGGGCCCGGTCAGAACTTAATTGATGTGTTAGATTAAGTTCTATGGCGAATAAATATGAGATCAAGAAACTAAACGCTGGATTGTGATTGTGTCCGCATGATATCTGAACAGAGGACTGTACGATCCCTTACCTAAAGGACAGAACTGATAAGATCAGAGTTGACAGCGTCTTTGAGAGCTACGATTGCTAATCGGTTTGTATTTGCATATATAGTTACTAGACATATCCAATTGGGAGACTGTTGGATTAGTGTTTAAGGCTATAACTATATTTGGTAAGTATTTGACCCGGTTCAGCATGGTCCTTTTGGGTTGCCTTCACCATAGCAACTTGACATGATGATTTATAATGAGAGAAGAAATATTATTAATATATTATGAGCATAATATAAAGAATAATAATATTGTTATTTGATTGATATAATTCATAAATTAATTATGAATTAATTTGGTGACTTAAAGAGATTAATTAAATAAAGGGGCATAAACTGTCAATTGTATGATAGTTGTATTTTGGGCTGTGATTCCTTATGAATAAGAGGGTGGATGATTTTAGGGTTTGGAAGAGCCTAGAAATCGTCCAAAGGCTTATCAATAAGGATATTGGATTGCTTAGGGCCTAAGTTATTCAATTAGTGTTTTAAGGGTGAAACCCTAAGAGGCTCACTAGTATATATAGACCCATGGGGTTGAGGAAATCGGCACCCTTGTTATTGGAGTAACCCTAGCCGATTTCTCACCCTCCTCTCTCTCTCTCTCTCTCTATTATCATCCTCTTGCTAGTTGGTGTTTGTAAGCCATTAGAGGAGTGCCAATTGTGACTCTAAGCCCCAAAGACAAGAAGATTCAAGCAAGCAACTCAAGGTATTCCTTTAGATCCGATTTCGTATGTTATGATTTGAATGTTTATACAAGATCTATCAATAGAAGTCTTGGATACATTGCATGTTCAATTAGAGAAACTTAGATCCAAGCATTAGGGTTTGTATGTGCACATAGGAAAGTTCTTATGGCTCAAACCCATCAAAAACCTCAAACAAGTCAAAACTAAACCTCAAAAACATGAAATCTTCAAGACTTTCAAGAAGCTGTTTTCTTCTTCATGTCATGAAAATTGGGGCTCCTAAGCTAATATATTCCCTAAAGTAGATTAAAATTTTTTTTTTGATGTTTTGAAACCAAGAAAGATGATCCAGACCAACAAAGTGTGAAATTGGATACAAATGTAAAACCTTAACAACACAAATCACAGGGAGATTAGAATTCAGGTTCTACTTTGGGATTTTATGTTTACTGCAGCAGGGGAAGCCAACGAAATAGGGGTTGAGACACATCTTCGGTAAAGTGGTGAGGCTTCAACTGGTAGTAATTGGTGAGAACAGGAGGGGGAAATCGTGCGTTACAGTGATTTAGTCGTGAACAGGGGAGGCTGTACCTAGGTCACAACGATGAAGAGTTGTCGTCGAATTGGGTTTTCAAAGTAGTTTGGCATGAAGGCGACACTGGTTTACAGCTGATGGTCGTCGATAGAGGGTATATGAGAGAAGAAGGTGAGGCAAATGGTGAAAAGGATGGTGTATGAATCGATTAAGTAAAGAGAAAAAGGCCTTGAATTGGATTAGTTACACGCTTAATTGAATAAAATTATTTTGGATTTAATTGTAAAGGGTATTTTGGTAAAGTTATATATAGTTTTGAATTTTATATAACTTTTATAATATTAAAATCCTGTAATTCTAATTAAAATATAGGGTTGGACAAATACGTAAATGTTATAGTTTTAAAATGACATATCTTCGGTAAAGTGGTGAGGCTTCAACTGGTAGTAATTAGTGAGAACAGGAGGGGGAAATCGTGCGTTACAGTGATTTAGTCGTGAACAGGGGAGGCTGTACCTAGGTCACAACGATGAAGAGTTGTCGTCGAATTGGGTTTTTAAAGTAGTTTGGCATGAAGGCGACACTGGTTTACAGCTGATGGTCGTCGATAGAGGGTATATGAGAGAAGAAGGTGAGGCAAATGGTGAAAAGGATGGTGTATGAATCGATTAAGTAAAGAGAAAAAGGCCTTGAATTGGATTAGTTACACGCTTAATTGAATAAAATTATTTTGGATTTAATTGTAAAGGGTATTTTGGTAAAGTTATATATAGTTTTGAATTTTATATAACTTTTATAATATTAAAATCCTGTAATTCTAATTAAAATATAGGGTTGGACAAATACGTAAATTGTTATAGTTTTAAAATGACATATACGTAACTTAATATTTTATAAGAACATTCTTAAAGTTTGGAAGGATATATATGAAATTTTCCTTTGGGTGTGAACCATCAAAGACACAAGATTTCTGGTGCTTGCTTCCAAGAGTTTTTGAAGAATGATTTGATTATTTATTTACAAAAAATAACTAAAAGGTATGTAAACCCTAACCTTTTATTATTTTCGAAATTTCTAGGGTTTCCATACTAGGGTTCTTTGATGTTCATGATTTATAGCTTTCAATAGTGAAACCATAGATCTAATTAGGTTGCATGTGAACTTAAGGGTTAAGTTATTTTCCACCGCATGAATTTTGTAACCTTAAAAACCTAACAAAAACATCCGACAACCCCCTACTGTCTTCGCCCATATATACAACCATGTCAATAAGGGACAGTGGCGTTGCCATGCCAAGTATGACTTGAAGTTATGACTTTGGGAAGACCAAGGGTATAAGGGATTGATAAGTCATCCAAAATGGTAGACGAGCCAATAATTTCGACGACAACAGGGTCTCATGCGTGGTCTCCCAAAACTTTTATATGTTTGAATCACGCATTACATTGCATATGTTACAACATGGGATGATTTTATACTATTGATATATGGAAATTGTTCAGAATAAAATATATATTTTTGTTTTAATATGACATGTACTGAGATTTTAGATGTTGGAGATAAATAGAAGTGATTTGGATCACTTACATGGAATTTTGGGAAAGAAAAAAGCTTATTTTTGGGAACTTAAAAGTGGAAAGCATCATACTAGCTACTATTTTTGTGTATTGTAAAAGTCATAATTAAACCCCTTGAATCTTATAATTATCTAACGACAAAAATAACATAAATGGAATAAGTCTTGGCTAAACATTATGCTTTGTAAACATAAATAGTATTTTAAAATGATATAATTAAAAGGTAGGGTCTTACACATAACCATCTTAAGGATCAACCTTCTAATTTCTAGATGGCATAAATTATAGTCAAACTAAGCTAAAAATGTTACTTCTGTTTTGATCCAATTAATCTATCGATAAATGTTGCTAGCAGCTAAAAGTTGACGTTTGAGAAATACGTTTGACCAGGTACAAAGCCATTCAGAACGACATTAGAAGTTACCACTACCTTGCCGGTTGGAGACTTGAGCCTGAACGAGTATGGGCCATGGAAAGATGGGCTGACGTCGGCTTCCCAAACCGCACCCCAAATATTCTTCGTTGGAACAAACTGTTGACTACCAGGCGAAGCTATCTCCACTGACCTAAGTCCACCATCACCATCTTCAAACTCAATTGCAGTTGCGAACCAGTTAGGGTTTGTCTTTGCATCAATCTTGAAAGCGATCTTTGTTTTCCCATAGTAGCATGGCACCCAACACATGTACGTAGCTAGACTGTCTTATTAGATAATGATCTTTGTTATATATACTCAATCACTTGTTTAATAAAATCATGCACGTACCTTCGATATTGAATATCAACTTGGCCGAGATTATGGAGGTTATCAGCATGTCCTGGATTCGCCATTGCACCAAAAGCAGTCCCGCTTAAATCAAAATGGAATGGAACATTGTTACATGCACCTGGGCACTCGTCAGTTATTGTTACATTAATAGGGTTCGGAGAGCAGTATGGCTCTCGGCTGCATTTAATCTAAGAAGAATTAACCACAATAGTGTCTTGATGGGTGTTTTGACCTCATGCATGGATTCAGACTCTTGAAAAGGTCTTAATGGGTTGTTGGGAAGATATGGAACATGCAAAGGCACAAAGTTGCCAAATTTATGCCTTAGAACGTCTTAATGGACTCAGATTTAAAGATTGGACATTAGAACATCGAGTATTAAGCACTTAATGGAAGATGTGCTTAATTTGTTTGTACGATGGGCATATATTAGCATGTGCAGCGCGTATAGCTTAGGGACTCAGTACCCTGCACATACTAGGGTGGTACGCTAGGCGTACACACCTCAGATGGGCTTAGACTTGTTTTGAGAGTGTAATCCCTTTGGGACTTAATCAATCTTTGGGCCATGTCACATTTTGAGTTAGTGGGCAAACTTATCTCTTTTGGGCCACGGTTACTATGGTTGGGCTTTATTGGGCCATGAGGCCTATTAATGATTTTGGACATCGACTTTGGGCCCATTAGCAAAGGAAGACCTTTTGGGCCATTGTGAAAGAACTTGGGGTTTGGGTTCTTCGATTGGATAATGTTCAGCCCTAACCTAGGGTAATGGTATTATTATACAACACGGGTGTTCGCGGACTGTTAGGAGAGCATCTTTCGGATTCTGCAGATAGAGGTGAGTCTCCTCACCATACCAATGGGTCAAAGGCACCAAGGCCGCCCATTTTATGATATATGGTACACTTGTTGATGTAGTGTTATGTGGCATGGTAGTTAGTTGGTTATGTGTTAGGAGGTATGCTAGTTGTATATATGGTATACTTGTATGGAAAACCATGGGAAAGCCCATGACACCTGGATGTAAGACGATGTGGGCAGCCCATGGTTTTCCTATTAAAGACCATAGGGGGAGCCCATGACACCTGGTTGTAAGACCATGTGGGGAGCCCATGGCACTTAGGTGTAAGACCATGTGGGGAGCCCATGGCATCATGGAGTAAGACCATGGGGAACCCACAACTTCCTTATATGTTTGTATGCATGGCTTATATGGTTTATGTAGCTTTTATAGCTAATGTGGATTATGTGATTATATGGATTATGTGGGGTATGCTCTGGGGAACTCACTAAGCATTAGCTTACTGTTTGTTGGTTTGTTTCAGGTACTTCTGAGCCTAAGGGAAAGGGCAATGCTTGATAGCGCGACATGCACTCTCTCATGCTTTTTTATGGGACACTCTGATATTTAAAATAAAATTGTTGATGTTATGAATTTGAAAACAATTGTTCTTGAGATTTTGTGGTTTATTGGAAATTTTTTGATTATTTAAAAATGAAAATTTTCTTTTTAAAATTTGGTTGTTACATTAATAAATGACATAAATGATTTATTGATATATTAAGAGAATAATATATTAATTAGAAATATTATTATTATTTAATTAAAAACCAATCAGAAATTAATTTCAATTAATTTTTTATTAATTAGATTAATTAAAGTGCAAGGATTAAAGTTGTAATTGTTCAATAGTTGAAAATAGGGGTTCCAAAACCTTCCCCAAGGTGGTGGACGGTTTTGGGGAGAAATTATAGGGTTTCTAAAATATCTCTTAAAGATAATTAAGGTGTTGGATAATTACCAAATTTAAAATAATAATATTATATTCCAATTAAGGTTTCCAAAGCTTCTTGTATCAGCTATAAATAAGGTCTCTTGGCATCACATTTTCGGCCATTACTTCTACTAAGAGAATAGTCGAAAATCATATCCCTTTCCTATCTCTTCAAGTTTCCTTAGTTGTTAGGGTTTGGGTGTGGGAAAATTTTCACATATGTCCTTGCAAACATTAATAATTACATCTATATCCTTTCAAAGTTTATAATTACGTATATATCCTTCTTAACCTATTAAAATTACATTTATATCCAATCTTATAAGTTAATGAGGTATTAATCAATTTAATACCAAAAAATATATTTAAAAATCAAAATAAAAGATGATTGTATTAAATTACCCTTTCCAGATTATTAATAAATAGAAGTAAATAGATTTAATTAGCATTAAACCTAATTAAATATGACAAAACCTCAAACAGGTAAAAACTAAACCTCAAAAACGTGAAATCTTCAAGACTTTCATCAGGTTGTTTTCTTATTCTAGTCGTGAGAATTGGGGCTCCTAAGCATATATATACCCTAAAGCAAACTTAAACAATAATTTTGATATTTGAAACCAAGAAAGATGATCCAAACCAACAAAGTGTGAAATTGGGTGCAAATGCAAAACCTTAACAACACAAATCACAGGGAGATTAGAATTCGGGTTCTACTTTGGGATTTTATGTTTACTGCAGCAAGGGAAGTCGCCTTCATGCCAAGCTACTTCGAAAACCCAATTCGACGTCAACTCTTCATGGTTGTGACCTAGGTACAGCCTCCCCTATTCACGACTAAATCACTGTAACACACGATTTCCCCCTCCTGTTCTCACCAATTACTACCAGTGATGGTCGTCGATAGAGGATATATGAGAGAAGAAGGTGAGGCAAATTGTGAAAAGGATGGTGTATGAATCGATTATGTAAAGAGAAAGAGGCCTTGAATTGAATTAGTTACACGCTTAATTGATTAAAATTATTTTGGATTTAATTGTAAAGGGTATTTTGGTAAAGTTATATATAGTTTTAAATTTTATATAACTTTTATAATATTAAAATCCTGTAATTCTAATTAAAATATAGGGTTGGATAAATATGTAAATGTTATAGTTTTAAAATGACATATACGTAATTTAATATTTTATAAGGACATTCTTAAAGTTTGGAAGGATATATAGGAAATTTTCCCTTGGGTGAGAACCATCAAAGACACGAGATTTATGGTGCTTGCTTCCAACAGTTTTTGAAGAATGATTTGATTAGTTATTTACAAACAATAACTAAAAGGTATGTAAACCCTAACCTTTTATTATTTTCGAAATTTCTAGGGTTTCCATATTAAGGTTCTTTGATGTTTATGATTTATAGCTTTCAATAGTGAAACCATAGATCTAATTAGGTTGCATGTGAACTTAAGGGTTAAGTTATTTTCCACCGCATGAATTTTGTAACCTATAAAACCTAACAAAAACATCTGACAACCCCTTACTGTCTCCGCCCATACATACAACCATGTCAATAAGGGACGGTGGCGTTGCCATGCCAAGTATGACTTGAAGTTGTGACTTTGGGAAGACGAAGGCTATAAGGGATTGATAAGTCATCCAAAATTGTAGAGGAGCCAACAATTCCGACGACAACGAGATCTCATGTGTGGTCTCCCAAAACTTTGCATTACATTGCATATGTTACGACATGGGATGATTTTATAGTATTGATATATGGAAATTGTTCAGAATAAAATATATATTTCTGTTTTAATTTGACATGTACTGAGACTTTAGATGTTGGAGATAAATAGAAGTGATTTGGATCACTTACATGGAATTTTGGGAAAGAAAAAAGGCTTATTTTTGGGAACTTAAAAGTGGAAAGCATCGTACTAGCTACTATTTTTGTGTATTGTAAAAGTCATAATTAAACCCCTTGAATCTTATAATTATCTAACCACAAAAATAACATAAATGGAATAAGTCTTGGCTAAACATTATGCTTTGTAAACATAAATAGTATTTTAAAATGATATAATTAAAAGGTAGGGTCTTACACATAACGATCTTAAGGATCAACCTTCTAATTTCTAGATGGCATACATTATAGTCAAAGTAAGCTGAAAATATTACTTTAGTTTTGATCCAATTAATCTATCGATAAACATTGCTAGCAGCTAAAAGTTGACGTTTGAGAAATATGTTTGACCAGGTACAAAGCCATTCGGAACAACATTAGAAGCTACCACTACCTTGCCGGTTGGAGACCTGAGCCTGAACGAGTATGGGCCATGGAAAGATGGGCTGACGTCGGCTTCCCAAACAGCACCCCAAATATTCTTCATTGGTACAAACTGTTGACTACCAGCCGGAGATATCTCCACTGAACTAAGTCCACCATCACCATCTTCAAACTCAATTGCAGGTGCGAACCAGTTAGGGTTTGTCTTTGCATCAATCTTGAAAGCGATCTTTGTTCTACCATAGTAGCATGGCACCCTACACATGTACGTAGCTAGACTGTCTTATTAGATAACGATCTTTGTTATATATACTCAATCACTCGTTTAATAAAATCATGCACGTACCTTCGATATTGAATATCAACCTGGCCAAGATTACGGAGGTTATCAGCTTGTCCTGGATTCGCCATTGCACCAAAAGCAGTCCCGCTTAAATCAAAATGGAACGGAACATTGTTACATGCACCTGGGCACTCGTCAATTATTGTTATAGTAATAGGGTTCAGAGAGCAGTATGGCTCTCGACTGCATTTAATCTGAGAAGAATTAACCACAATAGTCAAGTTATATATATATATATATATATATATATATATATATATATATATATATATATATATATATATATATATATATATATATATATATATATATATATATATATATATATATATATATATATATATATATATATATATATATATATATATATATATTTGTAATCATAATCAAGAAAATCACTTTGGGATTAACTTCTTCACCTAATAACAATCCCCACATCCTTTTCCTTGTAAATAAATCCTAGAATTTCCTGCTGCTATCATGGCTGAGTATGGTGGTGACTGTACATCATTAGCCCAATTAGCCCATCCACAAGCTCCTCCTGTAGATATATTTGATAAAATGAATACTAATATTCTTCACAAGTAATGAGATTTTTTTCCCGAAAATGAAACAAATTATATTGAGATTTTGTTACCACTTCCAGCGCCTCTTGGATCTCCATACCATGTTCCTAGAGCTGGTGAAAACCCATCTCCATTTGCAAAGAGGTCATCGCTTGAACACAAAGAATTGCTTGCAAAAAGAGAAGCAATTGAACACACAAAAATGAAAATGGAAAATGGGTTTTGAAGGTTGAACGCCATTTTACTTTGAATATGCTCGGTATTCTTTTGGTATTTATATTGGTAACAAGAATGTGATAATTAATATTTTTATTTAGTTGTCATAATTGTAGTCCTTGAAATACTCTCGGTATTTAATTTTCAACATTTCTATTTTTATATCTTCATAGTATGTTCAAAATATCAGTAAGTAAATTTTCTGTTGAGAAAGGTATTTCAGTATTTGCTGAGTCTAAATTTATTGTGAACATTGTTATCGCAAATAAGTCAAGAATATAAACATTATACATAAGTTAGTTTGTGGGAATTTGTAAATACAATTATATAGGTAATCTCTTTTTTCATAATTATGCAACTCGTTTTCATTTTAAGTTATCAAAATTAACTGTAGTATCTATTCACTAAGTTTTCAAAAGTAATTAATATAAGTTTATGTCAGGTATTAGTAAGTCTTGAATTCGAATCAAAGCTGCCATTTATTTCATCATTTAAAGTAAGCTTTCATATTTCTTCCATATCTATTTAAGATTAATTAAATCGTACTTCAACGTTAATAATATTAGTACACTACCTTCTGTCTGCCGGTTATGAAAGTGAAGTTCGAATTAGTCCGTAAATCACCCAACCAAATTTAAAAATGCTCCAAAGGTTGATGTTCTCATCAGCCTCCACCACAACGAAGCCGGGGGTGTTGTGAAATTGAGCATTTATGGAGTTAAGAGGCTATTTTGCAACTCATATGGGTGATGGTGGCTTGGGTCATTGGTTTTTAAAGACAACGAGATTAGAATTTTACAATGTCGTGTTTATTCAGTATAATCATTATGTAGATAAATCTCTCTTAGTGCATCCTAAATGGGGTTATATTTTGTAACTAGGTGTGACCCATATATTATATGGATTATTTAAAAAAATTAAATATAAATGTCTAAATATTTAAGAACTTTGGATTTATAAAAAATAAGAAAAATAATGAATTATTAAAATTGATTTTTTATCTTTTAAATTTAAATAAATAAATAAAATACACTAATGAGCTTTAATTTGGAAATTTTGAAATAATAAGCTAAGTCCATTAATTAAATTGATATTCATTTATTACTACATTTATTTTAATTATTATATTGAAATATTATATCACTACAAGAAACGAGACCTATAGGGACGACAAATGTCGTCTCTATAGGTTATAGAAAGTCGTCTCTATAGGTGGTTGTGACGACAATTCGTCTCTATAACATTTGTCGCTATAGCCCCGTCGCAATAGATAATTTGGGTCGTCGCTATAGATATCGTCGCCATGGGTACCTTTTAGAGACGACATATCGTTGTTATTGGTTTGGGGTTGTCATCCCCATTGCTGGACCTATAGAGATGACAAGTCGCCCCCATAGATAGACCTATAGATACGGCATGTCGTCTCCATAGCTAGACCTATAGCTACGAAATGCCGTCTCTATAGATATTATATAGAATTTACATTCAACTTCTATTTTTGTTTACTTTTCCAGTTTCCTCAAATACAAAAGCGCAAAAACACTAAATTTAACTACAAAAACATTAAATCATACAATATCAAAACATTTGAATATCTTATACAATTGTTTACTAAAACATAAAACATAATTTGGAATCGTATAAAAGTTTCATACAATATCAAGAAAACTGATTGTGTAGCCATGTTTACTTGTTTGCACCACCATCTTCAGACTTGAAAATATATAATTGGGAGAAGCTCATGACTTGGAGAAAATTTTGCAAGTAAGATGAAACCAAGATGGTTTTCTGATTTTCAAAAGACTAATGACCAAATACCAGATATTCCGACCTGTGACATCTTTTGAGTGACCAGTTAACTTCTTCATAACTGAAGGTGGCTCAGAAACAGTACAAACTGTCAAAGTTCCATCCGTTGCTCCAAATGCAAGTAAATCAGAGGTCATATTCCCAAACTTTATTATAGTAACCGGAGAAATGTTATAAAAAATAAATAAATGTAACAAAGATAAAACAAGGATTGGGGACAGATTGATCTTAGAAAATTAATTACCCATGGATTTGCATTGATCAAATATGTATTGCATTCCCACAAAATAATATGCAGGTTCAGCTTTTTTACGTGAACGATTCGTTTCACTTAAATTTGATCTTATACTGTTTGTGCGACTCACTGTTTGGCTTTCACTTGGATCCTATAAAACAATTTAACACCTCAAAAGATATATTATAATAATCAAAAGGTGTTTGTATATGAAAATAAAGAAATGAAGCAAACCCTGCTAAAACTCCAGTTGTCTATGTCATGTGTAATGGAGGTTGGACCTGAAGATGGTGCCCATTGCCTACTGATGAATCAACCATTAAATTAACATGATGTTAGAATTATATCAAATCAAGATTCATATTACACTCTAGACTCTACATATAGTTGCACATTCATGATTAATGTACTACTTGAAGCTTGTGTATTTGCATTGATCAAACCACATTAAATTCCTGAAAGAACTTGTGTAATTATGGATTTTTGTAAGTAATTTTGGCGTGTATGTTCATATGGTGAACCCAATCATCAAAATTACATAAATTTGAAGCAGACGCAAGTAGAAAATCAAGTAAAAATGGCAATTACCTGGTTCCAAGGCTATTTAGGTGGCTAGGTGACTACAACTTCATTCGATTCTCCAGCCTAGTAATCAAATTGCGACAAGACACAAGCCTTTGCCATTGCATCTCCAAGCCTACACACATGACATTTGTGCAATTTAAAAGCATAATAAAGAAGTATGCATACATGAATTGCACTAAAACCAAGTACACACACAAGAATCGCATGAAGGAACTCGATAGTAAGAATTATAGGTTTTAGAAGATTACTGAGTTGTACATACAACAGATTGACATGATTTCAGATAACTTTGTTTACATCACAGAGTTATAGAGATTTGTAAAAAAAAGATGAGGTTCAACAATAATATGAACACGAAGAGTGTGACATTTCGATGGGGCCCGGATCAGCAGTCGGCTTTTGAGGCCCTTAGACAGAGGTTATGTGAGGCTCCAATTCTCGTACTACCTGAGGGGCTGGATGATTTGGTAGTGTAATGTGATGCATCGATCTCGGGGTTAGGTGCAATAATGATGCAGAGAAGGCATGTGATTGCATATGCCTCAAGGAAGTTGAAGCCTTACGAGGCGAACTACCCCAGTCACGACATGGAATTGGAGGCAGTGGTGTTTTACCTCATGATTTGGAGGCACTATTTGTAGGGAGTTCGGTGCACCAACTTCACTGACCACAAAAGTTTGAAGTATTTGATGGATCAATATAACCTAAACATGCGACAGAGGAGGTGGTTGGATGCACTGAAAGGTTATGATTGCGAGATCTTTTATTATCTAGGGAAGGCCAATATGGCGGCCGATGCCTTGATCCACAAGACGATGGGTTCTTTGATTAGGAGCGTTTATTTGAGGATGACGGTGGTCTCTCCACTTCTAGATATGATCAAGAAGGATCAAGTGGAGGGCTTGAAGAAAGAGAACTGGAAGATAGAGCGAATTCAGGGTCAGTTTCCCTTGTTTGTTCGGGATAGTCGAGGTCTTCTGACACAATGTGGCCAGGTGTGGGTATCGGTAACCGAGGGTGTGAGATAGAAGATCCTGGAGGCGGCACACAGATCCAAGTTCTCTATTCACCCGTGGGCCACAAAGATGTATAGGGATTTGAGATTGACTTATTGGCAGCCCTGGATGAAGCAGTAGATTGGATGGTTCATGGAGCAGTGCTTGACCTGCATGAAGGTCAAGGCCGAACACCAGTGGACTCACAACAAGTTTCAACCAATACCCATTCCTATGTGGAAATGGGAAAAGATCACCATGGAATTCGTCACGAAGTTACCGAGGACGGCGAGGGGTGTGGATGCCTTATGGGTTATTGTGGATAGATTGACGTAGAGTGCCCACTTTATTCCGATCTCCGAGAGCATCTCCGTTGAGAAACTAGCAGATATTTATGTGCGAGAGGTGGTAGTTAGGCATGGGGTGCCAGTGTCGGTGGTCTCTGACCGGGATGTCCGATTTACATTTAGATTCTGGAGGAAGTTCCACAAGGAACTGGGTACTCGGTTACATTTCAGCACAGCTTACCACCCCCAGACAGATGGCCAGAGTGAGAGGAAGATCCAGACACTGGAGGATATGCTTCGAGCAAGTGTATTGGACTTTAGAGGGAGATGGGATACATACCTGCCATTAGCAGAGTTTTCATATAACAATAGTTATCATACTAGTATCGACCGACACCCGTTTGAGATGTTGTATGGTCGGAGCCTCGGAGTGTAGGACCCTTATTTTTTGGGGCGAGGTTGGACGCTGAGTCATGGGGACCACCGAGGTGGTGCTCAGGACTACCAAGTTGATTTAGCAGGTGCGCGACCGTCTGTGAGTCGCTTAGAGTCGTCAGAAAAGCTATGCTGACCAGCGCCGATCAGATCTTGAGTTTCAGGTGTGGGACTTTTCTTTATTGAAGGTGTCGCCATGAAAGGGAGTCATCAGGTTTCGAAAAAGGGTCAAGTTAGGGCCCCGATACATTGGTCCATTTAGGGTTTCTACCAGGGTGGGAAAGGTGGCTTACCGTTTGGATCTGCCGGACAAGCTTAACCAGATTCACAACACCTTCCACGTGTTTTTGCTTCGGAAGTGTGTCACTGATGAGGCCACAGTTATTTGATTGGACGACATTCAGGTTGATGAGAGCCTGAACTATATTAAGAGAACCATTGCGATTTTAGATAGATAGACTAAGGTTCTTAGTAACAAGGAGGTGAAGCTGGTGAAGGTGCAATGACAGCACCAAAGAAGCTCCAAAGGGACATGGGAGCCGAAGGATAAGATGCGGGATCATTACCCCGATCTATTTGCGTCTACGGACTTTGAGGACGAAGTCTAGTCCAAGTGGAGGAGAGTTGTAACACTCCAAATTGGGTATTACTGTTTAGACCCTTGAAATGGAAAAGATGGCATAAAAATTCCCTTAGTACACGAGGCGTACTCCAAGAGTACGCTTAGCATACTAAGGATGCATGAACACGGAGGGTGGCCGCATACGCAAGGCATACATATAGGTACGCGGGACGTACGCGACAGAGGGCCACAACCCTAATTCTCGGACTTGACACATATTTAAACACCCTTAAGCCTCTTGGACAAAACCCTAATCAGCCTCCATAGCCTCATTTCGCCCTTTTACACCAGAGATACCTTGTGAGAGTGTTTTTGAGCTTAAGGACTGTATTTGTGGCCATTTTAGGGTTCATTCAATAAGAAGGAATTTCTAAGAAAGCTTGGAGTGGCATTGGGCTTCAAGAATCTACATCTAGTTCACCTTGAAGGCACCAAGGCCGGCCGATTTTATGATGTGTGGTACACTAGTTGATGTAGTGTTATGTGGCATGTTAGTTGGTTATGTTCTATGAGGTATGATAGTTGTATATGTGGTATACTTGTATGACCGTGGGAGAGCCTATGACAATCCGGAACTACTATCTTGTACAAGTGGTCAATTCTATCAATGTTAAACTTGATTTCGTTACCTTTTAGCACCGTTTAGTGGCTCGTTTAAGTGTTCTAATCTTTAGTACAACCAAGGTTGAGATTAGGGAGGAGCTATCAAGTCGCTAGGATCGGTCCCATAGCATACAAACTCCAGTTACCCCGAGAACTTAGCAACGTACATCCCGTCTTCCACGTGTCGAACCTAAAGAAGTGTCTATCCGATGAGACACTCGTGATTCCCCTCAATGAGGTCAAACTAGACGAGAGTTTACACTTCGTGGAAGAATCGGTTGAGATCATGGACCGGGAAGTCAAACGAATGAAACAAAGTCGCATCTCGATAGTGAAGGTTTGCTAGAATGCCAAGCGGGGACCTGAATTAACTTGGGAGCGCGAGAATTCAATGAAACAGAAGTAACCTCATCTTTTCCCAAGTCCATGATTTGTATTCTATGCTTGAATTTCAGGATGAAATTCCCTCTAACGGGGGGATGATGTGACAACCCGAAACTTTTACCTTGTATAATTGGTCAATTCTATCAATGTTAAACTCGATTCTGTTACCTTTTAGCATCGTTTAAGGGTTCGTTTAAGTGTTTTAAACTTTAGTACAACCAAGGTTGAGAGTAGGGAGGAGCTATCAAGTCGTAAAGTAGCAAAATCGGGCCATACACTCTCTTAGGAGGAGTGTACGGCCGTACACATGGGTGTGCGGCTGTACACCCCTCCTCATGGCTGCACACTTAAGGTGGTCGGTCACCCACCCCTATATATATGAATAGATCGCCTGACTTCATTCCTTTCTCCTCTTGGATGCACACTACTCCCTACTCTCTTAAGTTTCTTCAACCGTGAACTCTTCAAGGCTTCAAAAACATGAGTATTCCATCCTTTATGATTTCTATACTTGAAAGACTTCTTGATTCAAGCCTTGGTTCATCAAATTCCATCATGTTCTTCACCCTTTGAAGGAGTACGGCGGCACAGCTTCATAAGGTTGGACGTACACCTCCTTAAAGGCTCTCCAAAGTGAGAGTTTGGCCCCTATCTTCTAGTTGGACATGATCTTAGCCTTGATGCACCTAAAAGTCGACAACTTGGGCATGAACTTGAAGAGTGTATGACCACACACCCTTTTGTAGGGCCGCACACACACCTTAGGGCCATACACCCACTTTCAAGAACATTTTAGGCCTCAAACTTGCATTACTACCAAGCATAGGACCTAGAACACTTCCTTGATGCTTCTTAGGGCCTTGAAACACCTCAACATGCACACTTTTTCATGAGTGTATGACCGTACACTCATGGGCCGCACACCCAGGGCTGTACACACCCTTAGGTTAGCCATACACCTCCTTCACTCAATCCCCTATGGTTTTAAGACTTAGTTCAAGTGTTTCCAAGACTTTAGGGTGGTTTCCTATCATGTCTAGTAGTGAAATATCCTAATTTGAATCATATATGTGTTATTACATGTTAAATAGGATCCAATTGTGTTCGAGGCTTCATTTGACACTCAACATCTCTTATCGATCCTTCATACAAACCACTCACTCGAGGTGAGTTCATACCCCTACACTTTTACGATTTTTAAACGTTTTCAGGGGGAAATACAAGCCAAACACAAATGCTTTTGTGAACTAATACAAAAGGACTTTTAACAAGTATAAAACTCATACAATTGATTCAGACAAACGATTTTCATATTTGTATAAAATATTTAAATATCTTATCCGTTTTGTAATGTGTTGAGCATAAGGGACGTTTTCAACTTACTACCAAAATTGCATAGTTTTTCAGATTCAACATTCACATCATATACATTTAAACTATAATAGGTATAGTTTGGGGTTTTCAAAACATAACTTCTATGAATTCAAAGTTATTCACCACTAAACATATAAACTATGGCGGATTTAGTTTATGGTATTCTTTACTACAAGGGCATTGCATTTCATAATTATTTAAGTATAATTATTACCGTATACCGCATCCAACGGATTCTAATACAAGAAAACACTTTAGAATTATATGTAAACTAGATTGTACAACATTGTGAGGCTCTACTTCAAAACTGTACCCAGAGGTGTACTGAATTAAATCCTATCATAGTATAACCAGAGTCTCCTGGAGGGAGAGCATGAGATTTGTGAATAGGTCTATTCAGGATTGACAATCCCACACCAAAACTGCTAGCTACAGTTAGGCAGGAATGCCTGAGGTGACAAATGTCATTTAAGCATGGTTATACGACTCACAACAATTATAAACTAATCATTTGTTTATGGAATTTCATTCTTCAATGGTTTTATTTTAAGTAATAAAACTACTATAGATACTGGTGTTAGTCAGGGTTTTCATACTATACATATTGGTGTTAACCAATGTTTTCATACAATACATTACTTACAATATTGGTGGTAGCCATGGATTTTATACAAGAACTTTCATACAAAACCATATGATATAGCTGGTGGTACCAGGCATACATACAAGTACTTTCAGACATAAGAACATGTCACACCCCAAAACCAGAACGGTGGAAACGTTCGGGGGTGGAGGACGTCATGTATAGTATCACAATAATGCAAAGTAGTAAAAAAGCAACAACATCATCCATTGCATTAATAATATAATTTCATACAAGTGTGTTCTGCCAAGTTATATTGTAACAGCCCAGATTCCCAGGTATTATTCATTCTTATAATTTTGGTGATTTGTGAGGAGACTCGGCGAGTTGGAGCTCAAACTTGCCGAGTACGATCGCGGCTATGGGCACGGGTTCGCGTCTGGACTCGGCGAGTCCACGCTGTTTAATGAAACCCTAATTCCCCGGGTTTGGAGCCTATTTAAGGGCACTTATAGCCTCCCATTGCGGCTACCAGTCCCTTGAGAGAACCCTAAGAGAGCTAAATCGTTTTGGGAGAGAGGAAGTCACTTTTGGGCCTTTGTGTTCCTTGTTTAGCAAGAAGAAGGTGGCAAGAGCAAGGAGGAGGTGAGATTCCAGCAGACCCAGAGTCTAGAGGCTTCATTTTGAGGTAATAGTTCGAACCTCCTTCAGTTTTAGGGTTGATCTTTAGAGTTAGGGTTTTCTAACCCCTTTGGAGAGTGATTATGTGAAGCAAATGGTCCCTCTTCGAGTTTGTGCCTTGGATCTGGACTCAAAGAGGTCCATAGACCCTAACCCTTGGAGCTTTTTGGGGTATTATGGAGTTCTTGGACCTAGGTTGTCATTTTTGGGACCAAATCTCCTTTTTATGCCTTGTGGGGGTTATACAAGCATCAAGTTTCGAACTTTACGTGACATTCATGCTTGGGAAGGCCAGATCTATGGTTTGGGGAAGCAGATCTGACCTCAGAAGGTCAATAGAGTTTGTGCATGGCATGAACTCGCCGAGTTGTTCTTGAGACTCGGCGAGTAGGGTTGGGGTTTCACGTAAATTGTTCAGCGAGTAGACTCGCCGGGTTGGGGGATGACCCAGTGAGTCAGGGAGAGTCAATTGGGGGCTGGGTCAAGCCGGAACTCGCCGAGTTGTTCTTGAGACTCGGCGAGTTGAGTCGTGGTGGCCCCACGATTCATGCCAGGTGGAACTCGTCGAGTTAGGGAAGTACTCGATGTGTCAAGAGAGGATCCGAGGGAGTCAGTGAACACGTATAGACTCGCCAAGTCGCTCTAGTTCTCTCGCCGAGTCCAATCAAAGTTGAGCGTTAACCGTTGACCAGAGTTGGCCAGTGTTGACTTGATAGGGTTAGTCAACCTTAGTTGTGAAAGTGTTAATTAGAGATATATTGTGTTATAGGAGGATTATAGCTCGGGGGGATCGAGCGCGAGTGATTTCCGGGATTTGCAAGTTATCGAGATACGCGAGGTGAGTCTTCTCACTATACTTTACCATGAGTAGGTAATCAGAGTTATGTGACAGAGTATTTGTATGCTATATGTATGTTATGTGTTGTACTGCATTATTTCTATGTGATTTATGATGTGCATGTTTATAGAGTTGGAACCGGAAGGTTCACATAGATAGAACCAGATGGTTCACAGAGTAGGGTCCACGGACCCACAGAGTTATAGCCTCGAGTGGCTAATATGTGTTATGTGTGGTATTTTGGAGAACTCACTAAGCTTTGTGCTTATAGTGTTTGGTGTTATTTGTTTCAGGTACTAGTGATGACCGTGGGAAGGCGCCGGCTTGATCAGTGACACACACGGGATTTTTATGTTATGAGATCTTGGGATTTTTATATGGCATGGATTGAGTTTCAAACATTGATTTTTTTATGAATATTAAATGAATTATGTTTTATAAAATGTGGAAAATTGTTTTGAAATTTACGGTGTTACATATATAGACACCAAAAATATATATCAAAATAAAAGATGAGTCTTGAACGAGCTCCGTCGTCTCAAAAACCTGGCACCGGTACATGTCTACTGGTGACCTGAGAGTACAAGTTATTTTGAAAAAGTTTATCAGCTTTAAAGCTGGTGATATCATAAGTATATTAGTGTCTGTGTTTGTATGAAAGCCTTTGTAAGATGTTTGTAAGATGTAATGTATAAGTTTTGTGAAGTTTGTATTTGTTTGAACACTCCTAGAAAACCCTATGTTTCCTACTAAAAGTAGCCTTCTACCAAAGCATCTGGTATCTGTGTGTGTGTCTCTTGTAAGAGTGTGTATTTTCCCAAATCCGACTATCATTAACCAAAAATATAGTTTTTACATTACTGTGCATCGTGTGCATGTTCACGAAGTGAATGTAATGGGAAAATAATATAGTACTGTAGTGTTGTATTAAGTAACTACTGTTGTACTAACTACCTTAAACCAATTGTTATTTAAAGTACCATGTGATCGGCCTGTACCCTGCTACCGACTCGATAGTAAAACGACAATGTAAGACGCCGTAAGAAATGACATTTGGCACCCGTAGACTTGCAAGTCCCGCTGTAGCGAGCAACAAGGTGTAGGATAGTCAATCCAGTATAGATCTATACGCAAACTCATATGCTCCCCAATTAAGGAGATTCTGGATACAAAAACGGTCATTGTAGGTAGTGTCATGCCCCGTTTAATGGCTCACATAACTGTATTAATGTATATTTAGTGTATGTGCTAGCTTTATTGTGTGTTCTTTCTCTGTCTAGCATGTATGTTAGTTTCTCATCATAGTATTTATCGTGTGTTTCTCGTTATAATATCTCTTGTTAGTTTCTTATCATAGTATCTATTGTTTGTTATTGACTCATGTATGAACTGACTCTTTGTATGCTTCATTGTTCTAGTAATAGTATTAGTATATCTCTAAACTATACCTATTATAGTTTACTAGTAATGTTGTTTGTGTATATGAGCTTGTTTGTATACCCTTTCTACCCACAGGTATTGTACTGAATGAGGTAACCTTTTATATCTATATACATATACATAATATATAACTAGGATTCAAACGACCCTCGGACAGATAACCATGATACCCTAAGTCCACAACCAAACAAGGAACAGGAAGTAAGGTGAGCTATCAGTCCTAAGTCCTTTCAATCCTACTTATATAACTATATCTATATAGATACACTTTTAACATAATATAAGTTTAAAAGAGTTTAAGAATCAATATTTGACATGTAAAAGAGTTTGTAAGACAGTTTGAAGTAAAACAGTTTGAAAAGTAAGAAAACCACTTGTTTGGTAGTTATTAATCACATGTGATTGATATAATAACTATAATTGTTCAAATTGTATCCCCCCCATAAAAGCATTTAAAACATTTAAAAGGTTAACTAAAGGGGTATGAACTCACCTGTAGTGAGTGGTTTGGATGAACGGATTGTATAAGATGCTCAGTGTCAAGTGAAGACTTGAGCACACACGTGGATCCTATTTAACATTTAATGATACATATATGAATATAATTAGTGCTTATAACATCTAATTATTGAATTGAAGCTACCTTAGAGGCTAGTAAACACTTATTTTGAAGTGTTACAACCATATATTATTATATATAAGGGGTATATGGCTATACAAGGGAGTGTATGGTCAAAATACACACCATTTGTGTGTGTGCGGCCAGGGGGTGTGTGCGGCTGCAAACTCCCTATGGAATGTGCCAAAATGTATTTTAAGGCTTTAGGACTTATCTAGGAAGGTTCTTACTTCATGCTTTAGCCTTATATGAAGTTTATTACCACTTTTGGACCTAAAAAGGGTGTGTGCGACCAGCATGATGTGTGCGGCCGCACACCCTTTATGAACATGATAAAATCATGTTTTTCTAGCATATCATCAAGTGTTCTTAGCATATAACAAGTTATAATAAGTGTATACACGTTATAGAGCCTTGAAATGGTGATTAAGGTGCAAAACTAGTGTTTGTTCTTGGTGTTCTTCGTGTTCTTGGTGTTCTTGACTAAAAATGGATGTTTTCGTGGATCAAGGCAAGGGGAAAGGCTAGTTAAGGTCACATATTAACTAAACAAAGGATGAATCACTCACTTGATTGAAGTTTGGCTTGAAAATTTGGATGATACTTGAGAGAAAACGTGTTCTAGCTTTGAAGAAATGAAAAAGTGTTCAAAAATGACAAGTGTAGTATATATACGGGTGAGTGTGCGACTGGGGATGGGTGTGCGGCCGCACACACCTTGTTTGGTGTGTTTGGCCCGATTTTGTGATGCTACACACATACTAACCCATTCTACGACTCATATCTTGATTATACTAAGTCTCAAGCACTCCTATAGACCCAAAACTTCATTATAAAGCAGCAAAATGAGGCTAACTTTTGATAAAAATGAAGAACGTATAAGTTAGAAATTTTGGGTTGTCACATCCCCTCGTTAGAGAGAATTTCGTCCCGAAATTAGAGTTTAAGCAATTAAGTAGTTACAAATAACTAAGTAAAAAGACGAGGGTATTTCAATTTCAT
This sequence comes from Lactuca sativa, assembly GCF_002870075.4. Taxonomy (NCBI): domain Eukaryota; kingdom Viridiplantae; phylum Streptophyta; class Magnoliopsida; order Asterales; family Asteraceae; genus Lactuca; species Lactuca sativa. The sequence goes on along the minus strand of NC_056631.2, from coordinate 218,067,772 downwards.
CTGATCCTCTTGCTCCCAAGTGAATTCCGGTCCTCGCTTGGCGTTCCAGCGAACCTTCACTATCGGGATACAACTTTGCTTCGTTTTCTTGACCTCCCGGCCCAAGATCTCTACAGGTTCTTCCACGAAGTTGAGGCTCTCGTTGATATCGATCTCGTTGAGTGGGATGACAAGAGTCTCGTCGGACAGACGCCTTTTCAAGTTCGAGACGTGGAAGGTAGAATGTATGTTACTGAGTTTGCGTGGTAAGTTAAGTTTGTATGCTACAGGGTCGATTCTTGCTAGAATCTCGAAAGGCCCTATGTACCTTGGATTTAGCTTTCCATGCTTTCCGAAGCGTATCAAGCCCTTCCAGGGTGAGACCTTCAATAGAATGCGGTCGCCCACCTGGAATTCCAACGGTTTCCTTCGCTTATCAACGTAGCTTTTTTGTCAGTCTCTAGAGGCTTTCAATCGTTCATGAATCTGAACGATCTTCTCTGTCGTTTCCCGTATGATCTCCAGACCTGTGAGAGTGCTGTCATGAACCCGTCTGTTAGCTACTGGGTATCACCCACCTCAGCCCAGCACAGAGGGGATCTGCACTTTCGGCCACAGAGGGCCTCGAATGGAGCAGCCTTTATGCTCGTGTGATAACTGTTATTGTAAGAAAATTCGACAAGGGGTAAATGAGTATCCCATGCTTTCCCAAAGTCGATCACACAGGCTCACAACATATCTTCCAAGGTTTGGATAGTTCTCTCACTTTGTCCGTCGGTCTGTGGATGGTAGGCTGTGCTCATGTCCAGCCTCGTTCCTAAGGAACTTTGTAGCGACTGCCAGAACCTCGAAGTGAACCTACTATCTCTGTCCGAGATAATGGATATGGGAATACCATGCAGTCGTACAATCTCCCGTATGTAAGTTCTTGTAAGCTTCTCCATCTTGTCTGCTTCTTTGATCGGCAGGAAGTGTGCAGACTAGGTCAATCTATCAACGTTGAACCATATGGTATCAAGTCCACCCATTGTCTTGGGCAACTTGGTTATAAAGTCCATAGTGATCCGCTCCCACTTCCATTCCGGTATTTCCGGTTGTTATAGTAAACCCGAGGGTTTCTGGTATTCGACCTTGACCTTCGCGCAAGTAAGGCATTTACTCACGAAGGTAGCAATCTCTGCTTTCATGTTAGGCCAACAATATAACTTTTTAAGATCTAGATACATCTTATCTGAACCCGGGTACACGGAATAACAAGTGTTGTGTGCCTCTGTCATGACCAAGTCTCTCAAGCCACCATGTTTCAGTGTCCAGATCCGATCCATGAGGTATAAGGCTCTGCCACCCTTGACTTCCAAATTCTTTTCCATCCCTCTCAGGGATTCACCCACCACGTTTTCAGGTTTCAAAGCGTCGAGCTAAGCCTCCTTAATTTGCGTGGATAAGTGTGAATGGATAGTCATAGTCAATGATTTGACTTTACGACCATAATATTCTTTCCGACTGAGGGCGTCAGCTATTACATTGGCTTTACCCGGATGATAATGAATTTTGCATTCATAATCACTGAGTAGCTCGACCCACCATCGTTGTCTCATGTTGAGCTCCTTCTGGTCGAATATGTGTTGTAGGCTTTTGTGGTCTGTAAAGATAGTGCTTTTCGTACCGTACAGGTAGTGTCTCCAGATCTTCAGAGCAAACACAACTGCTCCCAGTTCAAGATCGTGGGTCGTGTAGTTGACCTCATGTGTCTTCAGCTGTCTCGAGGCATAGGAGATGACCTTACCTCGCTGCATCAGAACACATCCGAGCCCTTGATTTGACGCATCGCAATAGACAACGAAGTCTTCTATCCCTTCGGGGAGGGATAGTATTGGTCTGGTGCACAAGGCTCGTTTGAGCGTTTGGAACACCCTTTCCTGCTTCTCTTCCCAGTCAAAGGCCACGCCCTTCTGGGTCAGTTTTGTAAGAGGTTTTGCAATGCGGGAGAAGTTCTGAATGAACCTGCGATAGTAGCCAGCGAGGCCTAGAAATTGATGAATTTCTGTAGGCGTCTTCGATGCTGACCAGTTCTCAATAGCTTTGATTTTGTAAGGGTCCACGTGTATTCCCTCTTCGCTAACCACGTGCCCTAAGAATTCGATTCTTCGTATCCAAAATTCGCATTTCGAGAACTTTGCATAGAGCTTCTCCAAACGTAATGTTTCTAGGACTTGTCGTAGATGTTGGCTATACTCCTCCTTACTATGAGAGTAGATAAGTATGTCATCGATAAAGATGATGACAAACTGATCCAAGTAAGGACGACACACCCTATTCATTAAGTCCATGAATACAACAGGCACGTTTGTTAATCCGAATGGCATCACTACGAATTCGTAGTGCCCATAACGAGTTCGGAAGGCTGTCTTCAGAACATCCTCTCCTAGCACTCGTAGTTGGTGATATCCAGTTCTCAAGTCGATTTTTGAAAAGAAGTTCGCCCCTTGAAGTTGGTCAAATAAATCGTCGATACGAGGCAACGGATAATGATTTTTGATGGTCAGTTTGTTGAGCTCCCTATAGTCGATGCACATACGAAACGATCCATCTTTCTTCTTGACGAACAAGAGTGGAGCTCCCCAGGGTGAGAAGATTGGTATTATAAAGCCCTTGATGAGCAGTTCGTTAAGTTGACAGGACAGTTCTTGCATCTCTGCAGGCGCTAGACGATAGGGCCATTTGGCTACGGGAGTAGCCCCTGGTACTAAGTCGATTCTGAACTCGACTTGACGTTGCGGGGGTAATCCTGGGAGTTCTTCTGGAAAGATGTCGAGAAAGTCGCGTACTACTAGAATGTTCTGAATTTCCTTCGTTTCTTGGCTCACATCGACCACATGAGCAAGGAATGCTCGACATTCCTTTAGCAAGAATTTCTGAGCATGAATGCTCGAGATGATACGAAGGTTCGTGCCAGGTTTTTCGCCTTAAACTACTAGGGTTTCGCCAGACGGCAGATTAAGGCGAACAGCCTTTTCGTAACACATGATATCGGCACGATGTAAACTCAACAAATCCATGTCGATAATGACGTCAAAACTTTTAATTGAGACCGGCATGAGATCAATCGAAAATGAATGGCTATCTAAAGTTAGGGTACACCTGATTAATATACTACTAGTGTTCTCTGTCTTGCCATTAGCCATTTCTACTGTGAACGGTTCTTTAAGTGCTCATGATTTTTGCTTAAGTAAATGAGCAAATTTTTGGTTCACAAAACTCCTCTCCGCACCATTATCAAATAGAATGCATGCATAAGACTTATTAAGGAGGAACATACCAGTGACCACTGTGGGTTTGGCAATCGCCTCCTCATGGCCTATGGCCTGAACTCTTGCCACTCCACCGACAAACCCTGCCTTCGGGCAACTCCTTTTTAAATGGCCACCCTCGCCACATCCGTAGCAAGTTTGGCCCACTCCAGCACCGGGGACTTGGTTGATTGGCTTCGCCGGAGCTTTACAGAAACGGGCAGTGTGCCCCTTCCTGTTGAGTTCAAACACTGCATTTCCCGGTAGGCGTCAACGTGGTGGAAGTTGCATTTGTTGCACTTGGGCAAACTTCTAGCGTACTGCTTTACCAGGGCAGCAGAGGCAGGTGCTATCGCAACATGAATTGCCACGACCTGCTGCTTTTTGGCAGCCTTCGTCTTCTTTTTGTCCTCCCAGAACTTCCGCTTGGGTCAGCGGTTTTATAAGGTTCTGAGATGGCTAGGGTTGTTGTTGCGGCTGGGGTACAAACCCCATGGTCTATGAGCCGCTGTACCATTCGTTTGGCACTATCAAATGTATTGGGGTGTGATGCCAAGACATTTCCCTGGTATGGTGGCATCAGCCGCCATATATATCTCTCGATTTTCTTTCCCTCAGTATGAACCATGTTAGGACAGAGGGCCACCAGTTCACAGAATCTGGCGGTGTAGGCGACTACGTTGGAGCCCTTCATGGTTAGGCTCCACAATTCTTCCTCCAGTTTCTGGATCTCGCCCCTCGGGCAGTACTCCTCAATCATGAGGTCTTTCAAAGTTTCCCAGCCCATAACATTAGCCACTATAAGAGATAGTGACTAAACATGGCTATTCCACCATGTTAGGGCTTTTTTTTCAAAGGTGCAAGCAGCGAACTTGACCTTGCTCTCCTCTGGACAGGAGCAGATTTCGAAAACCAATTCAGTTTTCTCGAACCACTGCGAGAGGGCAATGACTCCGCAAGTCCCTTTGAAGGACAATGGCTTGCAGTTGGTGAAGTCCTTGTAGGAGCACTCTTTCAAGCGCACATGGATTTCACCATGAGTAGATAGGACAGGGGTTCCTCCTCCAGTGGAACCGGATGTATGATATTGAGCCATGGCTGTAGCCACACCTACAGCTACAGCATCAGTTAGAGCTATCGTGTCGAACTGAGGAGTAGGTGGTGTTGGTGCGGGGATTGCGTCTTGGTGATTTACGTGGAGGCATCTTCGAACTATAAGTTTACAAAGATGATGATATTCATAAGAAATCGATAGGAAAACTTGATGAGAATGATTCATGGACTAACTCTTCATAGCCCAACAGTACGATTGAATGTAGATCTAGAGTTAATAGATGATAACATTTGGGTAATAATTCCCATGAGATTAGGTACCTATCAATGTTACTGGAATTACAGATGTAACAAGTTCGGGAAAATGGCCAACAGAAGGAGGCCTTACATCAACCAAAATGGGAAAATTTTGACAGGGCTACAACCTAACCAAGACCTAACAGACCTAAGATTTACAAAGATAGGGAATTAGACCAGAGTTTTACATAACTAGGTTATATCCAAAAGAGAGAAGTTGATGAGAATCTATCAGCGACAAGAACTACCACAGTGAGTTCTTGACCCCGACAGAAGACGTTCTATGTTACTCACGTGCCTATCGGATCTTGCTTGCTGAGCTTGAAGTTCCGTGACTTCAGCTTGGGTTCAGCAAGTTCTCTCTGCAGAGCTGCATTGTGGACCAGAGTCCTTTCATGAGCAGGACAAGTTCAGGAAGATGGCCAACAGAAGGAGGCCTTACATCAACCAAAATGGGAAAATTTTGACAGGGCTACAACCTAACCAAGACCTAACAGGCCTAAGATTTACAAAGATAGGGAATTAGATCAGAGTTTTACATAACTAGGTTATATCCAAAAGAGAGAAGTTGATGAGAATCTATCAACGACGAGAACTACCAGAGTGAGTTCTTGACCCCGATAGAAGACGTTCCATGTTACTCACGTGCCTATCGGATCTTGCTTGCTGAGCTTGAAGTTCCGTGACTTCAGCTTGGGTTCAGCAAGTTCTCTCTGCAGAGTTGCATTGTGGACCAGAGTCCTTTCATGAGCAGACTCTAGCTGGCGAATGCAGACTGTGTTAACGCCAGAGTTGGCGTCAATCTCCCCGACTCGGCGGATAGCTGCTCGACCCTGCTCTGTGTTCCGAGCAATCCTACAAACTATGATGGGTAGGACTCTGTCAACGGGACCTCCCTCAGTAAGGTTGTAGAAGCTTCTGTGTCCGTTGTAAGGAATGGGTTGACCTTGTTCCTGACTCCATCTATTCAAGTTTGTGGCCCACAGGGGTGTGGGTCCTTGAAATGTTGGACGATGGTTTGGGTTTGGGTCTTGAGCAGCTGGGGGTTGGTTGTTGACTTTCGGCTCTGAGTCAGAACCATCAGATGAGCCTTCAGCTTCATGATCATCCAAAGGGATTGGGTGATCATCTTCTGGTTCTTCTTCCAACCATCCTGCATTGTCGTGGTTGGGGGTAGTACGGGTCTCCGGGAAGATGGAATCCAACCATTAAATCTACGCGAGAAAAGAGGTATAAGATATAACTAAGTGATGGGTTTTAGCCATAAGAACATCCTATGTGCTCATGCAAACCCTAATGCTTGGATCTAGGTTTCTCTGTTGCACATGCAATTCATCCAAGACTTAAAACCCTAGATCTAGCATGTGATAATCAATATTAACACAAGAATGGGGTTTAGATCTTACCTTGATTGTTATGCAGCAATAACAATCTCAAATCCTCCTTGTAATGGCTTTAGAAAGCTTAGAGTCACAAGTGTCACTCCTCTAATGGCTCACAAACACCAAGAGCAAGTGGATGAAGAATGAGAAGAGAGGAGGCACCCAAAAACGTGTAGAAAACCTAAGGAGTTTATTCGCCACGTTTTTGGTGCCCTAGGGGTCCTTAAATAGTGAGGCTATTAGGGTTATCTAACAAGGAAACCCTAATTTGACTGCTTAGGCCCTAAGCAACCCATGGACTCCCTCCTTAGAGGCCTTGGACGATTTCTAATGGGTTTCCCCATAGAACTCGTCCACTCCATCCTCTATGGAGTCCATTAGCCAGATATCTAACTATCACACAATTGACAGTTCTATTCCCCTTTATTTAATTAATGTCTTTTAGCCACAAAATTAATTCTTAATTAATTATTGACTAATATTAATTAAACAATATGATTTCTCCTTTAATATATTTTTCTCATAATATATTAATAAATCATAATTACTCATTTTTCTCCATAATTCATCCTATCAAGTTGCTTTGGTGAAGGCAACCCAAAAGGACTATGCACCATCGGGTGAAGTACATACCAAAATAGTTATGGACTTAGACACTAATCCAACAGTCTCCCACTTGGATAAGTCTAATAACTATTCTGCGTATGACTTCAGATCCTGATTTGCAATCATAGCTTTCAAAAGTTGCTGTCAACTTTGATCTTATCATATACATGTCCTTTAGATAAGGGATCATATATTCCTCCATTCTTGATATCACATAGATGTGAGACATGGATTGAAATCCTTCTCTCTGTCTAGGTGTTGTTTCCCAATTTCCAATTTATGACGACTGACAACAGACTACAATTAAACACATCAAATTAGTCCCGGCTTGGCCAAGCGCTTAAGTGTCATCACTAAATCATCGAGGGGCCCACATATATCGCTTTTATCCCACTTTGGATAAAAGGAACAGATAAACTTCGACTCAATGCTTAATCGTATTCACTTATCGAATCACACACAACAATAAGTTTAAAACACCAAGTTACTGGTGCGTTTACTTATAATCAATGTGCAACCGACCAGCAAATAACAACTCACACGTCTCGATTTCAAGAATATACAATATTATCGACTCACAATCACTCGTGATAAAATCCATGAAGTGATTCTTGTGAGCCTGGATTTAATCCAATGCTCAAAATCATATTCATAAGCACTCACGAATGTTGTAACAAACCTTTGCTATGTCTAATACACTTTAGACAATCTACAAACCAATTCATGACAGTCTTCATTCATACCTACTTCCAACATATGAACGACTGTGGACCATTCAAATAATTTGATTATTCTGAAATAATTAATTATTCAGGAAGTCAAAACATGCAAAGTGAAACACAAGAATAATACTAATCATATATGGTCCCAAACCTTTGAGTATAAATAAAACACCTTTTATTTATCACCATATCGATTACTCATTATTTGTTGTTTCGGTTAATTAACTTATTACTTGAATTATTACTATAATTGTCCCATGCTCTTAGCATGCACACAATGTTTACTTATGGTCCTTACTTTGTGAAATAGATTAAATGAACACATTTCCAATCATACTCATTTCACAACTCCCAATCCTTATCATAAGTATAAGAATATCAAATTCTTGCCACTTATAAAATATGCTAGATATTAACATTTTATGCAATGATCCTTTCGTAAAGTCATAGCTCAAAATCATCAAGACTTGGCCAATCTCTATTAGAAACAATTCTATAGATATGATGTCTCTCACTCAAAGTACATTCCTTTGAACATCCTTCTTGCATAAACATTTCTAATCTAGACATAGATTCTCAATATCCAACTCCCAATATGGAAACATTTCCATATTTGCCATATGACAACTCATTCTTAATAGAATCTTATCTATTCATAATAATGTCGATATGGTCCATCCAATACCATACTTCCAACTACTCACAAGCGACCAATCCTCAGCGAACTTTGGATCGTCCTTTGATAGTTGTTTAATTATTTTAGTCAAAACCGATTCTAGCCCTTTTTCCTTCTTAATGCGCTAGACATTTGGAAAATTTTAGAATGGTCAAATATTATAGCATATGCAATTGATCCTATACCCGAAGCGTATGGGATACAACTCATAATAAAAAAATGTGATACTTTACCAGTTTCTTACTATAATATCGTCATAATATTTCTATTTGTCGTGTTCTCAAAAAATTCGAATTACGAAGAGGGATGCCATAATCATAATCGAACTTTGAGAATAAATATACCCTTGACTGAATTTATTAAAATTCCATAATCTAAGCCTTTATATTTGAAATGAAGCATAATATTTTCTCCCTTAATTATAGCAAAACAACTTTTCAACCCTTACGACTTTGCAAAGTATAACTCTTGTTTTCTATAATTAATATTGCTAACTTGCAATACTTGCCATAATAATCATAAAATGATAACACTTATGCTCCCACTATCATGATGATTATTATCATACAAGCATAACACTTATGCTCCCACTAGCTTTGACATGTATTCAGAAGACAGTTGAACTTCCAGAAAACAATACCAATGAATTTCTTAAGTTCATATTTCTATTACCTAATGCTTTGATAAGCCTTTATCTAAGCTGCTTAAACTCATACACCTTTTCCTTAGCTCATATGTGTGTCTAAAAAATTCAGAGCTTATATCAATAAGTCCCAAATGTTAGACTAATTGCCAAATCTCACAATTCGAACAATGGAAAGGGATGTCGTAAGCATAATCGAATTTGAGAATTCAATTTTCACAATTGCTATCTTCTTAAAATCTCTCTTAGTGAAATCATTTCCTCACAATCATTTTCATGAAGGAGAGAAACCTTATGACACTTAGATTTTATGGTGTATGTGTTCCTATCCATGTGAACTTGCCATTACCATAATCGAAAGATAATGTTTGTGGCAAATTCAACCTCTTATGGACAGAACTTGTCCATTCTTAATTTCTTTCCATCAAGGGTCCCACCATTGCTTCCAAGTTATCTAGCAGCTCACCTATTCCAGTCAATGTACTTTCATTAAACAAGGTGTTTGCCTTATGCAGTCTATTGAGAACTCGTAGAACTCATATGCATAATCACTCAACTGGAATGACACAGAAATAGAAATTTGTCAACACGATAGGTTACAAACCTCAAGTCATGCGCTAGTGTTTACTCTAGATTAATTCTTGAATCCTTTCAAGATCTTCAGACTCCCACTGACCTCATGACATATCAGATTCTCTTATCAAGAACATTTCTTGATAAACAAATATCCAAGATTTAGTGTGTGTATATATCAAGACAAAACATTACACACATTTGGTCTTAGTTGGTCTTTGGCTTCTTCAAGACATCACAACATACCAAATTCAAATGTGTAAGAGTAGGAAAACAATTTTCTACTTCACATTCGATGAATGTGTGTCACTCAATTCACAATCTTGGAGTACGATTCTAAGACTTGATTTTGGAACAAAGTATGACTCATCCTTTTTGATTTAACCATTTCAACAATTTCTGATTCCTCTTCTTAGCCATACCAGTGCACTAAGATGTCCTTAGAGGAGCAATTGTGATATGGTTCTTAATCCTTAAGATGATCATAAAACTGATACAAAAGTACTCTCCCTTCTTCTTAGATTGGAGAAAACTTTTATCTTTTTGCCTAATTGATTCTTCTAATTCGTTCTGCCATTCATTGAAACCTTTTCAATGATTCAGAATTCTACTTAATCTTGTAAGCATAACCACATTTACTAGACTTTTAGTAAATTATGACGAATAGTTTTATTGTTATTTGCGGTGGACTTGAATAGTGTATAACATTGTGTTCTATTCCTTTAGTCCTTTACTTGACTCACATACCTGTGTGATCAAGGAATTAGTCTTAATTTCCTAAGTACCAAGATTTCCATACATCACATGATTCAAATCATATGATTCCAAGTTTCTGTCCAATTGAAACTTGGGTGATGGAAATCTTTCCTTACTTAGAAAATTTTGATACTACCATAATTAACATAACTAAGAATCACATCCATTTATAGAAATACACAAACATCAATTTTTTACAACGATTTCATTGCAAGGATATACATAAATAAGATAAATCAAAATTTATTTTATTCATAAAAGCAGCGGAAAACATGTCCTTACAATGCAAAATCAACTGAAAAATCTATGTAATCAAATATTGCTAACAACTCTATCATAACTTTCTAAGCTCAAAATCTGATCTTCGAATCCATGCGATCGTGATCCATTTCTTCGTGATCAGACTCATCTTGCTCTTCCATCAAGCTTCCTCTCTTTTCACTGATCCTGCAAAACATTCAAATGTAATCTTATCACATTATGTATTAAGAATCACTGAATAGGAACTTAATGGAGTTAGATAGTGGATTCCACCTGAAGTAGAGTCAAACGTCTTGACTCTCCCATCTCTTAGATCTCTCAGGTAGACTGGGCAGCTTTGTCTCCAATGCCCCTTCTCTTCGCAATAAAAGCAAATTGACTCTTTTGGAATAGCACACGGAACTACTTCAGACTTTGCCTTTCTCTTATGATCAAACTTTTCGACCATGACATGCATTTCGTTGCCATTGCCTATATCCATAGAGGTCTGGAAGGCAGATACACCAATCAACCTTGCTTTTCTAGTGCGCCAAATCATTGCTGATTCAGCAGCAATAAGCATATAGGTGAGATCGATGAGGGTCACGTCGTGGTTCATCATATAGTACTCTCTTACGAACTCACTATATGAGTCAGGAAGCGACTGAAGAACCCAGTCAACAGCCAGCTCCTCACAGACAATGGATCCCAACATTCTTAACCTATCAATGTGTGACTTCATCTCTAAGACGTGTGCACACACTGACTTGCTTCGTCATGTCTATTTGCCAAAAGGGCTTGAGTGAGCTTGAACTTTTCAAGCCTTTGAACTTGTGGGTTAGGGAGAACAATAGGAGGAGGTGGAGGAAGTGAAGCATGATCTCGTGTTCCTCGATCGAATCGTGGAATATCATCTTCATGTGGAAAGCTTGTTCCATGGGATTTGGGAAGACCATAGTTGTCATACTTTGACATCTACAAAACGGGAGAAAATTCAAATTAGTTGATTGATTGAGTCCTTAATAAATCACCCAAATGAGATATTAAGGCTAGGACCCAACGCAATATTCCACAACTTGGGAGAGGGATGTCGTAACCCAAATTCCAGAACATTTGAAGGTAAGTGAATGACGATTCACTAATTTTTAACCATGAAAAACGAAAAAGAGATTAAGTTTTAAACGTATTGAAAAACTCCTAGATCCTTTGAGATTCATTGAACTTTTCAATGGCATGTTTAAATCTCGATATGCCCCTCGATTTGTGACTGGGATGCCGAGGATCACATAACAGGGTGTGAATAACCATGCAAACTTACATGGTGCCCCCAATGTTACAGTCACCTATTCGATGTGCCGGTTAACCACACACGCTCCACCAAACTATGACAAACATTAAGTCACCCTTTGCTACCTTTTCTTAGAACCATTTAGTGTGCCGGTTAACCACACACGCTCCACTAACGTCTTCGCAAAGGTACAAAGTGTAATTTCATGGAATTGCATCAAATTCACTTTTGCCTAAAGTAACTAAGATTGGGAATTTTGTATAAAACATTTAGTTACTTTATACTTCATTATACTTTTAATGGAAAGGGTTTGCCCTATCCTACCCGTTAGGCTAACGACCCTCCACCAACCAAGGAAGCGGTGGGTGAAAGTGGACACCCATTAAACGGCCATTTTATAGGCCATAACCTTATACTCCCCCTTACAGATTGGTTTCGTGAATGAGGCCTACTAACGGTAAGACTAGCAGTTTAAGTTGTACATATATAATATTAGACTTTTAATGTTATATATAATATAAGGGTGTATTTTACACTTTTAAAATACTAGGTGGTCTAATTTAATAAATTATAATTTTAATTTAATTAAATGTAAACCATATCACTATGGATTTATTAACTCTCTTTTAATTATACACTTAATTAATTTAATAAAACCATAAGGGTGCAATTTGAACTTTTTCAAAACTTAGGGTTTTAGAATTTAACATTTTGAAATTAAACTTTTAATTAAAATTTTAAATTTCAAAACTTGAGGGCAAGTTTTGAAACCTTTCAAAACTATTAGATCAAAATACAAATAAGGCAATTAAACAATTAATTGGTAATTATCTAATTATGACCTAATTCAATTTCATGCAAGATAATGATCAAATAATCCAAATAATTTAACATTTATCGAATAAGGTAACAATTATCTAATTAGATGACCAAAATCTTTTATTTTGACAAAGATAATCATAAGGAATCAATAAAATTCGAATTTTATTAATTTTAAACAATTATGGCAATTATCCTAAGTCAAAATAGGCAAACAATCCCGAAAATCCGCCTGTCTGGCAGTTAAACTCGCTGAGTTCCTATATGGACTCGCCGAGTTCAACCTACTCGACGAGTCCACATTGGGACTCGACGAGTTTGTCAGGCAGATGGCCAAAAACTCAATTTTACAGCAAGAATGAATATACTAGGCATTAATACAATAGAAACCAATCAAGTCTCTGATACCACTGATGGGTTTTAGCCATAAGAACATCCTATGTGCTCATGCAAACCCTAATGCTTGGATTTAGGTTTCTCTATTGTACATGCAATTCATCCAAGACTTAAAACCCTAGATCTAGCATGTGATAATCAATATTAACACAAGAATGGGGTTTAGATCTTACCTTGATTGTTACGCAGCAATAACAATCTCAAATCCTCCTTGTAATGGCTTTAGAAAGCTTAGAGTCACAAGTGTCACTCTTCTAATGGCTCTCAAACACCAAGAGCAAGAGGATGAAGAATGAGAAGAGAGGAGGCACCCAAAAACATGTAGAAACCCTAAGAAGTTTGTTGGCCAGGTTTTTGGTGCCCTAGGGGTCCTTAAATAGTGAGGCTATTAGGGTTATCTAACAAGGAAACCTTAATTTGACTGCTTAGGCCCTAAGCAACCCATGGTCTCCCTCCTTAGAGGCCTTGGACGATTTCTAATGGGTTTACCCATAGAATTCTTCCACTCCATCCTCTATGGAGTCCATTAGCCCAATATCCAACTATCACACAATTGACAGTTCTAGTCCCCTTTATTTAATTAATGTCTTTTAGCCACAAAATTAATTCTTAATTAATTATTGACTAATATTAATTAAACAATATGATATCTCCTTTAATATATTATTCTCATAATATATTAATAAATCATAGTTACTCATTTTTCTCCATAATTCATCCTATCAAGTTTCTTTAGTGAAGGCAACCCAAAGGACTATGCACCATCGGGTCAAGTACATACCAAAATAGTTATGGACTTAGACACTAATCCAACACTAAGTAGATCTAATTAGATAATTATAAGATGATCTTTATCAATTACTCCAATATTTGTCTAGAGCATACCAGTTATATGTATTTCGGGACTTGATAGACCTTCGAATAAGTGATCATAACTCTAAGTCCACAACCAAACAAGGAACAGGAAATAGAGCAAAGATCACAGATTCTAAGTCTATGACATCCTAGTTACATATAACTTTAGCGTATCCACTAAACAACTATTGACATACTAATAAAGACCTTTAGTTCTCAGATAAGTAATTATAGAAACGCAAAATACTCCTATAGTATTTTAAGTTTAATGTTATGTTCTACTGTTCTCATTGTAATAGTGTCGGTAAGTTTTTATACTTGTTGCATTCTCGCAACCATACTTAGGCACATGCTAATCACTCCTCAGATAATGTAGTTGATCAGGCTACATCTTCCCAGGGTTGACCATATGTCTCTAAGTCTACTTGTGCTGCCCAATAATCGTAATACTTTTGTTCTGTCCTAGTGACACTGATTTTAGTATGAATGTAGGTATGTATACTTGGTTAAATATTTTATTATTTAAAAGTATAAAATCTTTATCATAGTATTTTAATCTCGCTTGTGTTTATAGTTTGTATATCTTTTATGGGTTGATACACTTGATTCACTATAAACAAAGCTTTGAGACCAATCTATCACACCCCAAAGTCGGAACGGCGGAAACGTTCGGGAGTGGAGGACGTCATGTACAGTATAACAACAATGCAAAGTAGTAAGCAACAACATCATCCATTGCACTAATAATATAATTTCATACAAGTGTGTTCTGTCAAGTTATAAAGACACCAAAAATATATATCAAAATAAAAGAGGAGTCTTGAACGAGCTCCGTCTTCTCAAAAACCTAGCACCAGTACCTGTCTACTGGTGACCTGAGAATAAAAGTTATTTTGAAAGAGTTTATCAGCTTTAAAGCTGGTGAGATCATAAGTATATTAGTGTATGTGTTTGTATGAAAGCCTTTGTAAGATGTTTGTAAGATGTAATGTATAAGTTTTGTAATGTTTGTATTTGTTTGAACACTCCTAGAAAACCCTATGTTTCTTACTAAAAGTAGCCTTCTACCAAAGCATCTAGTATTTGTGTGTGTGTCTCTTGTAAGAGTGTGTATTTTCCCAAATCCGACTATCATTAACCAAAAATATATTTTTTACATTACTGTACATCGTGTGCATGTTCACGAAGTGAATGTAATGGGAAAATAATATCGTACTGTAGTGTTGTATTAAGTAACTACTGCTGTACTAACTACCTTAAACCAATTGTTATTTAAAGTACCATGTGATCGGCATGTACGCTGCACCGACTCGATAGTAAAACGATGATGTAAGACACCGTAAGAAATGACATTTGGCACCCGTAGACTTGCAAGTCCCACTATAGCGAGCAGTAAGGTGCAGGATAGTCAATCCAGTATAGATCTGTACGCAAACTCATACGCTCCCCAATTAAGGAGATTTTGGATACAAAAAGGTCATGGCAGGTAGTGCCATGCCCCGTTTAATGGCTCACATAACTGTATTAATGTATATTTAATGTATGTGCTAGCTATATTGTGTGTTCTTTCTCTGTCTAGCCTGTATGTTAGTTTCTCATCATAGTATCTATCGTGTGTTTCTCATTATAGTATCTCTTATTAGTTTCTCATCATAGTATCTATTGTATACCCTTGCTACCCACAGGTATTGTACTGAATGAAGTAACCTTTTATATCTATATACATATACATAATATATAACTAGGATTCAAACAACCCCCGGACAGATAACCCTGATACCCTAAGTCCACAACCAAACAAGGAACATGAAGTAAGGTGAGCTATCAGTCCTAAGTCCTTTCAATCCTACTTATATAACTATATCTATATAGATACACTTTTAACATAATATAGGTTTAAAAGAATTTAAGAAACAGTATTTGACATGTAAAAGAGTTTGTAAGACAGTTTGAAGTAAAACAGTTTGATATCACAGTTTGAAAAGTAAGAAAACCACTTGTTTGGTAGTTATTAATCACATGTGATTGATATAATAACTATAATTATTCAAATTGTATCCCCCCCGCATAAAAGCATTTAAAACATTTAATAGGTTAACTAAAGGGGTATGAACTCACCTGTAGTGAGTGGTTTGGATGAACGGATTGTATAGGATGCTAAGTGTCAAGTGAAGACTTGAGCACACACGCGGATCCTATTTAGCATATAATGATACATATATGAATATAATTAGTGCTTATAACATCTAATTATTGAATTAAAGCTACCTTAGAGGCTAGTAAACACTTATTTTGAAGTGTTACAACCATATATGATTGTATATAAGGGGTATATGGCTATACAAGGGAGTGTATGGTCAAAATACACACCATTTGTGTGTGTGCGGACAGGGTGTGCGGCCAGGGGGTGTGTGCGGCTGCACACTCCCTATGGAATGTGCCAAAATGTATTTTAAGGCTTTAGGACTCATCTAGGAAGGTTTCTTACTTCATGCTTTAGCCTTATATGAAGTTTATTACCACTTTTGGACCTAAAAAGGGTGTGTGCGGCCAGCATGATGTGTGCGGCCGCACACCCTTTATGAACATGATAAAATCATGTTTTTCTAGCATATCATCAAGTGTTCTTAGTATATAACAAGTTATGATAAGTGTATACACGTTATAGAGGCTTGAAATGGTGATTAAGGTGCAAAACTAGTGTGTGTTCTTCGTGTTCTTCGTGTTCTTGGTGTTCTTGACTAAAAATGGATGTTTTCATGGATCAAGGCAAGGGGAAAGGCTAGTTAAGGTCACATATTAACTAAACAAATGATGAATCACTCACTTGATTGAAGTTTGGCGTGAAACTTTGGTTTGTACTTGAGCGAAAATGTGTTCTAGCTTTGAAGAAGTGAAAAAGTGTTCAAAAATGACAAGTGTAGTATATATATGGGAGAGTGTGTGGCTGGGGATGGGTGTGCAGCCGCACACACCTTGTTTGGTGTGTTTGGCCCGATTTTGTGATGCTACACACATACTAACCCATTCTACGACTCATATCTTGATTATACTAAGTCTCAAGCACTCCTATAGACCCAAAACTTCATTATAAAACAGAAAAACGAGGCTAACTTTGATAAAAATGAAGAATGTATAAGTTAGAAATTTCGTGTTGCCACAGAACAGAATTCAATAACGAAATTACAATTGGTCTTAGGGTTTAAGACTAATTTTCATTACCTAAGAAAATATTGGATTTTCTTAGAAACATACAAACATTTCTACAAAGTCATTAACAGATTTTCATTACAAAACATCACTTATGAACTCACCAGCTTTATGCTGATACACTTTCAAAACTGCTTGTATCCTCAGGCAAACAGTAGACAGGTACCTCCTGGAGTTTTGAGAAGTCGGAGCGATTAAAGTCATGTCTTTATATTTTAACTACACTTTTTGATGTATTCAGACGAGACTTAAACATATGTAAACCTTTTTCATATATGTAATCAATGTAATGGTTGTGTTTACTATGATTGCTATGATACAATGGTTGTGATACTACACATGACGTCCTCCACCCCCGAACGTTTCCGTCGTTCCCATTTGGGGGTGTGATAGATTGGTAGTAGAGCCCTTGTTTATAGTGAACTAAGTGTACCGAACCTTACATGGTATATAATTATAAATACTAAGGGGCTGACGCACTCTAGAACTAAAACTAAATTTTCAAAATATAAGTATTTTATTAGAAGTATACAAATATACATACATAACAGAACCAGAGTCAATATGCAGAACAAAGCAAAAGTATTTGGATGTTGGACGCTATGGTTAAACCTGGGCAGTTATGTAATCATGTCTAGGGTCAATATAGCCTGGTCAACTATATTTACTCGAGACATGACCAACATGTGCTTGGGAGTGACTGTGGTGTTGCAGCAAGCCTAAAACTTACGAAGTACATATACATCAGATATCGATAGAACAAAAACATACAACTTAAAATACTATAGGAGTAGTTTATCTAGAGTCGAATTTAGTATACGGATTCATTTCAAGTGTTGCTACATATTTCTTATTAGCGATAGTTACTAGCATTAGTAACCCCCTTCTCTAGACATCGCTTCGTAGAACACTTTAACTTTCATAATGAGATATATCTTGTTTCTTATATCTTGTTTCATATATCTTGATTCAGATTTAGGGGACTTATCATCCTCTTCTTCCTGGTTGTTCTAGAACAAGATGCCTCCCTGAAGAAGACCCATAAGAAGGAACAACGATACTCCGCCACTGCCACCTCCTCAGTTCGATCCTGTTATTTTCCAGGCAGCAGTTACAGCCGCCGTGGCTGCAACAATGGCGCAAGTGAACTCTGGTGATCATGGACATCAAAAGGAGTGTTCCTACAAAGACTTCATGAATGCAAAACCCAAGTCCTTCGATGGAAATGGTGGAGTCATTTCCTTAACTCAATGGTTCGAGAAGATCGAATCCATCTTCGAAATTTGTTCCTGCTCTGAAACCAACAAGGTGAAGTTCGCCGCCTGCACCTTCACCGACAGAGCATTGACCTGGTGGAATTGCTAAGTCAAATCCTTAACCCTACCAGTGGCTAATTCCATAGGTTGGGAAAGTCTGAAGGATCTGATGCTCGCCGAATACTGCCCAAGGGGCGAGGTGCAAAAGTTAGAGCACGAAATCTGGAACCTGAAGATGAAGGGTTCTGACATTGCTGTCTACACAACTAGATTCTACGATCTGGCTCTTCTCTGTCCAGGGTTGCATGGAGGAGGAGGAGCAGTGGGAGTGCTTGCGCCCACCACAATCAGGATCGCTGATGGCCACCCTGCTAAGGCGGATGCTCCAACGGTGAAGAGCCGTGCATTTTAGTTGAATACCGAGGAGGCTCGGGCAACGATAGACGTCGTGGCTGGTACGCATTTTATCTTTCTTGCTTGATATTGATTTGTATTGCTTATGTGTATATATGTGCTCATGTATAGGGACCTTTTTGGTCAATGGTATGTTAGCTCACGTTCTATTCGATTCGGGTGCTACCCGATCATTTGTATATCTTGCACTTAGAAAGAAGTTCCAGGATGCGCCAGGAATTTTGGATTCTCTGCTTGAGGTTGAGATTGCAGATGACCGCACTGTGAGTGTTGCGAGGGTGTATCAGGACTGCGTCCTGAATGTGCTTGGGGAGAGGTTTCGTGTTGATCTAGTCCGATACCATTGCGAGGGTTGAAGGTGATCGTCGAGATGGACTGGTTGGGGGGCCAATAGGGCCATGATAGATTGCGAGCACCATTTTTTGGGGGTTCAAACCCCAAGTGGGGGAGAACTTGTTATTCATGGAGAGAGGGCCTCGCAGGGGCCAACCCTTTGTTCAGCTGCGAGGGCTAGGAGACTTCTTCAGCAGGGTTGTTCGGGATTTTTGGCATATATCTCGGATACGAGGATTGAGACCTCGACGGATTTGGGCAGTGTACCGGCTGTATAGGAGTTTCGGGGTGTCCTTCCCGAGGAGTTACCTGGAGTGCCTCCAAAGAGGCAAGTGGAGTTTCGCATTGATTTGGTTCCAGGTGCCGTTTCGATAGCCAAGGAACCTTACCGGCTAGCTCCACCCGAGATGCAGGAGCTATCTATGTAGCTTCAGAAGCTGCTAGACCGAGGGTTTATCTGTCCAAGCAGTTCCCCGTGGGGAGCACTGATCCTGTTCGTGAAAAAGAAGGATGGGTCATACAGGATGTGTATTGATTATCGAGAGCTGAATAAGCAAACGGTCAAAAACCATTATCCGCTACCGAGGATCGATGATTTGTTTGATCAGCTGCAGGGTACGTCTTGGTTTTCCAAGATTGATCTTCGGTCGGGGTACCATCAGATGAGGATTTCGGATGAGCATATACCGAAGACAACTTTCAGGACTCGGTATGGCCACTATGAGTTTGTGGTGATGCCATTCGGGCTCACCAACGCCCCAGCAACGTTCATGGATATCATGAACAGGGTGTGTAGACCAATGTTGGATCGGTCAATGATTGTGTTTATCGATGTATTTTGGTCTATTCTAAGACCAGGGAGCAGCACGAGAAGCATCTGAGGGAGGTATTGGAGACACTGAGAATGGAAAGGCTTTATGCCAAGTTCTCAAAGTGTGATTTTTGGTTGTGAGAGGTGCAGTTTTTGGGGCACATCATCAACCAGGAGGGTACTTAGGTGGATCCAACCAAGGTTGAGGCAATGATGCGGTGGGATGTACCAAAGAATGCATCTGAGATTCGTAGCTTCTTGGGTCTAGCGGGGTACTATTGGAGATTCATCCAAGATTTCTCCAAGATTGCGGTGCCTTTGACCTTCCCGACCAAGAAGAATGTGACATTCCGGTGGTGCCCGGATCAACAGTTGGCTTTCGAGACCCTGAGACAGAGGTTATGTGAGGCTCCGATTCTCGTACTACCTGAGGGGCAGGATGATTTTTAATAAAACCATAGTTAATTTAATAAAACCGTAAGGGTGCAATTTGAACTTTTTCAAAACTTAGGGTTTTAGAATTTAACATTTTGAAATTAAACTTTTAATTAAAAATTTAAATTTCAAAACTTGAGGGCAAGTTTTGAAACCTTTCAAAACTATTAGATCAAAATACAAATAAGGCAATTAAATAATTAATTGGTGATTATCTAATTATGACCTAATTCTATTTCATGCAAGATAATGATCAAATAATCCAAATAATTTAACATTTATCAAATAAGGTAACAATTATCTAATTAGATGACCAAAATCTTTTATTTTGACAAAGATAATCATAAGGAATCAATAAAATTCGAATTTTATTAATTTTAAACAATTATGGCAATTATCCTAAGTCAAAATAGGGAAAAAAATCTCGAAAATCCGCCTGTCTGACAGTTAAACTCGCTGAGTTCCCATATGGACTCGCCGAGTTCAACCTACTCGACGAGTCCACATTGGGACTCGACGAGTTTGTCAGGCAGATGGCCAAAAACTCGATTTTACAGCAAGAATGAATATACTAGGCATTAATACAATAGAAACCAATCAAGTCTCTGATAACACTGATGGGTTTTAGCCATAAGAACATCCTATGTGCTCATGCAAACCATAATGCTTGGATCTAGGTTTCTCTATTGTACATGCAATTCATCCAAGACTTAAAACCCTAGATCTAGCATGTGATAATCAATATTAACACAAGAATGGGGTTTAGATCTTACCTTGATTGTTATGCGGCAATAACAATCTCAAATCCTCCTTGTAATGACTTTAGAAAGATTAGAGTCACAAGTGTCACTCCTCTAATGGCTCACAAACACCAAGAGCAAGAGGATGAAGAATGAGAAGAGAGGAGGCACCCAAAAACATGTAGAAACCCTTAGGAATTTTTTGGCCAGGTTTTTGGTGCCCTAGGGGTCCTTAAATAGTGAGGCTATTAGGGTTATCTAACAAGGAAACCCTAATTTGACTGCTTAGGCCCTAAGCAACCCACGGTCTCCCTCCTTAGAGGCCTTGGACGATTTCTAATGGGTTTACCCATAGAATTCGTCCACTCCATCCTCTATGGAGTCCATTAGCCCAATATCCAACTATCACACAATTGACAGTTCTAGTCCCCTTTATTTAATTAATGTCTTTTAGCCACAAAATTAATTCTTAATTAATTATTTAATTAATGTTATGTTCTACTGTTCTCATTGTAATAGTGTCGGTAAGTTTTTATACTTGTTGCATTCTCGCAACCATACTTAGGCACATGCTAATCACTCCTCAGATAATGTAGTTGATCAGGCTACATCTTCCCAGGGTTGACCATATGTCTCTAAGTCTACTTGTGCTGCCCAATAATCGTAATACTTTTGTTCTGTCCTAGTGACACTGATTTTAGTATGAATGTAGGTATGTATACTTGGTTAAATATTTTATTATTTAAAAGTATAAAATCTTTATCATAGTATTTTAATCTCGCTTGTGTTTATAGTTCGTATATCTTTTATGGGTTGATACACTTGATTCACTATAAACAAAGCTCTGATACCAATCTATCACACCCCAAAACCGGAACGATGGAAACGTTCGGGGGTGGAGGACGTCATGTACACTAAAACAACAATGCAAAGTAGTAAACAAGCAACAACATCATCCATTGCATTAATAATATAATTTCATACAAGTGTGTTCTGTCAAGTTATATAGAAACCAAAAATAAATATCAAAATAAAAGAGGAGTCTTGAACGAGCTCCGTCTTCTCAAAAACCTGGCACCGGTACCTGTCTACTGGTGACCTGAGAATACAAGTTATTTTGAAAGAGTTTATCAGCTTTAAAGTTGGTGAGATCATAAGTATATTAGTGTATGTGTTTGTATGAAAGCCTTTGTAAGATGTTTGTAAGATGTATTGTATAAGTTTTGTAAAGTTTGTATTTGTTTGAACACTCCTAGAAAACCCTATGTTTCCTACTAAAAGTAGCCTTCTACCAAAGCATTTAGTATCTGTGTGTGTGTCTCTTGTAAGAATGTTCAAATTGCACCCTAAGTTTTGAGCCGCAAGACGGCAGGTTCTTCGATCAGGAACGTTTGTTTGAGGATGACGGTGGTCTCTCCGCTGCTAGATATGATCAAGAAGGCTCAAGTGGAGGGCTTGAAGAAAAAGAACTGGAAGATAGAGCTAGCGGATTCGGGGTTAGTTTTCCTTGTTTGTTCGGGATAGCCGAGGTCATCTGACACAGTGTGGCCTGGTGTGGGTACCGGTAACCGGGGGTGTGAGACAGAAGATCTTGGAGGAGGCACACAGATCTAAGTTCTTTATTCACCCGAGGGCCACAAAGATGTATAGGGGTATGAGGTTGACTTATTGGTGGCCCTGCATGAAATGGTAGATTTTGTGGTTCGTGGAGCGGTGCTTGACCTGCAGAAAGGTCAAGGCCGAACATCAGAGCCCTCACAGAAAGGTTCAACCGCTACCTATTCCTATGTGGAAATAGGAAGAGATCACCATGGACTTCATCACGAAGTTACCGAGGACAACGAGGGGCGTGGATGCCATATGGATTATTGTGGATAGGATGACGAAGAGTGCCCACTTTATTCTGATCTCCGAGAGCATCTCTGCTGAGAAATTAGCGGATATTTATATGTGAGAGGTTGTAGTTAGGCATGCGGTGCCATTGTCGGTGGTCTCTGACCGGGATGTCTGATTTACATCTAGATTCTGGAGGAAAATCCACGAGGAACTGGGTACTCAGTTACATTTCAGCACGACTTACTACCCCCAGACAGATGGCCAAAGTGAGAGGAAGATCCAGACACTGGAGGATATGCCTCGAGCAAGTGTATTGGACTTTAGAGGGAGATGAGATAGATACCTGCCACCAGCAGAGTTTTCATATAACAATAGTTATCATACTAGTATCGACCAACACACACGACAGTGGGCCAAAACCCTTAGTACGCGAGGGGTACTCCAGGAGTACTCTTAGAATACTAAGGATGCATGAAAAGTCCCTTAGTACGCGAGGCTCCCTCCAGGAGTACTCTTAGCATACTAAGGATGCATGAACGCGGAGGGTGGCCGCATACGCAAGGCATACATATAGGTACGCGGGACATACATGACAGAGGGCCAAAACCCTAATTCTTGGACTTGACACCTATTTAAACACCCTTAAGCCTCTTGGAGTAAACCCTAATCAGCCTCCACAGCCTCATTTCACCCTTTTACACCATAGATACCTTGTGAGAGTGCTTTTGAGCTTAAGGAGTGTATTTGTGGCTGTTTTAGGGTTTATTCAAGAAGAAGGAATTTCTAAGCAAGCTTGGAGTGCCATTGGGCTTCAAGAATCGACATCTAGTTCACCTTGAAGAGCTTCTGGAGGTATAATGTTTGGATCTTGCTATCTTATTCATTAGATCTAGTTCTATATTGTCCCTTTTTGTGTTCATGGATCATCTCTAGAGAGTTGGAGCAACTCCAGAGGTTAGGAAGAGTAGATCTAAGGTCCTTTGACTCATTCATGCCAAAAAAATGGTATCTTGATGGGTGTAATGACCTCAGGCATGGATTAAGACTATTAGAAAGGTATTAATGGGTTGTTGGAAACATATGGAACATGTAAAGGAATAAAGTTGCCAACTTGATGCCTTAGGGCGTATTAATGGAATCAGATCTAAAGATTGGATCTTAGAACATCGAGTATTAAGCACTTAATGGAAGATGTGCTTAATCTTTTTGTATGTTGGGCGTAGATTGGCGTACATAGCGCATACAGCTTAGGGACTCAGTACACTGTGAGTACAAGGGCGGTACGCAAGGCGTACGAACCTCAGATGGGCTTCGACTTGTTTTTGGGCTTGTAATCCATTTGGGCCTTAATCAGTCATTGGGCGAGGTCACATTTTGAGTTAGTGGGCCAGCTTATATGTTTTGGGCCATGGTTACTATGGTTGGGCTTTATTGGGCCATGAGGCCCAATGATTTTGGACATGGTCTTTGGGCCCATTAGCAAAGGAAGACTTTTTGGGCCATTGTTAAAGGACTTGGGGTTTGGGTTCTTCGATTAGATTATGTTCAGCCCTAACCTAGGCTAATGGTATTATTGTTCAGCACGGGTGTTCATGAACTGTTAGGAGAGCAGCTTTCGGATACAGTAGATAGAGGCGAGTCTCCTCACCATACCAATGGGTCGAAGGCACCAAGGCCGACCCATCTTATGATATGTGGTACACTAGTTGATGTAGTGTTATGTGGCATGTTAGTTGGTTATGTGCTAGGAGGTATGCTAGTTGTATATGTGTTATACTTATATGCAAGACCATGGGAGAGCTCATGACACCTAGATGTAAGACCATGCGGGGAGCCCATGGCTTTCCTATTAAAGACCATAGGGGAGCCCATGACAACTGGATGTAAGACCATGTGGGGAACCCATGGATTTCCTATTAAAGACCATAGGGGGGGCTATGGAACTTAGGTGTAAGACCATGTGGAGGAACCCATGACATCTTGGAGTAAGACCATGGGGGAGCCCATGACATCCTTATATATTTGTATGCATGACTTATATTGTGTGGGGTATGCTCTAGTGAACTCACTAAGCATTAGCTTACAATTTTTTGGGTTGTTTCAAGTACTTATGAGCCTAAGGGCATGGGCAAGGCTTGATGACACGACATGCACTCTCTCAATCGTTTTTATGGGACACTCTGTTGTTTGAAAAAAAATTGCTGATGTTATAAATTTGAAAACAATTGTTCTTGAAATTTTCTGGTGTATTGAAATGTTTTGATTATTTAAAAATGAATTTTTTTTTTTGAAAATTGGGTCGTTAAATTAATAAATGACAATAAATGATTTATTGATATATTAAGAAAATAATATATTAATTAGAAATAGTATTATTATTTCATTAAAAATTCATCATAAATTAATTTCAATTAATTTTGCGATTAATTAGATTAATTAAAATTGCAAGGAATAAAGCTGTAGTTGTTCAATAGTTGAACAAAGGGGTTCCAGAACCTTCCCCAAGGTGGTGGAAGGTTTTGGGGAGAAATTCTAGGGTTTCTAAAATATCTCTTAAAGATAATTAAGGAGTTGGATAATTACCAAATTTAAAATAATAATATTGTATTCCAATTAAGGTTTCCAAAGCTTCTTGTATCAGCTATAAATAAGGTCTCTTGGCATCACATTTTCGGCCATCACTTTTACTAAGAGAATCACCGAAAATCATATCCCTTTCCTATCTCTTCAATTTTCCTTAGTTTATAGGGTTTGGATGCGAACCATCAAAGACACGAGATTTTTGGTGCTTGCTTCAAGGAATTTTTGAAGAGTGATTTGATTAGTTATTTACAAACAATAACTAAAAGGTATGTAAACCCTAACCTTTTATTATTTTCAAAATTTCTAGGGTTTCCATATTAGGGTTCTTTGATGTTCATGGTTTATAGCTTTCAATAGTGAAACCATAGATCTAATTAGGTTGCATGTGAACTTAAGGGTTAAGTTATTTTCCACCGCATGAATTTTGTAACCTATAAAACCTAACAAAAACATCCGACAGCCCCCAACTGTCTCCGCCCGTATATACAACCATGTCAATAAGGGACGGTGGCATTGCCATGCCAAGTATGACTTGAAGTTATGACTTCGGGAAGACCAAGGCTATAAGGGATTGATAGGTCATCCAAAATGGTAGAGGAGCCAACAGTTCCGACGACAACGGGGTCTCATGCGTGGTCTCCCAAAACTTTTATATGTTTGAATCATGCATTCCATTGCATATGTTACGACATGGGATGATTTATACTATTGATATATGGAAATTGTCCGGAATAAAATATATATTTCTGTTTTAATATGACATGTACTGAGATTCTAGATGTTGGAGATAAATAGAAGTGATTTGGATCACTTACATGAAGTTTTGGAAAAGAAAAAGGCTTATTTTTGGGAACTTAAAACTGGAAAGCATCATACTAGCTAGTATTTTTGTGTATTGTAAAAGTACGTAATTAAACCCCTTGAATCTTATAATTATCTAACGACAAAAAATAACATAAATGGAATAAGTCTTGGCTAAACATTATGCTTTGTAAACATAAATAGTATTTTAAAATGATATAATTAAAAGGTAGGGTCTTACACATAACCATCTTAAGGATCAACCTTCTAATTTCTAGATGGCATACATTATAGTCAAAGTAAGCTGAAAATGTTACTTCAGTTTTGATCCAATTAATCTATCGACAAACGTTGCTAGCAGCTAAAAGTTGACGTCTGAGAAATAAGTTTGACCAGGTACAAAGCCATTCGGAACAACATTAGAAGCAACCACTACCTTGCCGGTTGGAGACTTGAGCTTGAACGAGTATGGGCCATGGAAAGATGGGCTGACATCGGCTTCCCAAACTGCACCCCAAATATTCTTCATTGGAACAAATTGTTGACTACCAGCCGGAGATATCTCCACTGAACTAAGTCCACCATCACCATCTTCAAACTCAATTGCAGTTGCGAACCAGTTAGGGTTTGTCTTTGCATCAATCTTGAAAGCTATATTTGTTCTACCATAGTAGCATGGCACCCTACACATGTACGTAGACTGTCTTATTAGATAACGATCTTTATTATATATACTCAATCATTTAATGAAATCACGCACGTACCTTCGAAATTGAATATCAACCTGGCCGAGATTACGGAGGTTATCAACTTGTCCTGGATTCGCCATTGCACCAAAAGCAGTCCCGCTTAAATCAAAATGGAACGGAACATTGTTACATGCACCTGGGCACTCGTCAGTTATTGTTACAGTAATAGGGTTCGAAGAGCAGTATGGCTCTCGACTGCATTTAATCTGAGAAGAATTAACCACAATAATCAAGTTATATATATATATATATATATATATATATATATATATATATATATATATATATATATATATATATATATATATATATATATATATATATATATATATATATTTGTAATCATAATCAAGAAAATCACTTTGGGATTAACTTCTTCACCTGATAACAATCCCCACACCCTTTTCCTTGTAAATAAATCCTAGAATTTCCTGCTGCTATCATGGCTGAGTATGGTGGTGACTGTACATCATTAGCCCATCCACAAGCTCCTCCTGTAGATATATTTGATAAAATGAATACTAATATTCTTCACAAGTAATGAGATTTTTTCTCGAAAATGAAACAAATAATATTGAGATTTTGTTACCACTTCCAGCACCTCTTGGATCTCCATACCATGTTCCTAGAGCAGGTGAAAACCCATCTCCATTTGCAAAGAGGTCATCACTTGAACACAAAGAATTGCTTGCAAAAAGAGAAGAAATTGAACACACAAAAATGAAAATGGAAAATGGGGTTTGAAGGTTGAACGCCATTTTACTTTGAATTTGAATTTGCTCGGCATTCTTTTGGTATTTATATTGGTAACAAGAACGGGATAATTAATATTTTTATTTAGTTAGCATAATTGTAGTCCTTGAAATACTCTCGATATTTAATTTTCAACATTTCTGTTTTTATATCTTCATAGTACGTTCGAGATATATATCGGTAAGTAAATTTTCTGTAGAGAAAGTTATTTCAGTATTTGCTGTGTCTAAATTTATTGTGAACATTGTTATCGCAAATAAGTCAAGAATATAAAAATTATACATAAATTAGTTTGTGGGAATTTGTAAATACAATTATATAAGTAATCTCTTTTTTCATAATTATGCAACTCGTTTTCATTTTAAATTATCAAAATTAACTACAATATCTATTCACTAAGTTTTCAAAAGTAATTAATTTAAGTTTATTTCATGCATTAGTAAGTCTTGAATTCAAATCAAAGATGCCATTTATTTCGTCATTTAAAGAAAGCGTTCACATTTCTTTCATAGCTATTTAAGATTAATTAAATCTTACTTGAACGTTAATAATGTTAGTACTAGCTTCTGTCTGCCGGTTATGAAAGTGAAGTTCAATTTAGTCCGCAAATCACCCAACCAACTTTAAAAACGCTCCAAAGGTTGATGTTCTCATCAGCCTCCACCACAATGAAGCCAGGGGTGCTGTCAAATTGAGCATTTATGGGGTTAAGGGGCTATTTTGCAACTCATATGGGTGATGGTGGTTTGGGTCATTGGTTTTTAATGACAACGAGATATAAATTTTACGATGTTGTGTTTATTCAGTACAATCATTATATAGATAAATCTCTGCTAATGCATCCTAAATGAGATTATATTCTGTAACTAGGTGTAAGACCTATGCTCATATGAATTAATTAAAAAAATTAAATATAAAAATCTAAATATTTAAGAACTTTGGATTTATAAAAAAAAATAAGAAAAGTAGTGAATTATTATAATTGATTTTTTTTATCTTTTAAATTTAAATAAATAAATAAAATAAACTAATGAGCTTTAATTTGAGAATTCTGAAATAAGTATATCAGTCCATTAATGAAATTGATATTCATTTATTACTATACTTATTGTAATTTTAATATTAAAATATTATGTGAAATTTATTAAAATTGAAACAATCCATAAAATGACATGTGGAAAAGAAATTAATTCAAAATAACTACAACATGATATTTAGCAAATTAAATGAGAGTGTGACATGTAGCAAAAAAACCTTCATTTATTATAGTAGATCTAAGGAACTGCAAGTGTGATTTACATAATTTATCATAAAAAAGCTAACATTTCCAAATCATAACATAAGTATAAAGAAAATAGAGGATACAGGGAAAGAAGAAAACTTATATTATTCATTATATTTACAAAGTAAACAGAGATCCTTTTTATAGTATAATAGAGTGCAACTAATAGAAGATATATACGGTAGACATTGGTGGAGATCTACAACAATATTTAACAAAGTAAACAGATGATGTACACGTGAGTTATAGCTTAATATGCCCCCGCAAGATGGACGATCTGGAGATGAGTCCAATCTTGGAAATCAGGTAGTAAAATCATGAGGTAGGAAGTGGTTTGGTGAGGGCGTCTGCTAATTGATCATCACCTGCAATGTGTTGAACACTAAGAGATCCTTGTTGAAAATTTTCCTATACAAAGTGAAAATCTAAAGCATGATGTTTCATTCTTGAGTGAAACACTGGATTTGCAGAATACGATGTTGCACTCAAATTATCATTGTAAATTATAGGTGTTGTAGCAGGAAAGAACTCGAGTTCATTGAGTAAAGATGTAAGCCAGTGGACTTCAGTGGTTGTGGATGCTACAACTCTAAATTCTGCCTCTATTGAACTTCTAGCACGAGTGCTTTGGCATTTGGAGCTCCATGAAATTGGATTGGAGCCAAGGTAAACAATGTATCCATAAGTACTTCTATAACTATCTTTATCACCTGTCCAATCAGCATCAATAAAGGCATGAAGTGTAAGTGGTGAATGTTTACGCAAGAGAATGCCATGATATAATGTTCCATGTAAGTATCTAAGTAATCCTTTGAGAGTTCTCCAGTAAAGTTATGTTGGTGCATGCATGAATTGGGATAGACGATTGACTGCAAAAAATATGTCTGGTCTTGTGATAGATAAGTATTGTAGTGCTCCAACCAGTGCTCTGTAATCAGTGGGTGAGGATAGTGGTATGCCACCTATTAGACGTAGTCATTCGGCGTTGGTCATCGATGTTGATAAGGGTTTGCAATCACTGATTTTTGCTCTTGTGGTCATTTTGGATGAAGGTTGAGGATGGGGAGGGGATGGTGAAGGGGAGGAAGGAGGAGAGTTATGCGGTGGTGGTGGTGGTATATCTGGTTGAGGGAGTGGGATGTTAGGTTGCGGAGGAGTGAATGGTGAGGTTGTTGTATCAGAATTTAGTGGAATGGATAATGGTACCCAATGATCAAGATTGACAATGGGTACATCTGTAGGTTGGGTTGTGAGTTTGTTGAAGGGAAATTTGTGTTCGACAAAAACAACATATCTAGATGTATATAGTTTCTAGGAGGTAGGATCAAATACATAATAAACACTTTGTGTTGGAGAGTAACCAACAAAGACACAGGGGGTGGAACGAGGGTGTAACTTGTGTGGAGAGTATGGTTGAGCCATGGATAGCATAGGCAACCAAAACTTCTGATTTGGGAATAGTTGGGTTCTTTTTGGAAGAGAAAATGAAAGGGGGATAGATTATTGAGTGTAGAAGTGGGCATCCGATTAATAAGATAGGCTGCAGTGGTGAATGCAAAGGCCAAAAAGTGATTGGAATCTGGGAGTGAGACAGAATAGCAAGTCCGGTTTCGACGATGTGTCGATGTCGGCGTTCAGCATACCCGTTATGTTGAGGAGAGGTAAGGTGAGAGATGCCATAGGAGGCTGGATAGGTGGCAAGTTTTAGATATTCTCTGGCACACACCCCAAACCGAGACGGTGGAAACGTTCGGGGAATGAGGACGTCATGTACAATATCACAACAATTGCATCGTAGTAACCAAAGAAAACACAACCATTACATTAAATATATATAAGGTATTTACATCTGTTCGATACATATTTTGTATACAATAAAAAATGTAACAAAAGTATAAAAGACGCGACCCTATATGTTCCATCTTCTCAAACGTCTGCAGGTGTACCTGTCTACTGGTTACCGGAGAATACAAGCGATTTTGAAAGTGTATCAACAGTTAAGTTGGTGAGTTCATAAGAAATTTTTTATATTGAAAAACCTGTCTTTGAATCTATGAAAATGGTTGTATGTTTCTCAAGAAAATCAAATATTTTCTTTAGTAGTGTAAAGTAGTCTTAAACCCTAAGACCCAAAATGTACGTTCGTTACTGTTCTGTAGTAGTATATGAAAATGTTAGTTTGTATGCTTGGTTACCACCAGCTGTATTGTATAGTGTGTTTGGTACGAAAACCTTTGTATGAAAACCCTGGCTACCACCAGTTGTATTGTATAGTGTGTTCTATTACTTAAATTAAAACCATGTATTTGAAATCCATGGAATCCTCAAGTGCAGTGTGTAGCTGTTCTATTAATTAAAATAAAACTAATGAAGAATGAAATCCCATAAACATATGGTTAGTTTATACTGTTGTGAGTTTGGTATAACCATGCTTGATATGACCTAGTGACCTCTACGGCGTTCTTCAGTCGTCGGAACGGTATGATATTTGTCACCCCAAGCATGCCTGCCTAACTGCAGCTAGCAGTTTATGTGTGGGATTGTCAGTCCTGAATAGATCTATTCACAAATCTCACACTCTCCCTCCATGAAACTCTGGTTATGCTATGATAGGATTTAGTTCCACACCCCGAAGGTTACAATTGAAGTAGTGCCTCACAACCTTGTATTAACTAGTTTACGTGTAGTGTTGTAGTGTTCTCTTGTACTAGAAACTATATGTGTACTTGTAGAGTAAAAATAATTACACTCAAATAATTATTTAGTATTGTACTTTTGTGTTCAGAATATAGTATTATATGCCATAAACTCTATTTATCATAGTTTATATGTTTGTTAATGTGTAAGCTCTGGAATTGATAAAAGCATGTGTTAAATCCCAAAGTATACCTATTATAGTTTGCATGTATGTTATGTATTTGATTCACGTATTGTATTGAAAACTTTGCAATTATGGTTGTATGTTGATAAATTCCCTTATGCTCAACATGTTACAAAAGCGATAAAATATCTAAATATTTTATAAAATGTAGTGATCTCTTGGTTGTATCAATTGCATAAGTTTTAATTCTGTTGAAATCCTTTATATAAGAACACAAAATTTCCTTATGTTTTGCTTGTATTCCCCCTGAAAACGTTAAAAACAGTAAAAATGTAGGGGAATGAACTCACAGTTGATTACGTGCACGTGCTCGACAGCAAAACCGGAAAGATGACCCTCGAGTTAGAGTACACAGAACTAACGGTATCCTAATGATAATTAAATACATAATTGTATTTAAATTAGCAAAACCATTACTTAAAGTGTTAGAAAATACTTGCTTTTGGGTTATGAATGTTACCGAGACTTGTTTGAAGTGGAAAAAAGAGGGTTTGTGGCCGTGAACTGGGTTTGCGGTTGTAAACGGGTTTGTGGTTGTAAACGGGTTTGCGATTGTAAACACGTTTGCGGCCTTTGAATATATGAAGGCTGTTCTTGGTGGTCTTGGTGTTCTTGGTGAAAATATGAAGATTTGAAGGTTTGTTCTTGAGGATATGAATGTTCTTGGGAGGTTCTTAGGAGCAAGTTGAGAGAGTTTTCGGCTGAAAAAGGTAAGAAATGAAGAATCTCTCTTGGAAAAACCTTTATACCGGTTAGGATTATGGCCGGGAATTGGTTTTTAGTTGTAAACGGGTTTACGGTCCAGGGGTTTACGTTGTAAACGCGTTTACGGCCCAAGGGGTTTACGGTTGTAAACGCGTGGCTGGACGAGTTTGCGGAATTTTGAGGGAAATGTTGATTTTTCGAGCATTTTTGGTTCTAGAAACTTATATAACCTCTAATTATATACTTTATATTATTTCCTAACCCACAAGAACTTAACGGAACAAATAAAATTCGAATTTTATTTAACGGAAATTGACTTTTGTTGACTAGAAAGTATCGGGTTGTCACATCATCCCCCCGTTAGAGGGAATTTCGTCCCTAAATTCTTTCTAAAAGGAATAAAATTATGGACTAGGGAAAGAGATGTGGATACTTCTGTTGCATCTGGTCTTCTTGCTCCCAAGTGAATTCGAGTACCCGCTTGGCATTCCAGTGAACCTTCACTATCGGGATGCGACTTTGCTTCGTTTGTGTGACCTACCTATCCATGATTTCGACTGGGTCTTCCATGAAGTTAAGACTCTCGTTGATTTCAATTTCATCGAGTGGAATCACAGGAGTCTCAATATACATTTCTTAAGGTTTGACACGTGGAAGACAGGATGCATGTTGCTAAGCTCTTGGGGTAACCAAAGTTTGTAGGCTACGAGGCCAATCCTAGCGAGGATCTCGAATGGCCCAATGTATCTTGGGTTTAGCTTTCCACTATTTTCGAAGTGTATCATGCCCTTATAGGATGAGACCTTCAACAGAACACGTTCACCAACCTGGAATTCCAAGGGTTTTCATCTTTTGTTGGCATAGCTCTTTTGTCTATCTGTGGAGGCTTTTAGTTGTTCTCTAATTTGCATGATCTTTTCAGTGGTTTCTCGAATGATTTCAGGGCCAGTGAGAGTGCTATCAAGGACTTGACCTCTAGCTAGCTGTGTGTCACCCACCTCATCCCAACACAGAGGGGATCTGCACTTACGGCCATAGAGGGCTTCGAATGGAGTAACCTTAATACTAGTGTGATAATTGTTGTTGTAGGAAAACTCAACCAGGGGCAAATAGGTGTCCCACGACTTGCCAAAGTCGATAATACATGCTCTTAGCATGTCTTCTAGTGTTTGGATGGTTCTCTCACTCTGCCCATCGGTCTGTGGATGGTAAGTTGTGCTCATATCCAGCTTAGTTCCAAGAGCCTTCTGTAGTGACTACCAAAATCTCGAGGTGAATCTGCTAACCCGATCAGAGATAATGGATGAGGGCACACCGTGCAGTCGTACTATCTCTTGGATGTAGGTTCGGGTCAGTCTCTCTATCTTGTATGTTTCTTTGATAGGCAGGAAGTGGGCGGAGTTGGTCAGTCTGTCGACGATTACCCAGATAGTGTCATGGCCACTCGGGGTTTTGGGCAATTTGGTGATGAAGTACATCGTAATTCTTTCCCACTTCCACTTAGGTATTTCTGGCTATTGAAGTAAACCTGAGGGCTTTTGATATTCCACCTCCACCTTGGCGCATGTTAGGCACTTGCCCACAAAGGTAGCAATTTCTGCTTTCATGTTTGGCCACCAATAGAGCTTTTTGAGATCCAGATACATCTTATCTGAACCTAGGTGAAGGGAGTATCGAGTTCTGTGAGCTTCATTCATGACAACCTCCCTGTAACCACCAAACTTTGGGGTCCAGATCTAGTTCATGAAATAGTAAACTCCATCTCCCTTGATCTCTAAGTTCTTCTCCATTCCCCTCAAGGCTTCATCCGTCATGTTCTTTGGTTTTAAAGCTTCTAGGTGAGCCTCTCTGATTTGAGCGGACAGATGGGAATGGATTGTCATTTTTGGTGCCTTCACTCTACGACCAGAGTATTCTTTTCGGATGAGGGCATCCACTACGACATTGGCCTTGCCAGGATGATAGCATATTTCACACTCATAATCATTCAGTAGCTCTACCCATCATCGTCGCCTCATGTTAAGCTCTTTTTGATCAAAAATATGCTGGAGGCTTTTGTGGTCGGTGAAGACAGTGCACTTGGTTCTGTAGAGGTAATGCCTCCAAATCTTTAATGCGAAGACCGCTGCTCCCAACTCCAGATCGTGAGTTGTATAATTGAGTTCATGTGCCTTCAGCTATATCGAGACATAAGCAATAACTTTTCCTCGCTGCATGAGCATACAGCCCAACCCTTGATTAGATGCATCGCAGTAGACAACGAAGTCCTTCGTTCCTTCAGGAAGAGACAAGATAGGTGCGCTGCATAGGGCCTGCTTCAATGTTTGGAATGCAGTGTCTTGCTTCTCTCCCAACCTCAAAACGAAACATTCACCGTAGAGATGGCTAACGGAAAGAAAGAGAGCACTAACGATGTATTCATAGGTTGTACCCTTACCCTAAACGATTATTCCTTTCCCATCGATCTTATGTTGGTCTCCATTAAGAGCTTCGATGACATCATCGGCATGGACAGGTTAAGTCTTCATCATGTGGATATTCTTTGTTTCGAAAAAGCCATTCACCTCAATCTGCTAAATGGCGAAGCCCTCATCATCTATGGTGATAAAATCAATACAAACCTTCATATCATATCGTGCATCAAAGCCCAAAAATATCTGTGAAAGGAGTGTCATGCATTCCTAGCCCATGTCGTAAATGAAAAGCAGGAAGTTAAAGACCTCCTCCTAAGTCAGGGCCTGCTTCAATGTTCCGCCCATGTCGTAAATGCAGAGAGGAGTTTTATGTTTGAGAAGGTGTTTAAATGCATGACTGACAAAAATCCTCTCTGCACCACTATCAAAAGAATGCATGCATAAGAGTTTTCGAGGAGGAACGTACCCGTAACTACGGGGGGATCAGCGACTGCCTCCTCCTGGCCCATAGTTAGCACTCTCCCTGTGTTGCTAGCTGTCGTTGCTTTAGGGCAATTCCTCTTAAAGTGTCTGGTTTCACCACAACCATAGCAGGCTTGGCTTACTCCAACTCTAGGAACCTAATTGGTTGGTTGGACTTGTGCTTTGCAAAAATGGGTTGTATGCCCCTTTTTTCCATAGTTGTTGCATTGAATGTCACAGCAGGGTCCGCGATGATGGAAGTTACACTTATCGCACCTTGGGAGGGTTCTAACATATCTACTGGCAGGTGCTTGAGTTGTGGAAACATCAGCAGGAGTGGTAGCAGCGTGAACTGCCACTTTCTGTTGTTTCTTGGAGGGCTCTTGCGAAGCTTAGCCCTTGCGCTTGTTCCAAAACTTTTTCTTTCCAATTGATATAATGCTTTTTCTTTACACAACATTATGCTTTTC
Organism: Lactuca sativa; assembly: GCF_002870075.4. Classification (NCBI taxonomy): domain Eukaryota; kingdom Viridiplantae; phylum Streptophyta; class Magnoliopsida; order Asterales; family Asteraceae; genus Lactuca; species Lactuca sativa. The sequence goes on along the minus strand of NC_056631.2, from coordinate 218,032,062 downwards.
TGCATGGGTGCAATTGATATAATGCTTTTTATATTTTAATAGAAATTTTTGTATATTACAATAGTTGTTGTAGTAGGAAATGTTTTCGCTACGAAGTCAATAGTGGCGAAGGTGATAGTCGCGACTATGTTTAGTGGCGACGATTTACAGAAATAGTGGCGACATTATCAGTTGTGACAATGAAAAAATAGCAATACAAAAAATAGCAATACAATGCAACAACCTTTTATTGGCGACGTGTCGCCGCTAAAGGTAATATTAGCAACAATTAGGGTCTTTAGCGGTAACATTTGTCGCCGCTAATAGCAAATTGGCATTTTGAAATGATAATACAACAATTTATCATCCTCAAACATACCCAATTGCATCCATCATATTGGCAATGTTGTGAAACAAAATTTGTCAGTGCACTAAGTCAACATATATATTTTTCTCTTTTCCTTTAATGTATTACCCTCTAGGAAAATTTTGAACTCTACACACCATAGAACAATTTTATAGATAATATTTTGGGATTTAATATGTTATAGAATGAATACAATGCTATTAAAAAAAGGAGAAAATTAAAATAGTAAATATTTCATAAAAATGCAAGGTAGACATTGATCGACTCGAAGAGAAATACATTTATTATTGGTTAATGGTTACAATTAGAGTTAATGACATTTTAGTCCTACAAACTTTTCGTGTTTGTTTTAAAAGGTCATTGATTTTATTTATTTATTTATTTTATTATTATTATTATTATTATTATTATTATTTTAATAGTTTAAAGGCTTAAAGTCTATTTTTACCTATTAGTGAGACCACTTAACCTGTTATAAGATTCCACCTCAGCTCCAATTGATAATTTGATATACCACGTTTTATATACACAGAAATGGATGTACTTTCCGTAGGAACTTCATTGGCACTTCCATTTTTTTTTTTTTTTGCAAAACCCACCGAATTTCACAATCAATCATCAAGAACCCAAATGATTTTTGTTTACAATCTCCTATAAAAGTTTTTTGTTAGGTACACATCTCATTCTTGATTTCAATTTCTGGGTTTTCCCTCATAATATGAACGTCTTACCTGCAAAATCTCTTCCTGCTGGCTCCTGTTTTTTGATAGGTGCACCTCACCTTCTCCAACCTCCTCTATGTCACCTGGTAACTTTCACCCTCCGAAAAGATTCCGGCAACAAAAGAAAAACCGAATAACATCAGTTCTGAGGAATCATCAAAATCCTTCTTTGTGTAATCGATTGCATGAAATGGAATCTAGGTTTGCCCAAGATTACACCCAAACTATCGTTCCTCAATTTCATGATTACTTTCAAGTTACCAACACCGAAAGAACTCAAATTGGTTTGTTGGAGTGATAAACTACCATGGTCTGTCATGGAGAGAAGTCAACCAGCTCATTCCCCTTGCAATATTCTCGTGGGTTTGAGGTAGACAATAAATATAAGAAATGGGATGATGATTGGCAGAAACTGACATATAAAGTGATGAATTTGGTTCTTCGATCTTTAAGTATAGACCCTTGTGTTTCTACCTGTTGCAAGCCTGCAACAGCAAACAAAAAGAAATAGAGCAAAACGAGGAAGGTGATAGATAAAAGGTAAACAGAAAGCTATTACCGCATAAACTCGCAGGTTTGTTTACTCAAGAAATATCACTCAAAAACTTCAGTCGATCAATACTGATTACAGGAACCTATTAACTATATATACTAAACAAAACTAATTAGTATATAATTAGGATTCCTAAACAAACTAGTATTTCCTTATGACTTATGGAGTCTAGAACTTGGACAACACTCCAACTAATTGTGATCTGGACCAAACACACATAACTTGCCACATTGGACTCATATATTCATCAAAAATCACCCCCTTAATTTCTAAGTCGAGGGTAATTCTTGCACGCTAAGTAACGCTTTCATCTCTGCGAACCTTATTCGAGCTAAGGCCTTCGTAAGTGGATCTGCTCGTTGCTTATCTCCCAAAACATGCTCAACAATCACTTGCTCATTTTCCACACGCTCTCGAACGAAGTGGAATCGAGTGTGAACGTGCTTGCTTCTTCCATGAAAGACAGGATTCTTTGACAATGCTATTGCTGATTTGTTGTCTATGCGAATTAGCACCTTCTGTTTCTTCATTCCTATCATCTCAGCCAATAACTCTCTTAACTAAACCGCCTGACACGCAGTTGTAGTAGCTGCTATGAACTCTGCTTCACATGATGACAACGCTAATGTATCTTGCTTCTGGGAGCACCAAGTGATAGGTGAGTCACCAAGGTAGAAGATATGCCCTGTTGTACTTCTGCCATCATCAATATCCACATTGTGACTACTATCACTGTAACATATCAAGCTTATATTTTTACTTCATTTGTATACAATCCCAAAAGATGGAGTACCATGCAAGTAACGAAGAATTTGCTTAATAGCGCGTGCATGAGATTCTCTTGGGCTTTGCAAATAACAGCTAACTACTCCAACCGAATATGCTAAATCTGGATGAGTGTGTAAGAGATATCATAAACAACCAACTAATTTTCAATAATGGGTTGCCTCAACTTCTGGTTCATCTTTAGATTTTGACAACTTTAGTCCTGGCTCCATCGGACATTGAGTTGCATTACACTCTTACATGCCTGCCTCTTTTTGAATCTTCATAGCATAACTCGCTTGCTTCACCTTTACACAACCATTTTCTTGCAATACTTCAATACCCAAGTAGCAAGTTAGTTCAACAAGGTCCGACATCAAATTGTAATGCCATTAGTCTCTTGAATTGGTTTATAAACTCTAAACTTGTTCTAGTCACGAACAAATAATCTACATAAACTGCAACTATTATGTATTCTCCATTTGCAACCTTTCTATAAACTGCACTTTCTTGCATGCACTGTTTAAAACCCATATTTTTCAATGTGTTATTAAGCTTCAAATTCCATGCACGTGGAGATTGTTGGAGGCCGTATAAAGCTTTTGCCAATTTGTAGACTTTTGTTTCTTCACCTTGCTTCACGAAACCTTCTGGTTGGCACACGTACACTTCTTCCTTTAAATCTCCATACAAAAATGCAGTTTTTACGTCTAAGTGATGAATCTTCCATCCGTTCCCGACCGCGAGAGCAATCAATAATCTTATTTTCTCGAGTTAAGCTACTGGCGCGTATACTTCATCAAAGTCAATGCCTTGCTCTTGTACATCGCCTTTTGCTACTAGACGCACTTTGTACCTTGAAATTGATCCATTCGCAGTTCTTTTAATTTTATACAACCATCTTAACCCAATAGGTTTAACATATTTAGGCCGAGGAACTAATTTCCAAGTATTATTCTTCTCGATGGAGTCAATTTCGGCCTTCATTGCATCGAGCCAATTTTTGTTCACTTTGGCTTCCTTAAAGTTCTTTGGTTCTTCATCGAATGACCACATTAAATGATCCACATCTAGCTCGTAGTCATTTAATCTTCTTAGCAACACTGAAGTTCGAGTGGACCGTCGAAGTGGGACAAAACTTGCATCGTTATTTTGATCATCAACAGGTTGCGATGGGTTGATGTCATCATTATAAATGTCATTGGTTTGGTCAGTTTGGGCCGAATTAGTGAATTGTTCGGTTTCTGTTGGAGTCGGGATTGAACCACCATTATCTTGAGTTGCTTGACCATTACTCCACATGACCGTAAATGTACCCGGTCAATTCCATCTTGATTTATGAGTTCATTATTCCATTGCCATATCTTATTTTCATCACAAATTACATGGGCACTAATAATAATTTTATTTTCCCGCGGATTATATAACAAAATCCTCCCGAATTGGGTTCCTTTCCAAAATATACCAACGGTCGTGACCTATCATCAAGCTTCTTCAAATGTTTTGAGACTACTCTTTCATATGCAACACAACCAAATACTTTCAAATCTTCAAGATTTGGTTTTTCAACATAAAATTTCTCGAATGGTGTAGTACCTATCAATGCTCAAGTAGGTGTACAATTTATGATAAACGTTGCATGTCGTACCGCTTCGCCCCAAAAATGGTTTGGTATATTTTTTGCTTTCATTAGGCACTATGTCATCTAGAGTAGAGTCTAATTTCTCCGTTCAACTATACCGTTTTGTTGAGGTGCATAAGGGGTCGTCAAAATATGTGAAATCCTTCTTCATCACAAAAACGGTTCAACTCAGTCGATGTGAATTCTCCACCTCTATCCGTATGGAAAGTCTTGATTTCTTTACCGGTTCATTTTTCAATTGATATCTTGAATCTTTTGATAATTCCGGATGCATCACTTTTGTGCTTCAAAAGAAAATACCACGTGTATCTAGAATAATCATCGATAAGAACTAGAATATAAATATTACCCGCTTGAGTGGGGGGATCAACCGGTCCACAAATATCTCCATTCACCATCTCGAGAATATTTGTAGCTCTATAATTAGCTTTCTTTGCAAACGACTGCTTTGTTTGTTTTCCAACCATGCAAGATTCATAAAGTTGGTCTAGATGTTAGATTGCCGGTACCCCTTTAGCTAGCTTGTGCATCAAGTTTATCGTGCCAAAATTAATGTGGCCAAGTTGCGCGTGCGATAACCTAGCTTCATCATTAAAAATGGCTTTGAAGCAATGTGGTTTTCCAACTTTTAACATTATTTTGTAGAGTCAGTTTGCACTTCTCGGGACTTTCATAAGTAATCTTCTGTCTCCATCTCGTATGGTTAGGAAATCACCTCGCATCTGAATATCACAATCGGCTATTGTAGATTGCCGGAGGCTAATAACATTGCTACGAGTGATGGAATATAATAAATATCCTTCATTAATTTTTGCTCACCGCTTTTCCCTTCGAACAAAATTATCCATTTTCCTTTAATTGTATCACACGATCCGTCTCCAAATCTCACTCTACCCGTTATGTTTTTATTTAATTCAGAAAAATAAGAATAGTTTCCGGTCATGTGGTTGCTCGCACCATTGTCTAAGTACCAAATTCCGTCTTCATCGGCATTTTCTTCGACTTTTGGAGGGACATATTTGTCTTCATTCAAGAACACCGTTACTTGAATTGTATTCATCATAAATAACGTCCCTTCTTCATGGTTTATATCTCCTTCGTGTGTCTGATTAAGGTTAGCCTCATGATTTTTTATTCGGTTTGGGCATCTTGAAGCAAAGTGTCCATATTTATCACACCGGTAACATTGGATGTTTGAGAGATCTTTTTGCTCGTGTTGTTTTCCTTTTTGCTTTTGATCTTCACGATTTTTAGAGGATTCCGAGTAACCGTGATTTTGGGTGTTACCCCGACCACGTCCACCGCCACGTCCACCACCACGTCCTCTTCCTCGGTTATTTGAACCCCGACCTCTACCTCTTGATGAATCGGTATTTCTATTGGACGATTTGGTTTTGGAATAAAGTAATTTATTTTGAGTCTCAATTACTTTGTCTTCACCTTTGATTCTTTCTTCATAAGCTTTTAAGCGACCAACCACGTCTTCAAAGCCAATCGTTTTAAGGTCCAAAACTTGTTCAAGGGCTACAACAATGTGGACAAATCGTCTAAGGAGGCTCGTAAAAAACTTCTTCGCAAGCTTCTATTCGGTCATGATCTCTCCTAGTGAAGTGGATTTTGAGGCAATTACGAATAACTTTGCAGCGAACTTGTCTATTGTACTATTATCACTCATCTTTAGATTTTCAAATTCCGTGATTAGAATTTGGAGTCGGGCTTCTTTCACACGATCAACTCCTAAGTTACGAGTTTTAATTGCCTCCCACATCTCTCTTCCGGTTTTTAAATTGCCGATTTGAAGGATAAAATCCTCCTGAAACGATTGAAACAACAATCCTTTCACGATGTTGTTTTTCTTCACGTCATCTAGTCCGGGATCGATCACATCCCAAACGCCATGAATCCCGAGTAGCACCTCCATGCGCATCCTCCAAATTGTGTAATTCGTTGATGTCAAAGTCGGACATTGGAACGTGAACGACGTGTGTTCCTTAGCCAGTGGTTGTGACGATTCTCCTCCGGACATCTTGGTTCAATTTTTGATTCCTCCACACAAATAAAAAATGATTTATTTTTATTAATATTTCTCAAATGAATTGAATTAAAGCCAATATCGCTTAGCAAATCAAATGAATGAATTGAAGTTCTATATCAAATGGCCCAAAATAGATAATAAAAGGTCAACATGCAATCTGGGTTTCTGCTTTGTGCAAGGCCCAAATCAAAGAAACAAAAAAAAAAAAAAACACGCTTATTATTTTGTTTTTAGGGTAAAACACGTTCACCAATCAGCCGTAGGTTCAAGAACTGTTGTCGCAGGTTTCTATGCGTTCGTGATGTTTCTTGCCTTTCAGATTCTCCACACGAGAAAACTGGAACAGCAGCGAATCACACGAGAACTCTGAGCAATTTCACCACACGAGAGCTTCAAGCAATCGCTGATTTCATCAACACAGAAATCTTCGATTTCGTCACTATAGATGCGAACAGCTGAGGAGAATAGATGGCAGGAAAGTTGTCTCTTCGGTCTCCAGCCGAATAGAAAGACAGAAAAACTTGCTGACTGTTTCGATTTTGATTTCTATTTAGTGATAGAACTTCTGCTGTCGCGACTCTACCTTCTGTCACAAGGCTTATTTCACTTGCTGCACAGGTTCTCTTCACAGATTCTTTACACTCCCAAATTCACTGGCCCTGATACCAATTAAAGGTAAACAGAAAGCTGTTACTGTATAAACTCGCAGGTTTGTTTATTGAAGAAATATCACTCAAAAACTTCAATCGATCATTATTGATTACAGGAACCTATTAACTATATATACTAAACAAAACTAATTAGTATATAATTAGGATTCCTAAACAAATTAGTATTTCCTTATAAATAAGGAGTCTGGAACTTAGACAGCAGTCTTAAGTAATTGTGATCTGGACCAAACATGCATAACTTGTCACATTGGACTCACATATTCACCAACAAACAATAGAAGGGTGATTTTTAACCAAATATATTGTTTATTATCTTTCAATCATCTCAAGAACGCAATATTTTTCCTCATAAGTTATCCCATTCGATTAAAAACGATACAAATATATTGGATTATATAAAAGGTATCTTTTTTTGTTTGTTTAAAAGGGTAATCAAGGAAAAGAGAAGCAGCCAGGCTAGAAGCATGTTGCACTATTCTTGGAGTGAAATTGAACAATATATAGACGACAAAGAGCATATATAGACGACAAAGAGGATGATACTTGAACATGAAGAAGATGAATAATAACCCTTATCCAAAGGGTAACCAGGTTACCCCTTCACTTTGCCAATAAGGATGTTTTTTAACGTACAAAAATTAAGTTCCCTAGACTACAAACAAAAACATTAGGGACGTTTTAAAACAGATGCAAAAGATGTAGAGCTAAAATGACATTAACCCAACAAAAAATTAATACTATATACTCAAAATTTAAATATCCAACCAAAATAAATGGACAATTAAGGTCATATAAACTACTTTATACACATAGAACTCGATGAATGAACAGTAGGTGTGAGGCCATGACATAAAAAGTCACTTAAAAAAACATAGTAAAAAAATACAATAAAAAATACAAAAACGAATAAAAACGGAAGGCTAAGAGAGATTCACAAAAGATGACAATATGAACCTTTTCCAAGGCAATCTCAAAAGTCAAACATATTTAAGGAAAGTGGCAATCTCAAAAGTCAAACCTTTTCCAAGGCAATCTCAAATGAACCATTTCCAGACGTGGCTTGGCCAAAGTGATCACAAATCATTTTTGTGCCGCATGATGTGGCAAGTACTAGGCTACGATGTGGCGTCATCTTAAGGCAATACCCTAATTTTTCGAGCTTTAGGCCATATTTAAGGAAAATGGGAGCTAAGTTGTGCATGCCCTCAACTTCCAACACCTTCCTTTCTAACCCTGATCAGATCTAGCCTCCATTATTGAGTCTTTGAGGTTCTTGTTGGTGTTTTTGGCATCTTGAAGAAGAAGGAAGATCCCTTGGCACATAGATTTGACTTTCAAGCCTCACCATCATTCTCTAACACATTTATGGACCATTGTAAGTGTCCAAGATCCAAGCTTTATGTCGCATGCTTCTAGATCTAGGTTCCTTGTCCCTTTTTCTCCATGTTGTGGAAGTTTGAGGAATGGATTCCATAAAGTTGGCAACTTTATGGATCATTGAGGTCCTTTTTGGGGTTATATGTTCCAGATCTAGAGTCTTATGGGGTATTTGGTCTCATACAGAAGCTTGAGTTCATTTCTTCCATATTTTATCCTAGTTTGTAAGAGACATGCATGTCTATAAAGCAATGGTTTTATAATGATTTGGGCGTAGGAAATCCTTGTGGAAGTTATGGACTTATGTCTTTGGTGATTAAGTGCTTAATAGATTAGTTCATGCCTTAAGTTGTCATTTAGGATCTAGGTTTAGAGATCTTGTCTTATTGGCATGTATTAATGAATAAAGTTGGAAACTTTATCCATCAAGACCTTGGGAAGGACTAGATATGAGCTTTGGAACTCTTAGAGTGGAAGGAAAACGAATTTAGTCATTAAGTTGTTACGACCCAATTTCAACGACGTGGCGACCGGGGGATGCTCAACTATTTTGTCGTTATTTTGCCATGATGTGGCCAATAAGAGGCCATGACGTGGAGACTCACTGAAGTTGACTTTAACCGTTGCCTTTTTTACTTTGTTACCTTTTGGCCATTTGGCTAGTTTTAGAAGGTGAACTAAGGGTTTACATTGTATGGTTTATTAGGGGTATATAACACTCGATTTATTAACTATGAGAGCTATTAGTTGTTGATTACGTCTGCAAGACGAGTCTTCTCACTATACTATGTAGGTTGCTAGATTGTCTTTATAACTCTTGCATGAAAGACTATGGTTGGATCATATCACCTGTATGAAAGGCTGTGGTTGGACCACAACACTTTTATTAAAGACTTTGGTTGAATCACAACACTTATATGAAATACTATGGTTGGATCACATCACTTGTTTGTCTTTGTGACTTGCATGGAAGACCATGGTTGGATCATGGCAGAAAGGCTACGATTGGGTTATAATCTAGAAGTGACTGTAAGACTATGGTTGGATCATGGCATTCACATAGGGTTGAAATACACTGTTAGGGTTGGGCCTACTGATATGCATGATATGTGGTATTTTAGGGAACCCACTAAGTTGTGTGCTTACAGTTTTGTGGTTTAAACCGTCCCCTACAATTAACATTAAGCATCTTGCTCCTCTAGTTCTTGATCTGGAGTAGATGAATTATGCATATGGAGAGTATTATTCGAAGTTCATTGCATTGGTTATCGGGTCGATGATCACCTCTAGCCTCCTTTCGGACAAGTCACATCATCTACAGATAAAGAGAAGGACAAGCTGCAAGTTGAATCAGCAACAACCAAAGCTGCATGGTTTTGCATGGATGAAACCGTAAGGTCTTGGTTATAAGGTACTCTCTCCATCCCTCTCTTGAATATGATCTTCAAGAAACAGGCTACAACATTTGAAGTCTGGCAGTGTCTTGGAAAGGTGTTTCGTGACAACAAAAAATCAAAGATCATTCAAATCGACAAAGAACTTCGTAGTATCTCAATTAGTTATAGATATGTAACGAAATTGCAATAAAATTAAATCCCTTACTGGTCATCTTGAATACATGGATGGAAAAGTATCAGAAATCAATATAGTTTCATACATGATAAATGGGCTCACTTCTAAATGCAGTCACATAGGAACGACTTTTCATAACCGGGATTCATTAATGTTAGTCCTCGAGGAACGGGAGATGCTCCAAGATGAACGAAAAGAGGCATCCCTTTCACACATTGAACATGCCTCCTCCCAAACAATTCTCATTGTCATGAATCCAAACAACAGTTCTCATGGAGGATTCCATGGAGGTCTTGGTGGACGGAATTTTCAAGGAAACTGATGTGGTGGAAGTAATGGTCATTGCAAAAACTATCATGGAGGAAACATTCTTTTAATCGAGGGCAGAAACAACAACGTATAGGAGGAGGTACATGGGATTATGGTTGGTTTTAAGTGTAATAGCCTAACCATGCGATGCAACATGATAGACTACTTCCAAGTCCAATTCTTGCTTCTTTTCAGTCCAACAACACTAGAATTGGGCCCAAACAATAGCAAACCCAACAACAATCAACCCAACAACATCAGTTTTTTAGTAGTCCTTCACAACCTTCTAGCCAATTTCCAATGCAGCAAGCCTATCACTCGGCATACCTGGCTCAACAACAGAGTAATGAGGCCACTATCTTACCTCAGATGTTCAATAGCATGACATTAAATGAATCATGTCATGTTGATTGGTACATGGATACCAGATCCATATTGCACTTCCATGTCAATGTAGGTACACTCAAGTCCATATCTGATAAAAATAGTAATTTTTGTTAATCAGTTTTAGTTGGGAATGGATCATTAATGTTTGTGACTAAAATAGGACACACCACCCTTGTTCTCTCTAACCCTTATCGTACTTTAATTCTTAAAATTCCATGATTACTCCCAATATTATTAAAACTCTTTTATTTATTCTTCACTTTGTTCATGAAAATACTTATGCCATTGACTTTGACCCTTTTGGATTTTTTGTGAAGTATTACCGAACCAAACAAATCCTCATGTGAGGTGACAACACTGATGATCTCTATCATGTCAAGACATTGACCCCTTAAGCTCGCATTTCCATTATTCCATCTATTTGGCACCAACGTCTTGGGCACCCAGGACACTAAGTTTTTAGACAACTTTTTAACAATTGTTTTATTTCATGTTCTCCAAATAAAGACTCTAGTTTATGCCATGCTTGTCAAAAGGGTAAACATATAAGGTTTCCCTTTAACTCTTCAAATTCTGTTTCTCCATTTCCTTTTGAACTTGTTCATTTTGATGTTTGAACTTCTCCTATTGAGAGCACTAGTGGTATTAAATATTATGTTTTATTCCTTGATAATTTGACTATGTTTGGGTATATCCATTGTGTGCTAAATCTGATGTGTTTGATAAATTTATGATTTTTTGTGCATTTTGTTAAAAAGCAATTTCAAACCGATATTAAATCTTTTTAGTGTGATAATGGGGGTGAATACAATAATAGTAAATATCACCAATTGTTTGATCAAAATTGCATTATCATGCATTTTTTCTTATCCTTATAACTCTCAGCAAAACGGAAAATCCGAACGTATGATTCACACTCTAAACAATGGTATTCGTGCTCTTATTTTCCATGCTAGTCTTCCTCCCACCTATTAGGTTAAACCTTTCCATATGTCTGCTCATCTTATAAATATACTTCCATCCACCACTTTAAATCATGACACACCTTATCATAGATTATTAAAAACTCAACCAACCTATGATCATTTATGTGTTCGTGGATGACTTTGTTTCCCTAACATTGTGACTCCTCACAAATTGCCACCTCGCTCTAATCCATGTATGTTTCTTGGTTATCACTCTAATCATAAAGGATACAAGTGTCTAAGTCTTGACACAAATGAAATTATTATTTCCCGACATATGATGTTTAATGAAACAATCTTTCCTTTTGGTTCTATGACTCTAAATGTTACCCCCTCTTACATATTTCTTGATCATGTTGATCTCACCACTCCTCTCTCATATAATAATACTTTCGACTTACCTATTGATGGTGGGTCTCCTCTCAAGACTCCATCTCATTTCGTTGATCCTACTTGTCCATTCACAAACTCTCCTAACACCTCATCACATTAGCTCAGTCACATTGAGTCGTCCACCTCTAAGCCCAATAGGCCCATCTGTGTCTACTAGTCCTAAATCAAACCCACCTCGTCTTCCTTTGAGGTCTCTCCTGACTTGTCTTTCGATGCCAAATCCAACCTGTCTCATCATCCCATGATTACTCGATCCAAAATGGATATCATTAAGCCCATTAGAAAACTCAATCTTTACATTGACTCTACCTCTCATGTCCCTAAAAATTATTTGCAGGCTTTTAATGATCCTAACTGGCTTAAAGCAATGCGAAAAGGATATACTGCTCTTATCACATACAAAACTTGGGTTCTTGTACTAAGACCTCCCATTGTTAACATTATTAATTGTATTTGGTTGTTTAAGAAGAAATTAAATGAATATGGCTTTTTCTTTAGTTATAAAGCTCTTTTTATTGCTGATGGACGAAGTCAGATACCTAGCATTGATTGTGACGAGACTTTAAGTTTGGTAGTTAAACTGGCCAATATACGCACGATTTTAAGGATTACTATCACGCACTGGTGGCCCATACGCAAATTAGATGTGAAGAATGATTTTTCTTCATGGTTAGCTACAGGAAATCTTCTATATGCAGTTGCCTAAAGGTTTTCGGAATCCCTCTAGACCTCATCATGTTTTCTTGTTGTAGAAGTCTATGTATGGTCTTAAGCAAGCTCCTCGGGCAGGGGCGAAACTAAAAATTTTCATTAGGGATAGCACACAATTTTCAACAGTATATGCATACAATGTATCTGATACACCTATAAAAGTTTTAGCAGGAATGAGACAATTTGGTCAATTTTCATCTTAGACCAACCACAAATTGTCTAGGCTATGGATTTTAATCAAAATTTGGTAGTTTAAGAGACGGTTTTATCACTTTATGCTCTCCATTTTAAGCATGAATCTGCAAGCAATAACTTCAACACTATGCCTTAAATAATACGGAGTTTAAAAAAGGAGTTGCATGTGGTTTTGTCACTTTATATTATCCACTTTAAATATCACCTTACAGTTGTTTGCAGCTAAACTTGTAAGGTTGTAACAAGATTTACAATTTATAGTTTACATGCCAAAGGCTTATATAAGTTTAACATTATTATATAATATGGCTTATTTTGGGCGAAATTTGAATCCCAAAACCCATGAGATAACTTGAATTGAAGCAAAAGTAACAAAAAAATTGACTCGAAAATCAAATCAAGTTAATGGAAGATGGCAGTGATAACATTAAACAAGTAGAACCCGATCATTACTTTGAATTCTATAATAAGCAACTAAAACCCACATAAATGTAGGGAAATTAGAACATAACTATAATCAAATTAGAAATCAAATTCAAGAATAGACAACTGGTTAGACTATCAAAGATACCTCCAAAATGGTAGCTTTCATTAATAAGTTGAAGAACACCTAAATATACCTTGAAATCACTTGGGAGAGTAATAGGTAATTATTCAACTCCTTGAACATTCAATCATACAACCAATTTTTGCCATAAAATATTTCAAATTCTTCTATTTTGTATGGATTTGGTATCAAAGTGGTGCATTGTGTCATCATGAGGTTTGATTTTTGATTACTGGAAACTCAATTTTGAATACTAGATCAACAATTATAGAAGCAACGGTTTTCAAGAAGGCAGGAGCAATAGCCAACTACAAAATTGTTTCGATTACTAGTAATCTCAAATTGTTTTTGAGGAATACATCTGGACGTAATGCTTCAAGTAACCCATCGTGTAATCAGTATTTAGGTTTCCATGAACCCGTATTTCTTATTCAACTTCATCAATGTTTGGATATCCGAGAACTTCTGTGAGTAGCATTTCATCTGTCTCAGCACCTCTATACCATCAAAACAATTTTATACTTCTCGGACAAACATGAGGGGTATCACGGGCTACCCCTGGCTGCTACTGGTTGGTTCTGCCCTTGTCCTCAAGCATGGATTTAGTAGTTTTCCATGTTTATATCTCATATTAGATTTGTTCATGTGACAACCCGAAATTTATTCTGTTACGGCATCCCATTTCCGTTAATAGAATACCTTATTTTAATATTGTTAACATTTGGGTTAGAAAAATCAACTAATAATTTATTTTATTTTAGTATCGTAATGAAATAAATAAAAACACGTGTATTACCCTCAAATTTATTTCGGAAAAATTTTTAGTTACAACTAAGCCGGGTTACGACCATTTAATCGGGTAAAAATTTAAATTTCATTTAACGTCGGTATGGGGTGGATCCCCACCTGGCCACCAACTCAAGCCTTATATAAGGGTTGAGTGGTCACCAACTTAGACTTTTTACCACTCTAGTCACTATCTCTCTCTACTCTCTCTCTCTCTCTCTCTTCAAGTCCTGGTTTTTCCAAAAATTTGCAAGTTTCTGCTTCCAAACCGTAAGTTCTCTTACCCTAGGTTGTTCTAAAGCTCATTACATGTCAATATAGCTTGAAAATCATCCATGGAGGCCAAGAACAAGGAGTTTACGGCCCAAGAACCCTCTTAGGCCGTAAACCCCTAAAAGTGTGTCAAAAATGCCCCAAATCCCTTCCTTAGGCTTAGAGGCTAACTTGGATCTTACGCTTGAAGTGTTTTAGACATTGAACATTATGTTTGGGGGCTTGGAAGAGGGTTTACGACCCAAGAACATTCTTAGGTCGTAAACTTCCTCAAATGATGCAAAATGAGCCTAAACCTCTTATTTAGCATTGGCCCTTCACTTAGAAACTTGCATAAATGAACTAAGGACCCCAAATCACTAAATGGATGGAGTACGTAAACTCATGTGTTTACGGTATTAAACTCCCAAGAACTATTCAAGAACCGTAAACACCCCAAAAAGGGTGTTTTGATGACCCAACTCCCTATCTAGCATGATTTATGGACTAGGAACTTGCTTGGATGATCTAGGAACCCCAAAATTCGAAGTGGATGGACAAAACATGAGTTTACTGCCGTAAACTCATGGGTTTACGGTAGTAAACTCCCTAAAAAGGCTCTAAGGACCGTAAACTCCAATAAGTGGGCAATTTATGCCCTAACCACTTCCTAAACCTTTGAAATCAATCCTAGAACCTTCCTTAGTGAGGCATGAAGCTAAAAAGCACACAAATACACCTCTTCCATGAGTTTACGGCCGTAAACTCATGGGGGGAAAGGGTCCCTCAACCGTAAACTCACCTAAGGTGAGTATTTGAGGAGTAAACTCCATAGTGAGGTCATAAGCTCCTTAGATGCAACCCTTGGGCACTCCTAGCACTTAAAACAAAGTGTTTTCATGCATTAGGGTGTAATTACTTACTTATTTAATGAATAAATACAAGTTGAATCCATCAATTTATAGTATCAATCACATGTGATTTGTAACTTACAATCAAAAGGGGATTTCTATACTTTTAATTGTTTTGCCTTCAAAGAACTGTTTTCATTAATTATCAAACTCATTTTTATGTAGATTGCTACAAAAATTATTTTCAAACTCTTTTAAACTTCTTATGTTTCTAAAAATATATCCACACCAATATAATTATATAAGTAAGACTTGAAGGATTTAGGACTGATAGCTAGCCTTATTACCTGTTCTTGTTTGATTGGGGTCTTGGGGTATATTGTTATCTGTCCGACTGTCGTTGAATTCTTAGTTATATATTGTATGTATTTGTGTTGGATATGAATACCTCTGTTTATTTCACTATTTAAGAATATCCAAGAACGACTACAACATGCCAGTTAACTATAAAAGGTATAGTTAAGGCCTTCCACTCCTCACTACCATTACTATGATACTTACCACGGTTAGTGATATCACGAGTCGCTACATATTATATACTATACAAGAATAATACTATATGCTATATCAGAAGAATACTAAATACATTATACCGAGAAGCACACTATGCACTAATACCAGAGAACATACTAAAACAGAATGTGAGGCACTATCTTTATATACGACACTTGACTGCGCCTTCATCGTGTAACCTTAGTCTTCTGGAGGGAGAGCGGGGTCTACGTGTATAGATCTATATCGGGCGGATACATAGACATCCCGACTGCTAGCTACAGTCCGAGCCGACTAGGCCCAGGGATGATAACATGCTACCACACTACATATGACTTGGAGGGTCATGATTACATTCAATCGCCTATCTGCATGGTTACACACGTATTTTACATTCGGAACCCTAATCTAACAAATTACAAATTAAAGGTAAAGTAGACTCCCCGATGGTGTATTAAATACATATCGCTAATTAGAGTCTGCTGTTAGTTACCATCCAGTCGGCAGTCATACTATTAAAAATAATACATTATTTTCCCATTTACTTTGGTTAAATGGAGTTCAAATTAGTTGTTTATAATTATGAACCCAATCGGGAAAACTTTTACACACTCAGATGGACCAAACTTACAAATAACCAAGTCTTGGCTAAAAGGCTACTTTTATTAGAAAATATGGGATTTTCTAGAGATTCACACTAATTTCAAACTTAATAATAACTTTCATGTTATACGATTGTAAACATATTTATACAAGCAATGACACTAAATTCTTATGAACTCACCAGCTTTATGTTGATACTCGTTTTCAAAATAACTTGTATTCTCAGGCTGACAATAGACAGGTACAGATGCAGTTTTTGAGAAGACGGAGCGCATACAAGGCTCATCTTTATTTTTTTTTTTTTTATACTTTTGGTGTCTAACAAACTGTACAGAACACACTTGTATTACAATTACTATATTTATGCAATGGATGTTGTTGCTTGTTTTTACTATTATGCATTGTTATGATACTGTACATGACATCATCCACCCCAGAACATATTCCGCCGTTCTTGCTTTTGGGGTGTGACAGATTGGTATCAAAGCATTGTTTATAGTGAATCAAGTATATCAACCCATAAAACATATACAAACTATAAACACTTCGGGACTAAAACACTCTGACCAAGAATATATACTTTTAAATACTAAAATATTTAAGTAAGTATATATATGCACATCCATTATTACAAAGGATCAGTATCATACTAGAACATAACAAAAGTATTAAGATTGTTGAACAGTACAATTGGGCTTAGAGACATATAGTTACATCTGGGTGGATGTAGCCTGATCAACTACATTTCCTTAGGAGTGACTAGCATGTGCCTAATAGTGATTGTGATGTTGCAACAAGTCTAAAAACTTACCACCAACACTACCACAAGAACGTCAGAACAAGAATACTATAGGAGTATTCTGCATTCCGTTAGCTACATATGTGATAACTAAAAAGGGTCATTACTAGTGGGACGATAATTGCTAAGTGGATACACCACAGTTACATGTGATTAGGGCGCTATAGGCTTAGAATCTGTGACCTTTGCTTCATTTCCTGTTCTTGTTTGATTGTGGACTTAGAGTTAGGGTCACTTATTCGAAGGTCTATCCTGCTTCGGTTACATGTAATTGGTATGCACTATGCAAGTATTGGGTCAACTAGTAACGATCATCTTATAAGTATCCTAGATTAGTACGTCTATTAACCTTTCTTACCCCATTCTCGCGTAGATAGCATGGCTGGCTTCCACCATCCCGGCGATCCATACTATCAAAATCAGGGCAATGGAGGATGGCTCGATGAAGAGTCGGAAGATGATCACCCGATCCCTTTGGATGATCACCATGCAGAAGGCTTTTCGGATAACTCCGACTCTGAGCCAGAAGTCAACAACCTGCCCCCAGTAGCTCCAAACCCTAACCCCCATCCGACATTTCAGGGTCCCACTCCCATGTGGGCAATAACCTTGAACCGATGGAGCGATGAACAGGGTCAGCCTTTACCTTTCAATGGAGACCGAAACTTCTACAACATAAGCGAGGGATGTTCAGCGGACCGAGTCTTGCCCATCATGGTCCAAAGGATTGCCAGGAACGTCGAACAAGGTCAAGTAGCTATTGACCGAGTTGTGGAAGTTGATGTCAACTCTAACCTTAACACTGTTCGTATCCGCCAACTGGAAGAAGCTATGGATAGGACGAGGAGGACCAATGAGGCTCTGCAGCAACAGCTAGCCGCATCCCGAGCCGAAGTCAGGGAACTCCGGGCGCGTCAAAGAGCACATGAAAGACATCTTCAAGAAGTTGTGCGCCAACTAGATGATCTTAGGGTTCGCCCAAGGGATACCCGTCGCTAGTAGAAGATGTCAGCTTATCCCTCTCTTTTGTTTAAGGAATAGTCTTTTCTTTTCTATGCTCGGTAGAGCACTTGTCTGTAAACATTCCTAACTTTGAAAGTACTTTACCTAGACTCTTAGACTGCCAACATTTTCCTTATGGTTTGATGTAATAACTACTGTTAGGTCACTTTTCACGAACTCATATTACATCATTAATACCAGTAATATTGGCAGTTACCTACTCTGTTGCTATGACTCTCTCTGATTTTTGGGCTATGTTGATTTAGTCCATGAAACGCTCTTATCATACTTGCAATAGACCCTTACTATTGTCATCATCTCTATGAACTTTCAGTAAAAGATGCCTCCTCGCAAGCGCCTGAACAGAGGCAGACCTGCGACTCAAACCCCACCTCCTCCTCCGTAGTTCGATCCAGTGCTGTTTCAAACAACTGTGACCGCAGCTGTGACGGCAACCATGGCCCAAATGAATTCTGGCGATGCTAGTGGAGCCGGAATGGGCACCAACTCCACACATGGTGAAATTCCCTCACGTACACAGGGGTGTACTTATAAGGATTTCATGAACTGTAAACTAACATTTTTTAATGGGACCGGAGGAATCCTTGCTCTATCCCAATGGATCGAAAGGACCGAAGCCGTTTTCAAAATGTGCTCATGCCCCGAAGAAAGCAAAATAAAGTTCGTTGTTGCCACTTTCACTGAAAGGGCCCTGACGTGGTGGAATGGCCATGGGCTGGGACACACTAAAGGACCTACTGAGAAGGGAGTACTGCCCTAGAGGTGAGGTTCAGAAGCTTGAGGAGGAACTCTGGAACCTCAAGATGAAGGGAACCGACATAGTGGCTTATACGGCCAGGTTCTGCGACCTGGTAGCTATGTGCCCTAACATGATCCCCTTTGAAAGCAAGAAAATTGAATGGTACATTTGGGGTTTAGTGCCCCCGTATCGAGGAAACGTTATATCTTCAAATCCGGCAACCTTTGACAGCGCCAAGGAATTGGCCCACAGGTTGATCGATCATGAGACTCCTTCCACTCCAACGACAACAACAACAACCGCCACTGCACATCCCAAGACATCCGACAACAAGAGGAAGCGGTGGGACAAAAAGAAGGATAAGAAAGCTCAATCCTCTTCCAAAAACCAATAGATAGTGGTTGTCCATGCTGCCACTACTCTTGCTACCCCTGTACCAACAAAAACCTATGTTGGAAACCTGCCCAAGTGCCCAAAGTTCCCTTTTCATCATAACGGCCTCTGCCGTGAAATGCACTGCACTAATTGTGACCGGAAGGGCCATACCGCCCGGTTTTGCAGATCTCAGCCCAAACCTATTTCTCAGGTCTCTGGTTCGGGAGTCAGCCAGGCCTGTTATGGCTGTGGTGAAGTGGGGCATTTCATGAAAAACTGCCCAAAAGCTGGAAGTACAGGAGGAACGGGGAAACTACTTTCCATTGGCCACAATGAAGCAGTAGCAGACCCCACAGTAGTCACGGGTACGTTCCTTCTCAACAACTTTTATGCTTGTGTCTTATTCGATAGTGGTGCAGAAAGAAGCTTCATAAACCAAAACTTTAAACACTTACTTAAGCAATCCCCACAACCACTAAAAGAAACATTCGTCGTAGAAATGGCTAACGGAAATACAGAGAGCTCTAACGAAATCTACATAGGTTGCACCCTCACGCTAGATTATCATTCCTTCCCAATCGACCTCATACCAGTTTCGATGTCACTGTGGGCATGGACTGGTTGAGTCCCCATTATATGATATCCTGTGCTTCGACAAAGCAATCCATTTAAATCTATCGAATAACGAAACTCTGTTAATCTATGGAGACAAACCCAGTACGAGCCTTCGCATCATCTCGAGTATTCAAGCCCAGAAGTACTTGCGTAAGGAATATCGCGCATTCCTTGCACACGTTGCGACACAAGTCAGAAAACGAAAGATCTAAAAGATTTCCCCGTCGTATGCGATTTCCCCGACGTTTTTCCAGAGGAGCTCCCAGGTTTACCTACTAAACTTCAGGTTGAGTTCAGAATCGACCTAACCCCAGGGGCTACCCCCGTAGCTAAATCGCCTTATCGTCTAGCGCCTGCGGAGATGCAAGAACTGTCCAATCAACTTAACGAGCTGCTCAACAAGGGCTTTATAAGACCAAGCTTCTCACCCTGGGGAGCTCCGGTCTTGTTCGTGAAGAAGGACAGATCGTTCCGTATGTGCATAGATTATAGGGAGCTCAACAAACTCACAGTCAAAAATCGCTACCATCTTCCCCGTATAGACGACCTATTCGACCAACTGCAAGGGGCAAGTTACTTTTCCAAGATTGATCCTAGGTCCGGGTACCACCAGTTACGAGTGTTTGAGGAGGATGTTCCGAAAACAGCCTTCCGAACTCGTTACGGACACTACGAGTTCGTAGTGATGCCCTTCAGACTGACTAACGCACCCGCAATATTCATGGACTTGATGAATAGGGTGTGTCGTCCTTACTTAGATCAGTTCATCATCATCTTTATTGATGACATACTTGTCTACTCTCGGAGTGAGGCAGAACATAGCGATCATCTACGACGAGTCCTAGAAACCCTACGATCGGAGAAGTTATACGCAAAGTTCTCTAAGTGCGAATTTTGGATCCGAAGAGTCGAATTCTTAGGACACGTGGTTAGTGAGGAAGGAATCCACGTGCACCCATCCAAGATTAAAGCTATCGAGAACTGGTCAGCACCGAGGACGCCTACATAAATTCATCAATTTCTCATATTAGATTTGTTCATGTGACAACCCGAAATTTATTCTGTTACGGCATCCCATTTCCGTTAATAGAATACCTTATTTTAATATTGTTAACATTTGGGTTAGAAAAATCAACTAATAATTTATTTTATTTTAGTATCGTAATGAAATAAATAAAAACACGTGTATTACCCTCAAATTTATTTCGGAAAAATTTTTAGTTACAACTAAGCCGGGTTACGACCATTTAATCGGGTAAAAATTTAAATTTCATTTAACGTCGGTATGGGGTGGATCCCTACCTGGCCACCAACTCAAGCCTTATATAAGGGTTGAGTGGTCACCAACTTAGACTTTTTACCACTCTAGTCACTCTCTCTCTACTCTCTCTCTCTTCAAGTCCTGGTTTTTCCAAAAATCTGCAAGTTTATGCTTCCAAACCGTAAGTTCTCTTACCCTAGGTTGTTCTAAAGCTCATTACATGTCAATATATCTTGAAAATCATCCATGGAGGCCAAGAACAAGGAGTTTACGGCCCAAGAACCCTCTTAGGCCGTAAACCCCTAAAAGTGTGCCAAAAATGCCCCAAATCCCTTCCTTAGGCTTAGAGGCTAACTTGGATCTTACCCTTGAAGTGTTTTAGACATTGAACATTATGTTTGGGGGCTTGGAAGAGGGTTTACGGCCCAAGAACATTCTTAGGCCGTAAACTCCCTCAAATGATGCAAAATGAGCCTAAACCTCTTATTTAGCCTTGGCCCTTCACTTAGAAACTTGCATCAATGAACTAAGGACCCCAAATCACTAAATAGATGGAGTAGCCATGAGTTTACTGTCATAAACTCATGTGTTTACGGTATTAAACTCCCAAGAACTATTCAAGAACCGTAAACACCCCAAAAAGGGTGTTTTGATGACCCAACTCCCTATCTAGCATGATTTATTGACTAGGAACTTGCTTGGATGATCTAGGAACCCCAAAATTTGAAGTGGATGGACAAACCATGAGTTTACTGTCGTAAACTCATGGGTTTACGGTAGTAAACTCCCCAAAAGGGTCCAAGGACCGTAAACTCCAATAAGTGGGCAATTTATGCCCTAACCACTTCCTAAACCTTCGAAATCAACCCTAGAACCTTCCTTAGTGAGGCATGAAGCTAAAAAGCACACAAATACACCTCTTCCATGAGTTTATGGCCGTAAACTCATGGGGGAAAGGGTCCCTCAATCGTAAACTCACCAAAGGTGAGTATTTGAGGTGTAAACTCCATAGTGAGGTCATATGCTCCTTAGATGCAACCATTGGCACTCCTAGCACTTAAAAAAAAGTGTTTTCATGCATTAGGGTGTAATTACTTACTTATTTAATGAATAAATAACTAATTAGACATCATTATGTGTCACTACCTGTTTATAGGATCAGTATGAGTGTTCAAATTCTCATTTGACACCTAGCATCCTACCCGGCATTTTCATCCGCTCAACTCACTGCAGGTGAGTTCATACCCCCTTAATTAACCTTTCAAATGTTTTTAAATGCTTTTAGGGGTGGGGGGGGGGGGGGGAATACAAGTTGAATCCATCAATTAATAGTATCAATCACATGTGATTTGTAACTTACCATCAAAAGGGGATTTCTATACTTTTAGCTGTTTTGCCTTCAAAGAACTGTTTTCATTAATTATCAAACTCATTTTTATGTAGATTGCTACAAAAATTATTTTCAAACTCTTTTAAACTTCTTATGTTTCTAAAAATATATCCACACCAATATAATTATATAAGTAAGACTTGAAGGATTTAGGACTGATAGCTTATTACCTGTTCTTTTTTGATTGGGGTCTTGGGGTATATTGTTATCTGTCCGACTGTCGTTGAATTCTTAGTTATATATTGTATGTATTTGTGTTGGATATGAATACCTCTGTTTATTTCAATATTTAAGAATATCCAAGAACGACTACAACATGCCAGTTAACTATAATAGGTATAGTTAAGGCCTTCCACTCCTCCCTACCATTACTATGATACTTTCCACGGTTAGTGATATCACGATTCGCTACATATTAAATACTATACAGGAATAATAGTATATGCTATAATAGAAGAATACTAAATACATTATACCGAGAAGCACATTATGCACTAATACCAGAGAACATACTAAAACAGAATGTGAGGCACTATCTCTATATACGACACTTGACTACGCCTTCATCGTGTAACCTTAGTCTCCTGGAGGGAGAGCGGGCTCTACGTGTATAGATCTATACCGGGAAGATACTCAGACATCCCGACTGCTAGCTACAGTCCGAGCCGACTAGGCACAGGGATGATAACATGCTACCACACTACATATGACTTGGAGGGTCATGATTACATTCAATCGCCTATCCGCATGGTTACACACATATTTTACATTCGGAACCCTAATCTAACAAATTACAAATTAAAGGTAAAGTAGACTCCCCGATGGTGTATTAAATACATATCGCTAATTAGAGTTTGCGGTTAGTTACCATCCAGTCGGCAGTAATACTGTTAAAAATAATACATTATTTTCCCATTTACTTTGGTTAAATGGATTTCAAATTAGATGTTTATAATTATGAACCCAATCGGGAAAAATTTTACACACTCAGATGGACCAAACTTACAAATAACCAAGTCTTGGCTAAAAGACTACTTTTATTAGAAAATATGGGATTTTCTAGAGATTCACACTAATTTCAAACTTAATAACAACTTTCATGTTATACGATTGTAAACATATTTATACAAGCAATGACACTAAATTCTTATGAACTCACCAGCTTTATGCTGATACTCGTTTTCAAAATAACTTGTATTCTCAGGTCGGCAATAGACAGGTACAGATGCAGTTTTTGAGAAGACGGAGCGCATACAAGACTCGTCTTTATTTTTTATTATACTTTTGGTGTCTAACAAACTGTACAGAACACGCTTGTATTACAATTACTATATTTATGCAATGGATGTTGTTGTTTGTTTTTACTATTATGCATTGTTATGATACTGTACATGATGTCATCCACCCGAGAACGTATTCCGCCGTTCTCGGTTTTGGGGTGTGACAGTTCAGAATACGACTGACTCTTCCTTAATTATATACTGGTAGGGTGTCCTCTATTGCATATCTTATTCTTTATGTGGATGTCATTGTCCTTACTGGTTCTTCTTCTCATTTGCTGACTCAGATTATATCCTTATTAAGTGTTGAGTTTTCGATGACAGACCTTATTGATCTGAATTATTTTTTTGGGTATTTCCAATGTTCGTTCCGCCATTCTTTTATTTTTATCTTTGCATAAATATGCCACTGAAATCCGTGATCGTGCTTCTATGCTCAACTGCAAACCATCTCGTAACCTTGCTAATATGTCATCCAAACTTGATGGGTCAGGTTCTCCTATTGTTGATCCTACTTTGTATCGCAGTCTTGTAGGTGCCCTTTAGTACCTTACATTCACAAGATCAGATCTTCGATATCTAATGTAATAATTTTTTCTTTACATGCATAATCCTCGGGAATCTCATTTTACTGCTCTTAAACGTATTATGCGATACATTCATGACAAACAACTTATAGACTTCAGTTATTTTCATCACCCAATCGAGATCTGATTACTATTTACATGTCGACTGGGGCGGCTGCCTAGTCACTCGCCGCTCCACCGCATGCTATCGTGTTTTTCTCGGCCATAATCTGTTGTCCTAGTCTTCCAAATGTTAGAATACGACTTCAATATCTAGTATAGAGGAAAGATATCAGGGTGTAGCAAATACTATTACAATAGCAAATACTATTACAAAGACATGTTGGATTCATAATCCTTTACTTGAGTTTCATTATTCTCCTTAACGACTACTATTGTGTTGTGTACAAGTCCTTAAATTTGGTTCAACATCAACGGACCAAACACATTGAGATTGATCTTCGTTTTGTTCGAAACAAGGTCACTACTGGTCATGTTCATGTTCTTCACGTTCGATCCTTGTCTCAATAAACTGAAATATTTATGAAGAGTCTCCCTTCACCATTATTTCTTGATTTTAGATCCAACTTGAATGTTCAAGATCCTACTCCTGTTCACATTGATGGGGGCTGTTAGGAAGCTCATTATCATTGTTTTTTATTATGTTATATTGTGTTTAATGATCGGCCCATTGGCCTTATTTTTATATAATCGTGTATATATATATATATATATATATATATATATATATATATATATATATATATATATATATATATATATATATATATATATGTTTCATTAATAGAATATCATATTACACGAGGAAATTCAAATGTTTTTAAAAAAGAGCAAAACACAGGTCACATATAACACAATCATTAACTAGACAATATATAGAAATTGATTAGTTGTAATTCTTCAAAGCCCATTTGACGCCCCTAATCGGTCTAAATGAAAACAAGTACTAAGGAAAAAAAAGTAAAGATGAATAAAGTGAGAAAAAAATAAGTTATTCTCAATACATGCAATTGTAAGCAAAAAAAAATTGTAAACCACATCTAATCAAACCATTACTCGGAGTTTCTTCTTCGCTCCCAAGGCTGTTTCCTCTACATGTTAAACCGAACGAATACTCATGTTTTCCTCCTTTGAATGGAAAGACAATTAAAGCCAATGCCTCTTCCACGACACACAAAAATATTTGGTTGGTTTTGAAGTGCACAAGCTGCTTGAAGAGGGGGATTTATATATATATATATATATATATATATATATATATATATATATATATATATATATATATATATATATATATATATATATATATATATAGAGAGAGAGAGAGAGAGAGAGAGAGAGAGAGAGAAAGAGAGAGGCAGGTTCAAATGTTTCTTACATCTATTGTGTGCTAGAATGCACCAATAAAAATTGAGTAAACATTAAATGTATATTAAATGATATCCATATTTATAAATATTTTTTATGGAAACTAATTTAATTCGTCATTAATGTCAATAATAATATTCTTTCAGAATGAATTCATATATAAAATAATAAGAGTGTATTCTAGGAGAACTAAAGTATATTCTACTAGAATACACCCTCATTCTTCATATTCCATACAACTATATTGTATTTTAAGTGAGTGAGTCCTGAAATAATGTTATTGCTGACATAAAACCTAGATACGAATTCATTCTGAAAGAATGTTATTGCTGACATTAATGACAAATTTAATTAATTTTCATAAAGAGAAAATTATAATTATGGATATCATTTAATATACATACAATTTTGGAACCATTTAATATCTATCATTATTTAATTAAATAATAATATAATTTTACTAAATTACTATTAGTGCATTCTAGCACACAATAAATGTAAAAAACACTTTAACCTAGCCCTATATATATATATATATATATATATATATATATATATATATATATATATATATATATATATATATAGGTGCGGTAAATCAAAAATACCAGAAAGTATATATATATATATATATATATATATATATATATATATATATATATATATATATATATATATAGGTGCGGTAAATCAAAAATACCAGAAAGGTTGAGAAAAGAAAAAACAGTTTTGAACCATTTAAATATTAAAATCTAAGGTTTATATAAAATGGACCATTTATGTAAATAATGAAACTTGAATAAAAAATATTAAATATTATAAAATAGGATAAGGGTGTTCAGGGTATTAGAGTCATTTTGATTACTCATTGTCGATTGGTTCCTTAAATATCTCACTCTTACCTCTCTTCCTTGATATACTCTCAAAATGAAAACGGAAGTTTAGGCTATTCGTTATACTGAGCACGAGGCTCGTCATGGTCGACGTGGCCACGAACAATGGCTATGCACACTATCCCGATCCTCTATTGTCGCTCGTTGTCATGGAGGATTGTTGTCACCACCACATTTGACCACAACTCTTTCTCTCTGCCTTCTTTCTCCTTCCCTCTCTTATTTCTCTCTTTGACAATAATCTTTTCTCGTGCACACCATCTCGATTGCAAGGGGAAGATTTGTGGTGGTGGAAGGCGGTTATGGTTGTGAAGACCATTACAGAGGTCCTTAGAACTGTAGCTCTTCATTTCAATAGCCCCGTCTCCGACAAAAAAGAGCCACCACCACCATCATCCATGACCACCACCTCTGAACAACCACCACTACCCTAGACACTTTTGTTAACCATCGAGACATGTATAAAACCCTACCTAGGGATCCTAAATTCTCCTCATATTCAAATCCTCAAAACGAACTTCAATTCCTACTCATTTCAACATCAATAGAAAACAAGATTATCAGATAGATAGTCAAACCAGATCAATTTTTGTTTTTGACATTAGAAGATGAGATCACCGAAAAAAGGTAAGATATGCTGAAGTTGCATTGAATATGTGTAACATCCTGAGATTTTGTAGGTATTTCCTAATCCTCTCTTCTATTATTATTTTGTCATTTGTAGTCCCTGAGGTTAGAAGACTCGACCCATGAGAAGCCTAAGGGCTAAAGTTGCAACTTTGAAAAACAAGGCTAGTACGCTAAGTGTACATAAGGAACGCTAAGCATATTAGGCGCGCCTTAGTATGCTGGGCGTACACTTGTGTACGCTAAGCGTACTCACGTCAAGAGGAAACCCTAATATTTAGGGGTTGAGTGTTGTATAAACATCCTTATGAGTTCATAACCCTCCCTTACCTCAACCTCCACAGTTTAGAGCCGTTTTCCCCAAACCCTAATCCTTTCCTTGAGTGTGTGAGCTTATAGAGTGTGTTTTGAGTAGTTGGATAAGAAAGTGTTGCATCAAGAAGTTAGAGAAGGAGAACAAGCTTGTAGATCTGAAGTTGTTTGGTGCCCCAGAAGCTCGAGAAGGTAAAAAGCTTCAAACTTTATGCTTGTATGATATAGATCTTGCCATGCTAGCTTTACGGAACCATTTCTTGTCCCAAAAGTCCCAAGTTGGTGCATGATGTGATTTAGACGAGATAAGCTGTCCTTTTAGACCCTTGAAGAGGTCCTGAGTGATAAAAATGATGTCCCAATAGTTAAATGTATCTCATACATGGAGTAGGAAGGCCTCAATGGATTAAGACCATGTGTTAAGAACTTTCTGGACGTCCAAAGTCTTAAAGTTCAAAACTTTTTGCTTCTAAGGCACTTTTGGTCGATGGATCTGGAGTTTGGACTTAAATGCTTAAGCCATTAAGCACTTATTAGGGTTTTGGCAAAACCCCGCGTATGCCCCACATAAATTCTTTACGCTTAGCGTACTGGGTCAACCACCCCGATGGAGGTCAACGTCAGGAAGAGTACACCCATCGTACAATCGGAGTACGCCCCGCGTACTTCCTTTGTTGGGCTTTTGACAAATTGGGCTTCGGGATTGGGTCGCTTTTGGACTAACTGGACTTAGGCCTTGTTGGGCCCTCTGAATAATTACGATTTGGCCAGTTTTGATAAGAGATCCTATAATAAGACCCAATTAGGAATTTAGGCCTAAATTGGGAAATTTGGGCCATTAATGGGGTTTGGATATATGGACTTTTAAGATTATGGATTTGGCAATTGGGGCTTGGCCCAATAAAGAGAAAGGACAAAATGAATTATGTGGACCTTTAGTCAAGATTGATATTCCCATTTATTGACTTAATATTCGTTATTTGGATAGTTCAGGATTTTTGGTGAGACAACGATTCAGGAGTTCAATTCCTCAGTTTAGATCGACATTGCGAGGTGAGTTTTCCTCACTATTCTTAAGGGTCTAAGGCACCAAGGCCGGCGCTTTTGGATTGCTATTCTGATATGTTATATGCTCGATTATTGTTATGATCTGTTATGTGATTAGCTAATATACGTGCACATGTTTGATTGGTGATTAAGGCTTATCTGCTTTATGCGAAAGCCAATAGACCCGGACATTCCAACCCGATGGTTGTGGGCTATGATTATTCCATCCCGAGGATGACTGGACTCGTAGTATGTTGGCATTCCAACCTGTTGGTTGTGGGCCTGGGGTATTCCATCCCGATGATGATTGGACCCATAGTATGTTGGCATTCCAACTAGAAGGTTGAGGGCCTGTGGTATTCCAACCCGATGGTTGACTGACCCATAGTATGTTGTTCGTGATTATATGTGTATTGTTGTGTATATGGGTATTTTGGGGAAACTCACTAAGCTTTGGGCTTACAGTTTCAGTTTTGGTTTCAGGTACCTCAGATGATTGCAGGAAGGCAAAGGCATGATCGTACAACTCCTCACATTTTATGACTTTGTTTCTGGGATACTATGATATGGAACTATTTTGAAAACAAATTTGTAATAACTATTGGCTTATAAATGTTTTAAAAAGTTTTAAATTGGCTTACGTTTTTATGGTTGTTACTATATGCCTCCCGATTTTCGATTTCACCCAACTGGCGAGGAGCTCGTCATTCACTATTTCTTATTTCACCCTTCCACCCGACTACAAATTACCCACCACCATATGTGGCTACCATCAACATCTCCACCTTAGATCACTACCAACACCGAACCTATACGTCCATCAACATAACATGATTACATTCCCTTCATCAAAACACACTTGCAACCATCATTCTTCCTACACACACCCTGACCATTTGCTTCATTTTTTTAATAAAGATAAACACCAAATCTTAAACAATATATTTTCCATATTATAGTATATTATTTATTGTTGTAAACTATTTTCCTTATATTTAGGATTGATATTGTAGTTATTTGATGAGTGGTTAATAAGAGGGGATTCATCAGGCAATACGAAACTTTACGGTAACCAGTTCCTTGTTGCTAACCCTAGCCGTCACATCTCTTCTCCTTCTTCATTCAGATCCATGCAACATCATGGTTGTTACTGAAGGCGAACCTTCTGCCAAATCCACCTTCCACCTGGCGTTCACTGTTACCAATATAAAGAACAGCATCGCTATCATTATTAAACAAGATGATGATCACTATGCGATACATGTGGATTTCTTTCACATTCACATATGTGTCTACAATGTCAAATATCACAATGACAAGAAATTGCCAAAGCCAACTAATATTGACAATACTACATGGACCCGTCTCGATGCCCTAGTGAAACAACGGATTTATAACACCATATCCCCAGAACTCGCCCACACCATCATGAAACCTGGTGCTACTACCCTTGGTCTTTTGAAACATCTGCAAGAAATCATCCAAGACAACCGCACCACTAGATCCGTTTATCTCAAGGAGAAATTCAACAAAAAATATCTTTTGGCTTTCTCCAACATCACTGATTACTGTGCATGCCTCAACAAACTTGCCGATCAACTCAAGAATGTGGTCAATCCCATATCAGAAATAAAAATGGTGCTTAAACTTGTCTCAAGACTCACTAAGGGCGAGTATTACATGGTTGCCACCATCATTCAACAGACAGACCCTCTTCCTAGCTTTAATAAAGCAAAATCAAGCCTCCACCTTGATTTTTTTTTTTCGTAACAAGCAAGACTCCCAATACACCTTTACTGGCCACGGACAGTCCCATGGCAACCAACGTTGTGGTGGACGATGGTCTTGTAGAGGACAATGAGGCGACAGGGGATGAGGTCACAAAAATGGTCGTACTAACCCACAATTTCCCTTCTGGATCGGGTGGTTCCTGCCCTACCTATGGACTGCCCTACCTATGGACTGATCCACCTTTTCCTTACCGAACGACCTCTTCTTCAGATGGTATTATGGGCTCTCGACCAAATTATCACCCACAAAAATGCAACAACAACAGGCCCAAGCTACACCTCAAGCCAAACTTTACAACCAATCACCAGCCCATAACACTCCCATGACTCTTATTAAACTTTCTGATGCCATTCACACCATGCAAATTCAACCACATGATAATTCTTGGTAAATTATTATAGGCTCCACCTCTCATCTCACAATCGATGCTGGTATACTTTCTAACTTCTCGCATTTTAATAATACAAATCATATTCTTGTGGGCAATGGTCATCGAGTACCAATTCTCGGTCATGGAATTAAAACTGTTAATTCTTAACTTAATTTTCCTTTTCGCTTAAATAATGTTAATCACGTCCCTAATATTATTTAAAATCTTCTTTCCATTAAAAGATTTAACCGTGATCACAACACTTCTATTGAATTTAACCCCTTCGATTTTATTGTTAAGGATCTCAACACAAAGAAAACTATAAAGTATAACCCGATGTAATAGCCTTGTCAACCTATATCGTGTCACCCCTTTTGCTTCAGCCAATCCTTATCCTGATGTCTTCCATACCTAATCTCCTACAACATGGAATAATTGGATTGGTCACCCTGCATTTCCTAGTTTTCAGTTTATAGCTTCTTATCGCTCTTTACCTACTAGCACTAAAAATATTTTATCATGTAATGCTTATTATTTGGGTAAACATTGTTAATTTCCATCTCATGATTCTAATAAGATTACTTATTTACCTTTCGATATCATACATGCCGATATTTAGACATCTCCAATTGAAATTAAACTTGGTCACAAATACTATCTTGTCCTTCTTCATGATTTCTCTCATTTTATATGGAGTTTCCCACTTAAAAATAAATCAGAGAAATTCCATATCCTCATATACTTTCACAAATATATCCCAACACAATTTTCTACAAACATCAAAACTTTTCATAATGACAATGGACAAGAATTCAATAATAATCTCTTTCAACAATTTTGCACCACCAACGACTTACATACTCGATTTACACGCCTATACACCTCATCTTGAAATGGAAAAGCCGAAAGAATCATTCGAAGTCGAACCTTAAAGAACATGATTCAAACATCTCTTATCCATGCATCCTTACTTCCTTCCTGTTGGAATTATTCCTTACACAATTCTACCTACCCATCCAACATCTTACCATATTGTGAAATTGGTAACAAGACACCCACTCAAGTCCTATATCTTCATACCCCAACATACTTACATCTAAGAACATTAAACTATTTATTTTACCCGAATACCCCAGCCACCATCCCTCACAAACTAGCCCACCGCTCCACACCATGTGTATTCCTTGGGTATCCCGACAACCATCGTGGATATCTCTGGCTCCCTTTCTATAACTCTAAACCAATCATATCTCGACACGTAATGTTTCATGAGCATATCTTTACTTACTCTAACCTCACTAAATATCAAACCACTTCCTGTGTCTTTATAAATGACGATGAGCCCTCGCCTTACATCACTCACCATCAATTACTTCCTCACCCCTGCCCAACAATAATACACCATCACACTCCTACACAACCAATCCTTCATCATTGGCTTCCCCAAATCCATCTGTACCTTAATCTCCGCCCTCCCCACCCACCCCCTCTTCATCCAATGCACACCTATTCTATGAATGACATCATCAAAAAGAAAAAAAACATATTTACGCTTCACACTTAGAGCATCTCCTACATACCTCCCAATCTAAGAATTGCTCTGTATGACCTGAATTGGCTCGATGCTATGAAAACAAAATATCTTACTTTAATGAAACAGGGAACATGGGAACTTGTCCCACGACCAACGGGTCACAACATTATATGTTGTTAGTAGGTATTTTGTCATAAATTCAGATCTGATCACCTTGGAGTGGTATAAAGCACGTCTTGTAGTTAACGGGAAAATAAGAAATTGGGACCGATTGTGATGAAACAATTAGCACGGTGGTCAAACCAGCCACCATCCGGACTGTTTTGAGGCTTGATGTGGGCGCAACTGGGAAATTCACCAATTAGATGTTAAAAATGCGTTTTTACATGGTTACAGAACAGTATACATGCATCAACATCTGGGTTTTTCAACACTCAATTTACCAATCATGTCTGTAAATTGCACAAGTCTCTCTACTTGCTAAAGTAGGACCATGGACCTAGTATCAGTGCTTTGTTTCTTGTCTACTAACTATTGGTTTTCTTTGCAACAAAAGTGATCCTTGTTCATCTATAAACATAGAGAAAAATATGCATACTTGTTCCTATATATAGATGGTATCATCTTAGCTACGTCATCTACAACCATGAAGACCAGACTTATTCGGCCTTAACTCGGGAGTTTGAGATGATAGATCTTGGCCCCTTATCGTTTTTTGGGCATTGCTATCACTCGCACCAAAAAATATCATGTTCCCTTCAAAACAAAAATACATCCTTGCCAATATGAAAGACTGCAAGCCTATTGCTACCCCTTTCGATACTAACTCCAAACTCAGTATTCATGTTGGAGAACCGGTGGCCGATCCCTCTCTTTATGGGAGCTTGGTGGGTACCCTTCAATATCTCACTTTCACTAGACCTGATATTTCTTATGTTGTACAACAAATCTGGATTTTCATACATTCCCCGAAGGTCCCACATTTCAATGCCTTAAAACACATCATCTGTTATTTACAGGGTGCCGCTCATCATATACTCCCCTATACTCATTACCTTCAATACAACGTGTTTCCTACACTGATGCTGACTGCGGCGATTTTCCTGACACCAGAAGTTCCACGTCTGGCTACTGTTTATTCCTAGGTGACAATCCCATCTCATGGTCCACCAAGCACCAAGCCACTCTTTTAATATCCAGTGTCGAAGCTAAATATACGCAAATGTTGTCGCTGAAGATTCTGGTTGTGCAACCTTCTTTTTGAGTTACATACCGCCCTTTGAAAAGCTACCTTAGTGTATTGCGATCATATCTACTGTCTATTTGTTATTTGTCTGGCAAACCGGTTCAATATCAACACACCAAGCACATCGAAATGGATATTCACTTTGTCCGAGAAAAGGTAGCTATTGGTCACATTCACGTACTCCATGTTCCCTATGCATACCAAATCACTGACATCTTCACCAAAGGTTTATCGAGACAACTTTTCTTTGACTTTAGAGATAGCTTGAGCATCTGGCCTCCTCCAGCTGAAGTTGAGGAGGACTCTTAGACGATATATACTCCATATTATAGTATATTATTTATTGTTTTAAACTATTGTGTTTATCTTTTCCTTAGATATAGGATTCACATTGTATTTATTTGATGATTGGTTAATGAAAGGGCATTCATCGGGTAATACCAAACTTTACCAACAATTCATACATCCACCATCATCACAAAAACCACAAGCCAAAGATACAACACCCTTGTTTAATTGGAGACCCAATAGCATCACCATTCCAGCCACCTTCATTTTCTCGCAGGCCAAGAAAAATAATGATAAGGGTGGGGTTGGTTTCAGTTCAAAACTCATAGGTCATTGACTCATTCCAATTTATTGATTTGAGTAGCTTGGTACATTGTTAATTTACCTTCTTAATAGACGGGGTCCACCGATAGAGCCAACTACTTATAAGAATCGCAAATGACTCTGCTTCTCATAACATAATAACATGTAAAATGATGTTCTTCACCTCAAATAGAATGCATTCCTTTTATCTTCTCTTGTATGAATTTCTTATCAAACATTGTCTGATTTCTTACCATTTTGGGATAAAATATGAATATTTCCTATTTGCTTTTTTAAAAGTCAAATATTCTTTTTATAGACAGATGGTGGTAGTGTTCCAAACATCCGTGTCGCGGTGTCGATTAAATCTAGAGTAGCAGCAACAAAACACATATCACATGTGAGTCCATTAAGAATTTCAAACTTGTTGCCTCTAATTCCACTTGATTCCATTTTTCTGTTTTCTTATGTTTGATTTGAGAATACTAATGGGTAAATATTTCTTTTGTTACTTGTTGATTGATTACAAAAAATAATTCTAAAAATGCATAAAATTTGTCAATTATAATGTAAGCTGTATATAATTTGTCGGTTACCTACCAAGAAAAGAATGGGCTAATATCATTTTTTGTTTATTGTGATTGCTCTAATCTTGATTGGTTTTTTATATCTAATCATGTTTTAGTTATTAATGAATGGGTGGTAGAGATTGTATACAAGATGTAGTATTTAATACTGTAATAAATATAGAACGTCATATTTACTAATAATTATAAGATGTCTTATTCACTGATGATTATAGGATATGTTCAGATTAACTTCATTTAGATTTTTAATTTTTTTATTGATGTAGTTAATGTTATTGATATTAATTTTTTTATTTAAAAATTTACAGAGAAAATCATGAGAAAATCAAGATGTCAAGATGTTTTGGGTATGCAATATTAGAGTGTCAATATCCAATCAAATATATTGAAAATTAAGAATGATTCGTTTATAAGTATAGAGTGGTAGTTAATTAGTAAATTTTAGTTTGTGTTATATTCATACATTATTATAAGAAAATGCCTAAATACTACAATGCATTATTCATTTATGAATAGATGTATCAACCACATATTTATGCAATGAGATTTATTCGTTTATGTCTATAATTGTATTGAATTTTTTATCTATAAATTGTATATTATTCATTTTAGAAAAGGGCTGTATTTATTTGTAAATACAAATAAGTTTTATTCATATATGATTACAAGTATTCTGATTAAAAGATAAATTAGAAAAAAACGTTAACTTAATTATTTTGGTAGAAAAATGATAAAATATATATAATACATCACAAAAAAAGAAAAAAAAAACAATTATTTCCTTTTTTTTAAGTAATTATATAGTTATATCATAATTCTAATTTCAATCAGTAGACAAAAAAGAGTGTGAATTATTATATTTTAAAAGCGAATGCATTCAATTTAATAATTTTGTATTCAAATAACAATTTTTTTTTTGAAAAAATGAAATCGATTGCAACATTATAAGAAACTATCATTTAGCTAAGTTGATTATCTAATTAATGTAATTGTAAAATTCCTATAATGCCTCTTATAAAATGATTGGTTTATAATTGTTCTCGCATTCTCAACCTTTTTACGTTCTCAATATATCGAGTAGTTCAATTAAGAACCACCAAAGATTAGAAACCACATGAACCCCATTTCTTGAGTAATATGTATTGTGAAAATTACTAAAGATGTTAAAATTCTGATTTTTATCTTATTGGTAAGAAAGCAGCTAGTCTAATATTTTATTTCATACATTTATTCATATTTTAACACAAAATTTATAAAAAAAAACCACTTTATGCAATCTACTTACAGTTTAATACACATAAAATCAATTTTACACCAATTCAAAATTTTAGATAAGTAAACCCCAAAATCTATCACCACCACCATACGCCGCCACCAACCACCTTTACCAATGTCACAGCCATCCTTCCTTCTAAATCAGATCCGTATATAAAGTTATGCATTGGCTTGTTAAATACTACATTCATAGTATAATAAATATATTAAATCAGTCATTTTGAATTCAATAAAAATAGTTATAAAAACAAATATGTTCTTACATACTTATACAATACAAAAAATAAATTTATTCATAACAACATTAACACAAAAAATCATACATAAATCATTCATATTTTAACATCAAAGTTATAAAAAAATATACAACTTAGGATAGTAAAATGTAGTCAAATCATTTCATTAAGTTCATTATCTCATTAATGTAACTATAACACTCCTATAATGCCCTTTATAAAATGCTTGACTAATAATTGTTCTTGTGTTCTCAACATTTTCATGTTCTCAATATGACATATATATATCAAAGTTCTAAAAAACGTTTGACGTTAGCAAGTCGATGGACCATTAATTGCAAATTCATTGAATTTTAAAAAAATATATATTACTAATATCATAACAAAGTTCGTAATTACCACTAGTATCATAATAAAATAAGTTAATATGATTAATACAACAATAATCGTTCGTCAAATAGTTTCTATGAAGTTAGAACTTATTCAAGGTGTTAAAATTTCATCTATTTCTACTACTTCACACATTTTGTAGGTAGTGATTAATCGTTAGACGCCCTCTAATCAGTCAAGTAGCGTCTAGGGATTAATCGGGACCTAGTCGGGATTTTTACAACAGTGGTATATATATATATATATATATATATATATATATATATATATATATATAGAGAGAGAGAGAGAGAGAGAGAGCTAGGTTCATTTGTTTAAACTAAATATTGTGTTATCGTATGCATAAATGTGGGCCAATTAAAATTAAATAAAAAATTAAATAAATAAATAAATAAATAAGGGTAATTTAGTATTTTGTTTAATAACTTCCAAAAATAACTCCTATAATCATTGTATTGACTTTTATTAAATCTTGTTCCCCACTTTATATAAAAACCAATTTCTGAAAACCCTAAATTGATCCCCTCATTAAACCGTTCCAGCTCTCCGAAGGATGAGCCACTGTTAATCGCAGCTATAGACCGAGGGAAGAGGCATCTCCAGTGGCGAGGTGCGATGGATGTCCGGCGATTGCAGACCCATCGCACCCAAAGATTCAATCTTGAAGGTGAAGAAGAAGATCTCGACGTGGTGGTGATTTACGCGACTCTAGTGTCGCCTAATGGAGGAACGAGATGATATATCTTGCATGGTTTGTAAAGATTTAATGGTTTAATAGCATTCTCCATATGTGTTTTTTTTCTCAGGTAGTCGCAATCTTAGAAGAAACGCGTTGGAGTTCGGGAGGACTTTTGTGGTGATGCCCAAAGGAACTCACCGAGCAACTATTGTTTGGTTGCATGGCATTGGCGAAAAGGGTCCAAGGTGATTATGCATCTTTAGTTATATTAACTTTAAGAACAATCAGTGGGCTCTACTCTTTTGGGAATCGAATATATTGTGATTTGACGATACATATATTCTTTTTTGGTTAAATGATCATGTTTTGTTCTATATATGGACTATGCATCGATGACCAATCTAAACCGTCAATTTTTGGAGTTTTCTAATTGAGTTTTCACTTTGAAAGAAAAGCATATGCTTGACGTTTTGAATCGACTGAAAGTTAAAGTTATTTTCATATATCGAAATATCGTGTTCCAAAAACAAATTGTGTTATTTCATTTGTTTATATAAAATGCATTAATTAGAACATAAACATCTTGAAAATATAACATCAAGAAATTTTTTGTCAAATTTGACTACAAAAAGTGTCATATGCTCGAATCTTAATTGAATGTCTATTTGAGATTGAGTTGGTCCTTATATAAGCAAAGTAAGCAACTCTACCACTTCCCAATGTAACAATTTGAAATTTTTATTCATTTCTCAAGAAACTTCACTCATAATTTCGTTATATATAACTACTATGTAATTTGATTTATGATGTAGATCAAATGGATCTGCCCGAGTGCACCAACACGTCAAGTAACTCTATTTGGTGGATAACCTTGCACTGCTTGTATGTTCTGTATTTCTGAAATCCTGTAGTACGTATTTTAAAGGTTATGGAATAAATGATCATGATTTTATGACATTCATGTTGATCTTATCAGGGTTTAATATGGAAAGCATGTCGGAAGATGCGTGTGATGATTTGGAGGGCTTAGATGCTTCTGCAACACATGTTGCAAATCTCTTGATTAGTGACCCTGATGATGGTATGAAGGCAAACATAACTCTTAATAACCCTGATATATCACACTTAAATTACAACATTTTACATTTCAAAATATTTTCAAGTTGCTTCAATTTTATGCATGAATTTTATCTTATATTATTGGTTAATAATGATCAACTGTTGAATACCATTATTTTTTGTAGGTACGAAACGAGAGATATCAAAGCAAAACATGATACATATGAAACTTACAACATTCTCCTGGAGTGGAACTGGAATGGAATCTTGAACTCTGATTCTGTGAGAACAAAATCTTGAAGATGAACATTGTATGGGATGAAGATGAACAATGACCACCAATCTTCCAAAAAGAATGGATTATTCTACCAGAATAATATACAATATAATGAAAAAATATATGTAATAGTATATTATGATAGAATGATTCATGTATTGCGTTTTTTGTGTTATTAATAAGTGTAACATTCGCATAGAATAATATATAATTTTTTTTTCTTTTTCTAAGAATGTAGTGAATTTTTTTTTAACTTGTATCCAAAACTTTCTTAATCTTCAAGAAGTTCATTAAATCAAAATATATCTTATGTCAAAATGTGTAATTCTTGTATGGTTCAATCATATTTGTTATTTTTCAATATATTGATAAACATATTCCGTCAGAATTTTGAAATTAGGAGAATTATCATCCATACAATCAGATTTTGAAAATTAATAGAGTTTATTTTCCTTAAAATATGCAATTTTCCTTTTTTAAATTTATGCTAATTGGCTAAAATACCCTTAAAATGAAATTAGTTGGTATTTTTTAATTATATATAATTTAATAATATGTATTATTCACTTTCCAAAATTAAGTAAAATGATTGGCTCACAATTATGCATACAATAACACAATACTTAGT
The DNA here is from genome assembly GCF_002870075.4 of Lactuca sativa. Lineage (NCBI taxonomy): Eukaryota > Viridiplantae > Streptophyta > Magnoliopsida > Asterales > Asteraceae > Lactuca > Lactuca sativa. The sequence continues at coordinate 217,992,849 of NC_056631.2, read as the reverse complement.
TTGAATAAAATAACCTAAGCCTATATATATATATATATATATATATATATATATATATATATATATATATATATATATATATATATTTGAAAATAATGAATGTTATGATTTGAGAGTCCATGATATTACAATAAAATCACATTTACCATATTATCATTCAAAATGAATTAAAAGAGTGTTTTAGTCAATTAAACTATATTTAAAAAGTGAAATTTTCGAATTTTAAAGTATAATTTTGATTTTTTTTAATTAATTCAATATCAATTCTAATTTAATTTTTTATCATAACTGATTATAACTTATTTTATTCTTTTAGAATTGCGGTTAGTTAGAATAATAACAATATTACGAAAGAAAAACATATGTAATTCTTGAATCATTCTCCTAAAGTGAGAACAATAAGATAATACTTAATTATTTTGGTAGAAAAAAATGATAAAAAGTATATATAATACATCACAAAAAAAGAAAAAAAACAGTTATTTCCTTATTTTTAGGTAATTATTTAGTTATATCGTAATTTGAATTTCAATCGGTAGACAAAAAAGAGTGTGCATTATTATATTTTAAAAGAGAATTCATTCAATTTTATAATTGTATTAAAATAACAATTTTTTTTGAAAAAATGAAATCAATGATTGCAACATTATAGGAAACTATCATTTAGCTAAGTTGATTATCTAATTAATGTAATTGTAAAATTCCTATAATGCCTCTTAAAAATGATTGGTTTATAAATGTTCTTGCGTTCTCAACCTTTTCACGTTCTCAATGAATCGAGTAGTTCAAATAAGAACCACAAATGATTAGGAACCACATGAACCCCATTTCTTGAGTAATATGTATTGTGAATATTACTAAAGATGTTAAAATTTTGAATTTTATCTTATTGGTAAGAAAGCAGCTAGTCTAATATTTTATTTCATACATTCATTCATATTTTAACACAAAATTTATAAAAAAAACCACTTTATGCAATCTACTTACAGTTTAATACATATACAATCAATTTTACACTAATTCAAAAATTTAGAGAAGTAAAACCCAAAATCTACCACAACCACCATACTTCCCACCAACCACCTTTACCAATGTCACAACCATCCTTCCTTTAGTCAGATCCGTATATAAAGTTATGCTTTAGCTTGTTAAATACTACATTCATAGTTTAATAAATTTATTAAATCAGTCATTTTGAATTTAATAAAAATAGTTATAAAAATAAATACATTCTTACGTACTTATACAATACAAAAAATAATTTTTTCATAACAACATTAACACAAAAAATAATACATAACTCATTCATATTTTAACACCAAATTTATAAAAAATTTACAAGTTAGGATAGTAAAATGTAGTCAACTCATTTCATTAAGTTCATTATCTCATTAATGTAATTATAACATTCCTATAATGCCCCTTATAAAATGCTTGGCTCATAATTGTTCTTGTGTTCTCAACCATTTCATGCTCTCAATACGATATATATATATATATATATATATATATATATATATATATATATATATATATATATATATATATATATATATATATATATATATATCAAGGTTCTAAAAAACGTTTGACGTTAGCAAGTCGATGGACTAGGTTTAAGAGATTAATCGGCTAGACGGGGATTAATAGGGGGATTAATCGCGAACCACTAATTGCAAATTCATTGAATTTAAAAAAAATATATCTGACTAATATCATAACAAAGTTCGTAATTATCACTAGTATCATAATAAAATAAGTTAATTTGATTAATACAACAATAATCGTTCGTCAAATAGTTTCTATTGAGTTAGAACTTATTCAAAGTGTTGAAATTTCATCTATTTCTACTACTTCACACATTTTGTAGGTAGGATTAATCGTTAGACGCCCTCTAATCGGTGCCGCGCCTAGGGATTAATCGGAGATTAATCGGACCTAGTCGGGATTTTTACAACAGTGGTGTGTGTGTGTGTGTGTGTGTATATATATATATATATATATATATATATATATATATATATATATATATATACACGCACACATTTGAAAATAACGAATGCTATGATTTGAGAGTCCATGATATTACAATAAAATAACATGTACCATATTATCATTCTAAATGAATTAAAAGAGTATTTTAGTCAGTTAAACTATATTTAAAAAGTGAAATTTTCGAATTTTAAAGTATAATTTTGATTTTTTTTAATTAATTAAATATCAATTCTAATTTTATTTTTTATCATAACTGATTATAACTTATTTTATTCTTTTAGAATTGCGGTTAGTTAGAATAATAACAATATTACGAAAGAAAAACATATGTAATTCTTGAATCATTCTCCTAGAGTGAGAACAATAAGATAATACTTAATTATTTTGGTAGAAAAAATGTTAAAATATATATATAATACATCACAAAAAAAGAAAAAAAAACAATTATTTCCTTATTTTTAGGTAATTATTTAGTTATATCGTAATTTGAATTTCAATCGGTAGACAAAAAAGAGCGTGAATTATTATATTTTAGAAAGAGAATGCATTCAATTTAATAATTGTGTATTGAAATAACATTTTTTTTTGAAAAGTTGAAATCAATGATTGCAACACTATAGGAAACTATTATTTAACTAGTTTGATTATCTAATTAATGTAATTGTAAAATTCCTATAATGCCTCTTATAAAATGATTGGTTTATAATTGTTCTCGCGTTCTCAGCCTTTTCACGTTCTCAATGTATCGAGTAGTTCAAATAAGAACCACAAAAGATTAGGAACCACATGAACCCCATTTCTTGAGTAATATGTATTGTGAATATTACTAAAGATGTTAAAATTCTGATTTTTATCTTACTGGTAAGAAAGCAGCTAGTCTAATATTTTATTTCATACATTCATTCATATTTTAACACAAAATTTATAAAAAAAACTACTTTATGCAATCTATTTACAGTTTAATACACATACAATCAATTTTACACTAATTCAAAATTTTAGATAAGTAAACCCAAAATCTACCACAACCACCACCACCATACGCCGGCACCAACCACCTTTACCAATGTCACATCCATCCTTCCTTCTAAGTCAGATCCGTATATAAAGTTATGCATGTCTTGTTAAATACTACATTCATAGTTTAATAAATTTATTAAATCAATCATTTTGAATTTAATAAAAATAGTTATAAAGACAAATACATTCTCACGTACTTATACAATACAAAAAATAAATTTATTCATAACAACATTAACACAAAAAATCATACATAAATCATTCATATTTGAACACCAAATTTATAAAACATTTACAACTTAGGATTGTAAAATGTAGTCAAATCATTTCATTAAGTTCATTATCTCATTAATGTAATTATAACATTCCTATAATGCTCCTTATAAAATGTTTGACTCATAATTGTTCTTGTGTTCTCAACCTTTTCAAGTTCTCAATACGACACACACACACGTGTATATATATATATATATATATATATATATATATATATATATATATATATATATATATATATATAATCGCGGACCATTAATTGCAAATTCATTGAATTTTAAAAAATATATATGACTAATATCATAACAAAGTTCGTAATTACCACTAATATCATAATAAAATAAGTTAATTTGATTAATACAACAATAATCGTTCGTCAAATAGTTTCTATTGAGTTAGAACTTATTAAAAGTATTAAAATTTCATCTATTTCTACTAATTCACACATTTTAGGTAGGGATTAATCGTTAGACGCCCTCTAATTAGTCAACTAACGCCTATGGATTAATCGGAGATTAATCGGGACCTAGTCCAGATTTTTACAATAGTGGTATATATATATATATATATATATATATATATATATATATATATATATATATATATATATATATATATATATATATATATAGATACCACTATTGTAAAAATCTGGACTAGGTCCCGATTAATCTCCGATTAATCCATAGGCGTTACTTGACTAATATATATATATATATATATATATATATATATATATATATATATATATATACACACATTTGAAAATAATGAATGCTATGATTTGAGAGTCCATGATATTACAATAAAATAACATGTACCATATTATCATTCAAAATGAATTACAAGAGTATTTTAGTCAATTAAACTATGTTTAAAAAGTGAAAATTTTGAATTTTAAAGTATAATTTTGATTTTTTTAATGATTTCAATATCAATTCTAATTTAATCTTTTATCATAACTGATTAAAATTTATTTTATTCTTTTAGAATCGTGTTTAGTTAGAATAATAACAATATTACGAAAGAAAAACATATGTAATTCTTGAATCATTCTCCTAGAGTGAGAACAATAAGATAATACTTCCTTGGTAAAATGTTAATATAAACCATAACACCTTTATGATAATGAACTCTAAATACAATTAAAAAGTGAAATACATCAAAAAATAAAAATCTTAAAAAACATCCTTAAAAATCTTGGAAGAATCCCTCTTTTGTTTGTTTCCAACATATCATTCTTGAAATCGTTTGCAAAAACATATTCTCATTCTTGAAAGAATCCCCATTCACCTTCTTGGTTCATTCCTAGATGTCTTGTGTTTGTTTAACCCCTATAACACTTCAAAATACACTATCATTATGTTAGAATAACATTTTGTGAGATTGATATTCTGTCAGAATGACTTTATGTGAGCATCTAAGTAACACATGCATGAGAAAAACACCATGAACATTAATTTCTTATACAAATTTGAAACAAAAATGATTGAGTTAGTGGCATTAAGAATAATTGAGAATAGGAAACAAATTCGTAAGAATGAACTTGTTCATTATGTGAGAATATAAATGTTACATAAAAAATGTGTTCTTAGATATCATATTCTGTAAGAATGAGTTTATTGTACCTATTTATGCTGAATACTACAAAAAAAATCTTTGGATTTACTAATAATGTTTCTATATTTCTATCAACAACAAGTTTTTAATCATAATTAATTTCTAAGAATTCAAAGTGGGAATTTTTTTTTAAAACAAAGTGAAAATTAAGAAACATAGGAAAATTAATTTACAGGGTTTCTAAGCCGATCATCAAATTCATTATGTTGAGATACTCTTCAATAGTGAGACCCTTTTCAAGTTTCTAGGATGATAGTCAAATCCAACTATATTTGTAACATCCCAACTCCCAAGTATTACATTTATTTATTTATTTATTTTTGAGATTTAATGAGTGAATCGACAAGTTGTGTGTCCGAATCGTCGAGTAGAGTTGGTTTGAGCATCCATGTTTAATGACCGACTCGACGAGTCAGAGAGATGACTCGCCGAGTTGGTGCTGTGAGATGAAATCCTAAATCTCCGGGGTTGAGACTTATTTAAAAGAACTTATGTCCTCATTTCCGCCTCACTAGCTACCCAACTCCCCTGTGTGAAATCCTTATCGGCCATTTGAGCTAAAAGAGAGTGATAGAGGTAATATATGAGTGTTTTAGTGAATCATTGGAAAAGAAGAAGTGAGATTCAAGCAAGGAACGAGGAAAGTTTGTGAGATCCAGAATTCATTCACTTGGAACTTCCATTGGAAGGTAAAAGTCATCACCTTGCTAATCATGTTGTTTAGATCTTGTTAATGAGGAACTTTTGGGGATTTTTCCATATTTCCTTGAGATTTGGTATGACTTGTGCTTGCCAAGCATTGAGACATCATATCTAGACCTTGTGAGGTCTATAGAGTCCAAAGGTCCCAACTTTATCCAACCATGAAAGAGTTATTGTGCTTAAACACCTTAGTTAGAGCTTGCATTGTCATTATGGAGCATATATGCAATCCATGAACGTAAAGATCGAAGCTTTACATGATATTCGAACCTTGGGAGGCTAGATCTAGAGTTTGGAGGGGTAGATCTGCCTTAAAACGTCTAAATGGGAATTTGATTTAAGGGACTCGACGGGTCAAAGATCTGACTCGACGAGTCGGCTAGGGTTTTCCCTGATGAGTCTGGACATGGGTAACTCGACGAGTTGACGGGACAACTCGACGAGTTAAGTTGGGTTTTTGTGATTATCTGAAGGAAGAAGGGGGACTCGGTGAGTCACATAGATGCACTCGGCGAGTCATGTCAACATGGACAGTTGACTCGGGTGTTGACTTCTATTGAAATTAGGGTTTGGTCAAAGCAGGGAGTATGGGGACAATGGAGGGGTAAAATGGTCTTTTACCCATTCCAAGAGTTTGAGAGAGAGAATAACGTAGTTTATTTCAAGGCATGATTTAAGTATTAATTAAACATTATTATCTTATGTGTTAGGCGGAGGCTAGTTTGAGATTCGTGTATAAGATTATTACTAGCTTGCTTATGAGGTAAGTCTTCTCACTATACTTTACCTAGAGTGGTAATCCTTGTGTGACCGGAGGGTCTTATGTGTTATATTGAGTATTGTGTTATCCTACATTATTTCTTTGTGATTTGTGTTGTGTATTATTCTAAGTTTACTGAGTTAGGACCGGAAGGTCCATCCGAGTTGTGGGACTGGAGGGTCCCACTGAGACACATTGATCGGGGGGGTCTTATTAGAGGATAGCCATGAAAGGTTAATGAGATATGTGTGGTATTTTGGGGAACTCACTAAGCTCCGTGCTTATCGTTTTTTGTGTTATGTGTTTCAGGTACCTTTTAGGATCACGAGAAGGCACCGGTTGATTGTACACGCCGATGCGAGATTATGTGGAAGATTCTGGGATAATGACATTTTTATGTGGAGTGTGTTGACACTTGAGACAATTATGTTTTTGAGATATAATATGAGTTTTTGTGTGTTTTAAAAATGAAAATTTTAAGTTGTTACAATATTGGATAAGTTAATAAAATCATCAAACAATTCAACATTAATAAATTTTGTTATGATTCTGGGCCGATAATCAAACAATCCAACTATCTGGAATTCATACCTACAACACCAAAATTTGATGATCAACAATTCAACGTTAATAAATTTTGTTAATTGAAAAAGAAAAACAATGTTTGATTCTTACCCGCTTCTTTGTGGCAATTTAAGTTTTCGATAGTTGAACTAGGAGTCCCTTGTTTAAGCAATCATAATTGTCTCACTTGACAACATCTTTTGTATGCTCACTTGACAACATCTTCAAACAATTGTAGTATAATTGTACAACAATGCTTAAATCACCCTAATATATTCCAATAAAGTGAGGGTGGTGTTCAGGAACAATCTCTTTTCCCAATGGTGTTACTGCAAGAGCATATCTTGAAGCTCTACCATTTGAATGCATATGACATTTCAACAAACGCCAGGCAGGAATTTGTAGAACATACTTGGGGGAACTAGTTCAGGCTAAAAGTAGGGAAATGAATTATAGGTAGATTACAACCGATGTAGATGTAAAAAATAACAATCCCAAATACAGACTAAGGCCCTGTTTGATACGCATCTTTCTAGGTCCAAACATATCTTTCTGGTTGAATGGACCGGAAAGACTGTTTGATTTGCACAAAAGAAGGGGTCTTTCCCAGTAAGATATGTCTTTCCTAGAAAGCCCCAAAATCATATCTTTTTGGCTAAATGGGTTGGAAAGACAATTATACACCAAACCCCGCCTCTTTCTTTCTTTATTGGATTGTTAATTTTTTTAAATAACTTTTTTTAAATTTTTTTTATTGAATTATTACTTTTTTTTCATTATTTAGCACAATCAATCAGATGTACAATCAAACAACATTGTTTCTTTCCCAGTCAGAAAATTTTCCCAGACATCAGTTTGCCAAACAGCACTTTCCCAGACAGAAACTATCAAACGGGACCTTAGACCACAATACCCTCAAAAGTCAAACTAGGTCAAGCTTGGTCAAAGTCAACGCTCTGAGTTGACTTCAACTCGCCGAGTTGACTCATCAACTCGTCGAGTCCCACAATTCACAGGTTACTTCTGGACTTCGATCCTACTCGTCGAGTTCTCCTAGAACTCGTCGAGTACACCTTCAAAACATTGGGATCCTTCTTCATCTGACTCGCCGAGTTCTCCTTTGAACTTTTCAAGTCCACCTTCATAAATTAGGGAGATTGCCTTGGACTCGCCGAGTTCCTCCTTGAACTTGTCGAGTATCATGATCTTCATGTCCACTATGAACCCAGACCGACTGAGTCCCATACTAACCCAACTCATACCTTCTAGCAGAAGGGTTTTGGGAAAGGAAACGGCCTGGCTCGCCAAGTCCTATGAGTGACTCACCGAGTACCTCTATATCCAAAACTATTCAATCGATTTCTGAGGGTCTTAAAGCATCCAAAATATACATCTGGACCCAACCACCTCATAACCATGCAAATATACCGCCTTTTTCCTCCACTCATGGCCTTTTGAGCTAAAAAGGCGAAAATAACACTTCTTATGCTTGCATGGGGATTCCTATGGCATAAAGCGTGCACCTTTATGCCATAACAACCCTTAATGGTGCTAGATTTGAAAACATAAGCCCTTGGGACGTCCATTCCTCTCATGATTGGGTTCTTGGACCAAAAACCCCCAAAAGTGACAAAGAAGAGATCCAAGTGCATAATGATCAAGTTTGAAGCTTTCTTACCAGAAAATGGAGAAGGATGCATGAGGTCTCTAGATCCACTAGCCTATTCTTGTATCCCCAAGGCTTCACCTTCTTCTTCAAGCTCCAAAACACTCAAGAATGCTCACAAATGGCTCACAAGCTCATGGAAGGCACTAGGGTTTCGTTTTGGTCTTGAGAGAGCATTAAGGAGGCTGATGGAGTGTTATAATGTTCTTTAAATAGGATACAAGGATCGTATTTAGGGTTTCCCAAACCCTGACCAACTCGTTGAGTCAATCCTCTGACTCGTCGAGTAGGTCACTTAACCCGCGACCCAAATCACGCTCCTACTCCTCGAGTCATCCCATCAACTCGACGAGTCACTTCCTGATTTTGAGGTTTTCTTTCCTTTTTAGGTCTTCTGAATTCAGGGTGTTACAGTTAAACTGGAGCGTACGCCAGGCGTAACTCCAGTACGCGCAGCGTAAGGGTCGCACATCCCCGATGCCTGCATGACCGCCGAGTACGCCCAACGTAGTGAGCTGGTACGTGTAGCGTACTACTTTCCGTTGACTTTTGGTTGACTTTTAGGGTTTGGTCAATTTATGGACATTTATGGCCATTAAGGGGTAAAATGGTCTTTTGCCCTTTTTCTTAGTGTAGCCTCTTGAGAGCCGTGATTAATTAGGGATAATTGTCGTGTATGTTAGGCAGAGGCTAGACTGGTGATTTGAGTTCGAGATTTGCTGATTTCTTGCAAGGTGAGTCTTCTCACTCTATATACCATGAGTAGTACCTAAGTGTGATTGAGATGTTTATTGTGCTTATTGGTGTATTTGATATTCTGCATTATGTCTTTGTGATTTATGTTGAGTATCGTTATTATGAGCTTACTGAGTTGGGACCAGAGGGTCCCACTAAGACACACAGACCGGAGGGTCTTATTGAGTTATAGCCTAGAATGGCTACTGAGCTGTGTATGGTAATTTGGGGAACTCACTAAGCTTCGTGCTTACCGTGTTATGTGTTATGTGTTTTAGGTACTTCTGTTGATTGCGGGAAGGCCCTGTCTTGATTGTACACCCACTCATATTGGAGACATGTTTTTGGAGGATCCTGGATTTTGTGATAAACAACTTTTGATATAAAATGTGTTAATTGTGACAACTCGAAATTTCCATTCTGTACAAACCATCACTACTAGAAAAACAGCCTTTTACGACGCTCATTGCGCGTCGTAAAAGGCTCAGACGACGCGCAAATGCGCGTCAAGGAAGGCCCTGTCATAAAGAGAGAGGACGCGCATTTACGAAGCGCAATTACGACGTGCGTTCACGACACGCAATGCGTATCAAGGAAGGACCTATTATAAAGGAAGACGACACGCATTCGCGTGTCGTAACCTTACGACGCGCGTGTTAATGACACGCAATATGTATCAAGAAAGCCCTTGTCAAGAAAGGTCATGTCATAAATGAAGATGACACACATTTTTGCGTATCATAATTTTAAATGTTTAAAAAAAATATTATTTATAGATTTACTTATTTTCAAATTAAATAATACATTAAAAATCTCATAATACAAAATAAAATACCATAAATAACAAAGATAATTCATTTCAGTAATATCTCAAATACAAATTATTATTCCAATAGTGAGTAACTGTTATAAAAATGTCAAAGCAAAAGAAACACTAGACATATCATCATCATGCAAATGAAAAAGAAAAAAAGACAACACAAAACCCCATTTACAAGCTGGAGGCTTCTCCTTTGGATGCTTGGAGCTGTAATGATCAACAAGCTACTTCTCATTTGCTAACTGCACCAGAAAAGTCAAAAACCCATTTACAAGAACATAGTTCTAAGAACAAAATCAATAGATGCTCAACTCCTCCTCCTCTTTACCTCTTATTTATACTAAACTAACAAGTAAAATGATTAAAAGACCCCTAGTCCAAGACTTGACCTGTTTGACCTTATTTATTTGACCAGTTGACTTCCCCTTAATTTTCATATCTAACTCATAATTCCTTTGCTAAATTGATAGCCTATAACGGATGAAGACTAAGCTTAGTAACAACAAAGTCAAGGAGGAAAAAAATCATGGGAAATTGCTAACCGGGGAGTCATGTGTGATGCTTGACGTTTGCTATCATCAACATTACAAGTTGTGGCAGCCTGATCCAACGGCCTTACTGTGACTCTTCCAGCTTTGGCTTCATTCATACGTTTGACTTGTTATAATACACTCCATGTACTCCAAAATCTTTCTTGTTCCTGTGTTATGGCATTCCTGCAAGTGCTCCAAGATTATTCTTTCCAAGATTTTTTTCCACAATATTTTAAAACCAGTTTTTGTCAAGTTCAACTGATAACTGGATCAAGTAAGAACATCAAAATAAGTTGTTCCAACAGTATTTCTACTGACAATGAAAATGAGATGGGAAAGAATTGATATAACTATTATTTGTATATGGAGTAGCTTGTAACAGACATGAAGCAGAATCATATGTTGATATTATACAATGTTTTGGGCATTCTTGAACTTCCTTGCTATATGTGTCTAGTGTATATAGTCTAGGTGCTAAATATACGTGGGGTTCGTTAAGTTGTCTAGTCATCTTGTATTTGCGCTATTTTGACTTTTATATCATATGATAAACATTACCTGAGTGAAGTTTCTCATATCCCTGAATTCTTTTTTTTTTTTATTGTAGACTATAATCCTGGAAGTCAATGGGGTATGCTGGATAGCTTTTTTCATCTAGTCCAGTAGACATGAGCAGCATTGCATCTCAGCCATTATAAACACCTCTTCAAATGGAACCTATTTCCAATCAAGACTCATCACTTAGTGTAGGCCAACAGAAGCCATTATTACCTTCAAAGAGGAAAGTTACAGCAGAATCCTTCTCCAATAATCCCTTACCTCTTCACTTATCAATTCCAAACAAACGTGTAGTTCAAATAGATGCTCATGTAAATTCAAGTTCACCTCGTGTGTCACCACTCTCTGTGAACAAGAAACAAACGCAAGTACAAACCACGCCTAATGGTCAACCGAATAAAAGAATGATGAGAAATTAGTCAATGTCAATTACATTCTTTCTTTCTTTTTATTAGAATACCAGAAAACCATCATTATACATGTTTTATATAACGAGAAAACATTTTATACAAGTACCTAGTGGTTGGATTCCTCATAATCTTTTTTCAAAGGAAGAACTTTGAGGAGTATAGGATGGACCTGATGATTGAAAGATTAAAGATAATTTGATTGATTATTTGCGAAATCATAATTAGGGGTGTCAAAACTACCCGAACCTGACTAACCCGATCCGATCCAAACCGGAATAAGCTTAAATGGGTCGAGTTTAATAGGGTCAAAAATTCATAGTCGGGTTATTTGGGTTAACCCGATAAACCCGAACTATAATTAGGGTCGGGTTTGGGTTCGTTGTATATCATTTTTTTCAGGTTCGGGTTGACCCGAATAACCCGAATAATAATACTTAATCTCATCAAGTACTTGAAATGCCATGTTAGATCATTAATAAATACGATCCTATTAACTAAATCATTTTTTATCTTTCTAGTGAATCTATATTATACTTATTAATTTATGTTATAACATTCTCACTGTTGGCTTTTTTTTCCTCACTCTTGGCTTTTGACGCATCATGTTTGATACTATTTTTAATTCGTTTGTTAATTTGCAATTGATATATGAGTAATACCACCAAAATGTTTAATTAAATAAGATGTGCACTTTCTTTCTTCCTAGAATCACTTGCATGGACTTTCTATTATTCATGCACCCAAAATGTTCAAAATGTTCCGCCATAATGATAAACAAACTGCTTCAAAAGTAAACCTTATGTGAATGATAAATTCAACCAAGTTAGTTAAAAAGAATGTAATGTTTATTTATCTCTAATAGATTATGAAAATAGGAAAATTAGATTACATAATGGATTACCAGTATCAACCCGACCAACCCAATTGAACCGACTCTATCATTCTGAAACCCGATTGACCCGAACCCAACTAACCCGTAGCTTAATAGGGGTTTCGGGTGATTTTTTCAAATTAAAAACCCGACTAACCCTACACAAAACCCAATTGGGTTTACCCGATTAACATCCCTAATCATAATCTGAAGAATATATATATATATATATATATATATATATATATATATATATATATATATATATATATATATATATATATATATATATATATATATATATATAAGACTAGTATGCAGACCTGATATAGTGGGACAACATTCTCGTGGGCCATAATAATCTTTGCAACTGTACCAGCTGCATTGTCCCTTACTGAATAAGTGAACTTACTAAGATTTTTTTTGTCTGGGATGCTCCATCCTACAAAGGTGAATGTAAGCACTGGATGGCCATAATGTACACAAATAAGATTTAAGCTTTTCTTGTGTAAGATTTAAGCTTTTCTTGACAGAAAAGAAACTGTGGGACAGTAATGCAGAAACATCTAGACATAAGGATCTTTGTAAGTTCAATAATATATAGACTATCTTAGTTATTTTTTGTGTCGTTAAGTTGATCTTTGTTAGTTCAAATCCTGCATTGTGAAAAAAAATTATAAAATAAAAAAACAAACCTGATTAAGTAATTAAGATTGTCATTTTTTCCAGGCTTCACTTCACAATTCAGTATTCACATTGATCAATTAATTCCAGGCTTCAGGCAAGACTTTAGAATTTAGACTTCATACTTGGAGTTGGAGAATAAGGCAGGAGTGCCGATTGATTGATTGTCTCATCAGCAACAGCCGAATAGCATGACAGCATGCACGCAACAATGATTAAGGAATTTTTGTTTCAGACTTCAGACGAGGCACGAGGGTAGGGATGAAGGATAATGATGATTGGTTTTTTTGTTTGATTTGGACTATTGGAAAGCACAGGAGGGGCCACAACCCAATTTTTAAAGTCTACGCCTAATATGGATAAAAAAGATACGGACAATTTACACTTCTAATAAAAAAAATAGGGGGGGGGGGGGCAACCCCTCCTGGCCATTTATATACTTCACCCCTGATTCATAAGCAAAAGAAAATAAATAAAATAACCAAAACCATTTTTAAAAAGAATGATGAGTGTTATGAAGTACACACTTACATGAGCAGGCATGAGCAACTGTTAGAGTATCTACAATTAGAAAACAGCTGATTTTCAGAGATGGAAGCAACAACCATTCTTGAAGAGAATCATTTGTAACTTACTTTTCAAACCAATCATGGCTTATTGGCTTAAAGTATGACATTTTCATGGAAATAGATGGAATGTTTCACCATAATCTTCAGGGCCTCTTCCAAATATCTTGAAGGAAATAGGAAATTACAGTTATTGATTAACAAAATAAGATATAAATAATTGAAAAGGATACAACTCTCTGCAAAAATGTGAAGTTAAATCTATATATAGCAGTTTCTCTAAAACCTAATTTCAGCACTATGCAAAAGGTCTATTAGTGTTTGAACCCCCTTTTGGTTCAATATTATTGATATGTAAAATCAGAAAAATCCATATTACATATTTGGTTGCAGAAAAGAAATGTCTCATGGCTGATGCGATAGGTTAAGTGGTCTAATGAAGCTTAAAATTTGGTTTAGACATTTTAACAAACACATAATGTGCACATTCCTGTTGATCAGAATATATTGACTTTCAATTCTCAAAGAACCTAAAAAATTTGAGAAATAAATACAGGAAAGGAAACCAAATGACATTTTCTAACAAAAACTATTCAACCAAAGGTTGATTTAAGAGCATTGTCTGTGAAATAATTATAATCTTTGTTTGGTAGTAGCAGATATCGGTCGTCAAATGGACAGGTTAGATTAATTCGAATCGCTCATGCCCTTTTGCGCTATAAAGAAAGAGTACATACCTGGTTTGTCTCCGATTCTGAGTAGGAGATGATTTCTCTTGATTCCAGTAACCTTCATCAATTGTTGCTGAGTTTTGATTTTTGGGTGCTATTTCTGATTTGCATAGTTGAAGGATATAAGAACAAATGCCATGAACTCAAACTCTATGGTTTCACACATACATACTTCCAACTCACCCAAACACTCACACACACATACATATACACATACATGCATTATCACAGCATACATACATACCATAGAAGGATGAGAGAGAAATTTATTTATGAAGCGAGGGTGTTACAGAGAGGGGGGGGGGGGGGGGGGGGGGGGGGGTTGAGAATGAAGGTCGATCCGTCGGTTGGAGATCTAAGGAGAGAGTGAGCGGGGTAGTTTAAAATTTTGGGGGATTTCCCCCCCTTTAGCTATTAATGAAGGACAACATAAAACCATGTTTCTGGTGGTGGCGGCTGCTAGGTTTTACAGAGAGAAGGAGGGGAGAAAATGAAGGTCATCGGCAGGTGGAGAGGAAAGAATGAGCGGGTCTTCCAAAATTTTGGGGGATCTAATAGGCGGGGGTTAATTTTTGTCGACATCATTTCCCGCCTAAAAGGCGTGTTTCATTAAAAAAAATATAAAACGACACTCTTACACGACGCACATTTTATGAAAGGCGCCCTCCGCATTTTTTTTCTTTTCTTTTCTGACATTAATTTTAGGGCTCGCATAAATGCGTGTCTTCTATCCTTAGGATTTTTGAAAACTGACATTTATTTTTGGGGCGCCCACAAATGCGTGTCCTGTATCGGTGTGTGTCATTGTTTACGCGTCATTAATGGTCTGTTTTCTAGTAGTGCATATCAAATCAATAGAAGTTAGAACAGTTACAAAAAATTTCCAGACTTTTGGGTATAAATTCGAGTATTTTAGGAATTACACTTAAGGAGATATTAGGAGAGTGGATGCACTAGGGTTTTGTGCAACACTATTATTCCAAAACTCTATGATATTAGAGTTCATTGGATGAATAAAAATATTTTCTGCCAAAAATCCCAGGACTATATATAGGATTTTGAACCATATTTATTCATCAGTTACATTTCCAACAAGAGAAAAGCCGAATTCTCTCTCAAGGATCTTTGGACTTTCGTTCCGGAAAGTGAGTACTTCTATCTAGTGTTGTTTTAAAGCTTCTTATATGCTTAATACACTAGAAATCATAGGAAAACACTAAGATCTGAGAGTTTACCGCCCAAGAACACCTTGGGGTTGAGAATGAAGGTCGATCCGTCGGTTGGAGATCTAAGGAGAGAGTGAGCGGGGTAGTTTAAAATTTTGGGGGATTTCCCCCCCTTTAGCTATTAATGAAGGACAACATAAAACCATGTTTCTGGTGGTGGCGGCTGCTAGGTTTTACAGAGAGAAGGAGGGGAGAAAATGAAGGTCATCGGCAGGTGGAGAGGAAAGAATGAGCGGGTCTTCCAAAATTTTGGGGGATCTAATAGGCGGGGGTTAATTTTTGTCGACATCATTTCCCGCCTAAAAGGCGTGTTTCATTAAAAAAAATATAAAACGACACTCTTACACGACGCACATTTTATGAAAGGCGCCCTCCGCATTTTTTTTCTTTTCTTTTCTGACATTAATTTTAGGGCTCGCATAAATGCGTGTCTTCTATCCTTAGGATTTTTGAAAACTGACATTTATTTTTGGGGCGCCCACAAATGCGTGTCCTGTATCGGTGTGTGTCATTGTTTACGCGTCATTAATGGTCTGTTTTCTAGTAGTGCATATCAAATCAATAGAAGTTAGAACAGTTACAAAAAATTTCCAGACTTTTGGGTATAAATTCGAGTATTTTAGGAATTACACTTAAGGAGATATTAGGAGAGTGGATGCACTAGGGTTTTGTGCAACACTATTATTCCAAAACTCTATGATATTAGAGTTCATTGGATGAATAAAAATATTTTCTGCCAAAAATCCCAGGACTATATATAGGATTTTGAACCATATTTATTCATCAGTTACATTTCCAACAAGAGAAAAGCCGAATTCTCTCTCAAGGATCTTTGGACTTTCGTTCCGGAAAGTGAGTACTTCTATCTAGTGTTGTTTTAAAGCTTCTTATATGCTTAATACACTAGAAATCATAGGAAAACACTAAGATCTGAGAGTTTACCGCCCAAGAACACCTTGGGGAATAAACTCTTTTATAAGGGTCAAATGATGCACTAGTCCCTTCCCTGAGCAATGAAACTAGCTTAGACATGTACACTAATGTGTTTAGGACTATAAAACACCATAAGAACACCAAGAGTAAGGTGTTCATGGCCCAAGAAGTTCCAGGGCCATGAACTCCAAAGAATAGGGCCAAATGGTGTAACACCGTAAATTTCAAAACAATTTTTCGAATTTTATAAAAACATGATTCATTCATTATTCATAAAAACATCATTGTTTAAAACTCAATTCATAACATATATTAATCCCAAGATCTCATAAGATAAAAAAAAATCCCGTGTGTGTACTGATCAAGTTGGCGCCTTTCCGCGATCCTCACTAGTACATGAAACACATAACACAAAGCACTGTAAGCACGAAGCTTAACGAGTTCCCCAAAATATCATATATAACACATATTAGCCACTCGAGGCTATAAATCTGTGGGTCCGTACATCCAAACTCTATGAACCTTCAGGTTCTATCTCTGTGAACCTTCAGGTTCTAACTCTGTAAACATGCACAACATAAATCACACAGAATAATGCAGTGTAAGACATAACACATATATAGCATACAAACCCTGTATCACATAACTCTGATTACCTACTCAAGGTAAAGTATAGTGAGGAGACTCACCTCGGATATCTTAGTAAATCTCTGACTCGGTAAACTCTAATCTAGCCCCTTCCTAATCACATGAAATAAATACTCTAATTAATACAACTCTCAAAGCTAGGCAAATCTCTCTCTCTCTCTCTCTCTATACATCCTCTAGGAAGGGTAAAAGACTATCCTACCCTTCCGATGACTCTAAGGTCCAAACATTGACTATCCCTAAAAGTCAACGAAGTCAACGGTCAACCTTGACCAAACTCGCCGAGTGCACAACTGTGACTCGGCGAGTCCACACGTGTTCTTCACTCTCCTAGTCCTCATTCGACTCACTGAGTCAACCTCAACTCTGGAAATCATCACTGATCACAATCTGTGAAAATTCCCGACCCAACTCGCCGAGTCCGGCTCCTGACTCGGCGAGTACCATCGCGCACTCTGTCCTCTAGATTCCCTCTGACTCACCGAGTCACTTCCCCAACTCAGTGAGTCACTAACTGTGTGATTACCGGGAAAACCCACGTCCTACTCGTCGAGTCGGCTATTGGACACGGCGAGTTCATGCCATGCTCAAGATGAACTGACCTCCTAAGGTCAGATCCGCTCCTCTAAACCGTAGATCCAGCTTCCCAAAGCATTATAATCACGTAAAGCTAACATCTTGGTGCTCATGCAAGGGCTCAAAGGCCTTATTTGAAGATATGACCTCTAAATTGACATCCTAAGCTCATAACCCCCATTAACACTCATAAAGCTCGAGGGAAAAGGGTCTCTAGACCTCTTTGGGTCCAGATCTACAGCACCAACACGAGAAGGGACCAATTACTCCATAGAACCATCCTCTAAAGGGGCTAAAAAGCCCTAACTCTATGAGAAGGGTCGAATGAATACCTCAAAATGAAGTCTCTGAGCCCTGGAATCACTGGATCGGCACCCTCTTCAGCCTCCTCTTGTCTTGGTCCTCTTCTAATTGCAAAAACACTAACAAATGATCAAGAAATGACTCCTTTCCTCTCATAATCGCTCTAGCTCACTTAGGGTTTCTCTCTGGGGTCTGGTAGCCGCAAATGACGGCCATAAGGCCCTTTAAATAGGCCCCAAACCCGAGGAATTAGGGTTTCATTAAACAGCGTGGACTTGCCGAGTCCTTGGGGCGACTCGCCGAGTCCAGCCATCCACCCGGATAATGATTCGCGTCTCTACTCGGCTTTCAACCCGTTTTATAGATTGACATCAAGTCGATCTTTTCTTAGATAATAATTATGTTCAAAGATTTTACAAAACTTATTTTATGCTTTTATATTATAAATTGCATGTCTATATATGTATAGTTATATGAGAAATGTTTAAAAGACTTAGGAAGGTTGTCCACCCTATTTCCTTTTCGCGCTTGAGATGTGGTCTGGTGGGATATCGGGTATCCGTCCGAAGGTCCTTTAAATATTAGTTATATATCATGTGTACATATATAGTCATAAAGGTTCTTCCAGTTCAGTTCAATACCTTTGGGTAGCAAGGGTACATTCCCATGTTCATACGTACCAGTTAAATTACTAGTAAGCTACCATATGGGTAGTTTAGGAAGATACTAGAACTATTACTAGAACGCGATATCACACAATGAGTCAGTTCATTCATGAGTCAATACTTGCTAGATAGAGAGAACATACATTACAGCTAGTACACACAGTACATTACTATACATGCTAGATAGAGAGAGAACACACATTACAGCTAGCACACATAGAACATTACAGTACATTACTATACATGCTAGATAGAGAGAGAACACACATTACAGCTAGCACACGTAGAACATTACAGTACATTACTGATGGGTTTGAGCCATAAGAACATTCCTATGTGCACATACAAACCCTAATGCTTGGATCTAGGTTTCTCTAATTGAACATGCAATGTATCCAAGACTTTTATTGATAGATCTAATGAAAACATTCATATTATAACACATGAAATCAGATCTGAAAGATTACCTTGAATTGCTTGCTTGAATCTTCTTGTCCTTGGAGCTTAGAGTCACAAATGTCACTCCTCTAATGGCTTACAAACACCAACTTAGCAAGAGGATGATTAGAGAGAGAGAGAGAGGAGGGTAAGAAAAGTCGGCTAGGGTTTCTCCAATCACAAGGGTGCCGATTTTCTTAACCCTAAGGGTGTATTTATACTAGTGAGCCTCCTAGGGTTTCACCCTTAAACCCTAATTGGATAACTTAGGCCCTAAGCAATCCAATCTCCTTATTGATAAGCCTTGGACGATTTCTAGGTCCTTCCAAACCCTAAAACCATCCACCCCTTATCCATTAAGGATCACTGCTCAAAATACAACTATCATACAATTGACAATTTATGCCCCTTTATTCAATTAATCTCTTTAAGTCACCAAATTAATTCCTAATTAATTTATGACTTATATTAATCAAATAACAATATTATTATTCCTTATATTATTCTCATAACCGGTCAAATACTTGCTAAATATAGTTGCAGCCTTAGAGACTATTCCAACAATTACTATACTTGCTAGATAGAGAGAAAACACACATTACAGCTAGCACACGTAGAACCTTACAGTACATTACTATACTATTACATAGATATGTTTACATGATTACGCTTACATGAGTACGGTTACATAAACAATAAAAGGACAGACATCACTAGGTGCTATAGCATAGAACAAGTTCAAGATCTAACTATACCGATGAATCACAACGCATTGTGATAGTTATATTGGGTATATATGATCATAGTAATGTGGATGTTCACGGCTTGCATATACGCAGGGGTCGTGTAAAGGTCCCAAAATCCCTTTGACAGGGGAGCGTCTAGCCTGGGATCTAGCCATCACATTATACCTTATCCCTCAAATAAGGGAATAGGAGTACAGAAGTGGTCATTTATTACAAATACTACAGTACTTAGAAGAATTAACCTAGACTTAAGGTAATTAGTACGGTTGTAGTTCGACAGTACACCATAGTACTATTTCATTTTCCCATTACATTCACTTCGTGAACATTCACACGACGCACGGTAATGTAGAAACTATATTTTTGGTTAATGATAGTCAAAATTGGGAAAATACACACTCTTACAAGAGACACACAGACATTAGATGCCTTGGTAGAAGGATACGATTAGTAGGAAACATAGGGCTTTCTAGGATCATACAAAACATTTTTATAATTACAGTTCATATACATTTTCAATACTTACAGTTCATATATATTTCCAATACTTACAGTTCATATACATACAAATACTTATATACAAATTAAGACACTAAAATAATTATGATCTCACCAGCTTTAAAGCTGATACTCTCTTTCAAAATAACTTGTATCCTCAGGTCAACCATAGACAGGTACCGATGCAAGGTTCGGAGAAGATGGTGCTCGTTCAAGACTCATCTTTTATTTTGATTTATACTTAGTGTCTATTATATATTGACAGAACACACTTGTATTAAAATTTATATTATTAATGCAATGGATGATGTTGTTGCTTGTTTACTACTTTTCATTGTTGTGATACTGTACATGACGTCCTCCGCCACAGAATGTTTCCGCCGTTCTTGGTTTTGGGGTGTGACATTAATGATGATACTTGAGATTTTTGGGAGATGAGACATGTGTTTATTGTGTTTGAAAATGAAAAAAAATTGGTTTGAAATTTACGATGTTACATCGTGACAGTCGGTTTCCAGATTTTGGAGAGTCAGAAGGGGTATCATAGCGACATAAGGGTATGTCCTCTTCCAGGTTTGGGATTTCCTGTTTGGTTTCAGGTGTCCATGGAGGAAGTTAGATGTGTGGTATGAGATCCTTTCGTTGGTACTTTTTGTGTTTTTGAGTTCAATCTATGTGATGTTGAAAAGCGATTTCGAGGGCGAAATCTAATTCAAATGGGGGAGAATTGTAACATTCGGACTTTCAGGTTTATTATTGTGTGTTTAATTTTTGAGATTTATGGAGTGACTCAACGAGTTGTGAGTCCAACTCGTCGAGTAGAGTCAACTTGTCTGCTTCGGATTAATGAATGGACTCGACGAGTTAGAGAGCCGACTCGCTGAGTAGGTGCTGGGCAGAGTAACCCTAATTTCCTGAGGTTGGGGCCTATATAAGGGAACTTATGCCCCGTTTCTGCCTCACCAACTGCCTAACCCTTATGTGTGAAACCCTAAACGAGTGTAGTGAGCTAAGAGAGTCTCCAAGCTAGCCTTGAAGGATTTTAGTGCATCTTTGAGGAGGAAGAGGAGTTTATTCAACGAGGAACAAGAAGGAGTTGTTGGGGTTTAGGCCATTTTGTCCAAAGCTTCAAGAGGAAGGTAAAAAGCTTGAACCTTTCCCCTTTATTTGGTTAGATCTCATGAGTTGAGAAGTTAGGATTTTCATCACATTATTTGGGATTTCGAGAATACTAAGTGATCTAGAGGTTTAACCCTCAAATCTGGACCCTGTGAGGTCCCTAGAGCCCAAAAGTCCCAACTTTATTCATACATATGAGGAGTATGGTGTTTAACACCTTATGAGAACATGTATTGGTAGTTTGGAGCAAAACCACCATGCATGAGTGTAACGATCGAAGCTTTACGTGACAATCGAGCCTTAGGATGGTAGATCTAGTGTTTGGAGATATAGATCTGCCTTAAATTGCATGAACGAGAAATCAGATCGAAGGGACTCGACGAGTCAGTAAGGGTTGTCTCGATGAGCTTGATCGTACGATAACTCGGCGAGTTGATCTGGACTTTCTTGAGACTTCTAAGGAAACGAAGGGACTCGACAAGTCACAAGAGTGCAAAATGTGGATTGTTGACTCGAGTTTAACTTCTGTTGACTTTAGGGTTTGGTTAACATGGGTAATGGAGACCATGGTGGGGGGGGGGGGGGTAAAATGGTCTTTTATGTAATTCAAGAGTTAGAGAGAGAAGAATAATAATTGGTTACTCAGAGTCAAGAATCGAGTATTAATTAGAGATATTTACCCTATGTGTTAGGCGGTGGCTAGTTCTTGAAACATTCCTTGAACTCATGGGCCATGTCGAATGCCCCAACCGTCTCAAAGTTCTTTTGAATCTTGTAAAATCCCAAAAATAGTAGCAAAAATTTTCATTTATATAACCATCAAATCAATACATCAGGTGTTTCAAAACTAATCCTAGTAAAACTGTATCACAATCATTGGAGTAGATTAATATTAATCATCGATCCGTAATCATAAGAGGACGTTGTACAGTCAAACCGAGCCATTCCCTTTGGAACTGGAAGTACCTGCAAATGATTAAACCACAAACCGTAAACACAAAGCTTAGTGAGGTCCCCAAAATACCACATACCAAACAACAGGCACAACCCGACATACAAATGGGACAAACCCAACATGCAAATGGGCCTAGTCCAACGTCCATGCGAATGGGCCCAGTCCAACGTGCATACCAATGGGCCCATTCCAACTCATCAATGGGCCCTACCCAACATACACATGAAAGAGTCACGAAGACATCAAGCATCATATACAATATAGTGAGAAGACTTACATGTCTCACGTAATCAGATAAAGCACAAGTCAAAGCTCGGCAAAAGATACTACCACACTCCTATAAAAACATATCTGGTCCAACCTTAGTCCACTCACTAAAACGATCAATCTTGACCAAAAGTCAACCCATCTAAACATGTCAATGGTCAAAGTCAAAGTCAACATCCATGAATATCAACCAATGAGCCTCACATCGTGACCAGCCCTTGGTCACATTGTGAGAACTCACTCAGCCTGATTCTAACTCGTCTCGCTCCAACTCAGCCAGCTTGGTTACAGACAACCCACTCAGCAAGCATCACGACATGAACCCTCCTCGCTCACGTTGTGAGAGCAACAGGACATTACAATCGTGGTACTTTAATTGTCACATTGTGACATCCTTATTGTCACGTCGTGACCACAATTTGAGACAACAACTTAATGGTTTGAGTCCTTAATCCATTAAGTCTTCAACTCCCATTTTCCAGAGAGCTATTAGGGACTCCAAATGATCATAAAAATGACAACTTTATGGACATGCCTGCTCCATGCATGTCCTCTAGCCCCACCTAGGTTAAAAGCCAAGAAAATGATCCAAAACTTAAGCAAGGCTCACAATTCACAGCTAAATTCTAGATCTGAACCATATAACACTCAAATGGCGTCAAGGATCTATAAAGTTGCTAACTTTATGGAATCTCGTCACTTCAACTACCTCAAACTTGATGATAAAGGGACAATGACTTAGATCTAGTGACCTAGAAGCATAAAGTTTGAATCTTGACATTTACAAAGGTCAAAAATATGCACAAGAGGATGATGATGAGGTTTCCTTGCTGGATCAACACTCTAGAACACCATTTTTTTCTTCTTCTAGCTACCAAAAACACTAAAATGAGCCAAGAACGACCAATAGGGATTTGGGTTAGTGTTTCTTGAGGTTTGAGGGTGATGGAGGCTGATATTGAACCCTGAAATCAAGTTAATGGTGTTTAAGTATGAAGGAAACCCTAAAAGATCATGGGTTTGGGTTGCAGCTTTTGTCACATCGTGACTATATACATGTCACGTCGTGACCCTAGACCGAATACACATTCCTTACATTGGCTTGTCATGTCGTGACAACCCTATGGCCAGGTCATGTGTAACATCCCAAGTCTAGGTATATCTTGTAACCCTTGATCTTTGAGATCTTGTCCATTTGAGCCCTTTATTGAGAAATGGTGGTGAATGAGTACACGGGGCGTACAAGAGAGTATGCTCAACACACTCATAAGTGTGCAGTTGACGCTGAAGCCACCTAGTACGTTGGGCGTACCAGAGGGTACACTGGGCATACTATACCTAGAGTGAAAACCATAACTTAGGGTAAGTCCCCTGTATAAAGGATATGATGGCCTCATTTCTGGCCACCATTCTCAGACAACAAACCCCTATGTGTGCCCTAACCCTCGTTTTAGAGCTTGTGAGTTCATTTGTGAGCCTTTGAGAGTTCTTGTGTATTCTTGAAGGGAAGATAAAGTTTTGGAGAAGAATGAGTGGGAGTGCAAGCTCTTGGATCTATGCATATCTGAGTTGGGAGCTTCATATAGAGGTATAAAGCTTCAAACTTTACCACTCTTTTGTTATGATCATCAGAGTAGAGTATTTTAGGGTTTTGTTCCAAAAAGGTGGAGACTTGATGAGATCTTGAGCTCCAGACACTAGGAACAACCCCCTTTTGAGTGTATTACTGGTATAATGTCATAAAAAATCCAATCTTGGTCGTTGGAATCAATCCATGCATGAGTTATGAGCTTCGTGAGATAAAAAAGTGAATATTTTGTGTGCATGTGACCATATCAGCCATGCAATTGCTTAAAGTCATTAACTTTATAGGTTAAGAGCTGTTAGGGAGACTAGATATGTAATATGAGCCAAGGTCTTAACTGATTAAGACCAAACGAGTGAGAAGGGTTAATGTAACATCCCAAAAATCGTGACCAAAAATTATTTTTAAAACATTAATAAAACCATAAGTATTAAGTCATTTCAACCATAACTATTGATTATATAATACAACAAAGTATCATTTCAAAACACTTGTTTGTTTTATCAGAGTATACATCCCAGGCTAAACCTCCTTTGGTGTGTGTGCCATGTGATCACCCCGAGCTCTTCCCTCCGCTATAGGAAGTACCTGAAACCAAAACTAAAAATCGTAAGCACGAAGCTTAGTGAGTTCCCCAACCTACTACATGCCATATATGCATAACCATGAACACATAACTACATACTGCCCCCCTGTTGCATCGGGCCATGCCCGACATCAGGCCCCGCCCGGCATCAGGCCCCGCCTCACATCAGGTACTACCTGGCATCGAGCCCCGCTTGGTATATAGATATGTGTCTCTTAGGCCTCGCCTGCCTCCGGGCCTCGCCTGCTACCCACCTGCGTACAATCAAATAGCATAATAATAAATAAACACTCTCTAATCGTTCCTTGATCTAAGGCCTTGCCTAACTAGGGCGTCACCCCTGTCTTGCTACTGAAGTTGTGGAACCCAGTCTATACTCCTGTTAGTAGTGAGATACGGGCCCCCACCTACAGTCACTCCCTTTCTATCATGGGCCTCGCCCCTACTCTGCTAATGTTGAGATATGGAACCCCATCCATACTCAGCTAGTGATGAGATATGGGTCTTCGCCCACACTCGCCTCCCTACTAGACACATACAAATATCATAGAGACAACAAGTATAATCTAACATACAACATAAGAATCTTCCTCGGGATTGCCCTGACATCGGGCCCCCGTCCTGGAGACATACTATCCTCTAACATACTACAGGCTTACCCCGACATTAGACCCCCGATCCTAAACCTATCATACCTAACCATGAAAGAATCACAAAGACCTCTAGCATTCTAACCTTCCTCGGGCCTCGCCCGACATCAGGTTAAAACCCAGAATATATACAATAAGTGTCAAGGGCTAACCCCTGGGTCTTCTTACTATACAAAAACATTAACATAATGGGCCGACATTGGTGCCTTAGACCCATACAAACAGTGAGAGTTGCAAAAGTAACATGGTACCATAATAATTATAGGTAACATATATATATATATATATATATATATATAACAATATTTTGATTTTAAAAATAATGACTTATTTCTTTATTTATAAGACATATATACCTTTTCTTACAATATATATATATATATATATATATATATATATATATATATATATATATATATATAGAGAGAGAGAGAGAGAGAGTTAGGTTCATGTATATTCTATAATTATTGTGTGAATGTATTACTCACTCTCATCCGATCATTGATAAGGATATTTTTTAATTTGACATATAATCAATTAATTAGTTTTAAATAGTTATCATGTATTAATGGTAATTGACATTAACAGGGATTTGATTTCAAAACTACCACATATAAGATAAACCTAATTTTTAGAGGTTCTTTTAGGGTAAATGGGATTCACGCATATTAGAAGAAGAGAAAAAACGAGATCACCACCTACATAGACAATTCACCTCACTTTCTCACTATACGCATTGCACATATACGACACTCATTGCAGTCTATCCATCCCCTCTTCATCCTCACCATAATCGTTGTTGTTTCATACCTCTTCGTCTCTAATTTCGATGGTCGGAGATCCGCTTATATCCTAATAAATAACCTCCTAAATGAAATCTTCACCACCATAGAGGTTTGCTATTAGGACCTTCTGTTCCTTTCTCCATCCTCCAGGTACGTTTTTTGGATAAAATTTTATTCATCTTCTTTCTTTATGTCATCTTCATCTACGATGGATCAATAATCTAATCAATTACACCTTAAGTTTTTTGTTTTACTATATTATTCCATTAAAAAAACCCTAAAACCAAAATTCTTCTGTTGTCTCCCACTTTACTTTAAAAAAAGTTTTTGTTCTAATAAAGCAAATCTTGGAGCCGTAGGAGGTGTTTGTGTTAAGCGTTGCCCCCTTCTGGTCTAAAGATGAGATTTTTGTGGAATTTATGAAATATCATCGGTGTATGATGGCTTCACCTGATAAATTTCAAGAATGCTTGATTTTCTTGTTAATACTATGAGGCGAGAAAGAAGTTAAATTATTCAATGGTCGATAATTATGTGATTTAGCTCTGAGAAGATGATCTTTCCTAGGTGTTTGTTTTATATTGGTATTTAGAAGAGACATGTTTCAATGAGGATTAAGAACAACTCTTAAAGTTTTTTATACTTATGTGGGTTTCTTAAACTGTTATATACTTTTGTGGTTGATCATGAAATTGGTTTTGAACTGCTTTCTTAAACTCTCATATTCTTTAAGAATGAAACATACAAGTTTGTTTTATTATAAAGTTTTGTTCTTAAAGAATGGTATATATACTATCAGGGTTCTGTAATAATGTATATTCATATGATAAAAATAATACATGCTTAAAGAATGCTTACTTTTGTATAATATAACAGTGGATTATGAAAATTGGTTCCATGCTTAAACAATACTTATTTGTGTATAATATCAACTGTAGAATACATATTTATGAAATTTATTATACAATGAGATATATAAAAGTGGATTCTTAACTACTTTGTTATACTTTTGTAGTTGCAGATGCAACACAGGAAGCACAACAACAACCACCAATACAACAAACACCAACAAATTTACAAGCATAACCTTTACCAGAAATACCATTGGAAGAAGTGTTTAAAGAAGAATAACATCAAATAAAAGTTCAAGAGGAAAGAATTTGTGTTTTGGAAAATAGTAATTTTGTTTGTTATTGTTTTATTTTACGGATTTGGTTTTTGAAACTAATAGAATGATGTTGATAACCTTTTTGTAATAGAAATTTGGAGAATGAAAATGTGAAATTGTTATGATTCCAAATTCATTCTTGAAGCATAATTATTTGGTTTTTGTATATTTATTCTAGAAGAACATGATATATTCCAAATTCTTCTTCAAGAATGTTAATTATTCTTTAAGAATGTTAGTTATGGCATCTAATTAGTGTCTTATTCTACAAGAATGTCTTATGAGAATGTCATTTATAATTATTCTTTTCATCAAGAATGAACTTTTAATTATAGAATCGATTCATAACAATCTTCATGATATATAAAACGTTTTACTTTTAAAAAAATGATTCTTAATATTGTATCAATCCTGAGAATTGTTAAAAGATTGTAATTCTTAAAAATAACAAAGACATACAATAAGTTACACTAGTTTATTCTTAATTGTTCCCATGATCAAGAATATTACAGGCGGTGAAAAAACAAAATTTAATTCTTAAAGAATGAATTATGTTTCATGTTCTCTTGAATACTATATAAAAAACGTTAACAGTATGCAAATAAAAAAAAATTAAATTTAAAATTATATCCCATGAAACTACACCTTGCATATATACTTTTTGAATGCAATTATACAGTAAATTCTACCACATGCTAATAACATGTACTATCATATCTCAACATTTCACTTCTTTTAATCCAATAGATAATAATTGGTCATATATTCATACAATATTTGTAATTCATATTTGATTCTAACCATATATATATATATATATATATATATATATATATATATATATATATATATATATATATATATATATATATATATATATATATATATATATATATATATATTATAACTCACCGTTTTCACCTTTGAAGATAATAGAATATAAACTTTTTTATAAATTCAAATAATATATTACTCTTTAAACAAAGCAATCTAAATGAAAGTTCTAGTTACTCAGAGACGATTCGATGGATATACAAAACGTCAAAAACAAAATTCGTTTGGAAAAGCAAAGAGATGCTGTCATAAAAGGCTTAGACGACAAAACAAATCGGTCTAATTAAAAACCCATTTTTGCCTCGTGCCATTTAGACGTTGCATAAACAACTAATTGCTTACTCATTGGACTAGCTTGTTTGTTATTGTAATTTCACATCCATCGATTTTAGTTCTTTGTACTTAAGCTTTTTTGTTTG
Source organism: Lactuca sativa (assembly GCF_002870075.4). Taxonomy (NCBI): domain Eukaryota; kingdom Viridiplantae; phylum Streptophyta; class Magnoliopsida; order Asterales; family Asteraceae; genus Lactuca; species Lactuca sativa. Next base: position 217,963,937 of record NC_056631.2, on the reverse strand, counting down.
TATTTTACAACAAAAGATTATAAAATTACCAAGGTGCTAACAGAGAGATGCTGCCATAAAAGGCTTAGACGAGAAAATGAATCGGTCTAATTATGTATTCGGTATTAACGAAAAAGAAAAGTTTGCATCATCTAATAAGTTATCGTTATGAAGACATTTAGCTTGATAGCCGATGAATTTGATAACTCCAACTAGACCACAACTCGACATCGTATCAAAACGCGGAGGAACTACTTACTTAAGAAATCCAAATACACCAGAAGATGGTACTGCTTTTTGTTATCATAATTTCGAATTAAAATTTTTACTAAAATAAAGGAACTCAGGGATATGACCATGAATTTGTGTATGTATTGATTACTAGGAAAGTTTCAGCTAATTAACTATGCAATAAGGTAGATTCATATATGGTTCTTAGGATTGTTCAGAAGCGGTCCCTATGTTGGGTTAATCGGTGTGTTCACGGATCACCCAGGGTCATGGGCGGAAGTTGTGGATCAGTTCATGGGTTTACAATAGTTAAGCATATTGTAATTCACTCGTTTATTTACAAGTTTTGTGAGAGTTACCAGGTCAAAAGTCATGGGCTTATTCTTCCTGGCTTTTAGAAACTTCACGTAGAAGTAGGTTAGCTACCTTTTCTTTAGGATTAAGTTTGTTTGTATCTTATTTAAATGTTAACTGTGAGATCAATGAAAGGTGTTAAGGTAGTAAACACAAATCTACATTACGTGAGTCTAAAGTGTGTGTGTGATTGTGTGTGTTTTCTGGGACCTGAACCAACACTCCTAGTCATAACTTTAAATTATCTGATCAATTGACTTATTCTTTTAGTCAAAATGGACAGGGTTTTTAATTATTTTACAGAGAAATGAAAACGTTGGAAAGTTCAAATAAAATCCATAGAACTATTGAAAGCTTCATCGCCTGAAATTGTCAAATATAACCACGTATATGTTTGTAGGTTTTGCCCTTTTCCCTATAAATAGAGCATGCATACCCTACAACATCAAAACTCATCCTTCATCCAACAAGATGTCTTCTTCAAACCATATTTTCATCGTCGGTGTTCTTTTCTTCCTTCACTTTGTCCAAATGGTTATTGGGGATGCTCCACTGTACCACATTTGTTCTACTACTTCAGGTAACTTTACCCGTTATAGTCCTTACGAACATAGCCTCAACAAACTCATGGGGGAGTTATACTACAAAACCTCTCCAAATGGCTTTGGAATGGGGTCGATGGGGCAATACGAAGCTCATACCTCTGGTCTTTCCCTTTGTCGGGGTGATGTCTCACAAAAAGACTGCATGACTTGTGTTGTCAACGCAAGTGCTGAAATTCGCAGACGCTGCCCAAGTAACAAGGCTGGAATCATATGGTATGACCAGTGTCTCTTAAAATATTCCAGTAATGACTTCCTTGGTCAGATAGACAATCAGAATCGCTTGTACATGTGGAACTTAAACAACGTAAGTGATCCAAGCTCATTCAATGCAGAAACCAAGAGATTGTTGAGTGGTTTGTCAAACACGGCTTACAATGATCCAAAAATGTATGCTGCTGGGGCCTTAGACCTTGACGGTTTACAAAAGCTTTATGGGTTGGTTCAATGTACCAGGGATCTTTCAAGTGTTGATTGCAAGACTTGTTTGGATGGTGCGATCAGTGAACTTCCAAGTTGTTGTGACGGGAAACGTGGCGGAAGGGTTCTTGGTACAAGTTGTAATATTAGATATGAGATATATCCATTTGCTGGTGTTTAATTAACAATGGTACATACATTATAGTAAGTTTCAGTTGCTTATTATTTTAATTATATTGTCTTAATTTTCGTCAAACGTTGAATAAATAAATAGTCAAACTGTGTAATCAGTCGTTGCATTTGTAAATTGTAATGTATGTTTTCTTTTTAATAAATAAATAAACAAATTGTGAAATCAGTTGTTGCATTTGCTATGTATGTATTATTTGAAATCTTTGGTGGAAAAGCACATTTTTGTCGGCTCCTCATAGCACTGTATCACAGTCTTTCGAAAAATTTAATGGGTATGAACTACTATTTAAAAATCAATTTACCCATTTGGATATTGACATTTTAGAACCGATCTGATCTAAATATAGTTGGTTATTAGATGTTTTTAGGTGGGTTTTAACAACGATGAAAATCTGAATACCTTATATTTCACTTCTTTTGTACCGGAAATTGCCATATTCAATTCCCTTGCACATATTAAGTGAGTAGATGTCACACATTCACGAATTTCATCATGAACTCAATTGTTACTTACATTCAGTAACTATTGACTTGGTTTTAGTCATTATGTGAAGTCGGTTGTGAATCACATTCAAACTCGCATTGTTGTGAGATTTTATAATAGTAACCGAGCATTAGGGTCGTTGGTACTCTATGCCTTTGATGAAAGACTTACAAATGTTATTATTACATCACGAGTCCAATAATCATTAGTTGGAATTAATACTCATATGGTGTTATGAATATATTTATGCTACATCCTCTCTCTTGTAGCTTCTTAAATTATTCTAGATATATTTCCCTACCTTGTACCGGAAACATATTGCCTCATCAAGATTGTTTAAAGGAAGATCCCATAGTGAACATTCTTTTGCCTTTGAAGTTAGGGTTGGAATTGGGTGTCCCAACTATAACTTTTCTTTTTTCTTTGGGCTTTTTTCTTTGGGATGATCGACTTTATTCTTCTTGATGTCTTCCTCCTTGATAGCCAGTACATTAGTAGCAGAGCTACAGGTTCTAGGCTTTGTCATGTTAGTTTTAGCGGTCTTTAACTTGCTATGCGATTCCATGATGGTCCTTTTTAATTTTTTCATATCTCGCTTTGGAAATTATCCTTCACACATATCAAGTGACTTTTGACATACACATTAATGAATTTCAACATGAACTTACACATTAATTATGTTAAGTAACTTTTGACTTAGCTTTAGGAATGATGTGAAGTCGGTTGCAAACCACATTTAAAATCGTATTTTTAGGAGATTATGAAATACAAATTGAGCATTAGGGCCGAAGGTATTCTATTCCCTTGGTGAAAGAGTTATAAATGTTAGTATTGCATCCCAAGTCCAATACTTAGGAGTTAGAATTAATATTCCTATGGTGTTAAGATATATTTATCCCATAGTCTTTGTCTTGTAGCTTCTTCATTTCTTCCACATATATTAGGAAATTATTCCTCCCTAGTCTTGTCTCTTGCAGTGGAAATATTGCCTCATCAGGATTGTTTGAAGGAATTATCTCATAGTGAACCTTTCTTTTTCCCTTGATGTTAGGTTAGCGTTCGGTTCCCTAACGATACACTTCATTTTCTCCATAGGATTGTTGGATTTCTATTTATTTATATTTTCCTCCCTAATATCCAATACATGAGTGGTGGAGCTAGAGTGTGTAGGCTTGGCCATGTTAGTTCTAACAGTCTTTAACTTTCCATACAACTCCATGATGGTCTTTTATATGTTGTTCATATTAGAACTAAGGATGAATTGATTATATGAACCGGTCAGCAAGTAGATGACAATATTCGTAGCCAACCCCTGACCAAATGAAAAGTGTAATTGCTCTAGTTTGTCAATGTATGATTTCATTTAGTACATGTACACTGAAATTTGCTCCCTCTTGCAAGTTACATCCCATCAGGGCTTCTAAATCAAATCGCTTCTGTCTGGCTTGCTCTTGAAACATTTCCTTGAACTCATGGGCCATGTCGAATGCCCCAACTGTCTCAAAGTTCTTTTGAATCTTGTAACATACCAAAAATAGTAGCAAAAATTTTCATTTTTATAACCAACAAATCAATACATCAAGTGTTTCAAAACTAATCCTAGTAAAACTGTATCACAATCATTGGAGAAGATTAATATTAATCATCGATGCGCAATCATAAGAGGACGTTGTACAGTCAAACCGAGTCATTCCTTTTGGAACTGGAAGTACCTGAAAATGATTAAACCACAAACCATAAACACAAAGCTTAGTGAGGTAACCAAAATACCACATACCAAACAACAGACACAACCCGACATACAAATGGGACCAACCCAACATACAAATGGGCCCAGCCCAACATACATATACAACAGTCACAAAGACATCAACCATCCTATACAATATTGTGAGAAGACTTACATGTCTCACGTAATCAGATAAAGCACAAGTCAAAGATCGGCAAAAGATACTACCACACTCCTATAAAAACATATTAGGTCCAACCTTAATCCACACACTAAAACCATCAATCTTGACCAAAGGTCAACCCATCTAAACAAGTCAATGGTTAAAGTCAAAGTTAACTTCCATCAATATCAACCAATGAGCCTCACATCGTGACCACCCCTTGGTCACATTGTGAGAACTCACTCAGCCCTATTCCAACTCATCTCGCTCAAACTCATCTCGCTCCAACTCAGCTAGCTCGGTTACAGACAACCCACTCGGCAAGCATCACGACATGAACCCTCCTCGCTCACGTTGTGAGAACAACAAGATAATATAATCGTGGATCTTTAATCGTCATGTTGTGACATCCTTATTGTCATGTCGTGACCACAATCTAAGACAACAACTTAATGGTTTGAGTCCTTAATCCATTAAGTTTTCAACTCCCATTTTCTAGAGAGCTATTAGGGACTCCAAAGGATCATAAAAATGACAACGTTATGGACATGCATGCTCTATGCATGTCCTCTACCCCCACCTAGGTTAAAAGCCAAGAAAATGATCCAAAACTCAAGCAAGGCTCACAATTCACAACTAAATTCTAGATCTGAACCATATAACACTCAAATGGCTTCAAGGATCTATAAAGTTACCAACTTTATGGAATTCCATCACTTCAACTACCTCAAACTTGATGATAAAGGGACAATTACTTAGATATAGCAACCTAGAAGCATAAAGTTTGAATCTTGGACACTTACAAAGGTAAAAAATGTGCACAAGAGGATAATGATGAGGTTTCTTTGCTGGATCAACATTCTAAAACACAATTTTTTTTCTTCTTCTAGCTACCATAAACACTAAAATGAGCCAAGAACGACCAATAGGGATTTGAGTTAGGGTTTTTTGAGGTTTGAGGGTGGTGAAGGTTGATAATGAACCCTAAAATCGAGTTAATGGGGCTGTAGCTTTTGTCACATCGTGGGTATGGGCTGCAGCTTTTGTCACATCGTGACTATATACATGTCACGTCGTGACCCTAGTTCGAATATGCATTCCTTAAATTGGCTTGTCACGTCGTGACAACCCTATGGTCACGTCGTGTGTAACATCCTAGGTGCAGGTATATCTTGTAACTGTTAATCTGTGTGCACTTGTCCATTTTAGCCCTTTATTGAGAAAAGGTGGTGAATGAGTATACAAGGCGTACTCATAAGCGTGCATTTGACGTGGAAGCCACTTAGTACGCTGGGCGTACCAGAGGGTATGTTGGGCGTACTAGTCCTAGAGTGAAAACCCTAATTTAGGGTGAGTCCCCTGTATAAAGGATATGATGGCCTCATTTATGGCCACCCTTCTCAAACAACAAACCCTAAGTGTGCCCTAATCCTCGTTTTAGAGCTTGTGAGTGCATTTGTGAGCCTTTGAGAGTTCTTGTGTATTCTTGAAGGGAAGAGAAAGCTTTGGAGAAGAAGGAGTGGGAGTCCAAGCTCATGGATTTATGCATATCTGATTTGGGAGCTTCATATAGAGGTATAAAGCTTGAAACTTTACCACTCTTTTGTTATGATCATCAAAGTAGAGTATTTTAGGGTTTTGTTCCAAAAAGGTGGAGACTTGATGAGATCTTGAGCTCCATAGACTAGGACCAACCTCATTTTGAGTGTATTAGTGGTATAATGTCATAAAAATCCAATCTTGGTCGTTGGAATCAATCCATGCATGAGTTATGAACTTCTTGAGATAAAAGAGTGAATATTTTGTGTGCATGTGACCATATCAGCCATGCAAAGGCTTAAAGTCACTGAATTTATGGGTTAAGAGCTGTTAGGGAGACTAGATCTGTAATATGAGCCAAGGTCTTAACTGATTAAGACCAAACGAGTGAGAAGGGTTAATGTAACATCCCAAAAACCATGGCCAAAAATTTCTTTTTAAAACATTAATAAAACTATAATTATTAAGTCATTTCAACCATAACTAAGGATTATATAATACAACAGAGTATCATTTCAAAACACTAGTTCATTTTATTAGAGTAATCATCCCAAGCTAAAACTCCTTTGGTGTGTGTGCCATGCGATCACCCTGAGCTCTTCCCTTCGCTACCAGAAATACCTAAAACCAAAACTGAAAACCGTAAGCACGAAGCTTAGTGAGTTCCCCAACCTACCACATACCATATACGCATAACCATGAACAAATAACCACGTACTGGGCTCTCGCCCGCTGCATCGGGCCTTGCCTGACATCAGGCCCCGCTTGGCATCGTGTCCCACCTGGCATCGAGCCCCGCTCGATATACATATCTTTCTCTTTTAGGCTCGCCTGCCTCCAGGCCTCGCCCGCTATCCACATGCATACAATGAAATAGCATAATACTAAATAAACACTTTTTAACTGTTCCCTAATCTAAGGCCTAGCCTAATTAGGGCCTCTCCCCTGTCCTCCTACTGAAGTAATGGAACCCTGTCCATACTCCTGTTAGTAGTGAGATACGGGCCCCCGCACACAGTCACTCCCTTCCTATCATAGGCCTCGTCCCTACTTTGCTAATGTTGAGATATGGAACGCCATCCATACTCAGCTAGTGATGAGATACAGGACCTTGCCCATACTCACCTCCCAACCAGACACATACAAATATCACAGACACAACAAGTATAATCTAACATACAACATAAGAATCTTCCTTGGGATTGCCCCGATATCGGGCCCCCGACCCGGAGACATATTATCCTCAAATATACTACAGGCTTACCCCGACATCGGATCCCCGGTCCTAAACTTATCATACCTACTCATGCAAGAATCACAAAGACCTCTAGCATTCTAACCTTCCTCGGGCCTTGCCCGACATCAGGTCAAAACCCGGAACATATACAATAAGTGCCTAGGGCTAACCCTTGGGTCTTCCTACTATACATAAAACATAAACATAATGGGCCGACATAGGTGCCTTAGACCCATACAAACCGTGAGGAGACTCGCCTTGCACTGCTGAAGACTAGCTGAGCACTTCTGACTGCTATCAGGCGACTCCTGAACTGCTGATCCTTTTGCTCCCCGAACTATTATTACCCAAAATAACACTTAGACCTCAATACCCTCAAAATTCAAACCAGATCAAAGTCAACGGTCTAAGTTAACGCTCTGAGTTGACTTCAACTGACCGAGTTGACTCATCAACTTGTCGAGTCCCATAATTCACAGGTTACTTCTGGACTTCGATCATACTTGTTGAGTTCTCCTAGAACTCGTCGAGTATGCCTCCAACACTTTGGGATCCTTCTTCATCTGACATGCCGAGTTCTCCTTTGAACTCGTGGAAGGCACTAGCGTTTCATGGAAGGCACTAGCGTTTCATTCTGGTCTTGAGAGAGCATTAAGGAGGCTGATGGAGTGTTATAATGTTCTTTAAATAGGGTACAAGGACCGTATTTAGGGTTTCCCAAACCCTGACCAGCTCATCGAGTCAATCCTTTGACTCGTCAAGTAGGTCACTTAACCCGCGACCCAAATCACGCTCCTACTCCTCGAGTCATCCCATCAACTCGACGAGTCACTTCCTGATTTTGAGCTTTTCTTTCCTTTGTAGGTCTTCTAAATTCGGGGTGTTACAGTTAAACTGGAGCGTACGCCGGGCATAACTCCAGTACGTGCAGCATAAGGGTCGCGCATCCTCGATGCCTGCATGGCCGCCGAGTACGCCCAACGTAGTGAGCTGGTACGTGTAGTTCCATAAATTGACCAAACCCTAAAAGTTGTGACAACCCGATATTTCAAGACAATGTAATGTAAAACCAATCAAATCTAGGTCAAAATATAACTTTCCTAAAATCTTATTTGGGTTAAATAAAGTAGTAGGAATCGTATCAAGGTTTTCGTACATATAAAGAACCCTAAAATCCGAGTTATAACGAAGAAGTTATGAACAACCAAAGATTCTCGGCAAAACCGGCAACAGTGATTAAACGAAAAATGCGAAGTTTCAATACAATAGTTTTTAGCCTTAAGTATCTAAATGAAATTTATAGATAACCTCAAACCGTGAGCGTACATAAAAAGAACGTCCAAATCTGACTTCGGATGAGGAAGTTATGAATTTTTGAAGAAATTCCTTAATCACGCCATTTTATTAAATAAATAATAAAAATAACTTCATAATTTGCCAATAGAATCTAAACGAAAGTTGTAGATCTTAGTCTCACCTTCGCGTGGATATAAACAACGTCAAAAACGGAGTTCGTATGAAGGAGATATGAATTTTAGAAGTTTATTTAAAATAAATATAAATTTAATTATAAACTCCCGGTATTATCCGAAGGGGAGTCATCGGATAGGACCGGAGTACGCCCTGCGTACCTTCGTACGCCTCGCGTACTCAGATCAAGGGCCTCGGATCGTCCACGTCCCCCTATGCGAAGCTTCCGACCCGCCCCATCCGACCCGCCCCGTCCGACCCGTCCCATCCGATCCGTCCCATCCGAAGCCGAGGCAGTCGAGTACTCGCTCATGCATGACGTACGCGTACGCGTTGCGTACGAGCGTACGCCCCGCGTACCGAGGCTTCTCAGACCCCCTATAAATAGAAATGTGAGGGTTCCGGGAAAATCACCCCATCTCTCTCCTTTCTCTCACGATCTTGCCTCGATTTTCGTGCCCGTTCAAACCCGAAGCTCTGGTCTTTTTGCTCAAGTCCTGAGGGTCGATTTTACTCCCGAGATTCCCGAGAATCCCGAGAAAAATCCGTTTCTTAAGACGAAACTCTGCCCGGTTTTCCATCTCGCTATCTTCAAACTTTCAAGTGAGCTCATACCCCTTTAATCAACCTTTGAAATGATTTTAAATGTTTTAAATACCTATGGGGGGGGGGAATACAAGTTAAATACTTATAGTTATTGCTTCAATCACATGTGATTGCATTAATCACATGTGATTAATAACTAGGGAAACCAGTGATTTTATCACTGTTCAAACTGTTTTACTTCAAAATGTTTTACAAACCCTTTTACTTTTCAAACTTATTGACAACTGTGATTCAAACAAATGTTCCTTATACTTAAACTGTTTTATCAAACCTATGCCTTCAAATTGTTTTATAGATTGACATCAAGTCAATCTTTTCTTAAAATAATACTTATGTTTCAAATGTCTTATAAAAACTTTTTTATGCTTTTATATTATAAATTGCATGCCCATATATCTATAGATGTATAAATAATGTTTAAAGGGCTTAGGAAGGCCATCCGCCCTATTTCCTTTTTCTCGATTTGGATGTGGTTTGGTGGGATTTCGGGTGACCATCCGAAGGTCGTTTCAATATTAATTATATATCAAATATACATATATAGACATAAAAGTACTTCCATATTCATACATACTAGACACACCATTAGTAAGTTACCATCGGGGTAACACAGGATCATACTATTACAACTGTTAGATCAATGAGTCAGTTCATTCATGAGTCTATACATTACTATACTATGAGAACATATACAACTATATTAGGAAGAGAACATATACAACTATACTAGAACGAGAAACAGTACCCTTACATTAATACGTTAACAATTGTGATCCACTGTATCAGAGCATGGCTTAAATGTCATGGCCCGAGTTGTAGCCAGAATTCTCTTGGAGGGAGAGCGTTGAGTTTGCGTATAGATCTATACTGGATTGACTATCCTACACCTTACTGCTAGCTACAGCCGGACCTGCAGGTCTGCGGGTGCCAAACGTCATTCCGTTATCACGACCGTTCTTATTGTCGTTGTTATCAATCGATAGTATGGTGCAATTATCACATTATACCTTAATATAAATCCGGTTTAAGGTAGTTAGTACAGCAGTAGTTACTATAAAACTAAGCTACAGTACTACAATGATTTACCCATTACATATTTTTTTGTGATAACCTCACTTGAACTTTAATGTACAAACTATATTTTGTTAAAAGATAGTTGCACTTGGGAAATTACACACTTTTACAACAAACGAACATGCAAAACAGTTAAGCCTTGGTAGAAGGTTACTTTAATAGAAAATATAGGTTTTTCTGAGAGATTCAAACTTTTACAAACACTTACATACATTTTACAAACTTATACTTGAGACACGTTCAAACGTTTTTGATAACAAACACCGACACTAAAATACTTATGAACTCACCAGCTTAATGCTGATAAACTCTTTCAAAATAACTTGTATTCTCAGGTCATCAGTTGACAGGTACCGATGCCAGATCTTGAGAAGATGGAGCGCATTCAAGACTCATCATATTATTATTTTGATTTACGTTATATTTTTGGTGTCTAAAATTGTACAGAACACGCTTGTATTAAAATTATATATTTAATGCAATGGATGATGTTGTTTGCTTATTTACATTTACTGTGTTGTGATACTTTACATGACGTCCTCCGCACCAGAACGTTTCCGCCGTTCTTGGTTTTGGGGTGTGACAAAAGTCAACGGCAGGTAGTACGCGTAGCGTACTACCTGCCGTTGACTTTTGGTTGACTTTTAGGGTTTGGTCAATTTATGGACATTTATGGCCATTAAGGGGTAAAATGGTCTTTTGCCCTTTTCTTAGTGTAGCCTCTTGAGAGCCGTGATTAATTAGGGATAGTTGTCGTGTATGTTTGGCGGAGGCTAGAACGGTGATTTGAGTTCGAGATTTGCTGATTTCTTGCAAGGTGAGTCTTCTCACTCTACATACCATGAGTAGTACCTCTGTGTGATTGAGATGTTTATTTTGCTTATATGTGCATTTGATATTCTGAATTATGTCTTTGTGATTTATGTTGAGTATCTTTATGATGAGCTTACTGGGTTGGGACCGGAGGGTCCCACAAAGACACACAGACCGGAGGGTGTTATTGAGTTATATCCTAGAGTGGCTACTGAGTTGTGTATGGTAATTTGGGGAACTCACTAAGCTTCGTGCTTACCGTGTTATGTGTTAATGTGTTTCAGGTACTTCTGTTGATTGCGGGAAAGTCCCGGCTTGATTGTACACCCACTCGTATTGGAGACATGTTTTTGGAGGATCCTGGATTTTGTGATAAACAACTTTTGATATAAAATGTGTTAATGATGATACTTGAGATTTTTGGGAGATGAGACATGTGTTTAATATGTTTGAAAATGAAAAAAAAATGGTTTGAAATTTACGTTGTTATATCGTGACTGTCGGTTTCCAGATTTTGGAGAGTCAGATGGGGTATCGTAGCGACATAAGGGTATGTCCTCTTCCGGGTTTGGGATTTCCTGTTTGGTTTCAGGTGTCCATGGAGGAAGTTAGCGGTGTGGTATGAGATCTTTTCGGTGGTACTTTTCGGGTTGTTGGGTTCAATCTAGGTGACATTGAGAAGCAATTTCGAGGGCGAAATCTAATTCAAATGGGGGAGAATTGTAACATTCAGACTTTCAGGTTTATTATTGTATGTTTAATTTTTGAGATTTATGGAGTGACTCGACGAGTTGTGAGTCCAACTCGTCGAGTAGAGTCGAGTTTGATGGGTTTGAGCCATAAGAACTTTCCTATGTGCACAGGCAAACCCTAATGCTTGGATTTTGGTTTCTCTAATTGAACATGCAATGTATCCAAGGGTTACAATTATAGATCTAGTGTAAACAAAAATAATCATAACATATGAAATCATATCTAGAAGAATACCTTAAGTTGCTTGTTTGAAACTTCTTGTTCTTGTAGCTTAGAGTCATAACTGGTACTCCTCTAATGGCTTACAAACACCAACTAGCAAGAGGATGATTTGAGAGAGAGGAGAGGTGAGGAAATCGGCTCTAGGGTTTCTTTCTTGCATGAGTGGCCGATTTCCCTCACCCACAGGGTCTATTTATACTATGAGCTACTAGGGTTACACCCTTAACCCTAATTGAATAACTTAGGCCCTAAGCAATCCAAAGATCCTCCTAGATATGAGGCTTGGACGATTTTAAGATATCATAACCCTAAAATTCGTCCACCCTAATATCCATAAGGATTCATAGCCCAAAACCACAACTATCATACATTTGACAGTTTATGCCCCTCTATTCAATTAACCTCTTTAAGTCACCAAATTAATTCTTAATTAATTTATGACTCATATCAATCAATTATTATTCCTTTAATATATTATTCTCATAATATATTAATCTCTCTTTATAAATCACCCTGTCAAGTTGCTATGGTGAAGGCAACCCAAAAGGACCATGCACAACTGGGTCAAGTACTAACCAAATATAGTTACAACCTTAGACACTAATCCAACAGAGTTGTCCGTGCCAGATTAATGAATGGACTCGACGAGTTGGAGAGCCGACTCGCCAAGTAGGTGTTGGGTAGAGAAACCCTAATTTCCTAGGATGGGGGCCTATATAAAGGAACTTATGCCCCATTTCTGCCTCACCAACTGCCTAACCCTTCTGTGTGAAACCCCAAACAAGTGTAGTGAGCTAAGAGAGTCTCTAAGCTAGCCTTGAAGGATTTTAGTGCATCTTTGAGGAGGAAGAGGAGTTTATTCATCAAGGAACAAGAAGGAGTTGTTGGGGTTTATGCCATTTTGTCCAAAGCTTCAAGAGGAAGGTAAAAAGCTTGAACCTTTCCCTTTATTTGGTTAAATCTCATGAGTTAAGAAGTTAGGGTTTTCATCACATTATTTGGGATTTCGAGAATACTAAGTTATGTAGAGGTTTAAACCTCATATCTGGACCTTGTGAGGTACCTAGAGCCCAAAAGTCCTAACTTTATTCATATATATGAGGAGTATGGTGTGTAACACTTTATGAGAACATGTATTGGTAGTTTGGAGCAAAACCACCATGCATGAGTGTAACGATCGAAGCTTTACGTGACAATCGAGCCTTAGGATGGTAGATCTAGTGTTTGGAGATATAGATCTGCCTTAAATCTTCTGAACGAGAAGTCAGATTGAAGGGACTCGCCGAGTCTATAGCCTGACTTGACAAGTTGGTGAGGGTTGTCCCGATGAGCTTGATCGTGCAATAAGTCGGCGTGTTGGGGGTCAACTCGACGAGTTGATCTGGACTTTCTTGAGACTTCTAATGAAACGAGGGGACTCGACGAGTCACAAGAGTGCAAAACGCGGATTGTTGACTCGAGTTTGACTTCTGTTGACTTTAGGGTTTGGTCAACATGGGTAATGGAGACCATGGTGGGGGGGGGGGGGGGTAAAATGGTCTTTTATGTAATTCAAGATTTTGAGAGAAGAATAATATTTGGTTACTTAGAGTCAAGAATCGAGTATTAATTAGAGATATTTACCCTATGTGTTAGGCGGTGGCTAGTTCGAGATTCGAGTTCGAGGATAATTGCTTGCTTGCGTGCAAGGTGACTCTTCTCACTATACTGTACTTATAGTGGTAATTCTTACGTGATGATAGGGTCTTATGTGTTTATATTGAGTACTGTGATATCTTGCATTATGTCTATGTGATTCATGCTGAGTATTATTCTATGCTTATTGAGTTAGGACCGGAAGGTCCACCCGAGTTATGGGACCGGAGGGTCCCACTGAGACACATTGACCGGAGGGTCTTATTGTGTTATAGCCTCGAGTGGCTAAGGAGATATGTGTGGTATTTTAGGGAACTCACTAAGCTTCTTGCTTACCTTGTTATGTGTTATGTGTTTCAGGTTTTCTCCGGATCGCGGGAAGGCACCGGCTTGATTGTACACGCTAGTGAAAGAGTTATGTTTTGAGGATCCTAGATTTTAATCAAACAATTATGGAGTTGCGATTTGTAAATTAAATAAACAAGATTTTTGTGAAATGTGTTATGAGGATTATGCGATTTTAAATGAAAATTTTATTTGAAAACTATCGGTGTTACATTCTAAGAAACTCCACCACCTTATTCTTTCTTCAAAAGCACACAAAATCACTCTTTATGCTAACAAAGCACCAAAAATGGAATTAGGGTTTCAAAGGAAACGTTTGGGGGAATGGAGGCTTAGAATGGAAGGACCACAAGGGGATTAGAGCCTTTAAATAGGGCTCAAAACACCGACATTATGGTTTGGGCGCTGGGAAAGTACGTCATGTGTACTCAGATGTTCGCTATGTCTAGATTATTAAATCCCGCCTTCAAGATTCCCTTCTGCGCAATGCGTAGAAGGTTATCTACGCCCTACGTAGATACACACCTAACACCAAATCTTAGAATAAAATGGAAGGAATTTTCCTGCAATGGACCGGGTGTTACATAAATAAACAAAAATACCCTTAATGAAAATGGTTTCTAAATGGTTCTTAACTTTTAGTTTTTCTTGTTTGTTCTATATATATATATATATATATATATATATATATATATATATATATATATATATATATATATATATATATATATATATATATATATATATATATATATATATATATATATATATATATATATTCTGTAAAAAACAATGTGTATTCTTTTCAAATACCTAAAATTAAAACTACATTCTTTTAAGAATGGATACTGTCGAAAATATTTATTGAATAATATATCTTGTAAAAAATATGTACTTTTGTCCTCTAAAAAGTTTTCCTAGAATAAAATTAGATTAATATATCATTCATGAACATTCATAAACTAACCAAGAGAAATAGACGTGCAAATATGAAATTAAATTATAGTAAAAGTTGCAATAGTAATACGGTACCATAATAATTATAGGTAACACACACACACACACACATATATATATATATATATATATATATATATATTATAACTCACCGTTTTCACCTTTGAAGATAATAGAATATAAACTTTTTTATAAATTCAATATAATATATAACTCTTTACACAAAGTAATCTAAATGAAAGTTAACGGTTCGATGAATATAAAAAACGTTAAAAACAAAGTACGTTTGGAAAAGCAGAGAGATGCTGCCATAAAAGGCTTAGACGACAAAAGGAATCGGTCTAATTATATACCCATTTTTGCCTCTTCCCATTTAGAACGTTGCATAAACAACTAATTGCTTGCTCATTGGACTAGCTTGTTTGTTATTGTAATTTGACATCCATCGATTTTAATCCTTTGTACTTAAGCTTCTTTGTTTGCATTTTACAAAAAACACTACAAGAAATATAGTCATTAGCGGCGACGCCAATAGTGGCGACACATACTTTTAGCGGCGACACATCAAATTGTCGCCGCTAATGATTCATGACACGGATCGGCGCTTTCACGTTTTGGTAAATTAAGACCGTTCGATTGTGTTTCTAATCCAATGGCGAGGATAATCGAGGAATGCACAAAAGCAATACCGGCGACAAAAGTCGCCGCTAAAGACCTAACTGAGTCGCCGCTAATTGTTGAAAAACTGGCGCGTAAATGTTTCCCTCCTAAGTGTCGCCGGTATTGAGGGAAGTCGCCGCTAAAGCCAAAATTGTCGCTGGTAAATGTGTCGCCGCAGTTAACCAAAAAAATCGACGCCCTTTTCCTTTTCTCTTCTGTTTGCTTCCATCTCGCGTTGCTGCTGTGTTTTTTCTACCATCTTCTTCATCGATTCACAGCTGACCCCCTCCGGAAAAACCAAGATTAAGGATTCCAGCCTCATAGAAGAAGATACCTGCAGTCAAAGTTGACATTGACAGGTGAGGCTCCTTACGTTTCCGGCGACACCCACTACTTTCCGGTAACAATAGGTATTTCCAGCAAAAGATTCATTTCCCTTTTGTCTTGTAACATTGATTTTAGCTTTCTTTAGTTATTAATTGCAAAAAAATTTCAATTTGAGTTGTTGATTGAATTTTATGGTGGTAATTTGAGTTGTTGATTGAATTTTCTGGCAACCACCGGCGACTAGCGCCACCACTGCGCCATTTCTTTGATTTCCACCACAGAGGTTCTATTTCCACCACCACCATTTCCTTGATTTCTACCATTTCTTTGATTTCCAATATAATTTTTTTCAATGTCGGAATGAAAAAAATGTTATTACATAATTTGAGTAAAGGTTCAATTGAGAAATATTTATATACGAAGCAGATGAAATACATCAAAATTTCAGAATGGATATCCAATTATCCATTGTAGATGAAATACATAATTTGAATAAAGGATATATAACCAAGGTTGATGATTTTGTTCTTAAAATAAATTATCCCAAAGTTTTGTCCACGTGTTTATGGATATCCAATTATCCATTGTAGATAGTTCTTTAAATTCGTATTCATTTCCCATTGGTGGACCTACATTTGTATGTTATTATAATTTTATATTCAATTAACAGATTTTCAGAATTATAGTATATTCCATCGCAACATATGTGTCTTACTTAGATTACAACTTTAGTGATGAATATATTTGTAGAGGAACCCGGAATACAAGGGGAAAAAGGTTACAGTTACCAAAATTTGTGATTAGCAACTCACAATTTTGGTGATGAATATATTCCAAGTTTTGATTATTATTTCTAGAATAATTCAAAATTAGCTAATTTTTGGTGTTATTACTAATTTTTTTTAAATTACTATTTCTAGGCCTTTGTTTGTGTATACCATGGCTGCTGTTATAGGTCGTGGACACGGGGGTGATGGACCTGAGGATCCACCTCTCCCAGGTGGTAAAGGTGCTGGTAATCACGAGCAGGACCGTAAGTCTTATAATGAATTTTTATTTACTATTTTTATTTAGTTATTATAAATTAAATACTTTTTCTAATAATTTTTAATTATATTTGTAGTTGAGCAACGTGCACGTAGGAAAGTCCGAGGCAAAGCCAAAAATATAAAGCTTGAAAAAGCACTCTTACGGAACCATGGCAAACCGATTAGCATGGTATATGATAGGGATATAACATATGATCCCGTAGGAGAGCCAAAAGATATGTTTTCACGAGAAGTTGAAAAACAATGTGGCAGATGGTCCCTTTTGATAAATGGACTTGGAAAAAAGTTTCCCCTATAATAAAGGGCACCGTATTACAACATTTCGGGGTAATTATTTATTAAAAAATATTTTATATGGTTAACTATGATTGGTTTTATACTTGGTTAATTTTTTTTGTAGACGAAGTTTGATTTGGATCAGATGTATCAGGATGTACAAGCATTAAATATGTTGACAGAGAGTTTTCATGCCGCTTTGTTAAAAGGTTATCGAGAATGTAAAGCTGACGCAAAAGAATATTTTATGTTAGTCAGAGGGTATGAAGATATCCCGAGAGCATTAGCCAACCCTCCAGAGGGTATGGAGGTTGATAACTGGAAGAAAGCAGTTGAGTATTTCCAAAACGGACGAACGCATAATTGCTTCAGACAGGAACAAAAAAGTTCGTTAAATGCAAACAAACGTGAATCGTGGGGGGTCGAGCTCGTATAGCAGTGCTTGCTATAAGAAGGTAACGTACAATACATGTAATTATTTATTTAAAATATAATCTAATTTTTAAAGTTAAACAAAACCTTAAGAAAGTGGAAACGTTTCGCAAAGCTCATACCGATAGGGATGGTGTGTTTGTTACTGCTGAGGCGGAACAACAATATGTAATTATAATTTTATCATATAATTAAATGTTTATTTATACTTAATTGTTACTTTTGGGAATTACATAATCGGTTAGTCGAAGAGCTCTTAGAACAAAACCAAGGTGAAAGTGAGTTAACACCCGCTCAAGAAAGGGCCGCTTTTGAGAAAGTATTAGGAGAGCGACGTGGCCATATCAGAGGCATCGGCCGTAAACCTTCTGCTCTCCCACCGATTTCACAGCCGTCCCAACCACCACCACAATCATCACAACCGTCACAGGTAAAACAAGATTATTTAATTTCAATATATGCATGTTGATTTGGTAATTTTTGTTAGTGGTGATTATTTTCTAAAAGCTTTGGTAATTAGTTTTTTGTCCCAAGTGCAACAAATAGCAATGTACTTTGGTTTTTTTGTCTTAGTTTAAAAATAGCGATAAAATACATGTTGATTTGATCATTTTGGTTTTGTGGTGATTATTTGCTAAAAGCTTTGGTAATTGGGTTTTTGTCCCAAATGCAAGAAATAGCAATGTACTTTGGTTATTTGGCTTAGTTTAAAAATAAAAATGTAGTTTGACATCATAAAATGTATGTTGATTTAGTCATTTTGGTTTTGTGGTGAGTATTTGCTAAAAGCTTTGGTATTTGAGTTTTTGTCCCATGTGCAAGAATTAACAATGTACGTTGATTTTTTTGTCTTAGTTTAAAAATAGCAATGTAATTTGGTGTCATAAAATGCATGTGGATTTGGTAATTGTGTTTTCGTCCCAAGTGCAATAAATAACAATGTACATTTGGTATATCTTGTATTTAAGTGCAAGAAATAGTAAGGTACTTTGGTAGTTTTTGTTTATGTTTGATAATTTAACTTATAATTTATATATGTTGTTATTTATTATGTAGTTGGAAAATCTTCGGGCATTACTCAACGACCCGGCATGTAAGGAGGAACTATATTCGTTTTTTCAATCACAGAATAATCAAGGAGGAAATGATGGGAACGAAGATGATGATATGTAGGGAGGAGCTTTATTTTTATGTTATACTTGTTGTCACACTTTGCTACTTGTTAGAATTGTAAAACTTACTTTGCTACTTGTTATAATTGTCAAACTTTTGGTTATTTTATTTTGGTATTAAATTAAATATAACCGTAATTGGTATTTAATTTGACGTTGTTATGTAATTTTTGGTATAGAATTAGTTATAACAGTATTTGGAATTAATTATACCCAAAATTGCTAATATAAAAAAAAAATGAAAAACATTATTACCAGCGACCCTATTACCGGCGACATAAGTATTACCTGCGACATACTCTTTAGCGGCGACACTGAGTATTACCGGCGACAGGTGCATTAGCGGCGACATTTGTCTTTAGCGGCGACAATTTGATCAATAGTGGCGACTCTTTACCGGCGACGTGTCGCCGCTATTAGCTTTTGCGGCGACTCCTCGACCCTTTACCGGCGACTTTTGTCGCCACTAATTGCTCATTTCCTTGTAGTGAAAAGATTATAAAATTACGAAGGTGCTAGCAGAGAGATGCTGCCATAAAAGGCTTAGACGAGAAAATGAATCGGTCTAATTATCTATTCGGTATTAACGAAAAAGAAAAGTTTGCATCATCTAATAAGTTATCGTTATGAAGACATTTAGCTTGAAAGCCGATGAATTTGATAACTCCAACTAGACCACAATTCGACATCGTATCAAAACACCGAGGAACTACTTACGGAAGAAATCCAGATACACCAGAAGGTGGTATTGCTTTCTGTTATCATAATTTTGAATTAAAATTTTTACTAAAATAAAGGAACTCAGGGATATGACCATGAATTTGTGTATGTATTGTTTACTAGGAAAGTTTCAGCTAATTAACAATACAATAAGGTAGACGCATATATGGTTCTTAGGATTGTTCAGAAGCGGTCCCAAGACATAACTTTAAATTATCTGATCAATTGACTTATTCTTTTAGTCAAAATGGACAGGGTTTTTAATTATTTAACAGAGAAATGAAAACGTTGGAACGTTCAAATAAAATCCATAGAACAATTGAAAGCTTCATCGCCTGAAATTGTCAAATATAACCACGTATATGTTTTTAGGTTTTTCCCTTTTCCCTATAAATAGAGCATGCATAACCTACAACATCAAAACTCATCCTTCATCCAACAAGATGTCTTCTTCAAACCATATTTTCATCGTCTGTGTTCTTTTATTCCTTCACTTTGTCCAAATGGTTATTGGGGATGCTCCACTGTACCACATTTGTTCTACTACTTCAGGTAACTTTACCCGTTATAGTCCTTACGAACATAGCCTCAACAAACTCATGGGGGAGTTATACTACAAAACCTCTCCAAATGGCTTTGGAATGGGGTCGATGGGGCAATACGAAGCTCATACCTCTGGTCTTTCCCTTTGTCGGGGTGATGTCTCACAAAAAGACTGCATGACTTGTGTTGTCAACGCAAGTGCTGAAATTCGCAGACGCTGCCCAAGTAACAAGGCTGGAATCATATGGTATGACCAGTGTCTCTTAAAATATTCCAGTAATGACTTCCTTGGTCAGATAGACAATCAGAATCGCTTGTACATGTGGAACTTAAACAACGTAAGTGATCCAAGCTCATTCAATGCAGAAACCAAGAGATTGTTGAGTGGTTTGTCAAACACGGCTTACAATGATCCAAAAATGTATGCTGCTGGGGCCTTAGACCTTGACGGTTTACAAAAGCTTTATGGGTTGGTTCAATGTACCAGGGATCTTTCAAGTGTTGATTGCAAGACTTGTTTGGATGGTGCGATCAGTGAACTTCCAAGTTGTTGTGACGGGAAACGTGGCGGAAGGGTTCTTGGTGCAAGTTGTAATATTAGATATGAGATATATCCATTTGTTGGTGTTTAATTAACAACGGCACATAGATTATAGTAAGTTTTAGTTGCTTATTATTTTAATTATATTGTCTTAATTTTCGTCAAACGTTGAATAAATAAATAGTCAAATTGTGTAATCAGTCGTTGCATTTGTAAATTGTAATGTATGTTTTCTTTTTAATAAATAAATAAACAAATTGTGAAATCAGTTGTTGCATTTGCTATGTATGTATTATTTGAAACCTTTGGTGGAAAAGCACATTTTTGTCGGCTCCTAATAGCACTGGATCACAGTCTTTCGAAAATTTTAATGGGTACGAACTACTATTTAAAAATCAATTGACCCATTTGCATATTGAAATTTTAGAACCGATCTGATCTAAATATAGTTGGTTATTAGATGTTTTTAGTTGGGTTTTAACAACGGTGAAAATATGAATACCATATATTTCACTTCTTTTGTACCGGAAATTGCCATATTCAATTCCCTCGCACATATCAAGTGACCAGACGTCACACATTCACGAATTTCATCATGAACTCAATTGTTACTTACATTCAGTAACTATTGACTTGGTTTTAGTCATTATGTGAAGTCAGTTGTGAATCACATTCAAACTTGCATTGTTGTGAGATTTTATAATAGTAACCGAGCATTAGGGTCGTTGGTACTCTATGCCTTTGATGAAAGACTTACAAATGTTATTATTACATCACGAGTCCAATAATCATTAGTTGGAATTAATATTCATATGGTGTTATGAATATATTTATGCTACATCCTCTCTCTTGTAGCTTCTTAAATTATTCTAGATATATTTCCCTACCTTGTACCGGAAACATATTGCCTCATCAAGATTGTTTAAAGGAAGATCCCATAGTGAACATTCTTTTGCCCTTGAAGTTAGGGTTGGAATTGGGTGTCCCAACTATAACTTTTCTTTTTTCTTTGGGATGACCGACTTTCTTCTTCTTGATGTCTTCCTCCTTGATAGCCAGTACATTAGTAGTAGAGCTAGAGTTTCTAGGCTTGGCCATGTTAGTTTTAGTGGTCTTTAACTTGCCATGCGATTCCACGATGGTCCTTTCTAATTTTTTCAAATGTCACTTTGGAAATTATCCCTCACATATATCAAGTGACTTTTGACATACACATTAATGAATTTCATCATGAAATTACTCATTAATTGTGTTAAGTAACTTTTGACTTAGTTTTAGGAATGATGTGAAGTCGGTTGTGAACCACATTCAAAATCGTATTTTCAAGAGATTTTTAAATAGGAACTGTGCATTAGGGCCGAAGGTATTCTATTCCTTTGGTGAAAGAGTTATAAATGTTAGTATTGCATCCCAAGTCCAATACGTAGGAGTTAGAATTAATATTCCTATGGTGTTAAGATATATTTATGCCATTGTCTTTGTCTTGTAGCTTCTTCATTTCTTCTACATATATTAGGCAATTATTCCTCCCTAGTCTTGTTTCTTGCAGCGGAAATATTGCCTCATCAGGATTGTATGAAGGAAGTATCTCATAGTCAGCTTTTCTTTTTCCCTTGATGTTAGGTTAGTGGTGGGTTCCTTAACGATACACTTCTTTTTCTCCTTAGGACTGTTGGATTTCTATTTCTTTATATTTTCCTCCCTAATATCCAATACATGAGTGGTGGAGCTAGAGTTTGTAGGTGTGGCCATGTTAGTTCTAACAGTCTTTAACTTTCCATACAACTCCATGATGGTCTTTTATATGTTGTTTATATTAAAACTAAGGATGAATTGTTTATATGAACCGGTCAGCAAGTTGATGACAATATCTGTAGCCAACCCCTGACCAAATGAAAAGTGTAATGACTCTAGTTTGTCAATGTATGATTTGTTTAGTACATGTACACTGAAATTTGCTCCCTCCTGCAACTTACATCCCATTAGGGTTTCTATATCAAACCGCTTTTGTCTGGCTTGTTCTTGAAACATTCCTTGAACTCATGGGCCATGTCGAATGCCCCAACCGTCTCAAAGTTCTTTTGAATCTTGTAACATCCCAAAAATAGTAGCAAAAATTTTCATTTATATAACCATCAAATCAATACATCAAGTGTTTCAAAACTAATCCTAGTAAAACTGTATCACAATCATCGGAGTAGATTAATATTAATCATCGATCTGTAATCATAAGAGGACGTTGTACAGTCAAACCGAGCCATTCCCTTTGGAACTGGAAGTACCTGCAAATGATTAAACCACAAACCGTAAACACAAAGCTTAGTGAGGTCCCCAAAATACCACATACCAAACAACAAGCAGAATCCGAAATACCAATGGGACAAACCCAACATGCAAATGGGCCTAGTCCAACGTCCATGCGAATGGGCCCAGTCCAACGTGCATACCAATGGGCCCATTCCAACTCATCATTGGGCCCAACCCAACATACACATGAAAGAGTCACGAAGACATCAAGCATCATATACAATATAGTGAGAAGACTTACATGTCTCACGTAATCAGATAAAGCTCGGCAAAAGATACTACCACACTCCTATAAAAACATATCTGGTCCAACCTTAGTCCACTCACTAAAACGATCAATCTTGACCAAAAGTCAACCCATCTAAACATGTCAATGGTCAAAGTCAAAGTCAACATCCATGAATATCAACCAATGAGCCTCACATCGTGACCAGCCCTTGGTCACATTGTGAGAACTCACTCAGCCTGATTCTAACTCGTCTCGCTCCAACTCAGCTAGCTTGGTTACAGACAACCCACTCAGCAAGCATCACGACATGAACCCTCCTTGCTCACGTTGTGAGAGCAACAGGACATTACAATCGTGGTACTTTAATCGTCACATCGTGACATCCTTATTGTCACGTCGTGACCACAATTTGAGACAACAACTTAATGGTTTGAGTCCTTAATCCATTAAGTCTTCAACTCCCATTTTCCAGAGAGCTATTAGGGACTCCAAATGATCATAAAAATGACAACTTTATGGACATGCCTGCTCCATGCATGTCCTCTACCCCCACCTAGGTTAAAAGCCAAGAAAATGATCCAAAACTTAAGCAAGGCTCACAATTCACATCTAAATTCTAGATCTGAACCATATAACACTCAAATGGCGTCAAGGATCTATAAAGTTGCTAACTTTATGGAATCTCGTCACTTCAACTACCTCAAACTTGATGATAAAGGGACAATGACTTAGATCTAGTGACCTAGAAGCATAAAGTTTGAATCTTGACATTTACAAAGGTCAAAAATATACACAAGAGGATGATGATGAGGTTTCCTTGCTGGATCAACACTCTAGAACACCATTTTTTTCTTCTTCTATCTACCAAAAACACTAAAATGAACCAAGAACGACCAATAGGGATTTGGGTTAGTGTTTCTTGAAGTTTGAGGGTGATGGAGGCTGATATTGAACCCTGAAATCGAGTTAATGGTGTTTAAGTATGAAGGAAACCCTAAAAGATCATGGGTTTGGGTTGCAGCTTTTGTCACATCGTGACTATATACATGTCACGTCGTGACCCTAGTCTGAATACACATTCCTTACATTGGCTTGTCACGTCGTGACAACCCTATGGTCACGTCGTGTGTAACATCCCAAGTCCAGGTATATCTTGTAACCCTTGATCTTTGAGATCTTTTCCATTTGAAAACTTTATTGAGAAATGGTGTTGAATGAGTACACGGGGCGTACAAGAGAGTATGCTCAGCATACTCATAAGCGTGCAGTTGACGCTGAAGCCACCTAGTACGATGGGCGTACCAGAGGGTACGCTGGGCATACTATACCTAGAGTGAAAACCATAACTTAGGGTGAGTCCCCTATATAAAGGATATGATGGCCTCATTTCTGGCCACCATTCTTAGACAACAAACCCCTATGTGTGCCCTAACCCTCGTTTTAGAGCTTGTGAGTTCATTTGTGAGCCTTTGAGAGTTCTTGTGTATTCTTGAAGGGAAGATAAAGCTTTGGAGAAGAATGAGTGGGAGTGCAAGCTCTTGGATCTATGCATATATGAGTTGGGAGCTTCATATAGAGGTATAAAGCTTCAAACTTTACCACTCTTTTGTTATGATCATCAGAGTAGAGTATTTTAGGGTTTTGTTCCAAAAAGGTGGAGACTCGATGAGATCTTGAGCTCCAAACACTAGGAACAACCCCCTTTTGAGTGTATTAGTGGTGTAATGTCATAAAAATCCAATCTTGGTCGTTGGAATCAATCCATGCATGAGTTATGAGCTTCTTGAGATAAAAGAGTGAATATTTTGTGTGCATGTGACCATATCAGCCATGCAATTGCTTAAAGTCATTAACTTTATAGGTTAAGAGCTGTTAAGGAGACTAGATATGTAATATGAGCCAAGGTCTTAACTGATTAAGACCAAACGAGTGAGAAGGGTTAATGTAACATCCCAAAAATCATGACAAAAAATTCTTTTAAAAACATTAATAAAACCATAAGTATTAAGTCATTTCAACCATAACTAAGGATTATATAATACAACAAAGTATCATTTCAAAACACTTGTTTGTTTTATCAGAGTATACATCCCAGGCTAAACCTCCTTTGGTGTGTGTGCCATGTGATCACCCCGAGCTCTTCCCTCCGCTATCGGAAGTACCTGAAACCAAAACTAAAAATCGTAAGCACGAAGCTTAGTGAGTTCCCCAACCTACCACATGCCATATACGCATAACCATGAACACATAACCACATACTACCCCCCCCCCCCTGTTGCATCGGGCCATGCCCCACATCAGGCCTCGCCCGGCATCAGGCCCCGCCTCGCATCAGGTACTACCTGGCATCGAGCCCCGCTAGGTAAATAGATATGTGTCTCTTTGGCCCCGCCTGCCTCCGGGCCTCGCCTGCTACCCACCCGCATACAATCAAATAGCATAATAATTAATAAACACTCTCTAATCGTTCCTTGATCTAAGGCCTCGCCTAACTAGGGCGTCGCCCCTGTCTTGCTACTGAAGTTGTGGAACCCAGTATATACTCCTGTTAGTAGTGAGATACGGGCCCCCACCTACAGTCACTTCCTTTCTATCACGGGCCTCGCCCCTACTCTGCTAATGTTGAGATATGGAACCCCATCCATACTCAACTAGTGATGAGATACGGGTCGTCGCCCACACTCGCCTCTCTACTAGACACATACAAATATCATAGAGACAACAAGTATAATCTAACATACAACATAAGTGTAACGACCGAAAAATACAACCAATTTTAAATTTTTCAAAACAATCCGATTTCATTAAAATCACTACAAAAAGGTTTTCAATACAAATTATTTAAAGTGTTCCTAGAATCACATCACGACCAAAAAACATGAGGAGCGGTACGATCACGCCTTCGCCTTGCCACGGTCTCCTGAAGAACCTGAAAAACATAAAACCACAACTGTAAGCCCGAAAGCGTAGTGAGTTACCCCCAAAATACCAACCCCTATACGCCCTTCCAGGCTACGACCTTCCGGTCCAGAACATATTGCCTTCCGGCCCATGAATATCACACATAACATAACAACATAGAACAAACATGCATAACGGGTCTACTGTATGACTGGCCCGCCGTATCGGCCTTCAGTCCACCCTCCGTGTCTAGCCGTGTACATCGAGTTTGCAGTGTGGTTGGTCCGCCCGCACCGGGCCTTCAATCCACCTGGTCCACTCTCTGAGTCTACAGTGTGACTGGTCCGCCCGCACCGGGCCTTCAGTCTATCTGGTCCACTCTCCGAGCCTCGGTACGTCTGGTCCGCCCTCTTGGGGCCTACAGCCTATCCGGACCGCTCGCTGGGCCTTCGGGACAACCGGTCCGCCCTGGGTATCTTGGCCTACAGCACAAAGCAGGACCCGCCTCAACCCATCTCCAATCCAAACAACCATGTGCACATAACATACAGGCACATAACAGATAACAATCAACAAACTGATCAAGCATATCTCATAACATATCAACCCCTCTAACCAGGAACACCGACCTAACCGGTCACTAGCATAGCACCTCCCTATAGCACAAAATACCGACCTCACCCAATTCTCTAACACATACCATCCTAACTACCAGGATGCAAACATAGCAATAACAACATAACAACAAATACCCGGATCTCAATCCGATAAAAGGGCCGGCCTTGGTGCCGTAGACCCTGTCGATATAGTGAGGATAACTCACCTCGCGATTGCCAACACTCTGAACCGAAGAAGCAGACTCTCGAATCACCAACTCACCGCAAATCCCGAACTAACCATCATCACAAAATAAACATAGGGTCAATCATACTTTCACTTATCGGACCAAGACCAAAGTCCCAATCTCATACAAAATCCCACATTGGCCCAATTTACCAAATTGGGCCCACCTCACCAAATGAGCCTAGATCCAATATTCATAATATTAATTGGACCCAAAATACTCTATTCATAATTTCCAGGCCCAACACAAAGGCGCAAAAAGGAAGTCCACAGGAGGAGTACGCGGGGCGTACTCTCCTTGGTACGCGGGGCGTACCGCATTGACTCGCAAAGGACAATCGGGGTACCGGCCTGTTACGCGGGACGTACTACACCGTTACGCGAGGCGTAACTGCCAAAACTATTAAGTCCTTCTTACAGCTTAATGGCTTAAGCTCTTAAGCCCAAAATACAGATCCATGTGCCAAATATGATTAGAAATCATAAAGTCTCAGGCTTTATCACTGGGGACGTCCTTAAGCTCTTAATCCAAGGTCTTAATCCATTAAGACCCACATAACTCATACATGGAATAGCTACAGCCCTTAGGACCTCATTTTTATCACTCAAGACCTCTCCAAAGGTCTGAAAGGATAGATATACTTGACCAAATCGGACTATGCAACAAGATGAAGACTTTTGGGACAAGAATGATAACAAAGCTTCAAAATACATAGATCTATGCAATATGAGGGTCAAGCAAGAAGCTTTATACCTTAAACCAGCTCCAAAGGGTGGTATTTCTTCATATCCACAAGTTCCACACGTTCTTCTTCTTCTTTGACAACTTCCCTTTTCTCCTTCAAGCCCTTCTTTTGCCAATACAAGCTTCTCAAGGTCAAACACACTCAAATATGGAGGGAATACGAGATTAGGGTTTCTCTGAGGTTGAAGATGAGTGTAAGGAGGCTGAGGGGGTGAAACATCTTATTCCTTATATAGTGGCTGACCCTAAAAATAGGGTTTGGGATTCCTGTGAGTACGCGGGGCGTACCTCCCTGGTACGCTGGGCGTACTCACCAGGCCAACGCGCATATCATCCTCCCATTACGCTGGGCGTACGTCCAGCTTACGCTGGGCGTACCCAGCTAGACTCTAAAACTCATGCATGCCATGCATGCATGGGACCCGTCTTCCACTTATACCACAACGAGCTATAAACAATAATCATCTACGAATACCGCAACTCCTCTAATCTAAACCCGCTCCCAAATAGTTTACATTCATACGAGGTGACGAGAAACCCAATGCTTCTAACACATACGCCAGCCCGAAACCTTCTCGGATGAAACTCATTTCTCGAAAAGGACCAGAACTACCTTTCTCTTAAACTTCAGGGACTCATAGTCACACACTTAAAGAACGGGGTGTTACAATTCTCCCCCACTTAAATTAGGCTTTGTCCTCGAAGTCTATAGCAACACTACTTCAAATTACTCCCACTACGCGCCACCTGGCCCTAACCGGACCAGTTTTCCTCAAAGCATAACCATCGAAACTCGAACTAATATGGCTAGAAAACCATGAACCATCGGATCCCCGATCTGAATCCCACTCTGTCCATTCCATACTGACGGAAAGACCCATTCTTCAATCTCTGAGCAACTCCTCTTGCAATCACGTACATATGCTGAACTAGCTCTAGCACCCTCAGGTTGGGAAAACCCGATACACTGATGATATCCTCCAACATCCCCCCAGGATGAACCACTAATATATACTCAATACTCTGGTCAAAAATCACACCGAGAGACCCAGACTCTCTCCCTGCATCCCTTCCGAGTCTCTTGACTCCACACCCGCGGAATTCCTTCTGCAACCTCAGCAAACATCCCAAACCGGATGAGCTTCTATTCCACCGCCGCAATCACACTGCTCAATAACCTTACTCGAATTACTCTGATCATAACCCTGCTTTACCGCTTTCACTTCCGTGAACTTGCACTCCCTCTCGGGTTACACACCTCTCTCACTTCCTTTTCCAAGGAATCCACTTAGCCATCATGCCACTCAAACAAGTGCCAAGGTGCTCGCCCAATGCTACACCACCTTTTTAGCGTATCCGCTATCCATGCAACACACATACTCTAGCTCTCATAGCAGGGGCTCTCAAGCCCATGCACTATCTGAACTCATCAGATCACTACCCAGGGCCAGACCTTCTAAATGCAATCACACTGAAACATAACAATCCATATCCTCAAACTAATCCAACATTACCTGAAGAGTCTTCAGCATGACTGGACTGCCTCACCAGGCCTTCCGCCCATCTGGACCACTCTCCGAACCTTCAGCCAATCTGGATCGCTCTCAGTGCCTTCAGTTTGGCTGGACCGTTCTCCGAGCCTTCGGCCTGACTGGTACGCTTACCTGCATTCAGTCTATCCAGACCGCTCAACTAGCATTCAACATTCCGGCTATCCTCTCGGAAAATCTCCCATGCATACCGTTCTAGCCCTCGAGGGTTCCGAACTCGAACTCCATCATACATACTTGATCCCGGCCTGCTCCCAGGCCCTCCACAATCAAATGCCCTAGGTCTGTATCCCGCCCCCATGCTCGATACTCACTCCTATCAACCTATACTCTGGGCTGACCGAACACTTGCTGAATCCCAACAGCTAAGCACTTTCAATTACTCATCGATCTCCCGGAGAATTCTCCAATTCTCCCCCACTTGGGCACTAACTATCCACCACCAGTGGCCATCCCCGACTTCCTAGAACAACTCTTGCACAAAGAAAACACTTACACGCGGACTGCTTCCCACAAGCATAAACATCCTCAACGAGATCTCACATCAACACTGATCAACCTGCTCGAAAGAAACTCAATCTACATCTAACCACTCCTCAGAAAGCAGATGCTACCCGGCCTGCAACCCAATGCCGGGTTTCCACTAATAACCCTCATGAATGGTAACTAACGGAATTCCCAAAACAATAACCCATAACCAAAACCACATCGAAAACCAAACAAAATACCAGCTCATAAACATTACACCACGATATTCACAAGATAACAAAATATATCAAGAAAGAAACATACCCGCAGCTGCATCCGACACTGCTCTGACCTCCTTTGCCGTAAGCTGATAAGCACGACCCTGAGCACTTGGGGGCTCCGCTCCACCCTGACCTCCACCTGTGATCCTCAAAGTGGCCGGTGCTGGAGCCTGCACCGGTCTTGCAGCAAGCTGTGGACAGTTGACCCTCAAATGCCCAACCTGATGACAATGATAGCAAATCCTCAAATCCCGAACTGGCGCTGACTGCCGACAATCCCTCGCATAGTGCCCCTCCTTTCCGCACTTGTGGCATGAACCACCGGTCCTACAAACTCCGGTGTGACCCCTCCCACACTTCCCACAAGTGTGGCTGCTCAGATCCTATAACGTCTGTGTTTCCGGGCTTGCCGTTTTTAGCAATGTAATAGTCTAGGTTAACTTTTGTAACCCGTTTTGAAATAATAGAAGTATATTATTTGAGTATTATGTGTTTTGTGCCTAATTGCTTAATTATGTGGTTTTATTAATTAAGAATAAAAATAAGCGTCAAAAGTAAAGTATGAGATAAGTCCGATATCTTTACATAAAGTTGTAGTGGTCGAAATGAGGTTTCCGAATATATAAGGAATGCCGAAATCCGAGTTATAACGAAGAAGTTATGACCCGTCGAAGTTTCGCGACAGAATCGGCACGACCCAGCGCGACGTAAATAGTGAATTTAAGGTAGATAGATAACTATCCTTAGTGATCTAAATGAGAATTGAAGATCTCATCGATAATAGTGCAACGATGGAAAGACAGACGGAATCGGAGTTCAAATGAAGGAGTTATGAATTTCGAACGGTGTTTTCCTGTCTCGGCCTACTAAAGATAATATATAAGTAATATACTTATAATATATTAAAAATAAAGTCAAAATTAGCCAATGGAGTCTAAACGAGAGTTGTAGAGCATAATCTCACCTTCGCGGCGATATAAAGAACGTCGAAAACGGAGTTCGTATGCGAAAGTTATGAATTTCTGAAGTTCGGGGTGCGAAACCCCAAAACTGTCAGATGCCACGACGTGGCAAGCAGTGCCACGACGTGGCAAGTGTCCTGTCACCTCCGGAAGGCTCCCAGATGCAACTTGGGATGACGCATACAGTGACGACCAAGCCCACGACGTGGAACAAGGTTGCCACGACGTGGCAAGGGCCAAATTTGCCCTATAAATAGATTTGAAGGGCCAGCCGTTTATGGTTGCTATTTTCTCTCTTCTCTCTCCCGTTTTACATCGTTTTGCGTGCCAGAAGTACCCCGAAGCCCCGGTAATATCCCCGAGACCCGAAGCAAGTCCCGAGATCCCGAAGATCCCGAGAAGTGCGATTCCCGAGTCGAAGCTCTGCCCGCGAGAAGTTCGATTTTTGTAGAGATCTTCCAGATCTGCTGTGGATTACTACTTCTGCAAGTCGTAGTGCTGTCCGATCATCTTCTGATCAAGTGAGTGTATACTACCTTTCATAAACACGATAATAATATAAGTGCGGTTTGAGTGTATTAAGTAAATTGTGGTTTATATGTGTGTGGGTGCAGTTACTTTCTTCTAACAAGTAACTATGAAGTATTTTATGCGATATACTTGCTATGTGTATATTTTGTGATTGTATGCGTGAATGGATATTCACTTTATTCCATCCTATAGATCTGAATTGCTTTCTATCAAATACGTGTTATGTGGTATGCCTCATCTGTTATATGGAATATATATATTGAATGAAAATGATATATATAGGTTTTAAACTATGTATGAAAATATATTCTTGTCTACTATTATGTTGGGTAGAACATGGGTAGATAGTTGGTGTGTAATAAACAGATGAGAGGCCTCGATGTTGTTGTTGTTGTTGATCTAGTTATTCAGCAGAGTATGGATAACGACCACGGACTCTTTCTAGACAGTCCAGTGGAACGCTAGCAGGTTCATAACCTGTAGGTGTTGTGAACGATGTGTTCACCGGCGTAAGATGGATGGATCATCTTGTTGTTTTGCTTACAAGTCTGTATATGTATATATTTGTTGAATGACTTGTAATGTTTATCGTTTATGCTTTATGGTCTGTATCGGAACATGACATCCCAAGTTTTGATTATATAATGAAATGCATCTCTTGATGAAATGCTTTGATAAATATTATTTTATCATGTTTTGTTTTGGGAACAAATTCCGCAACTCTTTCAAATTAAAAGGATTTACTCTGAAATTATTTAAAAGCATAAATGAAAATCGGTCTTTTCTGGCCGAGATTTTGGGGATGTCACAGTTGGTATCAGAGCATTAGTTTAAGCAAACTAGGAATTTGTAGGATTTCTAGACTTAAACTTAGAATGCTAAGTGGAATTTTGAGATGTGTGTATGTTGGATTTTGGACACAAGCACTAGCTTATTTTTAGGAAAGTTGCCTAAAATGCTTTTATGTGCTAAATGTTATATGTTGCCATATATGATATTATTTGTTCGGATCTACGGTCTGTTGCCGACCGAATCTGGAAACCTTATGTGTGTAGGATTCTAAGCGTATGCCTACGTTATTAGAACTAGCATGTAAACGTTTCGGAGTAATAAGGATGATTTGAATACCTATCGTGAATAAGGATCTAATTTCACCTTATTCGGTGTGTAGATCAAAATGGTGAGAACAAGGAGTGGCGTTGGAAACGCAGATGAAAACAGGAATCAACCGCCAGTGATTGAGCAGATACCTGTTGTAGCAGCAGCACCAGAACCAATAACAATGGATGCGGTGCAAGCCATGATTCGGGCTATGCTAGCCGAACAAAGGGAGGAGATGTGACAAATGTTGCATAATAATAGGGATGAACCTATCATACCTATTGAGGAACCCGAATTAATTCCCGAGCAATCGGAGGAAGGGAACAATAGTCGCATGATGAGTCAAGTTGGGACTCAAGGGGAACGAAGGAACAATCCGGAAAGGAGAAACAACAAGGATGGGCGAATGTACAAGAACTTCTTGGGCGCCAAGTCGCCAAGTCTTTCTGGGAGCCCAAAGCCTGTTGAGATAATGGATTTGATCTCCGAAATGGAGATGGTATTTGAAAGTTGCGACTGTAGCAACAAGCAGAAGACCGTCTTTGCAGTTAGACAACTGAAGACTGGAGTCTTGAGTTGGTGGAAGTTGTTGGCAGATACTATGCCACGAGGAGAAGCCCTGAAAATGTCATGGGAGGAGTTCTTGGAACAACTAAGGGTGCAGTATTGTTCAGAGATAGATCTGATTGATCTAAACAATGAGTTCCAAAACTTGAAGAAGGGGAAGATGAGCATAGATGACTATGCTACTGCATTTACTGAGAAGATGAAGTTGTTTCCGTACCTAGTGCCAACGGAACTCTCCAATATTGAGAGGTTTGCTAATGGACTGCTTGCCGACTTTGGTCCGACAGTCAAAATGGCAACCACTCTGAAAACGGCTGTTCGTGCAGCTAAGAATGTGGAGGCCCAGCAGAAGGAAAAGGGTCTGGAAAGAATAGATGTTGGTGAAAAGAGGAAGTTTGATGGAACTTCAGGGTCCAACAAGAAAAACAAGTTCTCGAAGTCTGGTTCGAGGGGAGGTGGAAGTGAAGCGAAATGGTGCGACAAATGTAAGAAGAAGCATCATGGAAAATGTGAGGTGGCGAACACATGCTGCAAGTGTGGGAAGCCAGGGCACTATGCCAATGAGTGTACCCTCACAAAGAAAGTTTGCTATGGTTGTGGTGAGGAGGGTCATATGTCGAGGGACTGCCCGAAGAAGAAGGAGGTAGCTAGACCCAACATTCCGCCAAAGCCAAAGGCGAGAGCATTCCAGATGACACTGGAAGCTGCTAAAGATGAAGCTGATGTCGCTTCAGGTACCTTTCTCGTTAACGAATTGCCTGCCCAAATTTTATTTGATTCTGGAGCCAACTACTCCTTTATATCGCATGAATTTGGTAGAAAGCTAGCTTTGCCTGTTGTTAGACTAGATAATGTCTTATTAGTCGAAGTTGCTAGTGGCAAGTTTGTACCTGTTAGCTATCGCATGAAAAACATCTTAATTGATCTGAATGGGAATAAGTTCCACGAGGAATTATTCCCTATCGAACTTAATGGTTTCGACATCGTATTGGGAATGGATTGGCTTAGCGCCAACGACGCCGGAATTTTATGCAAGAAGAAAATAGTCAAAGTAAACCCGCCTGGGAAAGATTCGTTTATGGTGTATGGAGATAAACGCAGAGTGAATTCTGGAATCATTTCATTGATGAAAGCCAGAAAATGTTTGACCAAGGGGTGTACATCATATTTAGCATTCGTGATTGATGCTAAGAAGGAAAAGAAGGTGATGTAGAATATTCCAGTGGTGTGTGATTATCCGGAAGTATTTCCCGAAGATCTTCCTGGATTACCGCCTGATCGACAAGTGGAATTCCGTATTGACTTGTTGCCAGGAACGACGCCAATTGCAAAAGCACCTTATCGATTAGCACCGACGGAGATGAAGGAGCTAATGATGCAACTTCAGGAGTTATTGGACAACGGTTTCATTAGACCTAGTTCATCACCCTGGGGAGCTCCGGTGTTATTCGTGAAGAAGAAAGATGGAAGTATGAGAATGTGCATTGATTACCGAGAGCTGAACAAGGCAACAATAAAGAATAGATATCCGTTGCCGAGGATTGATGACCTGTTTGATCAATTGCAAGGTTCGAGCTATTTCTCGAAGATCGATCTAAGGTTAGGATATCATCAGCTAAAAGTAAGAGAGCAAGATATCGAGAAGACTGCATTCAGAACTAGATATGGACACTATGAGTTTTTGGTTATGTCGTTTGGACTAACCAATGCTCCAGCAGCATTCATGGATTTAATGAATAGGGTTTGTAATCATTTTCTTGATAAATCCGTGATAGTGTTCATAGATGACATTCTGATTTACTCAAAAAGCCAGGAGGAGCATGGCAGACACTTGCGAGAAGTGTTGGAAGTTTTGAAGAAGGAGAAGCTGTATGTAAAGTTCTCCAAATGTGATTTTTGGATTCGTGAAGTCCAATTCTTGGGTCACGTGGTCAACCAAGAAGGGATAATGGTTGATCCAATGAAGATTGAAGCTGTGACAAAGTGGGAGCAACCGAAAAGTCCCACGGAGATTCGAAGCTTTTTGAGATTAGCTGGATATTACCGAAGGTTTATCCAAGGCTTTTCTTCGATCGCTAGTCCATTGTCAGCTTTGACCCACAAAGGAGCTATTTATGCTTGGAGTGAGAAGCATAAAGAAGCATTCGAGAAGCTAAAGAAGAAACTATGCGAGGCACCGATACTTTCTCTACCCGATGGAGTTGAAGACTTCGCTGTCTATAGCGATGCGTCTGGGGTTGGATTGGGTTGTGTTTTGACCCAAAGAGAAAAGGTGATAGCATATGCGTCTCGACAGCTGAAAGAGCATGAAAAAAATTACCCGACTCATGATTTGGAGTTGGCAGCGGTAGTTTTCGCTCTGAAAATATGGAGGCATTACCTCTATGGCACGAAGTGCAAACTTTTCACTGATCATAAGAGTCTCCAATATCTCTTTAATCAGAAGGAATTGAATATGAGGCAACGACGCTGGCTGGAATTACTTAAAGACTACGACTGCGAGATACTTTACCACCCCGGTAAAGCTAATGTTGTTGCTGATGCTCTCAGTCGGAAAGTCAATCTTGATAGGAAAAGGCCAAGAGCTTTGAGAATTGAAGTTGTCTCGACTATTGTGGAAAGTATAAAGAAAGCTCAGAGCGAAGCTTCTGAGAAGAATGACAGAAAGGAGGAACGTTTGGGCAAAACGTTGGTGTTCGATGTAAACAGTCATGGACTGAAGGTGTTCCAAGATCGGATTTGGATACCTAAGACAAGAGGAGTCAGAGATCTTCTGATGGAAGAAGCTCACAAAACCATGTACTCGATTCATCCCGGTAGCACTAAAATGTATAGGGACCTGAAACCCTACTACTGGTGGCCGACGATGAAGCTTGATGTTGCAAAGTATGTGGCTGAGTGTGTGACTTGTGCGAGAGTCAAGACACAACATCAGAAACCGTACGGGAGTTTAGAACCTTTACCTGTGCCTATGGGTAAGTGGGAAGACATTGCTATGGATTTTGTCACTAAACTGCCTAGAACAAAGAATGGTCACGACATAATTTGGGTGGTCGTTGATCGATTCACTAAGAGTGCGCATTTCATAGCGGCCAAGGAGAAATGGTCTATGGAAAAGCTTGCGAATTCTTACGTGAAGGAAATTGTGAGGCTTCACGGTGTTCCGTTAACGATTGTGTCGGATCGTGATAGCCGTTTCACCTCACGATTTTGGAAAAGTCTACAAGAGGAATTGGGTACCAAGTTGTGTTTAAGTACAACTTACCATCCGCAGACTGATGGTCAGAGCGAACGAACGATACAAACACTTGAAGATATGCTGAGAGCATGTACTCTGGAATTCCTAGGTAATTGGGATGAACATTTACCGTTGGTAGAATTTTCCTATAATAATAGTTTCCACTCGAGCATTAAGATGGCACCTTACCAAGCTTTGTATGGACAGAAGTGTCGTACGCCGTCTTGTTGGCTTGAGGCTGGGGAAAAGCAGTTTATGGGACCGGAGTTGGTTCATCAAACTACTGAAAAGTTGAAAATAATTAGGGAAAGAATGTTAGCAGCTCAGGATCGTCAAAAGAGCTATGCTGACAAGAAGCGGAGTCATCAAACTTTTGAGGTTGGGGATTCGGTTTTGCTTAAAGTCTCGCCGTGGAAGGGACTTATAAGATTTGGTAAAAGGGGAAAGTTGAGTCCAAGGTTTATTGGACCGTTTAAAGTTCATCAAAGGATTGGGAACCAAGCTTACAAGCTCGAACTACCAGAAGAACTGAATGGAATTCATAACACTTTGCATGTGTGTTATTTGAGGAAGTTCACAGGAGAAGTTCCCGACATAATTCCAATCTCTGAATTGAGAATTGATGAGAACAAAAGGTTGATTGAAGAACCAGAGGCAATTGTTGACCGAAAGACTAAGAAATTGCGACGCAAGATGGTTGGGTTAGTGCTTGTCCGATGGAAACACACGAATGGGCCGAATCTCACCTGGGAGACGGAGAGTGACATGATGGGTCGCTATCCGCATTTGTTTGTTGATGTGTGATTCCGGAGACGGAATCATTCTAAGGTGGAGAGAATTGTAACGCCTGTGTTTCCGGGCTTGCCGTTTTTAGCAATGTAATAGTCTAGGTTAACTTTTGTAACCCGTTTTGAAATAATAGAAGTATATTATTTAAGTATTATATGTTTTGTGCCTAATTGCTTAATTATGTGGTTTGATTAATTAAGAATAAAAATAAGCGTCAAAAGTAAAGTATGAGATAAGTCCGATATCTTTACATAAACTTGTAGTGGTCGAAATGAGGTTTCCGAATATATAAGGAATGCCGAAATCCGAGTTATAACGAAGAAGTTATGACCCGTCGAAGTTTCGCGACAGAACCGGCACGACCCAGCGCGACATAAATAGTGAATTTAAGGTAGATAGATAACTATCCTTAGTGATCTAAATGAGAATTGAAGATCTCATCGATAGTAGTGCAACGACGGAAAGACGGACGGAATCGGAGTTCAAATGAAGGAGTTATGAATTTCGAACGGAGTTTTCCTGTCTCGGCCTACTAAAGATAATATATAAGTAATATACTTATAATATATTAAAAATAAAGTCAAAATTAGCCAATGGAGTCTAAACGAGAGTGGTAGAGCATAATCTCACCTTCGCGGCGATATAAAGAACGTCGAAAACGGAGTTCGTATGCGAAAGTTATGAATTTCTGAAGTTCGGGGTGCGAAACCCCAAAACTGTCAGATGCCACGACGTGGCAAGCAGTGCCACGACGTGGCAAGTGTCCTGTCACCTCCGGAAGGCTCCCAGATGCAACTTGGGATGACGCATACAGTGACGACCAAGCCCACGACGTGGAACAAGGTTGCCACGACGTGGCAAGGGCCAAATTTGCCCTATAAATAGATTTGAAGGGCCAGCCGTTTATGGTTGCTATTTTCTATCTTCTCTCTCCCGTTTTACATCGTTTTGCGTGCCAGAAGTACCCCGAAGCCCCGGTAATATCCCCGAGACCCGAAGCAAGTCCCGAGATCCCGAAGATCCCGAGAAGTGCGATTCCCGAGTCGAAGCTCTGCCCGCGAGAAGTTCGATTTTTGTAGAGATCTTCCAGATCTGCTGTGGATTACTACTTCTGCAAGTCGTAGTGCTGTCCGATCATCTTCTGATCAAGTGAGTGTATACTACCTTTCATAAACACGATAATAATACAAGTGCGGTTTGAGTGTATTAAGTAAATTGTGGTTTATATGTGTGTGGGTGCAGTTACTTTCTTCTAACAAGTAACTATGAAGTATTTTATGCGATATACTTGCTATGTGTATATTTTGTGATTGTATGCGTGAATGGATATTCACTTTATTCCATCCCATAGATCTGAATTGCTTTCTATGAAATACATGTTATGTGGTATGCCTCATCTGTTATATGGAATATATATATTGAATGAAAATGATATATATATATATATAGGTTTTAAACTATGTATGAAAATATATTCTTATCTACTATTATGTTGGGTAGAACATGGGTAGATAGTTGGTGTGTAATAAACAGATGAGAGGCCTCGATGTTGTTGTTGTTGTTGATCTAGTTATTCAGCGGAGTATGGATAACGACCACAGACTCTTTCTAGACAGTCCAGTGGAACGCTAGCAGGTTCATAACCTGTAGGTGTTGTGAACGATGTGTTCACCGGTGTACTCTATCCCCTTCATGGTTGCCTTTAGGATATCTATTGTTGAGGAAACCCCTTTAGCAGTGATGTCCGTCCCGATGAAAATCCTAGATTAGGTCCCTTGAGATAGTTGTTGTTTTAGGGACGTAAAGTGAGGATAACGGGAATGGGTAATCGGGATAGTGATTGGTTGGTGAAATTAAATATAACTTATTTATTGTGGGTTGAAAACCCTATATGCTCACCAGGCTCCCAAGCCTGACCCACTCAGTTTTATTTGTATTACAGGAAATGGCACAAGGGCGTAAGATGGATGGATCATCTTGTTGTTTTGTTAACAAGTCTGTATATGTATATATTTGTTGAATGACTTGTAATGTTTATCGTTTATGCTTTATGGTCTGTATCGGAACATGACATCCCAAGTTTTGATTATATAATGAAATGCATCTCTTGATTAAATGCTTTGATAAATATTATTTTATCATGTTTTGTTTTGGGAACAAATTCCGCAACTCTTTCAAATCAAAAGGATTTACTCTGAAATTATTTAAAAGCATAA
Organism: Lactuca sativa; assembly: GCF_002870075.4. NCBI lineage: Eukaryota > Viridiplantae > Streptophyta > Magnoliopsida > Asterales > Asteraceae > Lactuca > Lactuca sativa. The sequence continues at coordinate 217,924,684 of NC_056631.2, read as the reverse complement.
ATGAAAATCGGTCTTTTCTGGCCGAGATTTTGGGGATGTCACAGATCCCCCACTCTAACATCAACGGTTTTGGACCGTTTCGGCGCCGGCTGCGACTGCACCGGAGCCTGCCTCAGCTCACGCAACTGCAACTCAATCTCTAACTCACGCCGCCTAGCGGCCTCCTGCAACTCCAACGATGTCCCACACCTCTGCGCAGACACAAACTGCCTGATGTCCCTCTTGAGCATGCTCAGATATCGAGACATCTGAGCCTGCCCGAAGCGAACTCTGGGCAAAACATCGCCCTCTCAGTGAACATCCTGGTGATCTCAGTCACCGACTCCGAATCCTGCTTCAGCTCAAGGAACTCCTGAGTCAATCTCTCCCTCTCAACCTGCGGAACATAATGAGTAACGAACATCTCTCGGAACTGATCCCATGATACCGCAGCCCTCTGCGCCTCCGAATATGACCTCATGGTCAATCTCCACCAATCCTTCGCCCCGAGCCTCAATAGGTTCAGAGCACACCTCACCCTCTGATCAGCAGGGTATGAACACGTGAAGAAACACCCCTCCACGTCTGATAACCACCTCATAGCAACAATCGGGTCCTGAACTCCATCGAATGTGGGAGGCTTCGTATTAGCGAAGTCCCGATACTGAAATCCCCGACTAGATCCTCCCCCTGCCGCTGCTACAGCCGCTGTAGCCGCCGCGGCAGCCGTCTCAGTGAGAGCCGCATAGCGCTCATCAAAATACTCAACCATGGCGGTCTTAATCGACCCAAATAGCTCTGGCAACTCAGCCCGGAACAACTCAGCAATCTCATCACGCAGGATCTCACGAATCCTCGCATCCAGCTCGCTCGTACTCATCTGATCGATAACCTCGGGCGGCACCGATCCGCCCGGAACTCTCTCTCCAGCTCCCGATCCTGATCCGGATCCACTCTCATCATGCCTTGGAATCTCCATACTGAAAAACACCACACATAAATCTCAGACTCTTCCCACAACCTGGGATCCAACTCTCTCTCAACCCAACCCTAGAGATCATGGTTTCCCTGATACGCGTATGGGTCCTGTGCTTTCAGTAGTACGGGCCCATACTACCTTCCACACCTACCCATATTTGTATGACGTACTACCACAACGCCCTAGAGAAACATGCATAACAACGCTCAACCCTCACCACTAGAGGAACACTGTAAATATCCCATAAGGAACCCTAGGCTACAGGCATCACAAATCAGGCAACATATCACGAAATCCTGAAGATCCCTAGCCTATCACTAGCATGCTGTTCTATCAAAGCTCAAAACACAATAACATGCATGGTATTTTGGGGTTACTTACTGGCTCCGGCTGATCGTACCTTCGCGTCCTCCCTTACTAATTTTGAAAACCATTTTAAATACTCTTTTGAAAACTCTCCTCGATTTGAGACTGGAGTCACACGAATGTTCCTCCAATTCACTCAAACCAAGGCACTGATACCAACTTGTAACGACCGAAAAATACAACCAATTTTAAATTTTTCAAAACAATCCGATTTCATTAAAATCACTACAAAAAGGTTTTCAATACAAATTATTTAAAGTATTCCCAGAATCACATCACGACAAAAAACATGAGGAGCGGTACGATCACGCCTTCGCCTTGCCACGGTCTCCTGAAGAACCTGAAAAACATAAAACCACAACTGTAAGCCCGAAAGCTTAGTGAGTTACCCCCAAAATACCAACCCCCTATACGCCCTTCCAGGCTACGACCTTCCGGTCCAGAACATATTGCCTTCCGGCCCATGAATATCACACATAACATAACAACATAGAACAGCCATGGATAATGGGTCTACTGTATGACTGGCCCGCCGTATTGGCCTTCAGTCCACCCTCCGTGTCTAGCCGTGTACCTCGAGTCTGCAGTGTGGTTGGTCCGCCCGCACTGGGCCTTCAATCCACCTGGTCCACTCTCTGAGTCTACAGTGTGACTGGTCCGCCCGCACCGGGCCTTCAGTCTATCTGGTCTACTCTCCGAGCCTCGGTACGTCTGGTCCGCCCTCTTGGGGCCTACAGCCTATCCGAACCGCTCGCTGGGCCTTCGGGACAACCGGTCCACCCTGCGTATCTTGGCCTACAGCACAAAGCAAGACCCGCCTCAACCCATCTCCAATCCAAACAACCATGTGCACATAACATACAGGCACATAACAGATAACAGTCAACAAACTGATCAAGCATATCTCATAACATATCAACCCCTCTAACCAGGAACACCAACCTAACCGGTTACTAGCATAGCACCTCCCTATAGCACAGAATACTGACCTCACCCAGCTCTCTAACACATACCATCCTAACTACCAGGATGCAAACATAGCAATAACAACATAACAACAAATACCCGGATCTCAATCCGATAAAAGGGTCGGCCTTGGTGCCGTAGACCCTGTCGATATATTGAGGATAAATCACCTCGCGATTGCCGACACTCTGAACCGAAGAAGCAGACTCTCGAATCACCAACTCACCGCAAATCCCGAACTAACCATCATCACAAAATAAACATAGGGTCAATCTTACTTTCACTTATCGGACCAAGACCAAAGTCCCTATCTCATACAAAATCCCACATTGGCCCAATTTACCAAATTGGGCCCACCTCACCAAATGAGCCTAGATCCAATATTCATAATATTAATTGGACCCAAAATACTCTATTCATAATTTCCAGACTTGGCCCAAACACCACAACCCACAAATGGCCCAACACAAAGGCCCAAAAAGGAAGTCCATAGGAGGAGTATGCGGGGCGTACTCTCCTTGGTACGCGGGGCGTACCGCATTGACTCGCAAAGGACAATCGGGGTACCGGCCCGTTACACGGGACGTACTACACCGTTACGCGGGGCGTAACTACCAAAACTATTAAGTCCTTCTTACAACTTAATGGCTTAAGCTCTTGAGCCCAAAATACAGATCCATGTGCCAAATATGATTAGAAATCATAAAGTCTCAGGCTTTATCACTGGGGACGTCCTTAAGCTCTTAATCCAAGGTCTTAATCCATTAAGACCCACATAACTCATACCTGGAATAGCTACAGCCCTTGGGACCTCATTTTTATCACTCAAGACCTCTCCAAAGGTCTGAAAGGACAGATACACTTGACCAAATCGGACTATGCAACAAGATGAAGACTTTTGGGACAAGAATGATAACAAAGCTTCAAAATACATAGATCTATGCAATATGAGGGTCAAGCAAGAAGCTTTATACCTTAAACCAGCTCCAAAGGGTGGTATTTCTTCAGATCCACAAGTTCCACATGTTCTTCTTCTTCTTTGACAACTTCCCTTTTCTCCTTCAAGCCCTTCTTTTGCCAATACAAGCTTCTCAAGGTCAAACACACTCAAATATGGAGGGAATACGAGATTAGGGTTTCTCTGAGGTTGAAGATGAGTGTAAGGAGGCTGAGGGGGTGAAACATCTTATTCCTTATATAGTGGCTGACCCTAAAAATAGGGTTTGGGATTCCTATGAGTACGCGGGGCGTACTCACCCGGCCAGCGCGCATATCATCCTCCCATTATGCTGGGCGTACGTCCAGCTTACGCTGGGCGTACCCAGCCAGACTCTAAAACTCATGCATGGCATGCATGCATGGGACCCGTCTTCCACTTATACCACAACGAGCTATAAACAATAATCATCTACGAACACCGCAACTCCTCTAATCTAAACCCGCTTCCAAATAGTTTACATTCATACGGGGTGACGAGAAACCCAATGCTTCTAACACATACGCCAGCCCGAAACCTTCTTGGATGAAACTCATTTCTCGAAAGGACCAGAACTACCTTTCTCTTAAACTTCAGGGACTCATAGTCACACACTTAAAGAACGGGGTGTTACAATAAGAATCTTCCTCGGGATTGCCCTAACATCGGGCCCCCATCTTGGAGATATACTATCCTCTAACATACTACGGGCTTACCCCGACATCGGACCCCCGATCCTAAACCTATCATACCTAACCATGAAAGAATCAAAAAGACCTCTAGCATTCTAACCTTCCTCGGGCCTCGCCCGACATCAGGTTAAAACCCGGAACATATACAATAAGTGTCAAGGGCTAACCCCTGGGTCTTCCTACTATACAAAAACATTAACATAATGGGCCGACATTGGTGCCTTAGACCCATACAAACAGTGAGAGTTGCAATAGTAACACGGTACCATAATAATTATAGGTAACATATATATATATATATATATATATATATATATATATATATATATATATATATATATATTGTAAGAAAAGGTATATATGTCTTATAAATAAAGAAATAAGTCACTATCTATTGTGTGCATGTATGACTGATTCTGGACCAATCATTTTAGTTATTTTAAGAAAGTAATTAATGCATATTAAATGTTGAAGATATAATAGGTATTAATTACATCTTCAGCATTTAATATGCATTAATTACTTTCTTAAAATAACTAAAATGATTGGTCCAGAATCATTCATACGGGCACACAATAGATAGTGAAAACATTTGAACCTAACTATATATATATATATATATATATATATATATATATATATATATATATATATATATATATATATAGAGAGAGAGAGAGAGAGAGAGAGTTAGGTTCATGTATATTCTATAATTATTGTGTGAATGTATTACTCACTCTCATCCAATCATTGATAATGATATTTTTTAATTTGACATATAATCAATTAATTAGTTTTAAATAGTTATCATGTATTAATGGTAATTGACATTAACAGGGATCTGATTTCAAAACTACCACATATAAGATAAACCTAATTTTGGGAGGTTCTTTTAGGGTAAATGGGATTCACACATATTAGAAGAAGAGAAAAAAGGAGATCACCACCTACACAGACAATTCACCTCACTTTCTCACTATACGCATTGCACATATACGACACTCATTGCAGTCTATCCATCCCCTCTTCATCCTCACCATAATCGTTGTTGTTTCATACCTCTTCGTCTCTAATATCGATGGTCGGAGATCCGCTTATATCCTAATAAATAACCTCCTAAATGAAATCTTCACCACCATAGAGGTTCGCTATTAGGACCTTCTGTTCCTTTCTCCATCCTCCAGGTACGTTTTTTGGATAAAATTTTATTCATCTTCTTTCTTTATGTCATCTTCATCTACGATGGATCAATAATCTAATCAATTAAACCTTAAGTTTTTTGTTTTACTATATTATTCCATTAAAAAAACCCTAAAACCAAAATTCTTCTGTTGTCTCCCACTTTACTTTAAAAAAAGTTTTTGTTTTAATAAAGCAAATCTTGGAGCCGTAGGAGGTGTTTGTGTTAAGCGTTGCCCCCTTCTCGTCTAAAGATGAGATTTTTGTGGAATTTGTGAAATATCATCGGTGTATGATGGCTTCACCTGATAAATTTCAAGAATGCTTGATTTTCTTGTTAATACTATGAGGAGAGAAAGAAGTTAAATTATTCAATGGCCGATAATTATGTGATTTAGCTCTAAGAAGATGATCTTTCCTAGGTGTTTGTTTTATATTGGTATTTAGAAGAGACATGTTTCAATGAGGATTAAGAACAACTCTTAAAGTGTTTTATACTTATGTGGGTTTCTTAAACTGTTATATACTTTTGTGGTTGATCATGAAATTGGTTTTGAACTGCTTTCTTAATCTCTCATATTCTTTAAGAATGAAACATACAAGTTTGTTTTATTATAAAGTTTTGTTCTTAAAGAATGGTATACATACTATCAGGGTTTTGTAATAATGTATATTCATATGATAAAAATAATACATGCTTAAAGAATGCTTACTTTTGTATAATATAACAGTGGATTATGAAAATTGGTTCCATGCTTAAACAATACTTATTTGTGCATAATATCAACTGTAGAATACATATTTAAGAAATTTATTATACAATAAGATATATAAAAGTGGATTCTTAACTACTTTGTTATACTTTTGTAGTTGTAGATGCAACACAGGAAGCACAACAACAACAACCACCAATACAACAAACACCAACAAATTTACAAGCATAACCTTTACCAGAAATACCATTGGAAGAAGTGTTTAAAGAAGAATAACATCAAATAAAAGTTCAAGAGGAAAATAATTTGTGTTTTGGAAAATAGTAATTTTGTTTGTTATTGTTTTATTTTACGGATTTGGTTTTTGAAACTAATAGAATGATGTTGATGACCTTTTTGTTATAGAAATTTGGAGAATGAAAATGTGAAATTGTTATGATTCCAAATTCATTCTTGAAGCATAATTATTTGGTTTTTGTATATTTATTCTAGAAGAACATGATATATTCCAAATTCTTCTTCAAGAATGTTAAATTATTCTCTAAGAATGTTAGTTATGACATCTAATTAATGTCTTATTCTACAAGAATGTGTTATGAGAATGTCATTTATAGTTATTCTTTTCATCAAGAATGAAGTTTTAATTATAGAATCGATTCATAACAATCTTCATGATATATAAAATGTTTTACTTTTAAAAAATTGATTCTTAATGTTGTATCAATCCTGAGAATTGTTAAAAGATTGTAATTCTTAAAAATGACAAAGACATACAATAAGTCACACTAGTTTATTCTTAATTGTTCCCATGATCAAGAATATTCCAGGCGGTGAAAAAACAAAATCTAATTCTTAAAGAATGAATTATGTTTCATGTTCTCTTGAATACTATATAAAAAAACGTTTATAGTAAGCAAATAAAAAAAATTAAATTTAAAATTATATCCCATGAAACTACACCTTGCATATATATACTTTTTGAATGCAATTATACAGTAAATTCTACCACATGCTAATAACATGTATCATCATATCGCAACCTTTCATTTCTTTTAATCCAATGGATAATAATTGGTCATACATTCATACAATATTTGTAATTCATATTTGATTCTAACCCTATATATATATATATATATATATATATATATATATATATATATATATATATATATATATATATATATATATATATATATATATATATATATATATATATATATATATATATATATTATAACTCACCGTTTTCACCTTTGAAGATAATAGAATATAAACTTTTTTATAAATTCAAAGTAATATATTACTCTTTAAACAAAGTAATCTAAATGAAAGTTCAAGTTACTCAAAGACGATTCGATGGATATAAAAAACGTCAAAAACAAAGTTCGTTTAGAAAAGCAAAGAGATGCTGTCATAAAAGGCTTAGACGACAAAACGAATCGGTCTAATTAAAAACCCATTATTGCCTCGTGCCATTTAGACGTTGCATAAACAACTAATTGCTTACTCTTTGGACTAGCTTGTTTGTTATTGTAATTTCACATCCATTGATTTTAGTTCTTTGTACTTAAGCTTTTTTGTTTGTATTTTACAACAAAAGATTATAAAATTACCAAGGTGCTAACAGAGAGATGCTGCCATAAAAGGCTTAGACGAGAAAATGAATCAGTCTAATTATCTATTCGGTATTAACGAAAAAGAAAAGTTTGCATCATCTAATAAGTTATCGTTATGAAGACATTTAGCTTGATAGCCGATGAATTTGATAACTCCAACTAGACCACAATTCGACATCGTATCAAAACACGGAGGAACTACTTACGGAAGAAATCCAAATACACCAGAAGATGGTACTGCTTTTTGTTATCATAATTTCGAATTAAAATTTTTACTAAAATAAAGGAACTCAGGGATATGACCATGAATTTGTGTATGTATTGATTACTAGGAAAGTTTCAGCTAATTAACTATGCAATAAGGTAGATTCATATATGGTTCTTAGGATTGTTCAGAAGCGGTCCCTAGTCATAACATTAAATTATCTGATCAACTGACTTATTCTTTTAGTTAAAATGGACAGGGTTTTTAATTATTTTACAGAGAAATGAAAACGTTGGAACGTTTAAATAAAATCCATAGAACAATTGAAAGCTTCATCGCCTGAAATTGTCAAATATAACCACGTATATGTTTTTAGGTTTTGCCCTTTTCCCTATAAATAGAGCATGCATACCCTACAACATCAAAACTCATCCTTCATCCAACAAGATGTCTTCTTCAGACCATATTTTCATCGTCGGTGTTCTTTTCTTCCTTCACTTTGTCCAAATGGTTATTGGGGATGGTCCACTGTACCACATTTGTTCTACTACTTCAGGTAACTTTACCCGTTATAGTCCTTACGAACATAGCCTCAACAAACTCATGGGGGAGTTATACTACAAAACCTCTCCAAATGGCTTTGGAATGGGGTCGATGGGGCAATACGAAGCTCATACCTCTGGTCTTTCCCTTTGTCGGGGTGATGTCTCACAAAAAGACTGCATGACTTGTGTTGTCAACGCAAGTGCTGAAATTCGCAGACGCTGCCCAAGTAACAAGGCTGGAATCATATGGTATGACCAGTGTCTCTTAAAATATTCCAGTAATGACTTCCTTGGTCAGATAGACAATCAGAATCGCTTGTACATGTGGAACTTAAACAACGTAAGTGATCCAAGCTCATTCAATGCAGAAACCAAGAGATTGTTGAGTGGTTTGTCAAACACGGCTTACAATGATCCAAAAATGTATGCTGCTGGGGCCTTAGACCTTGATGGTTTAAGAAAGCTTTATGGGTTGGTTCAATGTACCAGGGATCTTTCAAGTGTTGATTGCAAGACTTGTTTGGATGGTGCGATCAGTGAACTTCCAAGTTGTTGTGATGGGAAACGTGGCGGAAGGGTTCTTGGTACAAGTTGTAATATTAGATATGAGATATATCCATTTGCTGGTGTTTAATTAACAATGGTACATACATTATAGTAAGTTTCAGTTGCTTATTATTTTAATTATATTGTCTTAATTTTCGTCAAACGTTGAATAAATAAATAGTCAAATTGTGTAATCAGTCGTTGCATTTGTAAATTGTAATGTATGTTTTCTTTTTAATAAATAAATAAACAAATTGTGAAATCAGTTGTTGCATTTGCTATGTATGTATTATTTGAAACCTTTGGTGGAAAAGCACATTTTTGTCGGCTCCTAATAGCACTGGATCACAGTCTATCGAAAATTTTAATGGGTACGAACTACTATTTAAAAATCAATTGACCCATTTGGATATTGACATTTTAGAACCGATCTGATCAAAATATAGTTGGTTATTAAATGTTTTTAGGTGGGTTTTAACAACGGTGAAAATATGAATACCATATATTTCACTTCTTTTGTACCGGAAATTGCCATATTCAATTCCCTCGCACATATCAAGTGACCAGACGTCACACATTCACGAATTTCATCATGAACTCAATTGTTACTTATGTTCAGTAACTATTGACTTGGTTTTAGTCATTATGTGAAGTCGGTTGTGAATCACATTCAAACTCGCATTGTTCTGAGATTTTATAATAGTAACCGAGCATTAGGGTCGTTGGTACCCTATGCCTTTGATGAAAGACTTACAAATGTTATTATTACATCACGAGTCCAATACTCATTAGTTGGAATTAATATTCATATGGTGTTATGAATATATTTATGCCACATCCTCTCTCTTGTAGCTTCTTTAATTATTCTAGATATATTTCCCTACCTTGTAGGGCAAACATATTCCCTCATCAAGATTGTTTAAAGGAAGATCCCATAGTCAACATTTCTTTTGCCCTAGAATTTAGGGTTGGAATTGGGTGTCCCAACTATAACTTTTCTTTTTTCTTTGGGCTTTTTTCTTTGGGATGATCGACTTTCTTCTTCTTGATGTCTTCCTCCTTGATAGCCAGTACATTAGTAGCAGAGCTATAGGTTCTAGGCTTTGCCATGTTAGTTTTAGCGGTCTTTAACTTGTTATGCGATTCCATGATGGTCCTTTTTAATTTTTTCATATCTCGCTTTGGAAATTATCCTTCACACATATCAAGTGACTTTTGACATACACATTAATGAATTTCAACATGAACTTACACATTAATTGTGTTAAGTAACTTAGCTTTAGGAATGATGTGAAGTCGGTTGCGAACCACATTCAAAATCGTATTTTTAGGAGATTATGAAATACGAATTGAGCATTAGGGCCGAAGGTATTCTATTCCCTTGGTGAAAGAGTTATAAATGTTAGTATTGCATCCCAAGTCCAATACTTAGGAGTTAGAATTAATATTCCTATGGTGTTAAGATATATTTATCCCATAGTCTTTGTCTTGTAGCTTCTTCATTTCTTCCACATATATTAGGAAATTATTCCTCCCTAGTCTTGTCTCTTGCAGTGGTAATATTGCCTCATCAGGATTGTTTGAAGGAATTATCTCATAGTCAACCTTTCTTTTTCCCTTGATGTTAGGTTAGCGTTGGGTTCCCAAACGATACACTTCCTTTTCTCCTTAGGATTGTTGGATTTCTATTTATTTATATTTTCCTCCCTAATATCCAATACATGAGTGGTGGAGCTAGAGTGTGTGGGCTTGGCCATGTTAGTTCTAACAGTCTTTAATTTTCCATACCACTCCACGATGGTCTTTTATATGTTGTTCATATTAGAACTAAGGATGAATTGATTATATGAACCGGTCAGCAAGTTGATGACAATATTCGTAGCCAACCCCTGACCAAATGAAAAGTGTAATTGCTCTAGTTTGTCAATGTATGATTTCATTTAGTACATGTACACTGAAATTTGCTCCCTCCTGCAAGTTACATCCCATCAGGGCTTCTAAATCAAATCGCTTCTGTCTTGCTTGCTCTTGAAACATTTCCTTGAACTCATGGGCCATGTCGAATGCCCCAACTGTCTCAAAGTTCTTTTGAATTTTGTAACATACCAAAAATAGTAGCAAAAATTTTCATTTTTATAACCAACAAATCAATACATCAAGTGTTTCAAAACTAATCCTAGTAAAACTGTATCACAATCATCGGAGAAGATTAATATTAATCATCGATGCGCAATCATAAGAGGACGTTGTACAGTCAAACCGAGTCATTCCTTTTGGAACTGGAAGTACCTGAAAATGATTAAACCACAAACAGTAAATACAAAGCTTAGTGAGGTCCCCAAAATACCACATACCAAACAACAGACACAACCCGACATACAAATGGGACCATCCCAACATACAAATGGGCCCAGCCCAACATACAAATACAACAGTCACAAAGACATCAACCATCCTATACAATATAGTGAGAAGACTTACATGTCTCACGTAATCAGATAAAGCACAAGTCAAAGATCGGCAAAAGATACTACCACACTCCAATAAAAACATATTAGGTCCAACCTTAATCCACACACTAAAACCATCAATATTGACCAAAGGTCAACCCATCTAAACAAGTCAATAGTTAAAGTCAAAGTTAACTTCCATCAATATCAACCAATGAGCCTCACATCGTGACCACCCCTTGGTCACATTGTGAGAACTCACTCAGCCCTATTCCAACTCATCTCGCTCCAACTCAGCCAGCTCGGTTACAGACAACCCACTCGACAAGCATCACGACATGAACCCTCCTCGCTCACGTTGTGAGAACAACAAGATAATATAATCGTGGAACTTTAATCGTCAAGTTGTGACATCCTTATTGTCATGTCGTGACCACAATCTGAGACAACAACTTAATGGTTTGAGTCCTTAATCCATTAAGTTTTCAACTCCCATTTTCTAGAGAGCTATTAGGGACTCCAAAGGATCATAAAAATGACAACGTTATGGACATGCATGCTCTATGCATGTCCTCTACCCCCACCTAGATTAAAAGCCAAGAAAATGATCCAAAACTCAAGCAAGGCTCACAATTCACAACTAAATTCTAGATCTGAACCATATAACACTCAAATGGCTTCAAGGATCTATAAAGTTACCAACTTTATGGAATCCCATCACTTCAACTACCTCAAACTTGATGATAAAGGGACAATTACTTAGATATAGCAACCTAGAAGCATAAAGTTTGAATCTTGGACACTTACAAAGGTCAAAAATGTGCACAAGAGGAAAATGATGAGGTTTCTTTGCTGGATCAACATTCTAAAACACAATTTTTTTTTCTTCTTCTAGCTACCATAAACACTAAAATGAGCCAAGAACGACCAATAGGGATTTGAGTTAGGGTTTTTTGAGGTTTGAGGGTGGTGAAGGTTGATAATGAACCCTAAAATCAAGTTAATGGGGCTTAAGTACGAAGGAAACCCTAAAAGATCATGGGTATGGGCTGCAGCTTTTGTCACATCGTGACTATATACATGTCACGTCGTGACCCTAGTTCGAATATACATTCCTTAAATTAGCTTGTCACGTCATGACAACCCTATGGTCACGTCGTGTGTAACATCCTAGGTGCAGGTATATCTTGTAACTGTTAATTTGTGAGCACTTGTCCATTTTAGCCCTTTATTGAGAAAAGGTGGTGAATGAGTATATAAGGCGTACTCAAAAGTGTGCATTTGACGTGGAAGCCACCTAGTACGTTGGGCGTACCAGAGGGTACGTTGGGCGTACTAGGCCTAGAGTGAAAACCCTAATTTAGGGTGAGTCCCCTGTATAAAGGATATGATGGCCTCATTTATGGCCACCATTCTCAAACAACAAACCCTAAGTGTGCCCTAATCCTCGTTTTAGAGCTTGTGAGTGCATTTGTGAGCCTTTGAGAGTTCTTGTGTATTCTTGAAGGGAAGAGAAAGCTTTGGAGAAGAAGGAGTGGGAGTCCAAGCTCATGGATTTATGCATATCTGATTTGGGAGCTTCATATAGAGGTATAAAGCTTGAAACTTTACCACTCTTTTGTTATGATCATCAGAGTAGAGTATTTTAGGGTTTTGTTCCAAAAAGGTGGAGACTTGATGAGATCTTGAGCTCCATAGACTAGGACCAACCTCATTTTGAGTGTATTAGTGGTATAATGTCATAAAAATCCAATCTTGGTCGTTGGAATCAATCCATGCATGAGTTATGAACTTCTTGAGATAAAAGAGTGAATATTTTGTGTGCATGTGACCATATCAGCCATGCAAAGGCTTAAAGTCACTGAATTTATGGGTTAAGAGCTGTTAGGGAGACTAGATCTGTAATATGAGCCAAGGTCTTAACTGATTAAGACCAAACGAGTGAGAAGGGTTAATGTAACATCCCAAAAACCATGGCCAAAAATTTCTTTTTAAAACATTAATAAAACTATAATTATTAAGTCATTTCAACCATAACTAAGGATTATATAATACAACAGAGTATCATTTCAAAACACTAGTTCATTTTATTAGAGTAATCATCCCAAGCTAAAACTCCTTTGGTGTGTGTGCCATGCGATCACCCTGAGCTCTTCCCTTCGCTACCAGAAATACCTGAAACCAAAACTGAAAACTGTAAGCACGAAGCTTAGTGAGTTCCCCAACCTACCACATACCATATACGCATAACCATGAACAAATAACCACGTACTGGGCTCTCGCCCGCTGCATCGGGCCTTGCCTGACGTCAGGCCCCGCCTGGCATCGTGTCCCACCTGGCATCGAGCCCCGCTCGGTATACAGATCTGTCTCTTTTAGGCCCCGCCTGCCTCCAGGCCTCGCCCGCTATCCACATGCATACAATGAAATAGCATACTACTAAATAAACACTTTCTAATTGTTCCCTGATCTAAGGCCTCGCCTAACTAGGGCCTCTCCCCTGTCCTCCTACTGAAGTAATGGAACCCTGTCCATACTCCTGTTAGTAGTGAGATACGGGCCCCCGCACACAGTCACTCCCTTCCTATCACGAGCCTCGCCCCTACTTTGCTAATGTTGAGATATGGAACGCCATCCATACTCAGCTAGTGATGAGATACAGGACCTTGCCCATACTCACCTCCCAACCAGACACATACAAATATCACAGACACAACAAGTATAATCTAACATACAACATAAGAATCTTCCTTGGGATTGTCCCGACATCGGGCCCCCGACCCGGAGACATATTATCCTGAAATATACTACAGGCTTACCCTGACATCGGATCCCCGGTCCTAAACTTATCATACCTACTCATGCAAGAATCACAAAGACCTCTAGCATTCTAACCTTCCTTGGGCCTTGCCCGACATCAGGTCAAAACCCGGAACATATACAATAAGTGCCTAGGGCTAACCCTTGGGTCTTCCTACTATACACAAAACATAAACATAATGGGCCGACATAGGTGCCTTAGACCCATACAAACCGTGAGGAGACTCGCCTTGCACTGCTGAAGACTAGCTGAGCACTTCTGACTGCTATCAGGCGACTCCTGAACTGCTGATCCTTTTGCTCCCCGAACTATTATTACCCAAAATAACACTTAGACCACAATACCCTCAAAATTCAAACCAGATCAAAGTCAACGTTCTAAGTTAACGCTCTAAGTTGACTTCAACTCACCGAGTTGACTCATCAACTTGTCGAGTCCCATAATTCACAGGTTACTTCTGGACTTCGATCCTACTTGTTGAGTTCTCCTAGAACTCGTCGAGTATGCCTCCAACACTTTGGGATCCTTCTTCATCTGACACACCGAGTTCTCCTTTGAACTCGTCGAGTCCATCATCATAAATTAGGGAGATTGCCTTGGACTCGCCAAGTTCCTCCTTGAACTCGTCGAGTACAATGATCTTTAGGTCCACTATGAACCTAGACTGACTGAGTCCCATACTAACCTAACTCATACCTGCTAACAGAAGCGTTTTGGGCAAGGAAACGTTCTGACTCGCCGAGTCCTATGAGTGACTCGCCGAGTACCTCTATATCCAAAACTATTCAATCGATTTCTGAGGGTCTTAAAGCATCCAAAACATACATTTGGACCCAACCAACTCATAACCATGAAAATCTACCACCTTTTTCGTCTACTCATGGCCTTTTGAGCTAAAAAGGCAAAAAGAACACTTCTTATGCTTGCATGGGGATTCCTATGGCATAAAGCGTGAACCTTTATGCCATAACAACCCTTAATGGTGCTAGATCTGAAAACATAAGCCCTTGGGACATCCATTCCTCTCATGATAGGGTTCTTGGACCAAAAACCCCCAAAAGTGACAAAGAAGAGATCTAAGTGCATAATGATCAAGGTTGAAGCTTTCTTACCAGAAAATGGAGAAGGATGCATGAGGTCTCTGGATCTACTAGTCTCTTCTTGTATCCCCAAGGCTTCACCTTCTTCTTCAAGCTCCAAAACAATCAAGAATGCTCAAAAATGGCTCACAAGCTCATGGAAGGCACTAGCGTTTCATTCTGGTCTTGAGAGAGCATTAAGGAGGTTGATGGAGTGTTATAATGTTCTTTAAATAGGGTACAAGGACCGTATTTAGGGTTTCCCAAACCCTGACCAGCTCATCGAGTCAATCCTTTGACTCGTCAAGTAGGTCACTTAACCCGCGACCCAAATCACGCTCCTACTCCTCGAGTCATCCCATCAACTCGATGAGTCACTTCCTGATTTTGAGCTTTTCTTTCCTTTGTAGGTCTTCTAAATTGGGGGTGTTACAGTTAAACTGGAGCGTACGCCGGACATAACTCCAGTACGCGCAGCGTAAGGGTCACGCATCCCCGATGCCTGCATGGCCGCTGAGTACGCCCAACGTAGTGAGCTGGTACGTGTAGTTCCATAAATTGACCAAACCCTAAAAGTCAACGGTAGGTAGTACGCGTAGCGTACTACCTGCCGTTGACTTTTGGTTGACTTTTAGGGTTTGGTCAATTTATGGACATTTATGGCCATTAAGGGGTAAAATGGTCTTTTGCCCTTTTCTTAGTGTAGCCTCTTGAGAGCCGTGATTAATTAGGGATAGTTGTCATGTATGTTTGGCGGAGGCTAGAACGGTGATTTGAGTTCGAGATTTGCTGATTTCTTGCAAGGTGAGTCTTCTCACTCTACATACCATGAGTAGTACCTCTGTGTGATTGAGATGTTTATTTTGCTTATATGTGCATTTGATATTCTGCATTATGTCTTTGTGATTTATGTTGAGTATCGTTATTATAAGCTTACTGGGTTGGGACCGGAGGGTCCCACAAAGACACACAGACCGGAGGGTCTTATTGAGTTATATCCTAGAGTGGCTACTGAGCTGTGTATGGTAATTTGGGGAACTCACTAAGCTTCGTGCTTACCGTGTTATGTGTTAATGTGTTTCAGGTACTTCTATTGATTGCGGGAAAGCCCCGGCTTGATTGTACACCCACTCGTATTCGAGACATGTTTTTGGAGGATCCCTGGATTTTGTGATAAACAACTTTTGATATAAAATGTGTTAATGATGATACTTGAGATTTTTGGGAGATGAGACATGTGTTTAATGTGTTTGAAAATGAAAAAAAAAATTGGTTTGAAATTTACGTTGTTATATCGTGACTGTTGGTTTCCAGATTTTGGAGAGTCAGAAGGGGTATCGTAGCGACATAAGGGTATGTCCTCTTCCGGGTTTGGGATTTCCTATTTGGTTTCAGGTGTCCATGGAGGAAGTTAGCTGTGTGGTATGAGATCTTTCCGGTGGTACTTTTCGGGTTGTTGGGTTCAATCTAGGTGACATTGAGAAGCAATTTCGAGGGCAAAATCTAATTCAAATGGCGGAGAATTGTAACATTCAGACTTTCAGGTTTATTATTGTGTGTTTAATTTTTGAGATTTATAGAGTGACTCGACGAGTTGTGAGTCCAACTCGTCGAGTAGAGTCGAGTTTGATGGGTTTGAGCCATAAGAACTTTCCTATGTGCACAGGCAAACCCTAATGCTTGGATCTAGGTTTCTCTAATTGAACATGCAATGTATCCAAGGGTTACAATTATAGATCTAGTGTAAACAAAAATAATCATAACATATGAAATCATATCTAGAAGAATACCTTAAGTTGCTTGTTTGAAACTTCTTGTTCTTGTAGCTTAGAGTCATAACTGGACTCCTCTAATGGCTTACAAACACCAACTAGCAAGAGGGTGATTTGAGAGAGAGGAGAGGTGAGGAAATCGGCTCTAGGGTTTCTTTCTTGCAAGAGTGGCCGATTTCCCTCACCCACAGGGTCTATTTATACTATGAGCTACTAGGGTTACACCCTTAACCCTAATTGAATAACTTAGGCCCTAAGCAATCCAATGATCCTCCTAGATATGAGGCTTGGACGATTTTAAGATATCATAACCCTAAAATTCGTCCACCCTAATATCCATAAGGATTCATAGCCCAAAACCACAACTATCATACATTTGACAGTGTATGCCCCTCTATTCAATTAACCTCTTTAAGTCACCAAATTAATTCTTAATTAATTTATGACTCATATCAATCAATTATTATTCCTTTAATATATTATTCTCATAATATATTAATAATAATATTTCTTCTCTCTTTATAAATAACCCTGTCAAGTTGTTATGGTGAAGGCAACCCAAAAGGACCATGCACAACCGGGTCAAGTACTTACCAAATATAGTTACAGCCTTAGACATTAATCCAACAGAGTTGTCCGTTCCAGATTAATGAATGGACTCGACGAGTTAGAGAGCCGACTCGCCGAGTAGGTGCTGGGTAGAGAAACCCTAATTTCCCAGGATTGGGGCCTATATAAAGGAACTTATGCCCCATTTCTGCCTCACCAACTGCCTAACCCTTCTGTGTGAAACCCCAAACAAGTGTAGTGAGCTAAGAGAGTCTCTAAGCTAGCCTTGAAGTATTTTAGTGCATCTTTGAGGAGGAAGAGGAGTTTATTCAGCAAGGAACAAGAAGGAGTTGTTGGGGTTTAGGCCATTTTGTCCAAAGCTTCAAGAGGAAGGTAAAAAGCTTGAACCTTTCCCCTTATTTGGTTAGATCTCATGAGTTAAGAAGTTAGGGTTTTCATCACATTATTTGGGATTTCGAGAATACTAAGTTATCTAGAGGTTTAAACCTCATATCTGGACCTTGTGAGGTACCTAGAGCCCAAAAGTCCTAACTTTATTCATACATACGAGGAGTATGGTGTTTAACACTTTATGAGAACATGTATTGGTAGTTTGGAGCAAAACCACCATGCATGAGTGTAACGATCGAAGCTTTACGTGACAATCGAGCCTTAGGATGGTAGATCTAGTGTTTGGAGATATAGATCTGCCTTAAATCTTCTGAACGAGAAGTCAGATTGAAGGGACTTGCCGAGTCTATAGCCTGACTTGACAAGTCGGTGAGGGTTGTCCCGATGAGCTTGATCGTGCAATAAGTCGGCATGTTGGGGGTCAACTCGACGAGTTGATCTGGACTTTCTTGAGATTTCTAATGAAACGAGGGGACTCGACGAGTCGCAAGAGTGCAAAACGTGGATTGTTGACTCGAGTTTGACTTCTATTGACTTGAGGGTTTGGTCAACATGGGTAATGGAGACCATGGTGGGGGGGGGGGGGGGTAAAATGGTCTTTTATGTAATTCAAGAGTTATAGAGAAGAATAATATTTGGTTACTTAGAGTTAAGAATCGAGTATTAATTAGAGATATTTACCCTATGTGTTAGGCGGTGGCTAGTTCGAGATTCGCGTTCGAGGATAATTGCTTGCTTGCGTGCAAGGTGACTCTTCTCACTATACTGTACTTATAGTGGTAATTCTTACGTGATGATAGGGTCTTATGTGTTTATATTGAGTACTGTGATATCTTGCATTATGTCTATGTGATTCATGCTGAGTATTATTCTATGCTTATTGAGTTAGGACCGGAAGGTCCACCCGAGTTATGGGACCGGAGGGTCCCACTGAGACACATTGACTGGAGGGTCTTATTGTGTTATAGCCTCGAGTGGCTAAGGAGATATGTGTGGTATTTTAGGGAACTCACTAAGCTTCTTGCTTACCTTGTTATGTGTTATGTGTTTCAGGTTTTCTCAGGATCGCGGGAAGGCACCGGCTTGATTGTACACGCTAGTGAAAGAGTTATGTTTTGAGGATCCTAGATTTTAATCAAACAATTATGGAGTTGCGATTTGTAAATTAAATAAACGAGATTTTTGTGAAATGTGTTAGGAGGATTATGCGATTTTAAATGAAAATTTTATTTGAAAACTATCGGTGTTACTTTCTAAGAAACTCCACCACCTTATTCTTTCTTCAAAAGCACACAAAATCACTCTTTATGCTAACAAAGCACCAAAAATGGAATTAGGGTTTCAATGGAAACGTTTGGGGGAATGGAGGCTTAGAATGGAAGGACCACAAGGGGATTAGAGCCTTTAAATAGGGCTCAAAACACCGACATTATGGTTTGGGCGCTGGGAAAGTACGCCATGTGTACTCAGATGTTCGCTATGTCTAGATTATTAAATCCCGCCTTCAAGATTCCCTTCTGCGCAATGCGTAGAAGGTTATCTACGCCCTACGTAGATACACACCTAACACCAAATCTTAGAATAAAATGGAAGGAATTTTCCTGCAATGGACCAGGTGTTACATAAATAAACAAAAATACCCTTAATGAAAATGGTTTCTAAATGGTTCTTAACCTTTAGTTTTTCTTGTTTGTTATATATATATATATATATATATATATATATATATATATATATATATATATATATATATATATATATATATATATTCTGTAAAAAACAATGTGTATTTTTTTCAAATACCTAAAATTAAAACTACATTCTTTTAAGAATGGACACTGTCGAAAATATTTATTGAATAATATATCTTGTAAAAAATATGTATTTTTGTCCTCTAAAAAGTTTTTCTTCATTCATGAACATTCATAAACTAACCAAGAGAAATAGACGTGCAAATATGAAATTAAATTATAGTAAAAGTTGCAATAGTAACACGGTACCATAATAATTATAGGTAACACACACACACACACACACATATATATATATATATATATATATATATATATATATATATATATATATATTATAACTCACCGTTTTCACCTTTGAAGATAATAAAATATAAACTTTTTTATAAATTCAATATAATATATTACTCTTTACACAAAGTAATCTAAATGAAAGTTAACGATTCGATGAATATAAAAAACGTCAAAAACAAAGTACGTTTGGAAAAGCAGAGAGATGTTGCCATAAAAGGCTTAGACGACAAAAGGAATCGGTCTAATTAAATACCCATTTTTGCCTTTTCTCATTTAGAACGTTGCATAAACAACTAATTGCTTACTCATTGGACTAGCTTGTTTGTTATTGTAATTTGACATCCATCGATTTTAATCCTTTGTACTTAAGCTTCTTTGTTTGCATTTTACAAAAAAACACTACAAGAAATATAGTCATTAGCGGCGACGCCAATAGTGGTGACACATACTTTTAGCGGCGACACATCAAATTGTCGCCACTAAAAGTAGGTGTCGCCGCTAGTGACGTCGCCGCTAATGATTCATGACATGGATCCGCGCTTTCACGTTTTGCTAAATTAAGACCGTTCGATTGTGTTTCTAATCCAACGGCGAGGATAATCGAGGAATGCACAAAAGCAATACCGGCGACAAAAGTCGCCGCTAAAGACCTAACTGAGTCGCCGCTAATTGTTGAAAAAATGGCGCGTAAATGTTTCCCTCCTAAGTGTTGCCGGTATTGAGGGAAGTCGCCGCTAAAGCCAAAACTGTCGCTGGTAAATGTGTCACCGCAGTTAACCAAAAAAATCGACGCCCTTTTCCTTTTCTCTTCTGTTTGCTTCCATCTCGCATTGCTGCTGTGTTTTTTCTACCATCTTCTTCGTCGATTCACAGCTGACACCCTCCGGAAAAACCGAGATTAAGGATTCCAGCCTCATAGAAGAAGATACCTGCAGTCAAAGTTGACATTGACAGGTGAGGCTCCTTACGTTTCCGGCGACACCCACTATTTCCGGTAACAATAGGTATTTCCAGCAAAAGATTCATTTCCCTTTTGTCTTATAACATTGATTTTAGCTTTCTTTAGTTATTAATTGCAAAAAAATTTCAATTTGAGTTGTTGATTGAATTTTCTGGTGGTAATTTGAGTTGCTGATTTAATTTTCTGGCAACCACCGGCGACTAGCACCACCACTGCGCCATTTCTTTGATTTCCACCACAGAGGTTCTATTTCCACCACCACCATTTCCTTGATTTCTACCACTTCTTTGATTTCCAATATAATTTTTTTCAATGTCGGAATGAAAAAAATGTTATTACATAATTTGAGTAAAGGTTCAATTGAGAAATATTTATATACGAAGCAGATGAAATACATCAAAATTTCAGAATGGATATCCAATTATCCATTGTAGATGAAATACATAATTTGAATAAAGGATATATAACCAAGGTTGATGATTTTGTTCTTAAAATAAATTATCCCAAAGTTTTGTCCACGTGTTTATGGATATCCAATTATCCATTGTAGATAGTTCTTTAAATTGGTATTCATTTCCCATTGGTGGACCTACATTTGTATGTTATTATAATTTTATATTCAATTAACAGATTTTCAGAATTATAGTATATTCCATCGCAACATATGTGTCTTACTTAGATTACAACTTTAGTGATGAATATATTTGTAGAGGAACCTGGACTACAAGGGGAAAAAGGTTACAGTTACCAAAATTTGTGATTAGCAACTCACAATTTTGGTGATGAATATATTCCAAGTTTTGATTATTATTTCTAGACTAATTCAAAAATAGCTAATTTTTGGTGTTATTATTAATTTTTTTTAAATTACTATTTCTAGGCTTTTGTTTGTGTATACCATGGCTGCTGTTATGGGTCGTGGACACGGGGGTGATTGAGCTGAGGATCCACCTCTCCCAAGTGGTAGAGGTGCTGGTAATCACGAGTAGGACCGTAAGTCTTATAATGAATTTTTATTTACTATTTTTATTCAGTTATTATAAATTAAATACTTTTTCTAATAGTTTTTAATTATATTTGTAGTTGAGCAACGTGCACGTAGGAAAGTCCGAGGCAAAGCCAAAAATATAAAGCCTGAAAAAACACTCTTACGGAACCATGGCAAACCGATTAGCATGGTATATGATAGGGATATAACATATGATCCCGTAGGAGAGCCAAAAGATATGTTTTCACGAGAAGTTGGAAAAACAATGTGGCAGATGGTCCCTTTTGATAAATAGACTTGGAAAAAAGTTTCCCCTGCAATAAAGGACACCGTATTACAACATTTCGGGGTAATTATTTATTTAAAAATATTTTATATGGTTAACTATGATTGGTTTTATACTTGGTTAATTTTTTTTGTAGACGAAGTTTGATTTGGATCAGATGTATTAGGATGTACAAGCATTAAATATGTTGACAGAGAGTTTTCATGCCGCTTTGTTAAAAGGTTATCGAGAATGTAAAGCTGACGCAAAAGAATATTTTATGTTAGTCAGAGGGTATGAAGATATCCCGAGAGCATTAGCCAACCCTCCAGAGGGTATGGAGGTTGATAACTGGAAGAAAGCGGTTGAGTATTTCCAAAACGGACGAACACAGAATTGCTTCAAACAGGAACAAAAAAGTTCGTGAAATGCAAACAAACGTGAATCGTGGGGGGTCGAGCTCGTATAGCAGTGCTTGCTATAAGAAGGTAACGTACAATACATGTAATTATTTATTTAAAATAGAATCTAATTTTTAAAGTTAAACAGAACCTTAAGAGAGTGGAAACGTTTCGCAAAGCTCATACCGATAGGGATGATGTGTTTGTTACTGTTGAGGCGGAACAACAATATGTAAGTACTTAATTATAATTTTATCATATAATTAAATGTTTATTTATACTTAATTGTTACTTTTGGGAATTACATAATTGGTTAGTCGAAGAGCTCTTAGAACAAAACCAAGGTGAAAGTGAGTTAACACCCGCTCAAGAAAGGGCCGCTTTTGAGAAAGTATTAGGAGAGCGACGTGGCCATATCAGAGGCATCGGCCGTAAACCTTCTGCTCTCCCACCGATTTCACAGCCGTCCCAACCACCACCACAATCATCACAACCGTCACAGGTAAAACAAGATTATTTAATTTCAATATATGCATGTTGATTTGGTAATTTTTGTTAGTGGTGATTATTTTCTAAAAGCTTTGGTAATTAGTTTTTTGTCCCAAGTGCAACAAATAGCAATGTACTTTGGTTTTTTTGTCTTAGTTTAAAAATAGCGATAAAATACATGTTGATTTGATCATTTTAGTTTTGTGGTGATTATTTGCTAAAAGCTTTGGTAATTGGGTTTTTGTCCCAAATGCAAGAAATAGCAATGTACTTTGGTTATTTGGCTTAGTTTAAAAAATAGAAATGTAGTTTGACATCATAAAATGTATGTTGATTTGGTCATTTTGGTTTTGTGGTGAGTATTTGCTAAAAGCTTTGGTATTTGAGTTTTTGTCCCATGTGCAAGAATTAACAATGTACGTTGATTTTTTGTCTTAGTTTAAAAAATAGCAATGTACTTTGGTGTCATAAAATGCATGTGGATTTGGTAATTGTGTTTTCGTCCCAAGTGCAATAAATAACAATGTACATTTGGTATATCTTGTATTTAAGTGCAAGAAATAGTAAGGTACTTTGGTAGTTTTTGTTTATGTTTGATAATTTAACTTATAATTTATATATGTTGTTATTTATTATGTAGTTGGAAAATCTTCGGACATTACTCAACGACCCGGCATGTAAGGAGGAACTATATTCGTTTTTTCAATCACAGAATAATCAAGGAGGAAAAGATGGGAACGAAGATGATGATATGTAGGGAGGAGCTTTATTTTTATGTTATACTTGTTGTCATATTTTGTTACTTGTTAGAATTGTAAAACTTACTTTGCTACTTGTTATAATTGTCAAACTTTTGGTTATTTTATTTTGGGATTAAATTAAATATAACAGTAATTGGTATTTAATTTGACGTTGTTATGTAATTTTTGGTATAGAATTAGTTATAACAGTATTTGGAATTAATTATACCCAAAATTGCTAATATAAAAAAAAATGAAAAACATTATTACCGGCGACCCTATTACCGGCGACATAAGTATTACCTGCGACATACTCTTTAGCGGCGACACTGAGTATTACCGGCGACAGGTGCATTAGCGGCGACAATTTGATCAATAGCGGCGACTCTTTACCGGCGACGTGTCGCCGCTATTAGCTTTTGCGGCGACTCCTCGACCCTTTACCGGCGACTTTTGTCGCCACTAATTGCTCACTTCCTTGTAGTGAAAAGATTATAAAATTACGAAGGTGCTAGCAGAGAGATGCTGCCATAAAAGGCTTAGACGAGAAAATGAATCGGTCTAATTATCTATTCGGTATTAACGAAAAAGAAAAGTTTGCATCATCTAACAAGTTATCGTTATGAAGACATTTAGCTTGAAAGCCGATGAATTTGATAACTCCAACTAGACCACAATTCGACATCGTATCAAAACACCGAGGAACTACTTACGGAAGAAATCCAGATACACCAGAAGGTGGTATTGCTTTCTGTTATCATAATTTTGAATTAAAATTTTTACTAAAATAAAGGAACTCAGGGATATGACCATGAATTTGTGTATGTATTGTTTACTAGGAAAGTTTCAGCTAATTAACAATACAATAAGGTAGACGCATATATGGTTCTTAGGATTGTTCAGAAGCGGTCCCAAGACATAACTTTAAATTATCTGATCAATTGACTTATTCTTTTAGTCAAAATGGACAGGGTTTTTAATTATTTAACAGAGAAATGAAAACGTTGGAACGTTCAAATAAAATCCATAGAACAATTGAAAGCTTCATCGCCTGAAATTGTCAAATATAACCACGTATATGTTTTTAGGTTTTTCCCTTTTCCCTATAAATAGAGCATGCATAACCTACAACATCAAAACTCATCCTTCATCCAACAAGATGTCTTCTTCAAACCATATTTTCATCGTCTGTGTTCTTTTATTCCTTCACTTTGTCCAAATGGTTATTGGGGATGCTCCACTGTACCACATTTGTTCTACTACTTCAGGTAACTTTACCCGTTATAGTCCTTACGAACATAGCCTCAACAAACTCATGGGGGAGTTATACTACAAAACCTCTCCAAATGGCTTTGGAATGGGGTCGATGGGGCAATACGAAGCTCATACCTCTGGTCTTTCCCTTTGTCGGGGTGATGTCTCACAAAAAGACTGCATGACTTGTGTTGTCAACGCAAGTGCTGAAATTCGCAGACGCTGCCCAAGTAACAAGGCTGGAATCATATGGTATGACCAGTGTCTCTTAAAATATTCCAGTAATGACTTCCTTGGTCAGATAGACAATCAGAATCGCTTGTACATGTGGAACTTAAACAACGTAAGTGATCCAAGCTCATTCAATGCAGAAACCAAGAGATTGTTGAGTGGTTTGTCAAACACGGCTTACAATGATCCAAAAATGTATGCTGCTGGGGCCTTAGACCTTGATGGTTTAAGAAAGCTTTATGGGTTGGTTCAATGTACCAGGGATCTTTCAAGTGTTGATTGCAAGACTTGTTTGGATGGTGCGATCAGTGAACTTCCAAGTTGTTGTGATGGGAAACGTGGCGGAAGGGTTCTTGGTACAAGTTGTAATATTAGATATGAGATATATCCATTTGCTGGTGTTTAATTAACAATGGTACATACATTATAGTAAGTTTCAGTTGCTTATTATTTTAATTATATTGTCTTAATTTTCGTCAAACGTTGAATAAATAAATAGTCAAATTGTGTAATCAGTCGTTGCATTTGTAAATTGTAATGTATGTTTTCTTTTTAATAAATAAATAAACAAATTGTGAAATCAGTTGTTGCATTTGCTATGTATGTATTATTTGAAACCTTTGGTGGAAAAGCACATTTTTGTCGGCTCCTAATAGCACTGGATCACAGTCTTTCGAAAATTTTAATGGGTACGAACTACTATTTAAAAATCAATTGACCCATTTGCATATTGACATTTTAGAACCGATCTGATCTAAATATAGTTGGTTATTAGATGTTTTTAGTTGGGTTTTAACAACGGTGAAAATATGAATACCATATATTTCACTTCTTTTGTACCGGAAATTGCCATATTCAATTCCCTCGCACATATCAAGTGACCAGACGTCACACATTCACGAATTTCATCATGAACTCAATTGTTACTTACATTCAGTAACTATTGACTTGGTTTTAGTCATTATGTGAAGTCGGTTGTGAATCACATTCAAACTCGCATTGTTGTGAGATTTTATAATAGTAACCGAGCATTAGGGTCGTTGGTACTCTATGCCTTTGATGAAAGACTTACAAATGTTATTATTACATCACGAGTCCAATAATCATTAGTTGGAATTAATATTCATATGGTGTTATGAATATATTTATGCTACATCCTCTCTCTTGTAGCTTCTTAAATTATTCTAGATATATTTCCCTACCTTGTACCGGAAACATATTGCCTCATCAAGATTGTTTAAAGGAAGATCCCATAGTGAACATTCTTTTGCCCTTGAAGTTAGGGTTGGAATTGGGTGTCCCAACTATAACTTTTCTTTTTTCTTTGGGATGATCGACTTTCTTCTTCTTGATGTCTTCCTCCTTGATAGCCAGTACATTAGTAGTAGAGCTAGAGTTTCTAGGCTTGGCCATGTTAGTTTTAGTGGTCTTTAACTTGCCATGCGATTCCACGATGGTCCTTTCTAATTTTTTCAAATGTCACTTTGGAAATTATCCCTCACATATATCAAGTGACTTTTGACATACACATTAATGAATTTCATCATGAAATTACTCATTAATTGTGTTAAGTAACTTTTGACTTAGTTTTAGGAATGATGTGAAGTCGGTTGTGAACCACATTCAAAATCGTATTTTCAAGAGATTTTTAAATAGGAACTGTGCATTAGGGCCGAAGGTATTCTATTCCCTTGGTGAAAGAGTTATAAATGTTAGTATTGCATCCCAAGTCCAATACGTAGGAGTTAGAATTAATATTCCTATGGTGTTAAGATATATTTATGCCATTGTCTTTGTCTTGTAGCTTCTTCATTTCTTCTACATATATTAGGCGATTATTCCTCCCTAGTCTTGTTTCTTGCAGCGGAAATATTGCCTCATCAGGATTGTATGAAGGAAGTATCTCATAGTCAGCTTTTCTTTTTCCCTTGATGTTAGGTTAGTGGTGGGTTCCTTAACGATACACTTCTTTTTCTCCTTAGGACTGTTGGATTTCTATTTCTTTATATTTTCCTCCCTAATATCCAATACATGAGTGGTGGAGCTAGAGTTTGTAGGTGTGGCCATGTTAGTTCTAACAGTCTTTAACTTTCCATACAACTCCATGATGGTCTTTTATATGTTGTTTATATTAAAACTAAGGATGAATTGTTTATATGAACCGGTCAGCAAGTTGATGACAATATCTGTAGCCAACCCCTGACCAAATGAAAAGTGTAATGGCTCTAGTTTGTCAATGTATGATTTGTTTAGTACATGTACACTGAAATTTGCTCCCTCCTGCAACTTACATCCCATTAGGGTTTCTATATCAAACCGCTTTTGTCTGGCTTGTTCTTGAAACATTCCTTGAACTCATGGGCCATGTCGAATGCCCCAACCGTCTCAAAGTTCTTTTGAATCTTGTAACATCCCAAAAATAGTAGCAAAAATTTTCATTTATATAACCATCAAATCAATACATCAAGTGTTTCAAAACTAATCCTAGTAAAACTGTATCACAATCATCGGAGTAGATTAATATTAATCATCGATCTGTAATCATAAGAGGACGTTGTACAGTCAAACCGAGCCATTCCCTTTGGAACTGGAAGTACCTGCAAATGATTAAACCACAAACCGTAAACACAAAGCTTAGTGAGGTCCCCAAAATACCACATACCAAACAACAAGCAGAATCCGAAATACCAATGGGACAAACCCAACATGCAAATGGGCCTAGTCCAACGTCCATGCGAATGGGCCCAGTCCAACGTGCATACCAATGGGCCCATTCCAACTCATCAATGGGCCCAACCCAACATACACATGAAAGAGTCACGAAGACATCAAGCATCATATACAATATAGTGAGAAGACTTACATGTCTCACGTAATCAGATAAAGCACAAGTCAAAGCTCGGCAAAAGATACTACCACACTCCTATAAAAACATATCTGGTCCAACCTTAGTCCACTCACTAAAACGATCAATCTTGACCAAAAGTCAACCCATCTAAACATGTCAATGGTCAAAGTCAAAGTCAACATCCATGAATATCAACCAATGAGCCTCACATCGTGACCAGCCCTTGGTCACATTGTGAGAACTCACTCAGCCTGATTCTAACTCGTCTCGCTCCAACTCAGCTAGCTTGGTTACAGACAACCCACTCAGCAAGCATCACGACATGAACCCTCCTTGCTCACGTTGTGAGAGCAACAGGACATTACAATCGTGGTACTTTAATCGTCACATCGTGACATCCTTATTGTCACGTCGTGACCACAATTTGAGACAACAACTTAATGGTTTGAGTCCTTAATCCATTAAGTCTTCAACTCCCATTTTCCAGAGAGCTATTAGGGACTCCAAATGATCATAAAAATGACAACTTTATGGACATGCCTGCTCCATGCATGTCCTCTACCCCCACCTAGGTTAAAAGCCAAGAAAATGATCCAAAACTTAAGCAAGGCTCACAATTCACATCTGAATTCTAGATCTGAACCATATAACACTCAAATGGCGTCAAGGATCTATAAAGTTGCTAACTTTATGGAATCTCGTCACTTCAACTACCTCAAACTTGATGATAAAGGGACAATGACTTAGATCTAGTGACCTAGAAGCATAAAGTTTGAATCTTGACATTTACAAAGGTCAAAAATATACACAAGAGGATGATGATGAGGTTTCCTTGCTGGATCAACACTCTAGAACACCATTTTTTTTCTTCTTCTAGCTACCAAAAACACTAAAATGAACCAAGAACGACCAATAGGGATTTGGGTTAGTGTTTCTTGAAGTTTGAGGGTGATGGAGGCTGATATTGAACCCTGAAATCGAGTTAATGGTGTTTAAGTATGAAGGAAACCCTAAAAGATCATGGGTTTGGGTTGCAGCTTTTGTCACATCGTGACTATATACATGTCACGTCGTGACCCTAGTCTGAATACACATTCCTTACATTGGCTTGTCACGTCGTGACAACCCTATGGTCACGTCGTGTGTAACATCCCAAGTCCAGGTATATCTTGTAACCCTTGATCTTTGAGATGTTTTCCATTTGAAAACTTTATTGAGAAATGGTGTTGAATGAGTACACGGGGCGTACAAGAGAGTATGCTCAGCATACTCATAAGCGTGCAGTTGACGCTGAAGCCACCTAGTACGATGGGCGTACCAGAGGGTACGCTGCGCATACTATACCTAGAGTGAAAACCATAACTTAGGGTGAGTCCCCTATATAAAGGATATGATGGCCTCATTTCTGGCCACCATTCTCAGACAACAAACCCCTATGTGTGCCCTAACCCTCGTTTTAGAGCTTGTGAGTTCATGTGTGAGCCTTTGAGAGTTCTTGTGTATTCTTGAAGGGAAGATAAAGCTTTGGAGAAGAATGAGTGGGAGTGCAAGCTCTTGGATCTATGCATATATGAGTTGGGAGCTTCATATAGAGGTATAAAGCTTCAAACTTTACCACTCTTTTGTTATGATCATCAGAGTAGAGTATTTTAGGGTTTTGTTCCAAAAAGGTGGAAACTCGATGAGATCTTGAGCTCCAGACACTAGGAACAACCCCCTTTTGAGTGTATTAGTGGTGTAATG
Source organism: Lactuca sativa (assembly GCF_002870075.4). NCBI lineage: Eukaryota > Viridiplantae > Streptophyta > Magnoliopsida > Asterales > Asteraceae > Lactuca > Lactuca sativa. The sequence goes on along the minus strand of NC_056631.2, from coordinate 217,894,872 downwards.
TCATAAAAATCCAATCTTGGTCGTTGGAATCGATCCATGCATGAGTTATGAGCTTCTTGAGATAAAAGAGTGAATATTTTGTGTGCATGTGACCATATCAGCCATGCAATTGCTTAAAGTCATTAACTTTATAGGTTAAGAGCTGTTAAGGAGACTAGATATGTAATATGAGCCAAGGTCTTAACTGATTAAGACCAAACGAGTGAGAAGGGTTAATGTAACATCCCAAAAATCATGACAAAAAGTTCTTTTAAAAACATTAATAAAACCATAAGTATTAAGTCATTTCAACCATAACTAAGGATTATATAATACAACAAAGTATCATTTCAAAACACTTGTTTGTTTTATCAGAGTATACATCCCAGGCTAAACCTCCTTTGGTGTGTGTGCCATGTGATCACCCCGAGCTCTTCCCTCCGCTATCGGAAGTACCTAAAACCAAAACTAAAAATCGTAAGCACGAAGCTTAGTGAGTTCCCCAACCTACCACATGCCATATACGCATAACCATGAACACATAACCACATACTGCCCCCCCCCTGTTGCATCGGGCCATGCCCCACATCAGGCCCCGCCCGGCATCAGGCCCCGCCTCGCATCAGGTACTACCTGGCATCGAGCCCCGCTAGGTAAATAGATATGTGTCTCTTTGGCCCCGCCTGCCTCCGGGCCTCGCCTGCTACCCACCCGCATACAATCAAATAGCATAATAATAAATAAACACTCTCTAATCGTTCCTTGATCTAAGGCCTCGCCTAACTAGGGCGTCGCCCCTATCTTGCTACTGAAGTTGTGGAACCCAGTATATACTCCTGTTAGTAGTGAGATACGGGCCCCCACCTACAGTCACTCCCTTTCTATCACGGGCCTCGCCCCTACTCTGCTAATGTTGAGATATGGAACCCCATCCATACTCAGCTAGTGATGAGATACGGGTCGTCGCCCACACTCGCCTCCCTACTAGACACATACAAATATCATAGAGACAACAAGTATAATCTAACATACAACATAAGTGTAACGACCGAAAAATACAACCAATTTTAAATTTTTCAAAACAATCCGATTTCATTAAAATCACTACAAAAAGGTTTTCAATACAAATTATTTAAAGTGTTCCTAGAATCACATCACGACCAAAAAACATGAGGAGCGGTACGATCACGCCTTCGCCTTGCCACGGTCTCCTGAAGAACCTGAAAAACATAAAACCACAACTGTAAGCCCGAAAGCTTAGTGAGTTACCCCCAAAATACCAACCCCTATACGCCCTTCCAGGCTACGACCTTCCGGTCCAGAACATATTGCCTTCCGGCCCATGAATATCACACATAACATAACAACATAGAACAAACATGCATAACGGGTCTACTGTATGACTGGCCCGCCGTATCGGCCTTCAGTCCACCCTCCGTGTCTAGCCGTGTACATCGAGTTTGCAGTGTGGTTGGTCCGCCCGCACCGGGCCTTCAATCCACCTGGTCCACTCTCTGAGTCTACAGTGTGACTGGTCCGCCCGCACCGGGCCTTCAGTCTATCTGGTCCACTCTCCGAGCCTCGGTACGTCTGGTCCGCCCTCTTGGGGCCTACAGCCTATCCGGACCGCTCGCTGGGCCTTCGGGACAACCGGTCCGCCCTGGGTATCTTGGCCTACAGCACAAAGCAGGACCCGCCTCAACCCATCTCCAATCCAAACAACCATGTGCACATAACATACAGGCACATAACAGATAACAATCAACAAACTGATCAAGCATATCTCATAACATATCAACCCCTCTAACCAGGAACACCGACCTAACCGGTCACTAGCACTACTAGAAAATAGCCCTTTAATGACGCGCAAACAATGACACTCACTGATAGAGGACGCGCATTTGTGTGTGCCCTAAAAAATAATGTCAATTTTGTAAAATTTGAAGGATAGTAGACACGCATTTGTGCGTGCCCTAAAATTAGTGTTAGAAAAGAAAAAAAAGAAATGCGGAGGGCGCCTTTCATAAAATGTGCGTCCTCTAAATGTGTTGCTTTATAATTTTAATGAAACACGCGTTTTTAAGGCGGGATTTCACCCGCCTATTGAATCCCAAAAATTAAACCCCCCGCCTCTTCCAACTAGCAAGAAAAAGCCCTAGGGCCTTCATCTTCATGGCCGCCTTTCAGAGAACGATACTGTTGATATCTCTACCATAACAACAACCACCATCAATATATCCAGAAGCACCAAATCGTGCCATTACACCTCAAACCATCTTCCCTGCAAATCAGCAACTGTTATCTCACTTCACCTTTCTTCATCTAACAGAGCAGAAGGAAGAGGGAGATGGCGAACATAAAAGGGTCGAATAAAAAAATCACACGAACCGATATTGATATTAATTCTAGGGCTTTTGTAAGACTCAAAACACTCGCTCACTCAGTGCTCTATAGCATCGATCCGGCGACCTGGCCTCACCTTCCGGCAACCCCTTGCTCACTTCTCCTCATTGACGATCTCATGCTCACCTGACCTCAAATTCCTTTGTTTCAATCTTTTGCAGAAAGCCCAAATACATGCTTGCCCCGTTTTTTACGCTCAGAAACGATCAAGGGAAAGTGCCTTGGTATGTGAGAAGATGTATTTTTGGGAAATAGGGGATTTTGGTTCTACGAGTTCTTATAACCCTAGGAATCAAGAACCCTGTATTCTCACACCGGATTCATAGTTGAAGTCTACCGGAGACTCGGAGAGGAAAGTGTACGGATGAGCCCAATGGGTCGGGGAATAGCAGAGGAAGCGCTAGTCCTTCTTCGTAAAAGACTAAGTGATCTGAATTTCATCTTCTCCCTCTTCTCCTATTGTCCCGACAGCAACTACAGGTGCGATTGATGCTTATTCGAATTTTCTATATATCTTCTAATTATATATACGTGAATATTATAATCCATTTTTTTTCTCGTCCTCCATTGTGAAGTATTTAAGCTCTGAACAAATTTCAGCAAGTTGAAATTTATCTATCAAGTTCAATAACTGAGGCTGTAACATATTAGCCTCTTTTATTGGGGTTTCAATGAAAGATGAATCAGATTTAGAAGTATCACAAAGCTGAAATGCAGCACGAGCTCCTTCAATATCTCCTGTTTTCTATTTCTATACACATTATTTTTTAAAATTGGTAAGCAATGTGGTTTTTGTTGTTTTTGGGCAATCTGTTACATTGTTTCTTTTGCATTGACTTGGGTATCTCCTCTTCAATTGCTATCTATATAAGTGTGTGTTTGTTTATTTACTTAATTTTATTATTAGGTAAGAGCAAGGGAAGCAAAGCTTAATCTGGGTTGTGGAGAAGGAGAAGGGAATCTGCTAGAAGGGCGGGACATCCATAAATCTGTACTTAAATCCAAAGGTTCAATCAATGAAGTTAATCAAATTTCACAGGTTGATGATCCACGTGTGGTGCTAATCATGCTTGCAGACCGTCTACACAACTCGAGTGATTTTAATTTCACTGTTACTTCTCTTGTTCATTGGTTGGTAAAGGTCTTGGAAAGTAGAGAAAATTCATTCTTTTTTTTGTCAAGGGAGGTTTACCACTCTATTCAATAAGTTATTCACTCACTGCAATGCTTTAACTTACAGTTTACACTCTCTTGCTTTCAGTTATGCTCTACCTTCGGGCAAGGCTAAAGCTGTAGCACAGGATACTTTGGTCATTTGGTGCTCTCTTGCTTCCAGATTGGGCCATTGGGCTTTAAAAGCTGAACTTGAAGACCTCTGTTTTGCTGTTCTTCAGGTCAGTGGTTTCTACACTATAAAGCTAATTTAGTGATGAATCATGAATGTGTTCTAATGCATGATATTTATCTCAAGTGTTCATTCTACGCAACTAATGATCGAATCATATGTTGCATGTGCTAAAATAAGATTCCAACTAATACTTGTAGTGTGTGCAGCCTCAGATCTTCCAGCAAATGCGATCTGACCTGGCCTCCTTGTAGACACCCAGCAGCAGCAGTAGCAGGGTAGGCAACCTGAGAAGACTATCAGCCAAAAGTAGCTCAAATCCTGAGTATGAAGCATCAACAGAAGATGTCGTAGTCAGCTTGAAGGTAATTCCCCCTCATTTCTTCCCCTTATATATATACACTACTGGGTGTTCGACTTTCCATTAGATATATTTAATTAGGATATGAATTGGTGACTCCTTTTTTCAACCCACAAGATCTTTTGCAGGCTGTTATTCCATTTGATCTCCTGCTTGATCGAAGAAAACGTATTAAATATATTCAAGATCTAGGGTCATGCTCAGAGGTCCAAACAAAACCAAAAGTCGTGAGGGATGCTGGGATTGCCCTAGCATCTCTGGTCGTTTGTGAGGAAGAACTAGAACGCGAGTTGTTTATATCAACCTCGTAAGATCATGTGAGATAGATCTTCAGCCATCAGTCTTGTTTACCCTGCCTTGACTCTGGTGTGCTTGTCATTCTTACCTGTGCAGCTATGTTCCTGGAATGGAGGTAACCTTATCTAGCCGCCTTAAAAGTTTGTACAGCATCTATAGTAAGGTAGGTATAAGTGATCTCCATAAATAATCTTAGAAAGAATACATGATTCAGTTATGCAGATGATTATGCTAATATTTCTCTCAGGTGAATCGTAAAGATGTGAGCATTGATAAAGTATATGATGCATGTGCACTGAGAGTAATTATTGGAGATAAAAGTGGAACTTTACATGGACAAGCTGTCGAGTGTTGCTACAGTCTTCTAAATATCATACATAAGTTTATACTTTATATAAGTAGCATAAAATGGATAACTACATGCTAAAACTTATTATGCCCAGACAAGAAGAAAAAAATGCTTACTCAATTTATAAGTAAGTGACAGATGTGTAATATAAATAAAAGTTGTTTGGTTCATCTTCCGCAGGCTTTGGACACCAATTAATGGCGAGTTGGACGATTACATTGTCAATCCAAAGTCAGGCGGATATCAGGTAAAGATCTATCTCACTATACTTTTTTGTATGCTGCTAATATTAGGTATACCTATTTCATATTTGTGTGAGTAATGCATGCCGTTTCCTTCTTATCTCTTCTTTTTGTCAATGCCCACAAATTCTGACTCTCATTTTATACGGTCTCTGCATACTGCAGTGCATGGTCCAGAAAACTCACCCTTGGAAGTCTAAATAAGAACGCAGGTATACAGTATATATATATATATATATATATATATATATATATATATATATATATATAACAAATTTTTTTTTAATAGAGCATGCATGAATATTTTGAGCATGGAGTTGCTGCCCATTGGCTTTACAAAGAAGCTAGTAATAAGTTGCCTGTGAAGAGCAATGTAATTGGTTCGGAGATTACATCATCCTCATATCTCTCGAATGAGATAGAAGATAAAAGTCCAGTTGAAGATGATGTGTTTCACAAATATAGGTCTCTAAAACTAGGAGATCTGGTCCTTAGAGTTGAAGGAAGCCATTTGTTTGCTGCAGTAATTGTCAGGTATTTAAAATCATGTTTCTTTCTTTAATTAATGCTTGACATGGTTTGATGACACCTGCTGCAATTCATAGTGGATGATGATGGAAGGGATCTGCTTGTGGCTGCGAGCTTCGTACTCGCTGCTTCTGAAGCAGTTGCGGACAGAAGATCTTCTTCTCAAAGAAAGTGGTGGGAAGCTTATGCAAGATTGTACAAGAAGGTTGATATAAATGTCTCCCCATATGTGGTGGTGAGGGTGTTACAGAGAGGGGGGGGGGGGGGAATGAATTCAGATGTAAACGTCTCCCCAGGTGTGGTGGCTGTATCTGTTCTTGTCATCCTTCTCATAAGGTAATTAATTCAAATTTGCATGGGTATAATTGTCATATCACCTCTCATTCTTGCTTTTAAAATGGTAAATTTTGTTTGTTAGGTTTTTTACCGGACACAAAAAGGACGATAAGGATCAAGTGGAGTTTAATACTGACATAGCCCCTGTGAAACATAAGTCTAGACATAGAAACAATGACAGATTTCAATATGTGGAAGCCAAATAAAATAGACAGATGAATTGATGAAATGTTTTTACAACTGAATTACCTCCTTTAGGTGAGGAAAAATCTTCCATAGAAAAGGAATTGTTAGAATTTGGGAGGCAAAACTCCATTGAAGGTCAATATCTAGACAAACACAATACCCTTGACATTATAATTTGTGCAATTTATTTTATATTATGCAATGGATTGTATTTTTTGTATATGGTATTTTATTTCTGTTATAAGAAATTAAATGAAAATTTAATTTAAAAATTAATAAATATATAAATTTATTTTTTTTAAACATTTAAATTTACGATACGCAAAAATGTATGTCATCTTCATTTATGACATGGCCTTTCTTGACAGGGGCTTTCTTGATACGCATTGCGTGTCATTAACACGCGCGTCGTAAGGTTACGACACGCGAATGCGTGTCGTCTTCCTTTATGACAGGGCCTTCCTTGATACGCATTGCGTGTCGTAACCGCGCGTCGTAAATGCGCGTCGTCTATAGACGACGCGCAAAAGCGCGTCGTCTCTCTTTATGACAGGGCCTTCCTTGACACGCATTTGCGCGTCGTCTGAGCGTTTTACGACGCGCAATGAGCGTCGTAAAAGGCCTTTTTTCTAGTAGTGTAGCATAGCACCTCCCTATAGCACAAAATACCGACCTCACCCAATTCTCTAACACATACCATCCTAACTACCAGGATGCAAACATAGCAATAACAACATAACAACAAATACCCGGATCTCAATCCAATAAAAGGGCCGGCCTTGGTGCCGTAGACCCTGTCGATATAGTGAGGATAACTCACCTCGCGATTGCCAACACTCTGAACCGAAGAAGCAGACTCTCGAATCACCAACTCACCGCAAATCCCGAACTAACCATCATCACAAAATAAACATAGGGTCAATCATACTTTCACTTATCGGACCAAGACCAAAGTCCCAATCTCATACAAAATCCCACATTGGCCCAATTTACCAAATTGGGCCCACCTCACCAAATGAGCCTAGATCCAATATTCATAATATTAATTGGACCCAAAATACTCTATTCATAATTTCCAGACTTGGCCCAAACACCACAACCCACAAATGGCCCAACACAAAGGCCCAAAAAGGAAGTCCACAGGAGGAGTACGCGGGGCGTACTCTCCTTGGTACGCGGGGCGTACCGCATTGACTCGCAAAGGACAATCGGGGTACCGGCCTGTTACGCGGGACGTACTACACCGTTACGCGAGGCGTAACTGCCAAAACTATTAAGTCCTTCTTACTGCTTAATGGCTTAAGCTCTTAAGCCCAAAATATAGATCCATGTGCCAAATATGATTAGAAATCATAAAGTCTCAGGCTTTATCACTGGGGACGTCCTTAAGCTCTTAATCCAAGGTCTTAATCCATTAAGACCCACATAACTCATACATGGAATAGCTACAGCCCTTAGGACCTCATTTTTATCACTCAAGACCTCTCCAAAGGTCTGAAAGGATAGATACACTTGACCAAATCGGACTATGCAACAAGATGAAGACTTTTGGGACAAGAATGATAACAAAGCTTCAAAATACATAGATCTATGCAATATGAGGGTCAAGCAAGAAGCTTTATACCTTAAACCAGCTCCAAAGGGTGGTATTTCTTCATATCCACAAGTTCCACACGTTCTTCTTCTTCTTTGACAACTTCCCTTTTCTCCTTCAAGCCCTTCTTTTGCCAATACAAGCTTCTCAAGGTCAAACACACTCAAATATGGAGGGAATACGAGATTAGGGTTTCTCTGAGGTTGAAGATGAGTGTAAGGAGGCTGAGGGGGTGAAACATCTTATTCCTTATATAGTGGCTGACCCTAAAAATAGGGTTTGGGATTCCTGTGAGTACGCGGGGCGTACCTCCCTGGTACGCTGGGCGTACTCACCAGGCCAACGCGCATATCATCCTCCCATTACGCTGGGCGTACCCAGCCAGACTCTAAAACTCATGCATGCCATGCATGCATGGGACCCGTCTTCCACTTATACCACAACGAGCTATAAACAATAATCATCTACGAACACCGCAACTCCTCTAATCTAAACCCGCTCCCAAATAGTTTACATTCATACGGGGTGACGAGAAACCCAATGCTTCTAACACATACGCCAGCCCGAAACCTTCTCGGATGAAACTCATTTCTCGAAAAGGACCAGAACTACCTTTCTCTTAAACTTCAGGGACTCATAGTCACACACTTAAAGAACGGGGTGTTACATTTCTCCCCCACTTAAATTAGGCTTTGTCCTCGAAGCCTATAGCAACACTACTTCAAATTACTCCCACTACGCGCCACCTGGCCCTAACCGGACCAGTTTTCCTCAAAGCATAACCATCGAAACTCGAACTCATATGGCTAGAAAACCATGAACCATCGGATCCCCGATCTGAATCCCACTCTGTCCATTCCATACTGACGGAATGACCCATTCTTCAATCTCTGAGCAACTCCTCTTGCAATCACGTACATATGCTGAACTAGCTCTAGCACCCTCAGGTTGGGAAAACCCGATACACTGATGATATCCTCCAACATCCCCCCAGGATGAACCACTAATATATACTCAATACTCTGGTCAAAAATCACACCGAGAGACCGAGACTCTCTCCCTGCATCCCTTCCGAGCCTCTTGACTCCACACCCGCGGAATTCCTTCCGCAACCTCAGCAAACATCCCAAACCGGATGAGCTTCTATTCCACCGCCGCAATCACACTGCTCAATAACCTTACTCGAATTACTCTGATCATAACCCTGCTTTGCCGCTTTCACTTCCGTGAACTTGCACTCCCTCTCGGGTTACACACCTCTCTCACTTCCTTTTCCAAGGAATCCACTTAGCCATCATGCCACTCAAACAAGTGCCAAGGTGCTCGCCCAATGCTACACCACCTTTTTAGCGTATCCGCTATCCATGCAACACACATACTCTAGCTCTCATAGTAGGGGCTCTCAAGCCCATGCACTATCTCAACTCATCAGATCACTACCCGGGGCCAGACCTTCTAAATGCAATCACACTGAAACATACACAATCCATATCCTCAAACTAATCCAACATTACCTGAAGAGTCTTCAGCATGACTGGACTGCCTCACCAGGCCTTCCGCCCATCTGGACCACTCTCCGAACCTTCAGCCAATCTGGACCGCTCTCAGTGCCTTCAGTTTGGCTGGACCGTTCTCCGAGCCTTCGGCCTGACTGGTACGCTTACCAGCATTCAGTCTATCCAGACCGCTCAACTAGCATTCAACATTCCGGCTATCCTCTCGGAAAATCTCCCATGCATACCGTTCTAGCCCTCGAGGGTTCCGAACTCGAACTCCATCATACATACTTGATCCCGGCCTGCTCCCAGGCCCTCCACAATCAAATGCCCTAGGTCTGTATCCCGCCCCCATGCTCGATACTCACTCCTATCAACCTATACTCTGGGCTGACCGAACACTTGCTGAATCCCAACAGCTAAGCACTTTCAATTACTCATCGATCTCCCGGAGAATTCTCCAATTCTCCCCCACTTGGGCACTAACTATCCACCACCAGTGGCCATCCCCGACTTCCTAGAACAACTCTTGCACAAAGAAAACACTTACACGCGGACTGCTTCCCACAAGCATAAACATCCTCAACGAGATCTCACATCAACACTGATCAACCTGCTCGAAAGAAACTCAATCTACATCTAACCACTCCTCAGAAAGCAGATGCTACCCGGCCTGCAACCCAATGCCGGGTTTCCACTAATAACCCTCATGAATGGTAACTAACGGAATTCCCAAAACAATAACCCATAACCAAAACCACATCGAAAACCAAACAAAATACCAGCTCATAAACATTACACCACGATATTCACAAGATAACAAAATATATCAAGAAAGAAACATACCCGCAGCTGCATCCGACACTGCTCTGACCTCCTTTGCCGTAAGCTGATAAGCACGACCCTGAGCACTTGGGGGCTCCGCTCCACCCTGACCTCCACCTGTGATCCTCAAAGTGGCCGGTGCTGGAGCCTGCACCGGTCTTGCAGCAAGCTGTGGACAGTTGACCCTCAAATGCCCAACCTGATGACAATGATAGCAAATCCTCAAATCCCGAACTGGCGCTGACTGCCGACAATCCCTCGCATAGTGCCCCTCCTTTCCGCACTTGTGGCATGAACCACCGGTCCTACAAACTCCGGTGTGACCCCTCCCACACTTCCCACAAGTGTGGCTGCTCAGATCCTGTAACGTCTGTGTTTCCGGGCTTGCCGTTTTTAGCAATGTAATAGTCTAGGTTAACTTTTGTAACCCGTTTTGAAATAATAGAAGTATATTATTTGAGTATTATGTGTTTTGTGCCTAATTTCTTAATTATGTGGTTTGATTAATTAAGAATAAAAATAAGCGTCAAAAGTAAAGTATGAGATAAGTCCGATATCTTTACATAAAGTTGTAGTGGTCGAAATGAGGTTTCCGAATATATAAGGAATGCCGAAATCCGAGTTATAACAAAGAAGTTATGACCCGTCGAAGTTTCGCGACAGAATCGGCACGACCCAGCGCGACGTAAATAGTGAATTTAAGGTAGATAGATAACTATCCTTAGTGATCTAAATGACAATTGAAGATCTCATCGATAGTAGTGCAACGACGGAAAGACGGACGGAATCGGAGTTCAAATGAAGGAGTTATGAATTTCGAACGGAGTTTTCCTGTCTCGGCCTACTAAAGATAATATATAAGTAATATACTTATAATATATTAAAAATAAAGTCAAAAATAGCCAATGGAGTCTAAACGAGAGTGGTAGAGCATAATCTCACCTTCGCGGCGAGATAAAGAACGTCGAAAACGGAGTTCGTATGCGAAAGTTATGAATTTCTGAAGTTCGGGGTGCGAAACCCCAAAACTGTCAGATGCCACGACGTGGCAAGCAGTGCCACGACGTGGCAAGTGTCCTGTCACCTCCGGAAGGCCCCCAGATGCAACTTGGGATGACGCATGCAGTGAAGACCAAGCCCACGACGTGGAACAAGGTTGCCACGACGTGGCAAGGGCCAAATTTGCCCTATAAATAGATTTGAAGGGCCAGCCGTTTATGGTTGCTATTTTCTCTCTTCTCTCTCCCGTTTTACATCGTTTTGCGTGCCAGAAGTACCCCGAAGCCCCGGTAATATCCCCGAGACCCGAAGCAAGTCCCGAGATCCCGAAGATCCCGAGAAGTGCGATTCCCGAGTCGAAGCTCTGCCCGCGAGAAGTTCGGTTTTTGTAGAGATCTTCCAGATCTGCTGTGGATTACTACTTCTGCAAGTCGTAGTGCTGTCCGATCATCTTCTGATCAAGTGAGTGTATACTACCTTTCATAAACACGATAATAATACAAGTGCGGTTTGAGTGTATTAAGTAAATTGTGGTTTATATGTGTGTGGGTGCAGTTACTTTCTTCTAACAAGTAACTATGAAGTATTTTATGCGATATACTTGCTATGTGTATATTTTGTGATTGTATGCGTGAATGGATATTCACTTTATTCCATCCCATAGATCTGAATTGCTTTCTATGAAATACGTGTTATGTGGTATGCCTCATCTGTTATATGGAATATATATATTGAATGAAAATGATATATATAGGTTTTAAACTATGTATGAAAATATATTCTTATCTACTATTATGTTGGGTAGAACATGGGTAGATAGTTGGTGTGTAATAAACAGATGAGAGGCCTCGATGTTGTTGTTGTTGTTGATCTAGTTATTCAGCGGAGTATGGATAACGACCACGGACTCTTTCTAGACAGTCCAGTGGAACGCTAGCAGGTTCATAACCTGTAGGTGTTGTGAACGATGTGTTCACCGGCGTAAGATGGATGGATCATCTTGTTGTTTTGCTTACAAGTCTGTATATGTATATATTTGTTGAATGACTTGTAATGTTTATCGTTTATGCTTTATGGTCTGTATCGGAACATGACATCCCCAGTTTTGATTATATAATGAAATGCATCTCTTGATGAAATGCTTTGATAAATATTATTTTATCATGTTTTGTTTTGGGAACAAATTCCGCAACTCTTTCAAATTAAAAGGATTTACTCTGAAATTATTTAAAAGCATAAATGAAAATCGGTCTTTTCTGGCCGAGATTTTGGGGATGTCACAGTTGGTATCAGAGCATTAGTTTAAGCAAACTAGGAATTTGTAGGATTTCTAGACTTAAACTTAGAATGCTAAGTGGAATTTTGAGATGTGTGTCTGTTGGATTTTGGACACAAGCACTAGCTTATTTTTAGGAAAGTTGCCTAAAATGCTTTTATGTGCTAAATGTTATATGTTGCCATATATGATATTATTTGTTCGGATCTACGGTCTGTTGCCGACCGAATCTGGAAACCTTATGTGTGTAGGATTCTAAGCGTATGCCTACGTTATTAGAACTAGCATGTAAACGTTTCGGAGTAATAAGGATGATTTGAATACCTATCGTGAATAAGGATCTAATTTCACCTTATTCAGTGTGTAGATCAAAATGGTGAGAACAAGGAGTGGCGTTGGAAACGCAGATGAAAACAGGAATCAACCGCCAGTGATTGAGCAGATACCTGTTGTAGCAGCAGCACCAGAACCAATAACAATGGATGCGGTGCAAGCCATGATTCGGGCTATGCTAGCCGAACAAAGGGAGGAGATGTGACAAATGTTGCATAATAATAGGGATGAACCTATCATACCTATTGAGGAACCCGAATTAATTCCCGAGCAATCGGAAGAAGGGAACAATAGTCGCATGATGAGTCAAGTTGGGACTCAAGGGGAACGAAGGAACGATCCGGAAAGGAGAAACAACAAGGATGGGCGAATGTACAAGAACTTCTTGGGCGCCAAGTCGCCAAGTCTTTCTGGGAGCCCAAAGCCTGTTGAGATAATGGATTTGATCTCCGAAATGGAGATGGTATTTGAAAGTTGCGACTGTAGCAACAAGCAGAAGACCGTCTTTGCAGTTAGACAACTGAAGACTGGAGTCTTGAGTTGGTGGAAGTTGTTGGCAGATACTATGCCACGAGGAGAAGCCCTGAAAATGTCATGGGAGGAGTTCTTGGAACAACTAAGGGTGCAGTATTGTTCAGAGATAGATCTGATTGATCTAAACAATGAGTTCCAAAACTTGAAGAAGGGGAAGATGAGCATAGATGACTATGCTACTGCATTTACTGAGAAGATGAAGTTGTTTCCGTACCTAGTGCCAACGGAACTCTCCAATATTGAGAGGTTTGCTAATGGACTGCCTGCCGACTTTGGTCCGACAGTCAAAATGGCAACCACTCTGAAAACGGCTGTTCGTGCAGCTAAGAATGTGGAGGCCCAGCAGAAGGAAAAGGGTCTGGAAAGAATAGATGTTGGTGAAAAGAGGAAGTTTGATGGAACTTCAGGGTCCAACAAGAAAAACAAGTTCTCGAAGTCTGGTTCGAGGGGAGGTGGAAGTGAAGCGAAATGGTGCGACAAATGCAAGAAGAAGCATCATGGAAAATGTGAGGTGGCGAACACATGCTGCAAGTGTGGGAAGCCAGGGCACTATGCCAATGAGTGTACCCTCACAAAGAAAGTTTGCTATGGTTGTGGTGAGGAGGGTCATATGTCGAGGGACTGCCCGAAGAAGAAGGAGGTAGCTAGACCCAACATTCCGCCAAAGCCAAAGGCGAGAGCATTCCAGATGACACTGGAAGCTGCTAAAGATGAAGCTGATGTCGCTTCAGGTACCTTTCTCGTTAACGAATTGTCTGCCCAAATTTTATTTGATTCTGGAGCCAACTACTCCTTTATATCGCATGAATTTGGTAGAAAGAAAACTTTGCCTGTTGTTAGACTAGATAATGCCTTATTAGTCGAAGTTGCTAGTGGCAAGTTTGTACCTGTTAGCTATCGCATGAAAAACATCTTAATTGATCTGAATGGGAATAAGTTCCACGAGGAATTATTCCCTATCGAACTTAATGGTTTCAACATCGTATTGGGAATGGATTGGCTTAGCGCCAACGACGCCGAAATTTTATGCAAGAAGAAAATAGTCAAAGTAAACCCGCCTAGGAAAGATTCGTTTATGGTGTATGGAGATAAACGCAGAGTGAATTCTGGAATCATTTCATTGATGAAAGCCAAAAAATGTTTGACCAAGGGGTGTACATCATATTTAGCATTCGTGATTGATGCTAAGAAGGAAAAGAAGGTGATGCAGAATATTCCAGTGGTGTGTGATTATCCGGAAGTATTTCCCGAAGATCTTCCTGGATTACCGCCTGATCGACAAGTGGAATTCCGTATTGACTTGTTGCCAGGAACGACGCCAATTGCAAAAGCACCTTATCGATTAGCACCGACGGAGATGAAGGAGCTAATGATGCAACTTCAGGAGTTATTGGACAACGGTTTCATTAGACCTAGTTCATCACCCTGGGGAGCTCCGGTGTTATTCGTGAAGAAGAAAGATGGAAGTATGAGAATGTGCATTGATTACCGAGAGCTGAACAAGGCAACAATAAAGAATAGATATCCGTTGCCGAGGATTGATGACCTGTTTGATCAATTGCAAGGTTCGAGCTATTTCTCGAAGATCGATCTAAGGTTAGGATATCATCAGCTAAAAGTAAGAGAGCAAGATATCGAGAAGACTGCATTCAGAACTAGATATGGACACTATGAGTTTTTGGTTATGTCGTTTGGACTAACCAATGCTCCAGCAGCATTCATGGATTTAATGAATAGGGTTTGTAATCATTTTCTTGATAAATCCGTGATAGTGTTCATAGATGACATTCTGATTTACTCAAAAAGCCAGGAGGAGCATGGCAGACACTTGCGAGAAGTGTTGGAAGTTTTGAAGAAGGAGAAGCTGTATGTAAAGTTCTCCAAATGTGATTTTTGGATTCGTGAAGTCCAATTCTTGGGTCACGTGGTCAACCAAGAAGGGATAATGGTTGATCCAATGAAGATTGAAGCTGTGACAAAGTGGGAGCAACCGAAAAGTCCCACGGAGATTCGAAGCTTTTTGAGATTAGCTGGATATTACCGAAGGTTTATCCAAGGCTTTTCTTCGATCGCTAGTCCATTGTCAGCTTTGACCCACAAAGGAGCTATTTATGCTTGGAGTGAGAAGCATAAAGAAGCATTCGAGAAGCTAAAGAAGAAACTATGCGAGGCACCGATACTTTCTCTACCCGATGGAGTTGAAGACTTCGCTGTCTATAGCGATGCGTCTGGGGTTGGATTGGGTTGTGTTTTGACCCAAAGAGAAAAGGTGATAGCATATGCGTCTCGACAGCTGAAAGAGCATGAAAAGAATTACACGACTCATGATTTGGAGTTGGCAGCGGTAGTTTTCGCTCTTAAAATATGGAGGCATTACCTCTATGGCACGAAGTGCAAACTTTTCACTGATCATAAGAGTCTCCAATATCTCTTTAATCAGAAGGAATTGAATATGAGGCAACGACGCTGGCTGGAATTACTTAAAGACTACGACTGCGAGATACTTTACCACCCCGGTAAAGCTAATGTTGTTGCTGATGCTCTCAGTCGGAAAGTCAATCTTGATAGGAAAAGGCCAAGAGCGTTGAGAATTGAAGTTGTCTCGACTATTGTGGAAAGTATAAAGAAAGCTCAGAGCGAAGCTTCTGAGAAGAATGACAGAAAGGAGGAACGTTTGGGCAAAACGTTGGTGTTCGATGTAAACAGTCATGGACTGAAGGTGTTCCAAGATCGGATTTGGATACCTAAGACAAGAGGAGTCAGAGATCTTCTGATGGAAGAAGCTCACAAAACCATGTACTCGATTCATCCCGGTAGCACTAAAATGTATAGGGACCTGAAACCCTACTACTGGTGGCCGACGATGAAGCTTGATGTTGCAAAGTATGTGGCTGAGTGTGTGACTTGTGCGAGAGTCAAGACACAACATCAGAAACCGTACGGGAGTTTAGAACCTTTACCTGTGCCTATGGGTAAGTGGGAAGACATTGCTATGGATTTTGTCACTAAACTGCCCAGAACAAAGAATGGTCACGACATGATTTGGGTGGTCGTTGATCGATTCACTAAGAGTGCGCATTTCATAGCGGCCAAGGAGAAATGGTCTATGGAAAAGCTTGCGAATTCTTACGTAAAGGAAATTGTGAGGCTTCACGGTGTTCCGTTAACGATTGTGTCGGATCGTGATAGCCGTTTCACCTCACGATTTTGGAAAAGTCTACAAGAGGAATTGGGTACCAAGTTGTGTTTAAGTACAACTTACCATCCGCAGACTGATGGTCAGAGTGAACGAACGATACAAACACTTGAAGATATGCTGAGAGCATGTACTCTGGAATTCCTAGGTAATTGGGATGAACATTTACCGTTGGTAGAATTTTCCTATAATAATAGTTTCCACTCGAGCATTAAGATGGCACCTTACCAAGCTTTGTATGGACAGAAGTGTCGTACGCCGTCTTGTTGGCTTGAGGCTGGGGAAAAGCAGTTTATGGGACCGGAGTTGGTTCATCAAACTGCTGAAAAGTTGAAAATAATTAGGGAAAGAATGTTAGCAGCTCAGGATCGTCAAAAGAGCTATGCTGACAAGAAACGAAGTCATCAAACTTTTGAGGTTGGGGATTCGGTTTTGCTTAAAGTCTCGCCGTGGAAGGGACTTATAAGATTTGGTAAAAGGGGAAAGTTGAGTCCAAGGTTTATTGGACCGTTTAAAGTTCTTCAAAGGATTGGGAACCAAGCTTACAAGCTCGAACTACCAGAAGAACTGAATGGAATTCATAACACTTTGCATGTGTGTTATTTGAGGAAGTTCACAGGAGAAGTTCCCGACATAATTCCAATCTCTGAATTGAGAATTGATGAGAACAAAAGGTTGATTGAAGAACCAGAGGCAATTGTTGACCGAAAGACTAAGAAATTGCGACGCAAGATGGTTGGGTTAGTGCTTGTCCGATGGAAACACACGAATGGGCCGAATCTCACCTGGGAGACGGAGAGTGACATGATGGGTCGCTATCCGCATTTGTTTGTTGATGTGTGATTCCGGAGACGGAATCATTCTAAGGTGGAGAGAATTGTAACGCCTGTGTTTCCGGGCTTGCCGTTTTTAGCAATGTAATAGTCTAGGTTAACTTTTGTAACCCGTTTTGAAATAATAGAAGTATATTATTTAAGTATTATATGTTTTGTGCCTAATTGCTTAATTATGTGGTTTGATTAATTAAGAATAAAAATAAGCGTCAAAAGTAAAGTATGAGATAAGTCCGATATCTTTACATAAACTTGTAGTGGTCGAAATGAGGTTTCCGAATATATAAGGAATGCCGAAATCCGAGTTATAACGAAGAAGTTATGACCCGTCGAAGTTTCGCGACAGAACCGGCACGACCCAGCGCGACGTAAATAGTGAATTTAAGGTAGATAGATAACTATCCTTAGTGATCTAAATGAGAATTGAAGATCTCATCGATAGTAGTGCAACGACGGAAAGACGGACGGAATCGGAGTTCAAATGAAGGAGTTATGAATTTCGAACGGAGTTTTCCTGTCTCGGCCTACTAAAGATAATATATAAGTAATATACTTATAATATATTAAAAATAAAGTCAAAATTAGCCAATGGAGTCTAAACGAGAGTGGTAGAGCATAATCTCACCTTCGCGGCGATATAAAGAACGTCGAAAACGGAGTTCGTATGCGAAAGTTATGAATTTCTGAAGTTCGGGGTGCGAAACCCCAAAACTGTCAGATGCCACGACGTGGCAAGCAGTGCCACGACGTGGCAAGTGTCCTGTCACCTTCGGAAGGCCCCCAGATGCAACTTGGGATGACGCATGCAGTGAAGACCAAGCCCACGACGTGGAACAAGGTTGCCACGACGTGGCAAGGGCCAAATTTGCCCTATAAATAGATTTGAAGGGCCAGCCGTTTATGGTTGCTATTTTCTCTCTTCTCTCTCCCGTTTTACATCGTTTTGCGTGCCAGAAGTACCCCGAAGCCCCGGTAATATCCCCGAGACCCGAAGCAAGTCCCGAGATCCCGAAGATCCCGAGAAGTGCGATTCCCGAGTCGAAGCTCTGCCCGCGAGAAGTTCGATTTTTGTAGAGATCTTCCAGATCTGCTGTGGATTACTACTTCTGCAAGTCGTAGTGCTGTCCGATCATCTTCTGATCAAGTGAGTGTATACTACCTTTCATAAACACGATAATAATACAAGTGCGGTTTGAGTGTATTAAGTAAATTGTGGTTTATATGTGTGTGGGTGCAGTTACTTTCTTCTAACAAGTAACTATGAAGTATTTTATGCGATATACTTGCTATGTGTATATTTTGTGATTGTATGCGTGAATGGATATTCACTTTATTCCATCCCATAGATCTGAATTGCTTTCTATGAAATACGTGTTATGTGGTATGCCTCATCTGTTATATGGAATATATATATTGAATGAAAATGATATATATAGGTTTTAAACTATGTATGAAAATATATTCTTATCTACTATTATGTTGGGTAGAACATGGGTAGATAGTTGGTGTGTAATAAACAGATGAGAGGCCTCGATGTTGTTGTTGTTGTTGATCTAGTTATTCAGCGGAGTATGGATAACGACCACGGACTCTTTCTAGACAGTCCAGTGGAACGCTAGCAGGTTCATAACCTGTAGGTGTTGTGAACGATGTGTTCACCGGTGTACTCTATCCCCTTCATGGTTGCCTTTAGGATATCTATTGTTGAGGAAACCCCTTTAGCAGTGATGTCCGTCCCGATGAAAATCCTAGATTAGGTCCCTTGAGATAGTTGTTGTTTTAGGGACGTAAAGTGAGGATAACGGGAATGGGTAATCGGGATAGTGATTGGTTGGTGAAATTAAATATAACTTATTTATTGTGGGTTGCAAACCCTATATGCTCACCAGGCTCCCAAGCCTGACCCACTCAGTTTTATTTGTATTACAGGAAATGGCACAAGGGCGTAAGATGGATGGATCATCTTGTTGTTTTGTTAACAAGTCTGTATATGTATATATTTGTTGAATGACTTGTAATGTTTATCGTTTATGCTTTATGGTCTGTATCGGAACATGACATCCCAAGTTTTGATTATATAATGAAATGCATCTCTTGATTAAATGCTTTGATAAATATTATTTTATCATGTTTTGTTTTGGGAACAAATTCCGCAACTCTTTCAAATCAAAAGGATTTACTCTGAAATTATTTAAAAGCATAAATGAAAATCGGTCTTTTCTGGCCGAGATTTTGGGGATGTCACAGATCCCCCACTCTAACATCAACGGTTTTGGACCGTTTCGGCGCCGGCTGCGACTGCACCGGAGCCTGCCTCAGCTCACGCAACTGCAACTCAATCTCTAACTCACGCCGCCTAGCGGCCTCCTGCAACTCCAACGATGTCCCACACCTCTGCGCAGACACAAACTGCCTGATGTCCCTCTTGAGCATGCTCAGATATCGAGACATCTGAGCCTGCTCCGAAGCGAACTCTGGGCAAAACATCGCCCTCTCAGTGAACATCCTGGTGATCTCAGTCACCGACTCCGAATCCTGCTTCAGCTCAAGGAACTCCTGAGTCAATCTCTCCCTCTCAACCTGCGGAACATAATGAGTGACGAACATCTCTCGGAACTGATCCTATGATACCGCAGCCCTCTGCGCCTCCGAATATGACCTCGTGGTCAATCTCCACCAATCCTTCGCCCCGAGCCTCAATTGGTTCAGAGCACACCTCACCCTCTGATCAGCAGGGTATGAACACGTGAAGAAACACCCCTCCACGTCTGATAACCACCTCATAGCAACAATCGGGTCCTGAACTCGATCGAATGTGGGAGGCTTCGTATTAGCGAAGTCCCGATACTGAAATCCCCGACTAGATCCTCCCCCTGCCGCTGTAGCCGCCGCGGCAGCCGTCTCAGTGAGAGCCGCATAGCGCTCATCAAAATACTCAACCATGGCGGTCTTAATCGACCCAAATAGCTCTGGCAACTCAGCCCGGAACAACTCAGCAATCTCATCACGCAGGATCTCACGAATCCTCGCATCCAGCTCGCTCGTACTCATCTGACCGATAACCTCGGGCGGCACCGATCCGCCCGGAACTCTCTCTCCAGCTCCCGATCCTGATCCGGATCCACTCTCATCATGCCTCGGAATCTCCATACTGAAAAACACCACACAAAAATCTCAGACTCTTCCCACAACCTGGGATCCAACTCTCTCTCAACCCAACCCTAGAGATCATGGTTTCCCTGATACGCGTATGGGGCCTGTGCTTTCAGTAGTACGGGCCCATACTACCTTCCACACCTACCCATATTTGTATGACGTACTACCACAACGCCCTAGAGAAACATGCATAACAACGCTCAACCCTCACCACTAGAGGAACGCTGAAAATATCCCATAAGGAACCCTAGGCTACAGGCATCACAAATCAGGCAACATATCACGAAATCCTGAAGATCCCTAGCCTATCACTAGCATGCTGTTCTATCAAAGCTCAAAACACAATAACATGCATGGTATTTTGGGGTTACTTACTGGCTCCGGCTGATCGTACCTTCGCGTCCTCCCTTACTAATTTTGAAAACCATTTTAAATACTCTTTTGAAAACTCTCCTCGATTTGAGACTGGAGTCACACGAATGTTCCTCCAATTCACTCAAACCAAGGCACTGATACCAACTTGTAACGACCGAAAAATACAACCAATTTTAAATTTTTCAAAACAATCCGATTTCATTAAAATCACTACAAAAAGGTTTTCAATACAAATTATTTAAAGTATTCCCAGAATCACATCACGACAAAAAACATGAGGAGCGGTACGATCACGCCTTCGCCTTGCCACGGTCTCCTGAAGAACCTGAAAAACATAAAACCACAACTGTAAGCCCGAAAGCTTAGTGAGTTACCCCCAAAATACCAACCCCCTATACGCCCTTCCAGGCTACGACCTTCCGGTCCAGAACATATTGCCTTCCGGCCCATGAATATCACACATAACATAACAACATAGAACAGCCATGGATAACGGGTCTACTGTATGACTGGCCCGCCGTATTGGCCTTCAGTCCACCCTCCATGTCTAGCCGTGTACATCGAGTCTGCAGTTTGGTTGGTCCGCCCGCACTGGGCCTTCAATCCACCTGGTCCACTCTCTGAGTCTACAGTGTGACTGGACCGCCCGCACTGGACCTTCAGTCTATCTGGTCCACTCTCCGAGCCTCGGTACGTCTGGTCCGCCCTCTTGGGGCCTACAGCCTATCCGGACCGCTCGCTGGGCTTTCGGGACAACCGGTCCACCCTGGGTATCTTGGCCTACAGCACAAAGCAGGACCCGCCTCAACCCATCTCCAATCCAAACAACCATGTGCACATAACATACAGGCACATAACAGATAACAATCAACAAACTGATCAAGCATATCTCATAACATATCAACCCCTCTAACCAGGAACACCAACCTAACCGGTTACTAGCATAGCACCTCCCTATAGCACAGAATACTGACCTCACCCAGCTCTCTAACACATACCATCCTAACTACCAGGATGCAAACATAGCAATAACAACATAACAACAAATACCCGGATCTCAATCCGATAAAAGGGTCGGCCTTGGTGCCGTAGACCCTGTCGATATATTGAGGATAAATCACCTCGCGATTGCCGACACTCTGAACCGAAGAAGCAGACTCTCGAATCACCAACTCACCGCAAATCCCGAACTAACCATCATCACAAAATAAACATAGGGTCAATCATACTTTCACTTATCGGACCAAGACCAAAGTCCCTATCTCATACAAAATCCCACATTGGCCCAATTTACCAAATTGGGCCCACCTCACCAAATGAGCCTAGATCCAATATTCATAATATTAATTGGACCCAAAATACTCTATTCATAATTTCCAGACTTGGCCCAAACACCACAACCCACAAATGGCCCAACACAAAGGCCCAAAAAGGAAGTCCATAGGAGGAGTATGCGGGGCGTACTCTCCTTGGTACGCGGGGCGTACCGCATTGACTCGCAAAGGACAATCGGGGTACCGGCCCGCTACACGGGACGTACTACACCGTTACGCGGGGCGTAACTGCCAAAACTATTAAGTCCTTCTTACAACTTAATGGCTTAAGCTCTTGAGCCCAAAATACAGATCCATGTGCCAAATATGATTAGAAATCATAAAGTCTCAGGCTTTATCACTGGGGACGTCCTTAAGCTCTTAATCCAAGGTCTTAATCCATTAAGACCCACATAACTCATACCTGGAATAGCTACAGCCCTTGGGACCTCATTTTTATCACTCAAGACCTCTCCAAAGGTCTGAAAGGACAGATACACTTGACCAAATCGGACTATGCAACAAGATGAAGACTTTTGGGACAAGAATGATAACAAAGCTTCAAAATACATAGATCTATGCAATATGAGGGTCAAGCAAGAAGCTTTATACCTTAAACCAGCTCCAAAGGGTGGTATTTCTTCAGATCCACAAGTTCCACATGTTCTTCTTCTTCTTTGACAACTTCCCTTTTCTCCTTCAAGCCCTTCTTTTGCCAATACAAGCTTCTCAAGGTCAAACACACTCAAATATAGAGGGAATACGAGATTAGGGTTTCTCTGAGGTTGAAGATGAGTGTAAGGAGGCTGAGGGGGTGAAACATCTTATTCCTTATATAGTGGCTGACCCTAAAAATAGGGTTTGGGATTCCTATGAGTACGCGGGGCGTACTCACCCGGCCAACGCGCATATCATCCTCCCATTATGCTGGGCGTACGTCCAGCTTACGCTGGGCGTACCCAGCCAGACTCTAAAACTCATGCATGGCATGCATGCATGGGACCCGTCTTCCACTTATACCACAACGAGCTATAAACAATAATCATCTACGAACACCGCAACTCCTCTAATCTAAACCCGCTCCCAAATAGTTTACATTCATACGGGGTGACGAGAAACCCAATGCTTCTAACACATACGCCAGCCCGAAACCTTCTCGGATGAAACTCATTTCTTGAAAAGGACCAGAACTACCTTTCTCTTAAACTTCAGGGACTCATAGTCACACACTTAAAGAACGGGGTGTTACAATAAGAATCTTCCTCGGGATTGCCCTAACATCGGGCCCCCATCCTGGAGACATACTATCCTCTAACATACTACGGGCTTACCCCGACATCGGACCCCCGATCCTAAACCTATCATACCTAACCATGAAAGAATCAAAAAGACCTCTAGCATTCTAACCTTCCTCGGGCCTCGCCCGACATCAAGTTAAAACCCGGAACATATACAATAAGTGTCAAGGGCTAACCCCTGGGTCTTCCTACTATACAAAAACATTAACATAATGGGCCGACATTGGTGCCTTAGAACCATACAAACAGTGAGAGTTGCAATAGTAACACGGTACCATAATAATTATAGGTAACATATATATATATATATATATATATATATATATATATATATATATATATATATATATATATTGTAAGAAAAGGTATATATGTCTTATAAATAAAGAAATAAGTCACTATCTATTGTGTGCATGTATGACTGATTCTGGACCAATCATTTTAGTTATTTTAAGAAAGTAATTAATGCATATTAAATGTTGAAGATATAATAGGTATTAATTACATCTTCAGCATTTAATATGCATTAATTACTTTCTTAAAATAACTAAAATGATTGGTCCAGAATCATTCATACGGGTACACAATAGATAGTGAAAACATTTGAACCTAACTATATATATATATATATATATATATATATATATATATATATATATATATATATATAGAGAGAGAGAGAGAGAGAGTTAGGTTCATGTATATTCTATAATTATTGTGTGAATGTATTACTCACTCTCATCCAATCATTGATAATGATATTTTTTAATTTGACATATAATCAATTAATTAGTTTTAAATAGTTATCATGTATTAATGGTAATTGACATTAACAGGGATCTGATTTCAAAACTACCACATATAAGATAAACCTAATTTTGGGAGGTTCTTTTAGGGTAAATGGGATTCACACATATTAGAAGAAGAGAAAAAAGGAGATCACCACCTACACAGACAATTCACCTCACTTTCTCACTATACGCATTGCACATATACGACACTCATTGCAGTCTATCCATCCCCTCTTCATCCTCACCATAATCGTTGTTGTTTCATACCTCTTCGTCTCTAATATCGATGGTCGGAGATCCGCTTATATCCTAATAAATAACCTCCTAAATGAAATCTTCACCACCATAGAGGTTCGCTATTAGGACCTTCTGTTCCTTTCTCCATCCTCCAGGTACGTTTTTTGGATAAAATTTTATTCATCTTCTTTCTTTATGTCATCTTCATCTACGATGGATCAATAATATAATCAATTAAACCTTAAGTTTTTTGTTTTACTATATTATTCCATTAAAAAAACCCTAAAACCAAAATTCTTCTGTTGTCTCCCACTTTACTTTAAAAAAAGTTTTTGTTTTAATAAAGCAAATCTTGGAGCCGTAGGAGGTGTTTGTGTTAAGCGTTGCCCCCTTCTCGTCTAAAGATGAGATTTTTGTGGAATTTGTGAAATATCATCGGTGTATGATGGCTTCACCTGATAAATTTCAAGAATGCTTGATTTTCTTGTTAATACTATGAGGAGAGAAAGAAGTTAAATTATTCAATGGCCGATAATTATGTGATTTAGCTCCGAGAAGATGATCTTTCCTAGGTGTTTGTTTTATATTGGTATTTAGAAGAGACATGTTTTAATGAGGATTAAGAACAACTCTTAAAGTGTTTTATACTTATGTGGGTTTCTTAAACTGTTATATACTTTTGTGGTTGATCATGAAATTGGTTTTGAACTGCTTTCTTAATCTCTCATATTCTTTAAGAATGAAACATACAAGTTTGTTTTATTATAAAGTTTTGTTCTTAAAGAATGGTATACATACTATCAGGGTTTTGTAATAATGTATATTCATATGATAAAAATAATACATGCTTAAAGAATGCTTACTTTTGTATAATATAACAGTGGATTATGAAAATTGGTTCCATGCTTAAACAATACTTATTTGTGTATATTATCAACTGTAGAATACATATTTAAGAAATTTATTATACAATAAGATATATAAAAGTGGATTCTTAACTACTTTGTTATACTTTTGTAGTTGCAGATGCAACACAGGAAGCACAACAACAACAACCACCAATACAACAAACACCAACAAATTTACAAGCATAACCTTTACCAGAAATACCATTGGAAGAAGTGTTTAAAGAAGAATAACATCAAATAAAAGTTCAAGAGGAAAATAATTTGTGTTTTGGAAAATAGTAATTTTGTTTGTTATCGTTTTATTTTACGGATTTGGTTTTTGAAACTAATAGAATGATGTTGATGACCTTTTTGTTATAGAAATTTGGAGAATGAAAATGTGAAATTGTTATGATTCCAAATTCATTCTTGAAGCATAATTATTTGGTTTTTGTATATTTATTCTAGAAGAACATGATATATTCCAAATTCTTCTTCAAGAATGTTAAATTATTCTCTAAGAATGTTAGTTATGACATCTAATTAATGTCTTATTCTACAAGAATGTGTTATGAGAATGTCATTTATAGTTATTCTTTTCATCAAGAATGAAGTTTTAATTATAGAATCGATTCATAACAATCTTCATGATATATAAAATGTTTTACTTTTAAAAAATTGATTCTTAATGTTGTATCAATCCTGAGAATTGTTAAAAGATTGTAATTCTTAAAAATAACAAAGACATACAATAAGTCACACTAGTTTATTCTTAATTGTTCCCATGATCAAGAATATTCCAGGCGGTGAAAAAACAAAATCTAATTCTTAAAGAATGAATTATGTTTCATGTTCTCTTGAATACTATATAAAAAACGTTTATAGTAAGCAAATAAAAAAAATTAAATTTAAAATTATATCCCATGAAACTACACCTTGCATATATATATATACTTTTTGAATGCAATTATACAGTAAATTCTACAACATGCTAATAACATGTATCATCATATCGCAACCTTTCATTTCTTTTAATCCAATGGATAATAATTGGTCATACATTCATACAATATTTGTAATTTATATTTGATTCTAACCCTATATATATATATATATATATATATATATATATATATATATATATATATATATATATATATATATATATATATATATATATATATTATAACTCACCGTTTTCACCTTTGAAGATAATAGAATATAAACTTTTTTATAAATTCAAAGTAATATATTACTCTTTAAACAAAGTAATCTAAATGAAAGTTCAAGTTACTCAAAGACGATTCGATGGATATAAAAAACGTCAAAAACAAAGTTCGTTTGGAAAAGCAAAGAGATGCTGTCATAAAAGGCTTAGACGACAAAACGAATCGGTCTAATTAAAAACCCATTATTGCCTCGTGCCATTTAGACGTTGCATAAACAACTAATTGCTTACTCTTTGGACTAGCTTGTTTGTTATTGTAATTTCACATCCATTGATTTTAGTTCTTTGTACTTAAGCTTTTTTGTTTGTATTTTACAACAAAAGATTATAAAATTACCAAGGTGCTAACAGAGAGATGCTGCCATAAAAGGCTTAGACGAGAAAATGAATCAGTCTAATTATCTATTCGGTATTAACGAAAAAGAAAAGTTTGCATCATCTAATAAGTTATCGTTATGAAGACATTTAGCTTGATAGCCGATGAATTTGATAACTCCAACTAGACCACAATTCGACATCGTATCAAAACACGGAGGAACTACTTACGGAAGAAATCCAAATACACCAGAAGATGGTACTGCTTTTTGTTATCATAATTTCGAATTAAAATTTTTACTAAAATAAAGGAACTCAGGGATATGACCATGAATTTGTGTATGTATTGATTACTAGGAAAGTTTCAGCTAATTAACTATGCAATAAGGTAGATTCATATATGGTTCTTAGGATTGTTCAGAAGCGGTCCCTAGTCATAACATTAAATTATCTGATCAACTGACTTATTCTTTTAGTTAAAATGGACAGGGTTTTTAATTATTTTACAGAGAAATGAAAACGTTGGAACGTTTAAATAAAATCCATAGAACAATTGAAAGCTTCATCGCCTGAAATTGTCAAATATAACCACGTATATGTTTTTAGGTTTTGCCCTTTTCCCTATAAATAGAGCATGCATACCCTACAACATCAAAACTCATCCTTCATCCAACAAGATGTCTTCTTCAGACCATATTTTCATCGTCGGTGTTCTTTTCTTCCTTCACTTTGTCCAAATGGTTATTGGGGATGGTCCACTGTACCACATTTGTTCTACTACTTCAGGTAACTTTACCCGTTATAGTCCTTACGAACATAGCCTCAACAAACTCATGGGGGAGTTATACTACAAAACCTCTCCAAATGGCTTTGGAATGGGGTCGATGGGGCAATACGAAGCTCATACCTCTGGTCTTTCCCTTTGTCGGGGTGATGTCTCACAAAAAGACTGCATGACTTGTGTTGTCAACGCAAGTGCTGAAATTCGCAGACGCTGCCCAAGTAACAAGGCTGGAATCATATGGTATGACCAGTGTCTCTTAAAATATTCCAGTAATGACTTCCTTGGTCAGATAGACAATCAGAATCGCTTGTACATGTGGAACTTAAACAACGTAAGTGATCCAAGCTCATTCAATGCAGAAACCAAGAGATTGTTGAGTGGTTTGTCAAACACGGCTTACAATGATCCAAAAATGTATGCTGCTGGGGCCTTAGACCTTGATGGTTTAAGAAAGCTTTATGGGTTGGTTCAATGTACCAGGGATCTTTCAAGTGTTGATTGCAAGACTTGTTTGGATGGTGCGATCAGTGAACTTCCAAGTTGTTGTGATGGGAAACGTGGCGGAAGGGTTCTTGGTACAAGTTGTAAT
Source organism: Lactuca sativa (assembly GCF_002870075.4). NCBI lineage: Eukaryota > Viridiplantae > Streptophyta > Magnoliopsida > Asterales > Asteraceae > Lactuca > Lactuca sativa. The sequence goes on along the minus strand of NC_056631.2, from coordinate 217,866,787 downwards.
ATTAGATATGAGATATATCCATTTGCTGGTGTTTAATTAACAATGGTACATACATTATAGTAAGTTTCAGTTGCTTATTATTTTAATTATATTGTCTTAATTTTCGTCAAACGTTGAATAAATAAATAGTCAAATTGTGTAATCAGTCGTTGCATTTGTAAATTGTAATGTATGTTTTCTTTTTAATAAATAAATAAACAAATTGTGAAATCAGTTGTTGCATTTGCTATGTATGTATTATTTGAAACCTTTGGTGGAAAAGCACATTTTTGTCGGCTCCTAATAGCACTGGATCACAGTCTATCGAAAATTTTAATGGGTACGAACTACTATTTAAAAATCAATTGACCCATTTGGATATTGACATTTTAGAACCGATCTGATCAAAATATAGTTGGTTATTAAATGTTTTTAGGTGGGTTTTAACAACGGTGAAAATATGAATACCATATATTTCACTTCTTTTGTACCGGAAATTGCCATATTCAATTCCCTCGCACATATCAAGTGACCAGACGTCACACATTCACGAATTTCATCATGAACTCAATTGTTACTTATGTTCAGTAACTATTGACTTGGTTTTAGTCATTATGTGAAGTCGGTTGTGAATCACATTCAAACTCGCATTGTTCTGAGATTTTATAATAGTAACCGAGCATTAGGGTCGTTGGTACCCTATGCCTTTGATGAAAGACTTACAAATGTTATTATTACATCACGAGTCCAATACTCATTAGTTGGAATTAATATTCATATGGTGTTATGAATATATTTATGCCACATCCTCTCTCTTGTAGCTTCTTTAATTATTCTAGATATATTTCCCTACCTTGTAGGGCAAACATATTCCCTCATCAAGATTGTTTAAAGGAAGATCCCATAGTCAACATTTCTTTTGCCCTAGAATTTAGGGTTGGAATTGGGTGTCCCAACTATAACTTTTCTTTTTTCTTTGGGCTTTTTTCTTTGGGATGATCGACTTTCTTCTTCTTGATGTCTTCCTCCTTGATAGCCAGTACATTAGTAGCAGAGCTATAGGTTCTAGGCTTTGCCATGTTAGTTTTAGCGGTCTTTAACTTGTTATGCGATTCCATGATGGTCCTTTTTAATTTTTTCATATCTCGCTTTGGAAATTATCCTTCACACATATCAAGTGACTTTTGACATACACATTAATGAATTTCAACATGAACTTACACATTAATTGTGTTAAGTAACTTAGCTTTAGGAATGATGTGAAGTCGGTTGCGAACCACATTCAAAATCGTATTTTTAGGAGATTATGAAATACGAATTGAGCATTAGGGCCGAAGGTATTCTATTCCCTTGGTGAAAGAGTTATAAATGTTAGTATTGCATCCCAAGTCCAATACTTAGGAGTTAGAATTAATATTCCTATGGTGTTAAGATATATTTATCCCATAGTCTTTGTCTTGTAGCTTCTTCATTTCTTCCACATATATTAGGAAATTATTCCTCCCTAGTCTTGTCTCTTGCAGTGGTAATATTGCCTCATCAGGATTGTTTGAAGGAATTATCTCATAGTCAACCTTTCTTTTTCCCTTGATGTTAGGTTAGCGTTGGGTTCCCAAACGATACACTTCCTTTTCTCCTTAGGATTGTTGGATTTCTATTTATTTATATTTTCCTCCCTAATATCCAATACATGAGTGGTGGAGCTAGAGTGTGTAGGCTTGGCCATGTTAGTTCTAACAGTCTTTAATTTTCCATACCACTCCACGATGGTCTTTTATATGTTGTTCATATTAGAACTAAGGATGAATTGATTATATGAACCGGTCAGCAAGTTGATGACAATATTCGTAGCCAACCCCTGACCAAATGAAAAGTGTAATTGCTCTAGTTTGTCAATGTATGATTTCATTTAGTACATGTACACTGAAATTTGCTCCCTCCTGCAAGTTACATCCCATCAGGGCTTCTAAATCAAATCGCTTCTGTCTTGCTTGCTCTTGAAACATTTCCTTGAACTCATGGGCCATGTCGAATGCCCCAACTGTCTCAAAGTTCTTTTGAATCTTGTAACATACCAAAAATAGTAGCAAAAATTTTCATTTTTATAACCAACAAATCAATACATCAAGTGTTTCAAAACTAATCCTAGTAAAACTGTATCACAATCATCGGAGAAGATTAATATTAATCATCGATGCGCAATCATAAGAGGACGTTGTACAGTCAAACCGAGTCATTCCTTTTGGAACTGGAAGTACCTGAAAATGATTAAACCACAAACAGTAAATACAAAGCTTAGTGAGGTCCCCAAAATACCACATACCAAACAACAGACACAACCCGACATACAAATGGGACCATCCCAACATACAAATGGGCCCAGCCCAACATACATATACAACAGTCACAAAGACATCAACCATCCTATACAATATAGTGAGAAGACTTACATGTCTCACGTAATCAGATAAAGCACAAGTCAAAGATCGGCAAAAGATACTACCACACTCCAATAAAAACATATTAGGTCCAACCTTAATCCACACACTAAAACCATCAATCTTGACTAAAGGTCAACCCATCTAAACAAGTCAATAGTTAAAGTCAAAGTTAACTTCCATCAATATCAACCAATGAGCCTCACATCGTGACCACCCCTTGGTCACATTGTGAGAACTCACTCAGCCCTATTCCAACTCATCTCGCTCCAACTCAGCCAGCTCGGTTACAGACAACCCACTCGACAAGCATCACGACATGAACCCTCCTCGCTCACGTTGTGAGAACAACAAGATAATATAATCGTGGAACTTTAATCGTCAAGTTGTGACATCCTTATTGTCATGTCGTGACCACAATCTGAGACAACAACTTAATGGTTTGAGTCCTTAATCCATTAAGTTTTCAACTCCCGTTTTCTAGAGAGCTATTAGGGACTCCAAAGGATCATAAAAATGACAACGTTATGGACATGCATGCTCTATGCATGTCCTCTACCCCCACCTAGATTAAAAGCCAAGAAAATGATCCAAAACTCAAGCAAGGCTCACAATTCACAACTAAATTCTAGATCTGAACCATATAACACTCAAATGGCTTCAAGGATCTATAAAGTTACCAACTTTATGGAATCCCATCACTTCAACTACCTCAAACTTGATGATAAAGGGACAATTACTTAGATATAGCAACCTAGAAGCATAAAGTTTGAATCTTGGACACTTACAAAGGTCAAAAATGTGCACAAGAGGAAAATGATGAGGTTTCTTTGCTGGATCAACATTCTAAAACACAATTTTTTTTCTTCTTCTAGCTACCATAAACACTAAAATGAGCCAAGAACGACCAATATGGATTTGAGTTAGGGTTTTTTGAGGTTTGAGGGTGGTGAAGGTTGATAATGAACCCTAAAATCAAGTTAATGGGGCTTAAGTACGAAGGAAACCCTAAAAGATCATGGGTATGGGCTGCAGCTTTTGTCACATCGTGACTATATACATGTCACGTCGTGACCCTAGTTCGAATATACATTCCTTAAATTAGCTTGTCACGTCATGACAACCCTATGGTCACGTCGTGTGTAACATCCTAGGTGCAGGTATATCTTGTAACTGTTAATTTGTGAGCACTTATCCATTTTAGCCCTTTATTGAGAAAAGGTGGTGAATGAGTATATAAGGCGTACTCAAAAGTGTGCATTTGACGTGGAAGCCACCTAGTACGTTGGGCGTACCAGAGGGTACGTTGGGCGTACTAGGCCTAGAGTGAAAACCCTAATTTAGGGTGAGTCCCCTGTATAAAGGATATGATGGCCTCATTTATGGCCACCATTCTCAAACAAGAAACCCTAAGTGTGCCCTAATCCTCGTTTTAGAGCTTGTGAGTGCATTTGTGAGCCTTTGAGAGTTCTTGTGTATTCTTGAAGGGAAGAGAAAGCTTTGGAGAAGAAGGAGTGGGAGTCCAAGCTCATGGATTTATGCATATCTGATTTGGGAGCTTCATATAGAGGTATAAAGCTTGAAACTTTACCACTCTTTTGTTATGATCATCAGAGTAGAGTATTTTAGGGTTTTGTTCCAAAAAGGTGGAGACTTGATGAGATCTTGAGCTCCATAGACTAGGACCAACCTCATTTTGAGTGTATTAGTGGTATAATGTCATAAAAATCCAATCTTGGTCGTTGGAATCAATCCATGCATGAGTTATGAACTTCTTGAGATAAAAGAGTGAATATTTTGTGTGCATGTGACCATATCAGCCATGCAAAGGCTTAAAGTCATTGAATTTATGGGTTAAGAGCTGTTAGGGAGACTAGATCTGTAATATGAGCCAAGGTCTTAACTGATTAAGACCAAACGAGTGAGAAGGGTTAATGAAACATCCCAAAAACCATGGCCAAAAATTTCTTTTTAAAACATTAATAAAACTATAATTATTAAGTCATTTCAACCATAACTAAGGATTATATAATACAACAAAGTATCATTTCAAAACACTAGTTCATTTTATTAGAGTAATCATCCCAAGCTAAAACTCCTTTGGTGTGTGTGCCATGCGATCACCCTGAGCTCTTCCCTTCGCTACCAGAAATACCTAAAACCAAAACTGAAAACTGTAAGCACGAAGCTTAGTGAGTTCCCCAACCTACCACATACCATATACGCATAACCATGAACAAATAACCACGTACTGGGCTCTCGCCCGCTGCATCGGGCCTTGCCTGACGTCAGGCCCCGCCTGGCATCGTGTCCCACCTGGCATCGAGCCCCGCTCGGTATACAGATCTGTCTCTTTTAGGCCCCGCCTGCCTCCAGGCCTCGCCCGCTATCCACATGCATACAATGAAATAGCATACTACTAAATAAACACTTTCTAACTGTTCCCTGATCTAAGGCCTCGCCTAACTAGGGCCTCTCCCCTGTCCTCCTACTGAAGTAATGGAACCCTGTCCATACTCCTGTTAGTAGTGAGATACGGGCCCCCGCACACAGTCACTCCCTTCCTATCACGAGCCTCGCCCCTACTTTGCTAATGTTTAGATATGGAACGCCATCCATACTCAGCTAGTGATGAGATACAGGACCTTGCCTATACTCACCTCCCAACCAGACACATACAAATATCACAGACACAACAAGTATAATCTAACATACAACATAAGAATCTTCCTTGGGATTGTCCCGACATCGGGCCCCCGACCCGGAGACATATTATCCTCAAATATACTACAGGCTTACCCCGACATCGGATCCCTGGTCCTAAACTTATCATACCTACTCATGCAAGAATCACAAAGACCTCTAGCATTCTAACCTTCCTTGGGCCTTGCCCGACATCAGGTCAAAACCCGGAACATATACAATAAGTGCCTAGGGCTAACCCTTGGGTCTTCCTACTATACACAAAACATAAACATAATGGGCCGACATAGGTGCCTTAGACCCATACAAACCGTGAGGAGACTCGCCTTGCACTGCTGAAGACTAGCTGAGCACTTCTGACTGCTATCAGGCGACTCCTGAACTGCTGATCCTTTTGCTCCCCGAACTATTATTACCCAAAATAACACTTAGACCACAATACCCTCAAAATTCAAACCAGATCAAAGTCAACGTTCTAAGTTAACGCTCTAAGTTGACTTCAACTCACCGAGTTGACTCATCAACTTGTCGAGTCCCATAATTCACAGGTTACTTCTGGACTTCGATCCTACTTGTTGAGTTCTCCTAGAACTCGTCGAGTATGCCTCCAACACTTTGGGATCCTTCTTCATCTGACACACCGAGTTCTCCTTTGAACTCGTCGAGTCCATCATCATAAATTAGGGAGATTGCCTTGGACTCGCCAAGTTCCTCCTTGAACTCGTCGAGTACAATGATCTTTAGGTCCACTATGAACCTAGACTGACTGAGTCCCATACTAACCTAACTCATACCTGCTAACAGAAGCGTTTTGGGCAAGGAAACGTTCTGACTCGCCGAGTCCTATGAGTGACTCGCCGAGTACCTCTATATCCAAAACTATTCAATCGATTTCTGAGGGTCTTAAAGCATCCAAAACATACATTTGGACCCAACCAACTCATAACCATGAAAATCTACCACCTTTTTCGTCTACTCATGGCCTTTTGAGCTAAAAAGGCAAAAAGAACACTTCTTATGCTTGCATGGGGATTCCTATGGCATAAAGCGTGAACCTTTATGCCATAACAACCCTTAATGGTGCTAGATCTGAAAACATAAGCCCTTGGGACATCCATTCCTCTCATGATAGGGTTCTTGGACCAAAAACCCCCAAAAGTGACAAAGAAGAGATCTAAGTGCATAATGATCAAGGTTGAAGCTTTCTTACCAGAAAATGGAGAAGGATGCATGAGGTCTCTGGATCTACTAGTCTCTTCTTGTATCCCCAAGGCTTCACCTTCTTCTTCAAGCTCCAAAACAATCAAGAATGCTCAAAAATGGCTCACAAGCTCATGGAAGGCACTAGCGTTTCATTCTGGTCTTGAGAGAGCATTAAGGAGGTTGATGGAGTGTTATAATGTTCTTTAAATAGGGTACAAGGACCGTATTTAGGGTTTCCCAAACCCTGACCAGCTCATCGAGTCAATCCTTTGACTCGTCAAGTAGGTCACTTAACCCGCGACCCAAATCACGCTCCTACTCCTCGAGTCATCCCATCAACTCGATGAGTCACTTCCTGATTTTGAGCTTTTCTTTCCTTTGTAGGTCTTCTAAATTGGGGGTGTTACAGTTAAACTGGAGCGTACGCCGGACATAACTCCAGTACGCGCAGCGTAAGGGTCACGCATCCCCGATGCCTGCATGGCCGCTGAGTACGCCCAACGTAGTGAGCTGGTACGTGTAGTTCCATAAATTGACCAAACCCTAAAAGTCAACGGTAGGTAGTACGCGTAGCGTACTACCTGCCGTTGACTTTTGGTTGACTTTTAGGGTTTGGTCAATTTATGGACATTTATGGCCATTAAGGGGTAAAATGGTCTTTTGCCCTTTTCTTAGTGTAGCCTCTTGAGAGCCATGATTAATTAGGGATAGTTGTCATGTATGTTTGGCGGAGGCTAGAACGGTGATTTGAGTTCGAGATTTGCTGATTTCTTGCAAGGTGAGTCTTCTCACTCTACATACCATGAGTAGTACCTCTGTGTGATTGAGATGTTTATTTTGCTTATATGTGCATTTGATATTCTGCATTATGTCTTTGTGATTTATGTTGAGTATCGTTATTATAAGCTTACTGGGTTGGGACCGGAGGGTCCCACAAAGACACACAGACCGGAGGGTCTTATTGAGTTATATCCTAGAGTGGCTACTGAGCTGTGTATGGTAATTTGGGGAACTCACTAAGCTTCGTGCTTACCGTGTTATGTGTTAATGTGTTTCAGGTACTTCTATTGATTGCGGGAAAGCCCCGGCTTGATTGTACACCCACTCGTATTCGAGACATGTTTTTGGAGGATCCCTGGATTTTGTGACAAACAACTTTTGATATAAAATGTGTTAATGATGATACTTGAGATTTTTGGGAGATGAGACATGTGTTTAATGTGTTTGAAAATGAAAAAAAAAATTGGTTTGAAATTTACGTTGTTATATCGTGACTGTTGGTTTCCAGATTTTGGAGAGTCAGAAGGGGTATCGTAGCGACATAAGGGTATGTCCTCTTCCGGGTTTGGGATTTCCTATTTGGTTTCAGGTGTCCATGGAGGAAGTTAGCTGTGTGGTATGAGATCTTTCCGGTGGTACTTTTCGGGTTGTTGGGTTCAATCTAGGTGACATTGAGAAGCAATTTCGAGGGCGAAATCTAATTCAAATGGGGGAGAATTGTAACATTCAGACTTTCAGGTTTATTATTGTGTGTTTAATTTTTGAGATTTATAGAGTGACTCGACGAGTTGTGAGTCCAACTCGTCGAGTAGAGTCGAGTTTGATGGGTTTGAGCCATAAGAACTTTCCTATGTGCACAGGCAAACCCTAATGCTTGGATCTAGGTTTCTCTAATTGAACATGCAATGTATCCAAGGGTTACAATTATAGATCTAGTGTAAACAAAAATAATCATAACATATGAAATCATATCTAGAAGAATACCTTAAGTTGCTTGTTTGAAACTTCTTGTTCTTGTAGCTTAGAGTCATAACTGGACTCCTCTAATGGCTTACAAACACCAACTAGCAAGAGGGTGATTTGAGAGAGAGGAGAGGTGAGGAAATCGGCTCTAGGGTTTCTTTCTTGCAAGAGTGGCCGATTTCCCTCACCCACAGGGTCTATTTATACTATGAGCTACTAGGGTTACACCCTTAACCCTAATTGAATAACTTAGGCCCTAAGCAATCCAATGATCCTCCTAGATATGAGGCTTGGACGATTTTAAGATATCATAACCCTAAAATTCGTCCACCCTAATATCCATAAGGATTCATAGCCCAAAACCACAACTATCATACATTTGACAGTGTATGCCCCTCTATTCAATTAACCTCTTTAAGTCACCAAATTAATTCTTAATTAATTTATGACTCATATCAATCAATTATTATTCCTTTAATATATTATTCTCATAATATATTAATAATAATATTTCTTCTCTCTTTATAAATAACCCTGTCAAGTTGTTATGGTGAAGGCAACCCAAAAGGACCATGCACAACCGGGTCAAGTACTTACCAAATATAGTTACAGCCTTAGACATTAATCCAACAGAGTTGTCCGTTCCAGATTAATGAATGGACTCGACGAGTTAGAGAGCCGACTCGCCGAGTAGGTGTTGGGTAGAGAAACCCTAATTTCCCAGGATTGGGGCCTATATAAAGGAACTTATGCCCCATTTCTGCCTCACCAACTGCCTAACCCTTCTGTGTGAAACCCCAAACAAGTGTAGTGAGCTAAGAGAGTCTCTAAGCTAGCCTTGAAGTATTTTAGTGCATCTTTGAGGAGGAAGAGGAGTTTATTCAGCAAGGAACAAGAAGGAGTTGTTGGGGTTTAGGCCATTTTGTCCAAAGCTTCAAGAGGAAGGTAAAAAGCTTGAACCTTTCCCCTTATTTGGTTAGATCTCATGAGTTAAGAAGTTAGGGTTTTCATCACATTATTTGGGATTTCGAGAATACTAAGTTATCTAGAGGTTTAAACCTCATATCTGGACCTTGTGAGGTACCTAGAGCCCAAAAGTCCTAACTTTATTCATACATACGAGGAGTATGGTGTTTAACACTTTATGAGAACATGTATTGGTAGTTTGGAGCAAAACCACCATGCATGAGTGTAACGATCGAAGCTTTACGTGACAATCGAGCCTTAGGATGGTAGATCTAGTGTTTGGAGATATAGATCTGCCTTAAATCTTCTGAACGAGAAGTCAGATTGAAGGGACTTGCCGAGTCTATAGCCTGACTTGACAAGTCGGTGAGGGTTGTCCCGATGAGCTTGATCGTGCAATAAGTCGGCATGTTGGGGGTCAACTCGACGAGTTGATCTGGACTTTCTTGAGATTTCTAATGAAACGAGGGGACTCGACGAGTCGCAAGAGTGCAAAACGTGGATTGTTGACTCGAGTTTGACTTCTATTGACTTGAGGGTTTGGTCAACATGGGTAATGGAGACCATGGTGGGGGGGGGGGGGGGGTAAAATGGTCTTTTATGTAATTCAAGAGTTATAGAGAAGAATAATATTTGGTTACTTAGAGTTAAGAATCGAGTATTAATTAGAGATATTTACCCTATGTGTTAGGCGGTGGCTAGTTCGAGATTCGCGTTCGAGGATAATTGCTTGCTTGCGTGCAAGGTGACTCTTCTCACTATACTGTACTTATAGTGGTAATTCTTACGTGATGATAGGGTCTTATGTGTTTATATTGAGTACTGTGATATCTTGCATTATGTCTATGTGATTCATGCTGAGTATTATTATATGCTTATTGAGTTAGGACCGGAAGGTCCACCCGAGTTATGGGACCGGAGGGTCCCACTGAGACACATTGACTGGAGGGTCTTATTGTGTTATAGCCTCGAGTGGCTAAGGAGATATGTGTGGTATTTTAGGGAACTCACTAAGCTTCTTGCTTACCTTGTTATGTGTTATGTGTTTCAGGTTTTCTCAGGATCGCGGGAAGGCACCGGCTTGATTGTACACGCTAGTGAAAGAGTTATGTTTTGAGGATCCTAGATTTTAATCAAACAATTATGGAGTTGCGATTTGTAAATTAAATAAACGAGATTTTTGTGAAATGTGTTAGGAGGATTATGCGATTTTAAATGAAAATTTTATTTGAAAACTATCGGTGTTACTTTCTAAGAAACTCCACCACCTTATTCTTTCTTCAAAAGCACACAAAATCACTCTTTATGCTAACAAAGCACCAAAAATGGAATTAGGGTTTCAATGGAAACGTTTGGGGGAATGGAGGCTTAGAATGGAAGGACCACAAGGGGATTAGAGCCTTTAAATAGGGCTCAAAACACCGACATTATGGTTTGGGCGCTGGGAAAGTACGCCATGTGTACTCAGATGTTCGCTATGTCTAGATTATTAAATCCCGCCTTCAAGATTCCCTTCTGCGCAATGCGTAGAAGGTTATCTACGCCCTACGTAGATACACACCTAACACCAAATCTTAGAATAAAATGGAAGGAATTTTCCTGCAATGGACCGGGTGTTACATAAATAAACAAAAATACCCTTAATGAAAATGGTTTCTAAATGGTTCTTAACCTTTAGTTTTTCTTGTTTGTTATATATATATATATATATATATATATATATATATATATATATATATATATATATATATATATATATATATATATATATATATATATTCTGTAAAAAACAATGTGTATTTTTTTCAAATACCTAAAATTAAAACTACATTCTTTTAAGAATGGACACTGTCGAAAATATTTATTGAATAATATATCTCGTCAAAAATATGTATTTTTGTCCTCTAAAAAGTTTTTCTTCATTCATGAATATTCATAAACTAACCAAGAGAAATAGACGTGCAAATATGAAATTAAATTATAGTAAAAGTTGCAATAGTAACACGGTACCATAATAATTATAGGTAACACACACACATATATATATATATATATATATATATATATATATATATATATATATATATATATATATATATATATATATATATATATATATATATATATATATATATATATATTATAACTCACCGTTTTCACCTTTGAAGATAATAGAATATAAACTTTTTTATAAATTCAATATAATATATTACTCTTTACACAAAGTAATCTAAATGAAAGTTAACGATTCGATGAATATAAAAAACGTCAAAAACAAAGTACGTTTGGAAAAGCAGAGAGATGTTGCCATAAAAGGCTTAGACGACAAAAGGAATCGGTCTAATTAAATACCCATTTTTGCCTTTTCCCATTTAGAACGTTGCATAAACAACTAATTGCTTACTCATTGGACTAGCTTGTTTGTTATTGTAATTTGACATCCATCGATTTTAATCCTTTGTACTTAAGCTTCTTTGTTTGCATTTTACAAAAAAACACTACAAGAAATATAGTCATTAGCGGCGACGTCAATAGTGGTGACACATACTTTTAGCGGCGACACATCAAATTGTCGCCACTAAAAGTAGGTGTCGCCGCTATTGACGTCGCCGCTAATGATTCATGACATGGATCCGCGCTTTCACGTTTTGCTAAATTAAGACCGTTCGATTGTGTTTCTAATCCAACGGCGAGGATAATCGAGGAATGCACAAAAGCAATACCGGCGACAAAAGTCGCCGCTAAAGACCTAACTGAGTCGCCGCTAATTGTTGAAAAAATGGCGCGTAAATGTTTCCCTCCTAAGTGTTGCCGGTATTGAGGGAAGTCGCCGCTAAAGCCAAAACTGTCGCTGGTAAATGTGTCACCGCAGTTAACCAAAAAAATCGACGCCCTTTTCCTTTTCTCTTCTGTTTGCTTCCATCTCGCATTGCTGCTGTGTTTTTTCTACCATCTTCTTCGTCGATTCACAGCTGACACCCTCCGGAAAAACCGAGATTAAGGATTCCAGCCTCATAGAAGAAGATACCTGCAGTCAAAGTTGACATTGACAGGTGAGGCTCCTTACGTTTCCGGCGACACCCACTACTTTCCGGTAACAATAGGTATTTCCAGCAAAAGATTCATTTCCCTTTTGTCTTATAACATTGATTTTAGCTTTCTTTAGTTATTAATTGCAAAAAAATTTCAATTTGAGTTGTTGATTGAATTTTCTGGTGGTAATTTGAGTTGCTGATTTAATTTTCTGGCAACCACCGGCGACTAGCACCACCACTGCGCCATTTCTTTGATTTCCACCACAGAGGTTCTATTTCCACCACCACCATTTCCTTGATTTCTACCACTTCTTTGATTTCCAATATAATTTTTTTCAATGTCGGAATGAAAAAAATGTTATTACATAATTTGAGTAAAGGTTCAATTGAGAAATATTTATATACGAAGCAGATGAAATACATCAAAATTTCAGAATGGATATCCAATTATCCATTGTAGATGAAATACATAATTTGAATAAAGGATATATAACCAAGGTTGATGATTTTGTTCTTAAAATAAATTATCCCAAAGTTTTGTCCACGTGTTTATGGATATCCAATTATCCATTGTAGATAGTTCTTTAAATTGGTATTCATTTCCCATTGGTGGACCTACATTTGTATGTTATTATAATTTTATATTCAATTAACAGATTTTCAGAATTATAGTATATTCCATCGCAACATATGTGTCTTACTTAGATTACAACTTTAGTGATGAATATATTTGTAGAGGAACCTGGACTACAAGGGGAAAAAGGTTACAGTTACCAAAATTTGTGATTAGCAACTCACAATTTTGGTGATGAATATATTCCAAGTTTTGATTATTATTTCTAGACTAATTCAAAAATAGCTAATTTTTGGTGTTATTATTAATTTTTTTTAAATTACTATTTCTAGGCTTTTGTTTGTGTATACCATGGCTGCTGTTATGGGTCGTGGACACGGGGGTGATTGAGCTGAGGATCCACCTCTCCCAAGTGGTAGAGGTGCTGGTAATCACGAGTAGGACCGTAAGTCTTATAATGAATTTTTATTTACTATTTTTATTCAGTTATTATAAATTAAATACTTTTTCTAATAGTTTTTAATTATATTTGTAGTTGAGCAACGTGCACGTAGGAAAGTCCGAGGCAAAGCCAAAAATATAAAGCCTGAAAAAACACTCTTACGGAACCATGGCAAACCGATTAGCATGGTATATGATAGGGATATAACATATGATCCCGTAGGAGAGCCAAAAGATATGTTTTCACGAGAAGTTGGAAAAACAATGTGGCAGATGGTCCCTTTTGATAAATAGACTTGGAAAAAAGTTTCCCCTGCAATAAAGGACACCGTATTACAACATTTCGGGGTAATTATTTATTTAAAAATATTTTATATGGTTAACTATGATTGGTTTTATACTTGGTTAATTTTTTTTGTAGACGAAGTTTGATTTGGATCAGATGTATTAGGATGTACAAGCATTAAATATGTTGACAGAGAGTTTTCATGCCGCTTTGTTAAAAGGTTATCGAGAATGTAAAGCTGACGCAAAAGAATATTTTATGTTAGTCAGAGGGTATGAAGTTATCCCGAGAGCATTAGCCAACCCTCCAGAGGGTATGGAGGTTGATAACTGGAAGAAAGCGGTTGAGTATTTCCAAAACGGACGAACACAGAATTGCTTCAAACAGGAACAAAAAAGTTCATGAAATGCAAACAAACGTGAATCGTGGGGGGTCGAGCTCGTATAACAGTGCTTGCTATAAGAAGGTAACGTACAATACATGTAATTATTTATTTAAAATAGAATCTAATTTTTAAAGTTAAACAGAACCTTAAGAGAGTGGAAACGTTTCGCAAAGCTCATACCGATAGGGATGATGTGTTTGTTACTGTTGAGGCGGAACAACAATATGTAAGTACTTAATTATAATTTTATCATATAATTAAATGTTTATTTATACTTAATTGTTACTTTTGGGAATTACATAGTTGGTTAGTCGAAGAGCTCTTAGAACAAAACCAAGGTGAAAGTGAGTTAACACCCGCTCAAGAAAGGGCCGCTTTTGAGAAAGTATTAGGAGAGCGACGTGGCCATATCAGAGGCATCGGCCGTAAACCTTCTGCTCTCCCACCGATTTCACAGCCGTCCCAACCACCACCACAATCATCACAACCGTCACAGGTAAAACAAGATTATTTAATTTCAATATATGCATGTTGATTTGGTAATTTTTGTTAGTGGTGATTATTTTCTAAAAGCTTTGGTAATTAGTTTTTTGTCCCAAGTGCAACAAATAGCAATGTACTTTGGTTTTTTTGTCTTAGTTTAAAAATAGCGATAAAATACATGTTGATTTGATCATTTTAGTTTTGTAGTGATTATTTGCTAAAAGCTTTGGTAATTGGGTTTTTGTCCCAAATGCAAGAAATAGCAATGTACTTTGGTTATTTGGCTTAGTTTAAAAAATAGAAATGTAGTTTGACATCATAAAATGTATGTTGATTTGGTCATTTTGGTTTTGTGGTGAGTATTTGCTAAAAGCTTTGGTATTTGAGTTTTTGTCCCATGTGCAAGAATTAACAATGTACGTTGATTTTTTGTCTTAGTTTAAAAAATAGCAATGTACTTTGGTGTCATAAAATGCATGTGGATTTGGTAATTGTGTTTTCGTCCCAAGTGCAATAAATAACAATGTACATTTGGTATATCTTGTATTTAAGTGCAAGAAATAGTAAGGTACTTTGGTAGTTTTTGTTTATGTTTGATAATTTAACTTATAATTTATATATGTTGTTATTTATTATGTAGTTGGAAAATCTTCGGACATTACTCAACGACCCGGCATGTAAGGAGGAACTATATTCGTTTTTTCAATCACAGAATAATCAAGGAGGAAATGATGGGAACGAAGATGATGATATGTAGGGAGGAGCTTTATTTTTATGTTATACTTGTTGTCATATTTTGCTACTTGTTAGAATTGTAAAACTTACTTTGCTACTTGTTATAATTGTCAAACTTTTGGTTATTTTATTTTGGTATTAAATTAAATATAACAGTAATTGGTATTTAATTTGACGTTGTTATGTAATTTTTGGTATAGAATTAGTTATAACAGTATTTGGAATTAATTATACCCAAAATTGCTAATATAAAAAAAATGAAAAACATTATTACCAGCGACCCTATTACCGGCGACATAAGTATTACCTGCGACATACTCTTTAGCGGCGACACTGAGTATTACCGGCGACAGGTGCATTAGCGGCGACAATTTGATCAATAGCGGCGACTCTTTACCGGCGACGTGTCGCCGCTATTAGCTTTTGCGGCGACTCCTCGACCCTTACCGGCGACTTTTGTCGCCACTAATTGCTCACTTCCTTGTAGTGAAAAGATTATAAAATTACGAAGGTGCTAGCAGAGAGATGCTGCCATAAAAGGCTTAGACGAGAAAATGAATCGGTCTAATTATCTATTCGGTATTAACGAAAAAGAAAAGTTTGCATCATCTAACAAGTTATCGTTATGAAGACATTTAGCTTGAAAGCCGATGAATTTGATAACTCCAACTAGACCACAATTCGACATCGTATCAAAACACCGAGGAACTACTTACGGAAGAAATCCAGATACACCAGAAGGTGGTATTGCTTTCTGTTATCATAATTTTGAATTAAAATTTTTACTAAAATAAAGGAACTCAGGGATATGACCATGAATTTGTGTATGTATTGTTTACTAGGAAAGTTTCAGCTAATTAACAATACAATAAGGTAGACGCATATATGGTTCTTAGGATTGTTCAGAAGCGGTCCCAAGACATAACTTTAAATTATCTGATCAATTGACTTATTCTTTTAGTCAAAATGGACAGGGTTTTTAATTATTTAACAGAGAAATGAAAACGTTGGAACGTTCAAATAAAATCCATAGAACAATTGAAAGCTTCATCGCCTGAAATTGTCAAATATAACCACGTATATGTTTTTAGGTTTTTCCCTTTTCCCTATAAATAGAGCATGCATAACCTACAACATCAAAACTCATCCTTCATCCAACAAGATGTCTTCTTCAAACCATATTTTCATCGTCTGTGTTCTTTTATTCCTTCACTTTGTCCAAATGGTTATTGGGGATGCTCCACTGTACCACATTTGTTCTACTACTTCAGGTAACTTTACCCGTTATAGTCCTTACGAACATAGCCTCAACAAACTCATGGGGGAGTTATACTACAAAACCTCTCCAAATGGCTTTGGAATGGGGTCGATGGGGCAATACGAAGCTCATACCTCTGGTCTTTCCCTTTGTCGGGGTGATGTCTCACAAAAAGACTGCATGACTTGTGTTGTCAACGCAAGTGCTGAAATTCGCAGACGCTGCCCAAGTAACAAGGCTGGAATCATATGGTATGACCAGTGTCTCTTAAAATATTCCAGTAATGACTTCCTTGGTCAGATAGACAATCAGAATCGCTTGTACATGTGGAACTTAAACAACGTAAGTGATCCAAGCTCATTCAATGCAGAAACCAAGAGATTGTTGAGTGGTTTGTCAAACACGGCTTACAATGATCCAAAAATGTATGCTGCTGGGGCCTTAGACCTTGACGGTTTACAAAAGCTTTATGGGTTGGTTCAATGTACCAGGGATCTTTCAAGTGTTGATTGCAAGACTTGTTTGGATGGTGCGATCAGTGAACTTCCAAGTTGTTGTGACGGGAAACGTGGCGGAAGGGTTCTTGGTGCAAGTTGTAATATTAGATATGAGATATATCCATTTGTTGGTGTTTAATTAACAACGGCACATAGATTATAGTAAGTTTCAGTTGCTTATTATTTTAATTATATTGTCTTAATTTTCGTCAAACGTTGAATAAATAAATAGTCAAATTGTGTAATCAGTCGTTGCATTTGTAAATTGTAATGTATGTTTTCTTTTTAATAAATAAATAAACAAATTGTGTAATCAGTTGTTGCATTTGCTATGTATGTATTATTTGAAACCTTTGGTGGAAAAGCACATTTTTGTCGGCTCCTAATAGCACTGGATCACAGTCTTTCGAAAATTTTAATGGGTACGAACTACTATTTAAAAATCAATTGACCCATTTGCATATTGACATTTTAGAACCGATCTGATCTAAATATAGTTGGTTATTAGATGTTTTTAGTTGGGTTTTAACAACGGTGAAAATATGAATACCATATATTTCACTTCTTTTGTACCGGAAATTGCCATATTCAATTCCCTCGCACATATCAAGTGACCAGACGTCACACATTCACGAATTTCATCATGAACTCAATTGTTACTTATGTTCAGTAACTATTGACTTGGTTTTAGTCATTATGTGAAGTCGGTTGTGAATCACATTCAAACTCGCATTGTTCTGAGATTTTATAATAGTAACCGAGCATTAGGGTCGTTGGTACCCTATGCCTTTGATGAAAGACTTACAAATGTTATTATTACATCACGAGTCCAATACTCATTAGTTGGAATTAATATTCATATGGTGTTATGAATATATTTATGCCACATCCTCTCTCTTGTAGCTTCTTTAATTATTTTAGATATATTTCCCTACCTTGTAGGGCAAACATATTCCCTCATCAAGATTGTTTAAAGGAAGATCCCATAGTCAACATTTCTTTTGCCCTTGAAGTTAGGGTTGGAATTGGGTGTCCCAACTATAACTTTTCTTTTTTCTTTGGGATGATCTACTTTCTTCTTCTTGATGTCTTCCTCCTTGATAGCGAGTACATTAGTAGCAGAGCTACAGGTTCTAGGCTTTGCCATGTTAGTTTTAGCGGTCTTTAACTTGCTATGCGATTCCATGATGGTCCTTTCTAATTTTTTCGTATCTCGCTTTGGAAATTATCCTTCACACATATCAAGTGACTTTTCACATACACATTAATGAATTTCATCATGAACTTACTCATTAATTGTGTTAAGTAACTTTTGAGTTAGTTTTAGGAATGATGTAAAGTCTGTTGTGAACCACATTCAAAATCGTATTTTCAGGAAATTTTGAAATAAGAACTGAGCATTAGGGCCGAAGGTATTCTATTCCCTTGGTGAAAGAGTTACAAATGTTACTATTGCATCACAAGTCCAATACTTAGGAGTTAGAATTAATATTCCTACGGTGTTAAGATATCTTTATGCCATAGTCTTTGTCTTGTAGTCTTCAATTCTTACACATATATTAGGCATCTATTCCTCCCTAGTCTTGTCTCCTGCAGTGGAAATATTGCCTCATCAGGATTGTTTGAAGGAAGTACCTCATAGCCAGCCTTTCTCTTTCCCTTGATGTTAGGTTAGTGTTGGGTTCCCTAACGATATTCTTCCTTTTCACCTTAGGATTGTTGGATTTCTATTTCTTTATATTTTTCTCCCTAATATCCAATACATGAGTGGTGGAGCTAGAGTTTGTAGGCTTGTCCATGTGACTTTTTGATAAAAGATTATTTAGAATGAATAATCTTAACTAGGTTGTAGTGGTCGTCACAAGGATTCCAAATATATATATATATATATATATATATATATATATATATATATATATATATATATATATATATAATGCTGAAATCCGAGTTATAACGAAGAAGTTATGACTTGTCGAAGTTTCGTGACAGAACCGGTACGAAACTGCATGACGTAAATAGTGACTTTACGATAGTGTTGTATTTAGCCTTAGTAATCTAAACGAAAGTCGTAGAATACATTAAACCAAGAGCGTGCATAAAAAGAACGTCTAAATCTGACTTCGTATGAGGAAGTTATGATTTTTCAAAGTTTCGACTTAGCAGTATGCAGCCCAAAGTTCGAATATATGATCGAGTGATTTCTAGTCAAAACAATCTAAATGAGAATCGAAGATCTCATTAATAGTAGCGCAACGGTAAAAAGACAGACAAAAACGGACATCAGATTATGAAGTTATGAATTTCTAACGGAGTTTTCCTATTCCGACTTACTAAAAATAATATAATAAAAATAAAGTCAAAATTAGCCGATAGAGTCTAAACGAAAGTTGTAGAGCATAGTCTCACCTATGCGTGGATATAAAAAACGTCAAAAACGTTTTTGTATGATGAAGTTATGAAATTCTGAAGTTTTTTAATAAATAAAATAAATAAATAAAAATATTAATTCGGAGCTTATCCGAAGTCGTGACGCGTCCGGTCTAATCCACCCAGTACACCCAGCATACTAGGCGTACGCCCAACATAAATTGGGGTTCAGCACACTATAAATAGAACATGAGGGCTACTGATCTTATTTGCTAATTTCCATTCTTTCACCCCTTTTTCTGTCTTCTACTTTGAGAGAAATACCTCCGAAGCCCCGATATCATCTTGACAAACAAAGCAAGTCCCGAAGCCCCGAAGATCCCGAGAAATAGAGTTGTCGAGCCGAAACTCTGCCCGCGAGAAGCCTAGTTTTTTGAAGATATCTCGGTTTCATCGAAGATTATTATTTTAAGAGCCGTAGTGCTGTCCGAGCATCGCCTTATCAAGTGAATGCATACTCCCTTTCATGAACATGATTTAATACAAGTATTGTTTGAATGTATTAAATATATGTTTTGTGTGAGTTATTTGGTGACGTCTGAATTATGTGTTAAAGAACATACCTGATTTTTTATGATAACTAAGGTTAAAGAGTAAAGCTAAGGTTTGTTATAATGGTTATGGGGTAGTATCTCTTTATGAGTACAAACGAGATATATACGGAGAATAGAACTTTAAAATATGTCATTGATCCGGAAGCATGGATTAGACATAATTATTCATCCCTAGTCCGAGAGTATGGATTGGACTTAGTTAATTGTCATTAGTCCGAGAGTATGGATTAAGACTTAGTCAGTTCTCATTAATCCGGGAGTAAGGATTAAGACATAGTCAGTTCTCCTTAGTCAGGGAGTATGGACAGGACATAGACTTTGTCATTAGTCCGGGAGTATGGATTTAGACATAGACCAATTGTCCCTTATCCGGGAGTATGGAATGGTCACAATCATGGACTCGAGATCATGGATTAGATCCGGGAGTAAGAGTTAGAATTTGATGTCCAGGGGCATGGATAGTCTCGTTGAGAGGATTGACAGGGTGGGTAAGAGTTGGTTATATATATATATATATATATATATATATATATATATATATATATATATATATATATATATACATATATATATATATATATATATATATATATACAGAAAATTTTATATTGTGCGAATCTAAATTATATATATATATATATATATATATATATATGTTATAACATTGTGGGATTGAAATCCCTATGTACTCACCAGGTTTTCCAGACCTGACCCACACAATATTTTTGTATCACAGGTATCGATACAAAGACACATTACACTGAGAGATTATAGAGATGTATATCATTAGTGTAGATGAATGTAAGTTTGGTTTATGCTTATGTGTCTGTATTGACCAGGATATCCCAAATGTTTTAAAACGAAGAAAATACATCTCTTCGTAGATGCTTGGATAAAGTATTTATCATGTTTTCTGGGAATAAATTCCGCAACAGTTTTCTTTAAAAGATTACTCTAATTTTAAAACAAAGCATAAACAAATCGGTCTTTTCTGGCCGTGAAATTTGGGGATGTCATAGTTGCTATCAGAGCATTAGTTTAAGCGAACTAGGAATTTGTAGGATTTCTAGACTTAAACTTAGAATGTTAAGTGATGATTGTGAGATGAGTGTCTACCATATTTTAGACACGAGCACTAGTATATTTTAGGAAAGATCCCTAAAATGTTTTTATGTGCTAAATGCTATATGTTTTCCATATATGAAATTGTTTGTTCGGATCTATGGTATGTTGCCGACCGGATCCGGAAACCTTTTGTGTTTAGGATTCTAAACGTACGATTACGATATTAGAGCTAGCATGTAAACGTTTCGTAGTGATAAAGATGATTTGAATATCTATCGTGAATGAGGATCTAACCTTATTCGGTGTGTAGAACAAAAATAGAAAGAACTAGAAGTGGAGTTGGAAATGCGAAGGAAAACAAGAATCAACCACCTGTGATGGAGCAAGTAGTTGTTGCAGCAGCACTTGAGCCAATGACAATGGTTGGGGTACAAGTGATTATTCAAATAATTTTGGATTGTCAAATGGAGGAAACTAGACATCTGCTTCAGTTGAATCGTGAAGAACTTTCAATGCCGATTGAACAACCCGAGTTGAATGAAGGGCAGTCGAAAGGAGGTAACTTCAGTGGGATTGTTGGTCAAGCTAACCCACCGTTAGTTAGACAAAACAACCAAAAGGAAGGAATTGATGGACTTGGATGCAAGTAAAAAGATTTTCTGACTTGCAAACCATCGACCTTCATTGGAAAGGAAGATCCCATCGGAGTCCTGGATTGGATCTCGGAGATGGAGCTGGCCTTCATGACGTGTGGTTGTAGAGGGAAGTTGCAGACCATATTCGTAGTATGTCAGTTCAGAGGTGGCATTGTTCGTTGGTGGAACACTCTGGGGAAGACCCTAAGCCCTAATGAGCCACTACAACTGACTTGGATAGAGTTCTTGTTGCATTTCAAGCACAAGTATTGCTCGGCCCAAAATCTGCTTGAGCTGGAAAACCAATTTCTGACATTAAAGAAGGGAAGTATGACCATCGATAAATACACCAATAACTTCACCGACAAAATGGAGTTTGCTTTGTGTGTTGTCCCAGACGAGCTGACAAAAATCGACAGGTACACAAAGGGACTTCCATGGGAGTATGCGGTGCCAGTGCGTCAGGCACTTACTCTGGAGGCAGCTATCTAGGCTGCCAAGTCTGTTGAAGATATGATTAAGGGAAGAACTGCCAGCAAGGTTGAAGTTGGCGAGAAAAGAAAGTTTAAAGGATCCTCATTGTCCAATGAGAAGAGAAAATTTTCGAAGAAGTTTGAAGAAGAAGCACAATGGTGTGATAAGTGCAAGAGGAAGCACATTGGGAGATGATCTAAAGAAATGGCATGCTTCATATGTGGGAAGACTGGTCATTATGCTAGTGAATGCACAAACAAAAGAGAAGCCTGCTTTAAGTGTGGTGAAGGACACTTCAAGCAAAACTGACCAAGAAGGGAAGAGGTTACAAAGCCAAATGTGTTGTCAAAGCCAAAGGCAAGAGCATTTCAAATGATCATTGATGAAGCAGATGACAATGCAAGGAATCAGGAATAAGGATTTTATATCTAAAGATCAAGTTATAAAATAGCGATGTGAATAGTAACATGTGGTCTAGCCTATTAGAGGCATAGTATAGGGTGAACTTGAACCTCTGTGCAATCGTTTTGAAAATTAATATAAACCCTAGTTTTGTTATCTACTGTTTTAAATGATTGTGTGAGTTTCTTGTGTGGTGACTTGGATTGACTGCGGGACAATACATGGGATGAGTATGAGTAGGTGTGAATGGTAGTAGAGGCCTATACTACCGGAAGCACAAGACTCGCGCTTGGATCAGGGAAAGTCATAAGGTTACCAAGAAGCTAGTGATTGGTCTCGTTTTATTCAAGTATGTCGTTACCATCGTTTCGGTAATGACTAATGAGATGATTGTTATTATGAGCCTAGTGGTCATATCGAATTGATTCCGACTACGATGAGTTTGTTATGTAGTTCATCCTAAGGGGGAGATAATTGTAACGCTCGAAGATCTGGCCTAGTCAATTTAGGGACGATAAGAATCAAAAATGAATTTTTGATAAAAGATTATTTAGAATAAATAATGTTAACTAGGTTGTAGTGGTCGTGACAAGGATTCCGGATATATAAAGAATGCCGAAATCCGAGTTATAACGAAGAAGATATGACATGTCGAAGTTTCGTGACAAAACCAGTACGAAACTGCATGATGTAAATAGTGAATTTACGATAGTGCAATATTTAGTCTTAGTAATCTAAACGAAAGTCATAGAATACGTTAAACCGAGAGCATGCATAAAAAGAACGTCTAAATCTGACTTCGTATGAGGAAGTAATGATTTTTCGAAGTTTTGACTTAGCGGTATGCAGCCCAAAGTTCGAATATGAGATCGAGTGATTTCACGCCGAAACAATCTAAACGAGAATCTAAGATCTCGTTAATAGTAGCACAAGGGTAAAAAGACAGACGAAAACGGACATCAGATGAAGAATTTATGAATTTCTAACGGAGTTTTCCTATCCCGGCCTACTAAAAATAATATAATAAAAATAAAGTCAAAATTAGCCGACGAAGTCTAAACGAAAGTTGTAGAGCGTAGTCTCACCTACGCGTGGATATAAAAAAACGTCAAAAACGGAGCCTGTATGCTGAAGTTATGAATTTCTAAAGTTTTTAAATAAATAAAATAAATATATTAATTCGGAGCTTATCCGAAGTAGTGACGCGTCCGGTCTGATCCACCCAGTACACCCAGCGTACTAGGCGTACGCCCAACGTAACTCTTGACAGCGGAGTACACCCAGCGTACATGTCGACAGTGGAGTACATCCAGCATACTCTTTGAGTACGCCCAACATAAATCGGGGTTCAACACCCTATAAATAGAACACGAGAGTTGCCGATCTTATTTGCTAATTTCCATTCTTTCACCCCTTTTTCTTTCTTCTACTTTGCGAGAAATACCCCCAAAGCCCCAATTTCATCCCGACACCCGAAGCAAGTCTCGAAGCCCCGAGGATCCCAATAAATAGAGTGGTCAAGCCGAAACTCTGCCCGCGAGAAGCCCGGTTTTTTTAAGATATCCCAGTTGCATCGAAAATTATTATTTTAAGAGTCGTAGTGCTGTCCGAGCATCGCCTTATCAAGTGAATGAATAGTCTCTTTCATGAACATGATTTTAATGCAAGTATTGTTTGAACGTATTAAGTATATGTTTTGTGTGAGTTATTTGGTGATGTCTGAATTATGTGTTAAAGAACATACCTGATTTTTTATGATAACTTAGGTTAAAGAGTAAACCTAAGGTTGATTATAATGGTTATGGGGTAGTATCTCTTTATGAGTACGAGCAAGACATATACGAAGAATAGAACTTTAAAGTATGCCATTGATCTGGAAGCATGGATTAGATATAATTATTCGTCCCCTCTTCGAGAGTATGGATTTCACTTAGTTCATTGTCATTAGTCCGAGAGTATGGATTAAGACTTAGTCAGTTGTCATTAATTCGAGAGTATGGATTAAGACATAGTTAGTTGTCCTTAGTCCGGGAGTATGGACAGGACATAGGAACTATCATTAGTTCGGGAGTATGGATTTGGACATATACCAATTGTCCCTTATCCAGGACTATGGAATGGGCACCATCATGGACTCGAGAACATGGATTAGATCCGGGAGTAAGAGTTAGAATTTGATGTCTATGGGTATGGATAGTCTTGTTGAGAGGATTGACGGGGTGGGATAAGAGTTGGTTATATATATATATATATATATATATATATATATATATATATATATATATATATATATAGAGAGAGAGAGAGAGAGAGAAAAATTTATTTTGTGCAAATTCTAAATTATATATATATATATATATGTGTGTGTGTGTATGTGTGTGTTATAACATTGTGGGATTGAAATCCCTATGTACTCACCAGGTTTTCCAAACCTGACCCACTCAATATTTTTGTATCATGGGTATCGATACAAAGACACATTACACTGAAAGATTAAAGTGATGTATATCATTAGTGTAGATGAATGTAATTTCGGTTAATGCTTATGTGTCTGTATTGACCAGGAAATCCCAAATGTTTGAAAACGAATAAAATACATCTCTTCGGAGATGCTTGGATAAAGTATTTATCATGTTTTCTGGGAACAAAATCCGCAGCAATTTTCTTTAAAAGATTACTCTGATTTTAAAACAAAGCATAAACAAATCGGTCTTTTCTGGCCGTGAAATTTGGGGATGTCACAGTTCTAACAGTCTTTAACTTTCCATACAACTCCATGATGGTCCTTTATAAGTTGTTCATATTAAAACTAAGGATGAATTGATTATATGAACCAGTCAGAAAGTTGATGAAAATATCCACAGCCAACCCCGACCAAATGAAAAGTGTAATTGCTCTAGTTTGTCAATGTATGATTTCATTTAATACAAGTACACTGAAATTTGCTCCCTCCTGCAACTTACATCCCATCAAGGCTCCTATATCAAATCACTTCTGTCTGGCTTGCTCTTAAAACATTTCCTTGAACTCATGGGCCATGTCGAATGCCCCAAATGTCTCAAAGTTCTTTTGAATCTTGTAACATCCCAAAAATAGTAGCAAAAATTTTCATTTTTATAACCATCAAATCAATACATCAAGTGTTTCAAAACTAATCCTAGTAAAACTGTATCACAATCATCAGAGTAGAGTAATATTAATCATCGGTGCGCTATCATATGAGGATGTTGTACAGTCAAACCGAGCCATTCCCTTTGGAACTAGAAGTACCTGAAAATGATTAAACCACAAACCGTAAGCACAAAGCTTAGTGAGTTCCCCAAAACACCACATACCAAACAATAGGCACAACCCGACATAGAAATAGGACCAGCCCAACATGCAAGTGGGCCAAGTCCAACGTCCATACCAATGGGCCCAGTCCAACATGCATACCAATGGGCCCAACCCAACACATCAATGGGCCCAACCCAACATACACATGCAAGAGACACAAAGACATCAAGCATCCTACACAATATAGTGAGAAGACCTACCTGTCTCACATAATCAGATAAAGAACAAGTCAAAGCTCCGCAAAAGATACTACCATACTCCCATAAAAACATATCAAGTCCAACCTTAGTCCACACACTAAAACCATCAATCTTGACCAAAAGTCAACCCATCTAAACAAGTCAATGGTCAAAGTCAAAGTCAACATCCAACAATATCAACCAATGAGCCTCACGTCGTGACCAGCCTTGGTCACATTGTGAGAACTCACTCAG
Organism: Lactuca sativa; assembly: GCF_002870075.4. Lineage (NCBI taxonomy): Eukaryota > Viridiplantae > Streptophyta > Magnoliopsida > Asterales > Asteraceae > Lactuca > Lactuca sativa. The sequence goes on along the minus strand of NC_056631.2, from coordinate 217,840,731 downwards.
CCCGATTCCAACTCGTCTCGCTCCAACTCAGCCAGCTCGGTTACAGACAACCCACTCAGCAAGCATCACGACATGAACCCTCCTTGGTCACATCGTGAGAACAACAGGACATTGAATCCATGACCTAGATGATGTTTAATGACAATGAATCCAATGGAATACTCAAACACATCCATGATGGTAGAATGTTGCATAAACTTGAATTTTAGGGGATTTTGGGGAAAATGTGATGACATCAATGGATTTTATCCATTAAGGTATAATTATTGAGCAAATTAAGTTCATAACCATGAATGGATGCTATTAGAATGATTTAGATCCACAATATTAAGTGTAGATTGTGTTGAATCATAAAAAGTGACCCTCTTGAACTTCAGTTACCGTGACCTCCAATATGTCACCGTAGTCAAACCGCTTCATCAGCAATCATCAACTGCAGTCTCTATCCACCGCAGTCTTTATCTAGATTACTTTTACTTTGTCTTTTCTATAATACACTCTATTGTCCAGTATGCCTTGCATGGCTACTCTTAGAGTTGTAATATAGTGATATCTGTGAGTCTCTATAAATAGATCTCATTTTCATGTAATGCAAGAAACATATCACATCTAATTCTAATACACATCTCAGAAGTTCTCTTTCTATCTTTCTTATTCTCTCTTCTTACTCTCATAATCAATCACAATCTCTCTTCAGAGCAAGTCTTTTGTGACTTAATAACTAAGTTTGATCATACTCATTAACTTGGTTTGAATGCATTCCTCGTTATGACTCATCTTATGTGTATACTTGATATAACAACTGTTGTTATTTACATTTCTTTACTTTTCCGCAACTAACACTCTAACATCTAACTCTAAATATTATTGTTGAGATTTTAGATCCTTCGATATTAACTATTCCGCAATATACTTGTTCTAACGTTTGTTCAAGTGTGTCTCAAAGTTTTTCTCTCAACAATTGGTATCAGAGCCATAGTGGTTGCTTTTTGAAAATCGGAACTCTGATTTTTCGAAAAGCCTTCTATACCACTGAAGCTCATTTCTAAACCAAAAAATTGCACAATCGTTATCACTGAATGTTTCCAACAGTGTTGGTGGTTCTAATCGAGCCCCAATACTGGTTGCAAATGAATATCATCAATGGTTACAAAGAATGGAAAGATACTTAAGGAGACTTGGTAGAGATGTATGGCGATCCGTAGAAGAAGGACCACATGTTCCAGTCCTTACACCAGTCCAAACTGACTGGGCCACAGCAAGACTAGGAGGAGGTCAACCAGCTTTGAACCGTCCCACCAAGGATGATCTCGATAAGATGGAAAATGATGCTATTGCTTTTTATGAAATCTCCTGTGGAGTTGCTCCTGACAACTTCGATATTATCATAAATTCCAAATCAGCAAAAAAGATCTAGGATGTTCTCAAAAATTTTTACGAAGACTCAGAGCAAGCTCAAGACAAGAAGCTCACAACTACACTCAATGAGTTCAACAACTTCAAAGCTCACACTGGCGAAAGTTTGGAAGACTCCTTCAAAAGATTCAACCTGATTGTCACAAAGTTATCCAATGCGGGCACCGTCCGCAGTAACCATGAAACAAATCTTCAGTTCCTTAATGGTTTGGGAAGACATTGGACTACAGCCAAAATGATAGTCCATGGTGATGGAAAGATTCATTCCTTGTCACTCTACAAACTCTATGGGGAACTTCAAGCACAGGAATCCACCGTACTTAAAGAATGTGTTGATTTTGGTGGACCTCTTGCTCTCATAGTACAAACCTCACATACTCAATCCTACCCTTCCTCGTATGACACCTCACCACAATCATATGATGTTGATTCAGAATACGATGATGATGAAGAATTTCAAAAGGCAATCGCTCCCGTCAGCAAACAATTCAATCGACTACCACATCACTCCTTTCGCAAAAATCAACAATTCAACAAACCACCCTTCAACCGTAACTTCAACCCACAAACAAATCACTCACATTACCCTAAAAGTTCTCATCCACCACCGCAATCTCACAATGCTCAGCCAAAGGAAGCACCGCAGCCAACTCCAACCTTTGACTCTGGAACTCCCACAAATGACAAGACCAATGTTGTAGTTTGTCACAAATGCAACAAAGAAAATCATTTTGCAAGAGACTGTAAGGCCAACGTAGTTAAAGACAGAGCATTCTACCTTAGAATGGATCAAGAGATGGAAGAAAAGGATAAAGCAAGGGCATACGTAGCCCATGTTAAAAGAGACCACCAAGTATGGTCATCCGGAGATGAAGATGAAGCCATCAACAGTGTAAATGGCAAATGGAAAATCTGCATGTTCGCAACTGTGGAGGATGATGGGTCTACAAAGATGGACAAAAACTAATGCTACATGGCTAAGGATGGAACTCTTAGCATTGTTGAACAGGTAAAACTCATGATCCAAACTCTAAATTATAGCATGCTTGATTATCAACCTTACATAGATAATCTTAATGACACATGTGCTGCCATCCATACAGACTATAACAAAGCCTTAGATGAGAAGAACATTGCGTCCCAGGAGATGTTCCATGTGAGAGGAAGACTGGACAACAAAAGACTCAAAATGGTTGTGTTAGAAAGAGATTTAGATTTAGAAAAAGATGCTAGAATGTTGAGTGAAACCCACTTAGTGATAGCTTTGAATCAGAGAGATTTAGCTCAAACTGAAATTGTACGTTTAAATCTTTTAATCCAAAAATCGTTCAATGAAAGTGAAGCTATTGAAAATTTGGTAAACAATGGAACAGTGGACAATACATGATGGGTTTTAGCCATAAGAACTTTCCTATGTGCGCATGCAAAACCCTAATGCTTGGATCTAGGCTTTCTAATAAACATTCTTTGAATCCAAGACTTCTAATTACTAATTAGGTTAAACAAGAACATTAAAACAGATCTAGAATCATACCTTTGAGTTCCTTGTTGATCTTGAGGTCTTGGAGCTTCTAGAGTCACAAGTGTCACTCCTCTAATGGCTTACAAACACCAATAGCAATAAGAATGATTTAGGAGAGAGGAGAGGGGTGGAATTCGACCAGAGGTTCCTTGCTTTAGGTCAAGTGTCGAATTCCATCAGCCATGGGGTCTATTTATACTTGCAGACTCCTTAAGGATTACAGATAAGTCCCTATCAGATAATCTTCTCTTAAGGCTATCCAAATCCATTCCTAGATAAGTATATGGACGATTTAAGCTTTCCTAAAGCTCTTAGAATCCGTCCAAACCATATCCAAAAGGATTTACAGTTCAAAGCTTAACTATCAAACAATTGACAGTTTATACCCCTTTATTCAATTAATCTCTTTAAGTCACCAAATTAATTCTAATTAATTCTATGACTTATATTAATCAAATAACAATATATTATTCATTATATTATTCACATAATATATTAATAATATTTACTCTCTCTTAATAAATCATCCTATCAAGTTGCTATGGTGAAGGCAACCCAAAAGGACCATGCACAACCGGATATAGTTACAGCCTTAGACACTATTCCAACAGTCTCCCACTTGGATAAGTCTAGTAACTATACAAGTACAATTCGGTTTGCAATCGTAGCTCTCAAAGACGCTGTCAACTCTGATCTAATCAATCTTGTCCTTTAGATAAGGGAACGTACAGTCCTCTGTTAGATATCATGCTGACAATCCTATGGAATGGTTAGTCAAGCATTTAGGTTTCTCGATCTCTGATTTATTTGACATAGAACTTAATCGAACACATCAATTCAGTTCTGACCGGGCCCGGCACATAAGTCAAATCAAATCATCGAGCGGCCGAGATATTACTTTTACCTTCTTAGATAAAAGTTACAGATAAACTTCGACTTATATGCATTTACTTATTCATTTACCAACTATACACAACAATACGTTTTATAACACCAAGTTACTGATGCGTTTTCGCATTATCAATGTACAATCAAATAACAAATAATAAACCATATATCTAGGTTTTAAGACTATATGATATTATCGTCTTGCGATCACCTTTTATATCTTATTCCATAAGGTGATTCCAGCAAGCGTGGGTTTATTCCAATGCTCAAAACTAGTTCATAAGCACTCATGAACGTTGCAGCAATCCTTTGCTATGTCTAACACCATTTAGACACTCTACACACCAATTTCATGACAATCTTCTTTCATATCTACTCCCAACATATGAACGATTGTGGACCATTTGAATAATTCGATTATTCCTAATAACCTCAATTATTCTGGAAGTCAAAACATGCAAAGTGAAACAATAGCTAAACAATTAACATAAGATAGTAACATTACTCATAAATAAAACTCCTTTATTTAATCATCAAATGTCAATTACATTTATCTATTACACGTTTCTAATACTATCTAATCTATGCTAATATCATCCTTCAGCCCAATACTCCTAGCATGCTGCAAGTGCTTAACCCTACTCAGTCCCTTCGTAAGCGGATCTGTTGGGTTATCTTCTGATGATATCCTCTTAACTACGAGTTGTCCTTCTTCTACACGATGTCTGATGAAGTGATATTTTCTGTCGATATGTCTTGATCTACCATGATCCCTCGGTTCCTTGGTTAAGGCAACCGCACCTTCGTTATCACAGAAAATCTCCATTGGCTCCTTTATGGCAGGTACGACTCCAAGATCACCGATGAAGTTCTTTAGCCATATTGCCTCCTTCGACGCTTCGCTCGCTGCAATGTACTCTGATTCGCATGTTGAATCAGCTACGGTTTCCTGCTTGGAACTTTTCCAAGTCACTGCTCCTCCATTTAGGGTAAAGACCCAGCCCGACTGCGAACGGTAGTTGTCCCTGTCGGTTTGAAAACTGGCGTCACTATACCCTCGCACCTTCAAGTCATCACTTCCCCCGAGGACTAAGAACCATTCCTTTGTCCTCCGAAGGTACTTAAGGATATTCTTCACCGCAATCCAATGTGCTTTGCCAGGATTCCCTTGATATCTGCTAACCATGCTCAAAGCGAAGGCTACATCAGGGCGAGTACAAGTCATAGTGTACATGATTGAGCCAACTGCGGAAGCGTATGGTACTCGGCTCATTTCTGCTATCTCAGCTTCGGTACTCGGACTTTGAGTCTTACTCAATTTGGCATTACTTTGTATCGGTAGTTCTCCCTTCTTTGAGTTTTCCATACTAAAACGTTTCAGTACCTTCTCCAAGTAAGTGTTCTGACTAAGTCCAATTAGTCTCTTACTTCTTTCTCTTATTATCCTTATTCCCAAAATGTAAGAAGCTTCTCCGAGGTCCTTCATAGCGAAGCACTTCCCGAGCCAGGACTTAACTTCCTGCAGAGTCGGGATGTCGTTTCCTATGAGCAATATGTCATCGACATATAGGACGAGAAAGCTTACTATACTCCCACTGGCTTTGACATACACACAAGATTCGTCTTCGCTTCGTACAAATCCAAACTCTTTGACTTTCTCATCGAAGCAAAGATTCCATCTGCGAGACGCTTGTTTAAGTCCATAAATGGACTTCTCAAGCTTACACACTCTATCCGGATGCTTCGGATCCACAAACCCCTCTGGCTGAGCCATGTAAACATCCTCAGCCAGCTTTCCGTTAAGGAAAGCGGTCTTGACATCCATTTGCCAAATCTCATAATCATGAAATGCGGCAATTGCTAACATCACTCTAATAGATTTAATCTTCGCAACTGGTGAGAAGGTCTCATCATAGTCAACTCCGGGAGTTTGAGTAAAGCCCTTCGCAACCAATCGTGCTTTATATGTGTGTATGTTTCCATCCACGTCGGTCTTCTTCTTGAAGATCCATTTGCACCCAACGGTCTTACGTCCGGGCACGTAATCAACCAAATTCCAAACTTGGTTGTCATACATGGACTGGATCTCGCTATCCATTGCCTCTTTCCATTTTGCAGACTCCGGGCCTGCCATGGCTTCCTTATAGCTATTAGGTTCATCAAGATTTACTAGTGTACCATCACTAATATACGTGTCCCCTTCGGTAGTAATATGAAAACCATAAAACTGGGGTAGAACTCTAACTCTATCGGAACGTCTAAGAGGTAATGATTCGTCAATCGGTTCAACCGGAGTTTCCTCCTCGGGTTGAGTGCCAGCGGTAGAGGTTCCTTCATCTATCGACTCTTGAATCTCTTCAAGTTCGATTTGCCTCCCACTGTCTCCTTGGCTTATGAGTTCTCGCTCTCGGAAAACTCCTCTCCTTGCAACGAAGACAACATTGTCCTTCGGTCTATAGAAGAGATATCCAAAGGATGTCTGCGGGTAGCCGATGAAAATACATCGCTCACTTCGAGGTTCAAGCTTGTCGTGAGTATCTCGTCTTACGAAAGCCTCGCAACCCCAAACCTTGATATGTGCCAACGAGGGAGCTTTCCCTGTCCACATCTCGTGAGGTGTTTTGGCAACCTTCTTAGTAGGGACTCGGTTAAGGATATGGGCGGCAGTCTCTAAGGCATACCCCCAAAAAGAGATTGGTAGCGAAGCACGACTCATCATAGAGCGAACCATATCCAATAAGGTTCGATTACGCCTTTCTGCCACACCATTCAACTGCGGTGTCCTAGGAGGCGTCAATTGTGAAACTATTCCACACTCCTTGAGATAATCGTGGAATTCAAGACTTAGGTACTCTCCTCCTCGATCGGATCGAAGCATCTTGATTTTCCTGCCCAATTGATTCTCCACTTCATTCTTGAACTCTTTGAACTTTTCAAAGGTGTCTGACTTTTGCTTGATTAAGTAGATATACCCATATCTACTATAGTCATCGGTAAAAGTCACATAGAAGCGGTTCCCATCCTTCGTGGTTGATCTAAACGGTCCACACACATCGGTATGTATTAGGTCCAATAGACCCTCGCCCCTATCACATGTGCTCGTGAAAGGCGACTTAGTCATCTTTCCAAGCAAACAAGACTCGCATGTGTCATCTTCCCTAAGGTCGAATGACTCCAACACTCCATCCTTTTGGAGTTGGGCTATGCGTTTCTTGTTGACATGTCCAAGACGACAATGCCACAAGGATGCTTTATCCATACTAGTGGAAGAATCAATATTTAAAACATCATTTCCTAAGTTATCAACAATCATAACGGTTTCATATATTCCATTACATGGTATAGCTTCAAAGTAAAAGACACCATTTAGATAAGCCAAAATAGAACCATTCTCATTATTAAAAGAAAATCTAAATCCTTGTCTATATAAACCATGAAATGAAATGATGTTTCTTGCCATTTCTGGCGAATAGCAACAATTGTTCAAATCTAAAACTAAACTATTCCTAAGCACTAAGGAGTACACTCCAATCTTGGTCACAGGCGACGATCTTCTGTTCCCCATGATTAGATTGATCCTTCCTTGCTCCACATCCCTACTTCTTCTTAGTCCCTGCACATTAGAACAAATGTGATAACCACAACCGGTATCAAGGACCCAAGAAATAGCATGATTAGAATCGTTAGATTTGATTGTATATATACCTGCGAAAGATGGCTTGATCTTTCCTTCTTTGATTGCTTGCAGGTAATCCGGGCAGCTTCTCTTCCAATGTCCTATCTTGTGGCAGTGGTGGCACTCTGCCTCCTTCGGGTTAGAGCAGGGCTTGGCGGGATCAACTTTGGTCCCACTAGAAGAGGCACCATCTCGGGTTTTCACCTTGCGATAGTTCTTGGATGAAGCTTTCCTCTTCTTTCCCTTCCCTTGTCCAATAGCCAAGACAGGAGCAGCGGGCGGATTGGGAGTGGGTGCAACAGACTTGTCCTTGAAGTTGCTCTCAGCAACCCTCAAGAGACCTTGGAGCTTGCTTAGGGTGACCTCTTCTTTGTTCATGTGGTAGGTCATCCTAAATTGGTTGTACATCGGAGGCAAAGAGTGAAGCACCATGTCGATCGCCAAATCCTCACCGAAGTCAACATTTAACTTGCGAAGGCGGTCGACATACCTTTGCATCTTTTGCAAGTGCACGGTAAGAGATTCTCCATGACCCATCTTCGCGGAAATCATGTTGGTGAAAATCTCGTACCTCTCTTGTCTCGCGTTTTGGTGGTACCTCTCCAATAAGTCTTGATGCATCTCGTACGGGTACATGTCCTCGTAGGACTTTTGGAATTCGGAGTTCATGGTGGCGATCATGATGCAATGTACCTTCGTTGCATCTCGCTCATGAGTTTCAAAGGCGGTGATTTCGGCGGGAGTAGCAATTTCGGGGTTGATTTTCTCGAGCTTCTCATCGAGGACATACTCCTTATCCTCATAGCGAGCAATGGTGCGAATGTATCTTATCCATTCGCTAAAGTTCGTTCCATCGAAGGTGACCTTTTGGCAAAGGCTCATCAATGTGAAAGAACTAGCAGCAGCGTTGTTTGCGTTCGACATCTACAATTAGAAAAGGACAAAGATAGATTAGAATAAGAATCCCTAATTATCACCCAATAAGAAAATTAGGGCTAGGATCCAACAACAACATTTACATACTAGAAAAGGGATGCCGTAATCTAATATGCAAATAAATTGAAGGTAAGTGAATGACGATTCACTAATTCTCCACCACAAAAACCTAAACTATTAGTCCTAAGTGTTTTTGAGAATTCCTAGGTTCGGATGAGATTCATTGAAACTATTCAATGGCATGTTTAAATCTCGATATGCCCCTCTTGTTTGTGACTGGGATGCCGAGGATCACAAAGCGGGTGTGAATTACCATGCAAATTCACATGGTGCCTTCATTGTAACGATCACCTATTCGATGTGCCGGTAAACCACACACGCTCCATCGAACTATGATAAACAATGAATCACCCTTTGCCACCTTCGCTTAGAACCAATTAGTGTGCCGGTAAACCACACACGCTCCACCAACATCTTAGCAAGGTGCAAAGTGTAATTTCATGGGATTGCATCAATTCACTTTTCCTAAAGTAACTAGGATTGGGAAATTTTTTAAAATATGTGTAGTTACTTGTATTTCTTATTATACTTTTAATGAGAGGATGAGGTTGCCCTATCCTACCCGTTCGGCTAACGACCCTCCACCAATCAAGCAAGCGGTGGGTGTGAGTGTACACCCATTAAGCGCCATTTTATAGGCCGCAACCTTATACCCACCTTATAGATCGGCTTCGTGAATGAGGCCTACTAACGGTAAGACTAGCATTTAGTTATACATATATATATTATTCTAGTAATATCATATTAGTATAGGGTTGTATTTTAAAACTTTTAAAATCTAGGGTTTGAAATTTAAGTTGTCTAAATTAAAACTTTTAATCACAAAAGTAAATTTCAAAACATGAGGGTAGGTTTTAAACATTTAAAACATGGAGGATCAAATAACAAATAATTCCAATTAACAATTAATATCCTAATTATCTATATTTGATTTATTCAAGATTTCTTTTAAGATAATTACCAAAATAATTAAAATAATTAATTAATTATCATATAAGGAAATTAAATATTTAATTAGTTGATAATTACCCTTAACTAGATCAAGATAATAGTTATATTTATCAGAAAAACGAATTAATGTTGATCTAATTAGTTTATGGTAAGTTAAGATAAGATAAACACAAAGAAATCCCGAATCTGGCCATTCCTGACGCCTGGACTCGCCGAGTGCACAAATGGACTCGCCGAGTCAGGCCTACTCGCCGAGTCCACTTTGAGACTCGCCGAGTCCATGACTCAGAAACCAAAAATTCGAATTTTGCAGGTTTGTTTCAGTTAATCAAGCAACAATTTACAGAAAACCAAGCTAGGCTCTGATACCACTGATGGGTTTTAGCCATAAGAACTTTCCTATGTGCGCATGCAAAACCCTAATGCTTGGATCTAGGCTTTCTAATAAACATGCTTTGAATCCAAGACTTCTAATTACTAATTAGGTTAAACAAGAACATTAAAACAGATCTAGAATCATACCTTTGAGTTCCTTGTTGATCTTGAGGTCTTGGAGCTTCTAGAGTCACAAGTGTCACTCCTCTAATGGCTTACAAACACCAATAGCAATAAGAATGATTTAGGAGAGAGGAGAGGGGTGGAATTCGACCAGAGGTTCCTTGCTTTAGGTCAAGTGTCGAATTCCATCAGCCATGGGGTCTATTTATACTTGCAGACTCCTTAAGGATTACAGATAAGTCCCTATCAGATAATCTTCTCTTAAGGCTATCCAAATCCATTCCTAGATAAGTATATGGACGATTTAAGCTTTCCTAAAGCTCTTAGAATCCGTCCAAACCATATCCAAAAGGATTTACAGTTCAAAGCTTAACTATCAAACAATTGACAGTTTATACCCCTTTATTCAATTAATCTCTTTAAGTCACCAAATTAATTCTAATTAATTCTATGACTTATATTAATCAAATAACAATATATTATTCATTATATTATTCACATAATATATTAATAATATTTACTCTCTCTTAATAAATCATCCTATCAAGTTGCTATGGTGAAGGCAACCCAAAAGGACCATGCACAACCGGATATAGTTACAGCCTTAGACACTATTCCAACAATACATACAACTAGGGTTTGTCAAATGGATATCCTACCGCAATGGATTCCTCTCCACGGTTCAACAAAGACAGACCATATGTCCCTCCAGATCGAGAATTTCATTTCCCATTCAATGACAAGACTTTTCCCGAAGATATCAAAACTCACTTCGGTAGGCTGCACAATCTAAGCAACAATTGTGTCATTGAGGAAATTGTGCCTAAGGCTTCGGATCACACAAGTGATCAAACTCCTTTCAGTGGCACTACTTTCTCAAATTCTCAAAACTCATCCGTAGTTGATGAAGAAATTATCATTGAGGATACTGAAGTCTCTAAAGACTTTCCATCTCTATCCTCAAACCGTAGTGTTCCTCACTGTAGTCAAAAGTCCCACATAAGTCCCACATAAGTCCCACTGAAGTCCCTACTAAGACTTACTCTGTGGTCATCAAGTCATCCCTACCGCAGTCTTCGAACAAAAGTTCTGCCTCACTTCAAGCAATTCATCATGAACTACCCATAGATAACTTTGAAGTAGGTCAGTGTTCTCAAATCCTAGAATCCACAAGCTCAGATGACTCAAGCCCACGGTTTCATAAAATTTCAAAGGATTCTAGAAAACCACAGTTGAATAATAGAGACTGCGGTTCACGAAAATCCTTAGCTAAAAAGTCTTTCAAAGAAGAAATTTGCTCCCAAGGGACAAATAGACAAATGTCTTCAAAAAACAAAAGACATGTTGGATCTCAAAAATCTAGAAGTCTAGAAAAATTTGTTTTCTCTCACTACTTTTCAAAAAACCCTACTCCCAAGAAAACATCCAAAAAGGAATGTACAGTTTCAACAATCATTCCTAATTTATCCGACTGAATTCAAAAGGGTGCCAAGTCTTTTCAAAACGGTGTTTTTCAAATCTATTCCTCAGATGATCCAAAATGGAAATGTATTTTACCCACTCCAACACATATAAAGTCATGTCAAACTTTTCACAAATGGAAGGGTATTTTACCAAATCCAACAAAAAGGACATAAAGATCCACACATGCTAAACCTTTCTCAAAACAAACTTTTTAGAAAACTAATGTCAAATCTTTTCAACCTCAGTCTAGTCAAAAGGCAAACAACTCTTCCTCTAGACCGATGTAACGCCCGGGTTTCAGGGCTAAGCATTTTTGTCAATGTAATAGTCTAGGTCAACTCTTGTAACTCTTTTTTTGAAGTAATAAAAATGAAATATTTGAGTATTATGTGAATTATGTGTATTTATGCGCTTATAATTTAATTATAAATGTATGATTAATAAATAATAAAAATAAGCGTCAAAATTAAAGTATAAGATAATCCCGATATCTCTACATAAAGTTGTAGAATATGTCTCAAGGTTTTCGTACATATAAAGAATGCCGAAATCCGAGTTATAACGAAGAAGTTATGACCCGTCGAAGTTTTACGGCAAAACCGGCACGGCACCGGGAAGCGTAAATAGTGAATTTACGATAGAGCGAGATTTAGCCTTAGCAATCTAAACAAAAGTTGTAGAATATGTTAAACTAAGAGCGTCGATAAAAAGAACGCCCAAATCTGACTTCGTATGAGGAAGTTATGATTTTTCTAAGATTCGGCTTAGCAGTGCACGACCCGAAACTCGAATTTTAGTTCGAGCGGTTTTTGGCCTACGCAACCTAAATGAGAGTTGAAGATCTCATTAATAGGAACTCAACGGTAAAAAGATGGACGAAAACGGAGTTCGTATGAAGGAGTTACGAATTCTTCGCGGTCATTTAACAGTCTAAAGGCCTCCTACTGTTAAATTTGAGATCGGTCAAGAATTAGCTGACGGAGTCTAAACGAAAGTTGTAGAGTACGTCTTCACCTACGCGTGGATATAAAGAACGTCAAAAACAGAGTTCGTATGAACGAGTTACAAATTATAATAACATATTTACGTATTAAAATAAAGTATAAATCATGTATACGTACACATATATATACATATGTATATATCATTAGAAAGGTATCGACGATGCGGTCACTATAAGACTAATGTTGAGTTCTTTTGACATTAGTTTAGTACAAATATCATTAAATCCATTTATAATAGTATTATAGAGGGGTGTTTAGTTGTTTATATAACTAAAAGGTCATTAAGTAATTATGGAGGGTAGTTTTTGAAAATTCAATTAGTATAAATAAGAGCCTTGGGCTCTCATATTTCTTGCACCATTCTCTTGATTCAAGAGTCTTTCTCTCCTTATCCCCCGAGCATTTCGGTCCCTCGTGATTCGACTTCTCTTTCTGTAGCTTAGTATAGTAAGGTGAGCGCTGAAGCGCTGCACGAATCTTTCTTAGAAAGATTCAGCGACGAAGTTCTGCCCCTGCAGAGCCCGACTCCTAGCTAAAACCCCCTTGTAAGTAAGTTATGTTTATCTTATTTTAATATAGCTTATATTTAAAATTAGTATTGTTATTATGAACTTATAATAAATATTTGAGGTATTATTATAACTTATATAAGTGTCGTTATAATATTTTTTTTAACTACTCGCGGTACGGGGAATCTGGTTTAAAGGGCCGCATAGGGTTGTTGGATTTCAGAAGTGCTATATGCGAAAATGGTCCTGCCCTCCGGTGTTTTATGTCTGGCCCCTGTCTGTACATAGTGGTTGGAAAATATTGTTTAACGCTTATATAATAATAATAATACTAAGACTAATAGTTGGTCACGGTAAATATTAGACTAAAATTTAGCGATAATAATGTTAGGTTTCGTCGAAGGAAAATAGAATCGTTAGAAGCAAGCGCTGCCCGATTTTGGAATCATCACCTTAACAAGTGAGTGCATAGTTACTTTCAGCTTACACATAGATATGAAGTATTTTATATAAATTACGTGCTATATGTGCATATTATCTGAATACTTGCTATCTATGCTAGATGAACATTGTTATACATGTTTTCAATGATTTAAACTGTATATGTATTTTATATCTACGAAAATGTTGGGGTAAAACATGGGTAGATGTAATAGCTGATGTGTGATAAAATGATGAGAGGCCTCGTTGTTGATGTTGTTGATTCTGTCATCTAGCGGAGTATGGATGACGACCACGGACTCTTCTAGACAGTCCAGTGGAACGCTAGCAGGCTCGCAACCTGTAGGTGTTTGTGAACGATGTGTTCACCGGTGTACTCCATCCCCCACATGGTTGCCTTTAGGACATTTATTGCTGAGGAATCCCCTTAGCAGTAGTGTCCGTCCCGATGATGATCCTTAGGCTAGGTCCCTTATGATAGGTGTTTAGGGACGTAAAGTGAGGATAACGGGAACGAGTAATCGGGTTATTGTTGATTGAATTAATAAACTTATTTATTGTGGGTTGAAAACCCTATGTGCTCACCAGGCTCCCAAGCCTGACCCACTCAGTTTTATGTATTACAGGTAGTGGCGCATGAGCATAGGTGTGATGTTTTGGACGAGGGATTACGGATATAGGCCTGTAGATATGAAATAATGTAGTAAGGCTTATATTGTACTGTTTATGCTTTTGATCTGTACGAACATGACATCCCGAGTCTTTTAATGAAATACATTTCTATGGAAATGCTTTTGATAAATCTTTATCATATTTTTGTTTTGGGACAAATTCCGCAACACTTTCATTTAAAATGTAACTCTGATTTTTAAACAAAGCATAAACAAACCGGTCTTTTGTGGCCGTGATTTTGGGGATGTCACAGTTGGTATCAGAGCATTAGTTTAAGCGAACTAGGATTGTAGGATTTCTAGACTTAAACTTAGAATGCTAAGCGATGATTGTGAGGTGTGAGCACTAGCCTATTTTAGGAATTGTGCCTAAAATGCTTTTATGTGCTAAATGCTTTGTGCATAATATGCTGTTAATTGTTCGGATCTATGGTCTGTTGCCGACCGGATCTGGAAACTTTATGTGTTTAGGATTCTAAACGTACGACTACGATATTAGAACTAGCATGTAAACGTTTCGGAGTGATAAGGACGATTTAAACGTCTATCCTAAATAAAGATCTAAATTCACCTTATTCGGTGTATAGATCAAGATGGCAAGGACTCGTAGCGGAAACGTGAACGCGAATGGAGATAGGAACCAACCCCCAGTGGTTCAACAAATACCTGTTGTAGAAGAAGTTGCACCTGAGCCAGTCACGATGGCCGGAGTGCAAGCGATGATCCAGGCTATGTTGGATCGTCAAATGGAGGAAACTAGACGTTTGCTCCAGCAAAATCGAGAGGAAGGCACTATTCAAATCGAACAGCCCAAGTTGAACGAAGGGCAGACTGAGGAAGGAGACTACAGTGGAACTGTTGGTCAAGTCAACCAACCAATAGTTCAAGAAAATAACCAAGATGACGGATTCGAGAGAAATGGATGCAAGTACAAGGATTTTCAGACTTGCAAGCCATCGACTTTCACGGGAAAGGAAGATCCAATCGGAGTCATGGATTGGATCTCGGAGATGGAGTTAGCTTTCATGACATGCGGTTGCAGAGGGAAGCTACAGACCACGTTTGCAGTGCGTCAGTTTCGAGGAGGCGCTGTACATTGGTGGAATACTTTGGGGAAGACTTTAAGCCCCAACAAACCCCTGGAACTGACATGGGCAGAATTTCTGGTACAATTCAAACGAAAGTACTACTCAGCTCAAAACCTGCTCGAGCTAGAGAACCAGTTTCTAACCCTAAAGAAGGGGAGCATGTCAATCGATGAATACACGAACAACTTCACAGAAAAGATGGAATTTGCCTTGCGTCTTGTTCCGGATGAGCTGACGAAAATTGATAAGTATGCAAAGGGATTACCATGGGAGTACGCGGTGCCAGTGCGTCAGGCACCTACTTTGGAGGCAGCTATCTGGGCTGCCAAGTCTGTGGAGGATATGATTAAGGGAAGAGTTGCCAGCAAAGTCGAGGTTGGCGAGAAAAGGAAATTTGACGGATCCTCAAGGTCCAGTAAGAAGGGTAGATTCTCGAAGTCTGGTTCGAGAGGAGGAGGATCAGAAGCGAAGTGGTGTGACAAGTGCAAGAAAAAGCACTCTGGGAAGTGTGACGGAGGGGTCACTTGTTACAAATGCGGAAAGCCTGGGCACTATGCCAATGAATGCACGTTCACTAAGAAGGTCTGTTATGAGTGCAACGAGGAGGGGCACATTTCAAGGGATTGCCCGAAGAAGAAGGAGACGGGAAGACCCAACATACCACCGAAGCCGAAGGCAAGAGCCTTCCAGATGACGCTCGAGGCTGCAAAGGAGGCAGCAGACGTCGCTTCAGGTACCTTTCTTGTAAATGGTTTGCCTGCAAATATACTATTTGATTCTGGAGCCAACTACTCCTTTGTATCACATAAATTTGGTGTGAAATTAGCATTGCCTGTAGAAAAACTAGATAATGCCCTGATTGTAGAAGTTGCCAGTGGCAAATTCGTACCTGTTAGTAATCGTATTAGGAACATCGTCATTGACCTAAACGGAAACGAATTCCACGAAGAGCTATTACCCATAGAGTTAAACGGTTTCGACATCGTTTTGGGTATGGATTGGCTTAGCGCCAACGATGCTGAGATTCAATGCCGAAAGAAGATAGTAAAGGTAAACCCACCCGGAAAGGAATCATTTATGGTGTACGGGGACAAATGCAGAGTGAATTCTGGAATCATCTCCCTGATGAAAGCCAGGAAATGTTTGTCAAAGGGATGTGCATCATACTTGGCATTCGTAATCGATGCCAAGAAGGAGAAGAAAGAGGTGCAGAATATACCGGTTGTGTGCGATTATCCGGAAGTCTTTCCCGAAGATCTTCCCGGATTACCACCTGATAGACAAGTGGAGTTTCGTATAGACTTGTTACCAGGAACAACACCAATAGCAAAGGCACCTTACCGATTAGCACCGACGGAGATGAAGGAGCTCATGACGCAACTTCAGGAGCTGTTGGACAACGGTTTTATTCGACCTAGTTCATCACCCTGGGGAGCTCCGGTGTTATTCGTAAAGAAGAAGGACGGAAGCATGAGGATGTGCATAGACTACCGAGAGCTGAATAAGGCAACGGTGAAGAACAAGTATCCATTGCCGAGGATTGATGACCTATTCGATCAGCTGCAAGGTTCGAGCTACTTCTCAAAGATCGATCTTAGGTCAGGATATCATCAGCTGAAGGTGAGAGAGCAGGATATTGAAAAGACTGCATTCAGAACAAGATATGGACACTACGAGTTCTTGGTTATGTCATTCGGACTAACCAATGCTCCCGCAGCATTCATGGATTTGATGAATAGGGTTTGTAAACCATTCCTCGATAAATCTGTGATAGTGTTCATCGACGACATTCTCATCTACTCGAAAAGCCAAGAGGAGCATGGTAAGCATCTACGGGAAGTATTAGAAGTGTTGAAGAAGGAGAAGCTTTTTGCAAAGTTCTCCAAATGCGACTTTTGGATAAGGGAAGTCCAATTCTTGGGTCATGTTGTTAACCAGGAGGGAATAATGGTTGACCCCGCAAAGATCGAGGCTGTGATGAAGTGGGAACGTCCGAAAAGTCCCACGAAAATTCGAAGCTTTCTAGGATTAGCCGGATATTATCGACGATTTATCCAAGGCTTTTCTTCGATAGCTGCTCCATTAACAGCTTTGACTCATAAAGGAGCTACATATACGTGGAGTGAGAAACACGATGAGGCATTCGAGAAACTAAAGAAGAAGTTATGTGAAGCACCGATACTTTCTCTACCCGATGGAGTCGAAGATTTCGCGGTTTATAGTGATGCTTCTGGAGTCGGGTTGGGTTGTGTTCTGACCCAAAGAGAAAAGGTGATAGCATACGCATCTCGACAATTGAAAGAGCACGAAAAGAACTACCCCACTCATGATCTGGAGTTGGCAGTGGTAGGTTTTGCCTTAAAGATATGGAGGCATTACCTCTACGGCACGAAGTGCAAACTCTTCACTGATCATAAGAGTCTCCAGTATCTCTTTAATCAGAAGGAGTTGAACATGAGGCAACGACGCTGGCTAGAACTTCTCAAGGACTACGACTGTGAGATACTTTACCACCCAGGTAAAGCAAATATTGTTGCTGATGCTCTCAGTCGGAAAGTCAATCTGGAAAGGAAAAGGCCAAGGGCGTTAAGAATTGAAGTCGTCTCGACGATTGTTGAAAGTATCAGGAAAGCTCAAGAAGAAGCTTTAGAGAAAAATGACCGAAAGGAAGAACGTTTGGGAAGAACGTTAGTGTTCGGTACAAACAGTCGAGGACTGAAGGTATTCCAAGATCGAATTTGGGTACCTAAGACGGGAGGAATAAGAGATCTTCTGATGGAAGAAGCACACAAGACCATGTACTCGATTCATCCCGGTAGCACTAAAATGTATAGGGACCTAAAACCCTACTACTGGTGGCCGACGATGAAGCTCGATGTTGCGAAGTATGTGACCGAGTGCGTAACATGTGCGAGGGTTAAGGCACAACATCAGAAACCATATGGGAGTTTAGAACCTTTACCTGTACCCATGGGTAAATGGGAAGACATCACCATGGATTTTGTGACTAAACTGCCCAGGACGAAGAACGGTCACAACATGATTTGGGTAGTCGTGGATCGTTTCACCAAGAGTGCACACTTCATAGCAGCCAACGAGAAGTGGTCTATGGATAAGCTCGCAAATGCTTACGTGAAGGAAATTGTAAGACTTCACGGTGTCCCTCTTACGATTGTATCAGATCGTGATAGTCATTTCACGTCAAGGTTTTGGAGGAGTCTACAAGAGGAGTTAGGTACAAAGTTGTGTTTGAGTACTGCTTATCATCCGCAAACTGATGGTCAGAGCGAAAGAACGATTCAGACGCTGGAAGATATGTTGAGAGCATGTACCCTCGAATTCCAAGGGAATTGGGACGAGCACTTACCTCTGGTAGAATTTTCCTACAACAATAGTTTTCACTCGAGCATCAAGATGGCTCCTTATCAAGCCTTGTATGGGCAGAAGTGTCGTACGCCGTCTTGTTGGCTTGAAGCCGGAGAGAAGCAGTTTATGGGCCCCGAGATAGTCCATGAGACTGCTGAGAAGTTGAAGGTGATTAGGGAAAGAATGTTGGCAGCCCAGGATCGTCAAAAGAGCTATGCTGACAAGAAAAGACGACCGATAACCTTCGAAGATGGGGATTCCGTTTTGCTTAAAGTCTCACCGTGGAAGGGACTTATAAGATTCGGGAAACGAGGAAAGTTGAGTCCAAGGTTTATTGGACCATTCAAAGTTCTTCAGAAGATAGGGAACCAAGCTTACAAGTTGGAATTGCCCGAAGAACTCAATGGTATTCATAACACTTACCATGTGTGTTATTTGAGGAAATTCACGGGAGATGTTCCCGACATAATTCCAATCTCAGAGTTAAGGATGGATGAGAATAAAAGGCTGATCGAAGAGCCTGAGGCAATTGTTGACCATAAGACTAAGAAGTTACGACGCAAGATGGTCGACTTGGTGCTAGTCTGATGGAAACATTCGAATGGGCCGAATCTCACTTGGGAAACAGAGGATGACATGATGAGTCGCTATCCACATCTGTTTGCTGATGCATGATTCCGGGACGGAATCATCCTAAGGGGGAGAGAATTGTAACGCCCGGGTTTCAGGGCTAAGCATTTTTGTCAATGTAATAGTCTAGGTCAACTCTTGTAACTCTTTTTTTGAAGTAATAAAAATGAAATATTTGAGTATTATGTGAATTATGTGTATTTATGCGCTTATAATTTAATTATAAATGTATGATTAATAAATAATAAAAATAAGCGTCAAAATTAAAGTATAAGATAATCCCGATATCTCTAAATAAAGTTTTAGAATATGTCTCAAGGTTTTCGTACATATAAAGAATGCCGAAATCCGAGTTATAACGAAGAAGTTATGACCCGTCGAAGTTTTACGGCAAAACCGGTACGGCACCGGGAAGCGTAAATAGTGAATTTACGATAGAGCGAGATTTAGCCTTAGCAATCTAAACAAAAGTTGTAGAATATGTTAAACTAAGAGCGTCGATAAAAAGAACGCCCAAATCTGACTTCGTATGAGGAAGTTATGATTTTTCTAAGATTCGGCTTAGCAGTGCACGACCCGAAACTCGAATTTTAGTTCGAGCGGTTTTTGGCCTACGCAACCTAAATGAGAGTTGAAGATCTCATTAATAGGAACTCAACGGTAAAAAGATGGACGAAAACGGAGTTCGTATGAAGGAGTTACGAATTCTTCGCGGTCATTTAACAGTCTAAAGGCCTCCTACTGTTAAATTTGAGATCGGTCAAGAATTAGCTGACGGAGTCTAAACGAAAGTTGTAGAGTACGTCTTCACCTACGCGTGGATATAAAGAACGTCAAAAACGGAGTTCGTATGAACGAGTTACAAATTATAATAACATATTTACGTATTAAAATAAAGTATAAATCATGTATACGTACACATATATATACATATGTATATATCATTAGAAAGGTATCGACGATGCGGTCATTATAAGACTAATGTTGAGTTCTTTCGACATTAGTTTAGTACAAATATCATTAAATCCATTTATAATAGTATTATAGAGGGGTGTTTAGTTGTTTATATAACTAAAAGGTCATTAAGTAATTATGGAGGGTAGTTTTTGAAAATTCAATTAGTATAAATAAGAGCCTTGGGCTCTCATATTTCTTGCACCATTCTCTTGATTCAAGAGTCTTTCTCTCCTTATCCCCCGAGCATTTCGGTCCCTCGTGATTCGACTTCTCTTTCTGTAGCTTAGTATAGTAAGGTGAGCGCTGAAGCGCTGCACGAATCTTTCTTAGAAAGATTCAGCGACGAAGTTCTGCCCCTGCAGAGCCCGACTCCTAGCTAAAACCCCCTTGTAAGTAAGTTATGTTTATCTTATTTTAATATAGCTTATATTTAAAATTAGTATTGTTATTATGAACTTATAATAAATATTTGAGCTATTATTATAACTTATATAAGTGTCGTTATAATATTTTTTTTAACTACTCGCGGTATGGGGAATCTGGTTTAAAGGGCCGCATAGGGTTGTTGGATTTCAGAAGTGCTATATGCGAAAATGGTCCTGCCCTCCGGTGTTTTATGTCTGGCCCCTGTCTGTACATAGTGGTTGGAAAATATTGTTTAACGCTTATATAATAATAATAATACTAAGACTAATAGTTGGTCACGGTAAATATTAGACTAAAATTTAGCGATAATAATGTTAGGTTTCGTCGAAGGAAAATAGAATCGTTAGAAGCAAGCGCTGCCCGATTTTGGAATCATCACCTTAACAAGTGAGTGCATAGTTACTTTCAGCTTACACATAGATATGAAGTTTTTTATATAAATTACGTGCTATATGTGCATATTATCTGAATACTTGCTATCTATGCTAGATGAACATTGTTATACATGTTTTCAATGATTTAAACTGTATATGTATTTTATATCTACGAAAATGTTGGGGTAAAACATGGGTAGATGTAATAGCTGATGTGTGATAAAATGATGAGAGGCCTCGATGTTGATGTTGTTGATTCTGTCATCTAGCGGAGTATGGATGACGACCACAGACTCTTCTAGACAGTCCAGTGGAACGCTAGCAGGCTCGCAACCTGTAGGTGTTTGTGAACGATGTGTTCACCGGTGTACTCCATCCCCCACATGGTTGCCTTTAGGACATTTATTGCTGAGGAATCCCCTTAGCAGTAGTGTCCGTCCCGATGATGATCCTTAGGCTAGGTCCCTTATGATAGGTGTTTAGGGACGTAAAGTGAGGATAACGGGAACGGGTAATCGGGTTATTGTTGATTGAATTAATAAACTTATTTATTATGGGTTGAAAACCCTATGTGCTCACCAGGCTCCCAAGCCTGACCCACTCAGTTTTATGTATTACAGGTAGTGGCGCATGAGCATAGGTGTGATGTTTTGGACGAGGGATTACGGATATAGGCCTGTAGATATGAAATAATTTAGTAAGGCTTATATTGTACTGTTTATGCTTTTGATCTGTACGAACATGACATCCCGAGTCTTTTAATGAAATACATTTCTATGGAAATGCTTTTGATAAATCTTTATCATATTTTTGTTTTGGGACAAATTCCGCAACACTTTCATTTAAAATGTAACTCTGATTTTTAAACAAAGCATAAACAAACCGGTCTTTTGTGGCCGTGATTTTGGGGATGTCACAACCGATGACCAAACGTGAAGTCAAAGCAAAAGACAAAATCTCAACCTGTAAGTGTCACTGCAGTTGTCAAAATCAGAAATCTCGTAAGTTTACAAAAACACACAACACTCCAAAATTTCACAAACACCCTGGACTAGGTTTAAAAGTTGACACGAAACATGTCCCTGCAACCTCGGTCCATACATCACTCAGAAACTCACCTGTTACACCAGGCTCCAAACTAGTTTGGATGCCTAAACTAACTGTGTAATTCTCAGGCTTTGTGCAAGGAGGAACATGAAGATGAATGGTTAATTGATAATGCCTGCTCCTTGCACTTGACCGGAAGGTTAGAATACCTTTGGGATTTCAGGCCTATATGCAATGGTGGAAATGTAACTTTCGGCAACAATGTGAATGGAATCATCCGAGGTTACGGTGTACTCACTACGGGGAACTTCTCAATTCAAAAGGTTGCTTATGTAGAAAGCCTCAAATTAAATCTCATCAGTGTTGGCCACCTATGTAAGGCAGCCCATCGAGTTGAATTCGATGATCAATTCTGTTACGTAATGACAAGTGATAGGAGCACCTGCTTGATCAAGTCATGATCCGAGGGTACCATGTATCCTCTGGATGTCTCTCTCATCATTGGTAAACCGAAGCTGTGTTGCCTTTCCAAAGCTTGAAAGACTCTGTAAAATGGTTTGGTCTAGGCATAGTCGTAGATAGCAGTAAAAAATGTAATTGTTCGTGTTTTGTTTTGAGTTTACGGTGTTTATGGCCAAAATGGGTTTACGGCCGTAAACTGTTTACGGCCGTAAACACCTTACGGTTCCTAGTCAGGTCTTTAAATAGCGAGTTATGTCAGTCTTTATGGGTTGTTGATGCTCTCGTATACTTCCAAGTTGTATCAGACGTTTTACAGTATTAAAGCGTATGCAAGCTTGGTATTTTGCTCATTATTGGTTTATTAATTTGTGTTTGCATCTGTGATTGTCTTTGATCGTTGGTAGATCTATTTTCGGGACTTTACAATTGGTATCAGAGCGAGACCAGTGTCAAAGGCGTTCAACAGCTGCGTTTTCAACTAAATCGACACCCACTGCAGTTTAGAGAAATTTATTTCAGTCGAAATCAAGGTTTCCAGAAGTTTACGGCCTTAGTTTACGGCCGTAAACTCCTCTTACGGCCTCATCTGCACTCATCAAAATCGATAGTCTTTCACGTCTCTCAAGCCTTCGTAATCACACCTTAGTTCTGGGATTTAATTGAGTTGTGTTTTAAGATTAAAATCGAACTTTTTATTTGAATTTCATTGACCGTAAACTAAATTACTCATAAAAATTGACTTTCTGTTAATCGAAATTTGCACCATTATTTTTCGGAGTTTAAATCAATAAGTATTCTTGGACCGTAAACTCAAGTTTACGGCCGTAAACTACTTGACTTAAGGTTTACGACATCGAGTTTCCGGCTTAAAAATTTACGGCTACGTGAGTTGATTTTATAAAATTGAAATTAATTATTGAGTTAGTTTTAAAACAAAATAACTCTTGACCGTAAACTCCAGTTTACGGCCGGGAGTTTACGGCCCAGTATTTTCTGCCTTTATTTACACGACAAAATCAATATTTTTACAGCCTTAAATTTTTTGTGATATTTTTTTAAATAAAAATGGATACACAAAATTCAACTCAATACCAAGAGCTTGATGCTGTGATGGGTACAACCACACGAATTCCAAGACTTATGTCAGCTGATGGTTTTCCCGAGTGGAAATATAGAATTGAGAAGTATATAAAGATGAAAGACTTTAAGATTTGGAAATGTGTTTTAAAGGATCCAGTCAGAATCACCACTACAGTTGGGGGAAAGGTGGTCGACAAGGCAATTGAAAATTACACTGATGAAGACTTTGAGAGTGTGGAAGAACAAGAAAAGGCATTGGCCATTTTGACTATGGCATTATCTCCAGACATTGCTCAAGGATTCAGAGAGTATACTTCTGCCAAAGCTCTGTGGGAAGCTCTCATTGAAGTATATGAGGGAAATGAAGACATGCGGGAAAGTCGCCAAGATATGCTGAGACAACGCTTCAATATGTTTAATTATGTTCCTGGGGAGACTCTCGAAGCTCAACTGCAGAGATTTACCACTCTCAACACTGAGATGACTGTGGCAGGGATTTTCTATACAAAGTCAGAGATTAATAAGAAGCTACTAAATGCTCTCCCAAAATCTTGGGACATGAATGTAGCAGTAATCAAGAAGACTAAGGATCTTAATCGACTTTCCCTAGCTGAAGTGATGGCTGTCATCAAAGCGTGTGATATTGATGACAAACAGCGAGAGATCAATCATGTGAACTCATACTCATCTGCCAATCTTGGCATTTCATCTAATAATGCTCTCTCTTCTTTCTCCTATACTTCTGCAGGTTCATCTGCCTCTGCGCCGGTCATTCCTTACCCACAAGGCCAGCCTATTACATCTACCCAAAATGTTTCATCCTCTAATGTGGCATCTTCATCAAAGGGAAAGGAGGGTGATGAAAACCTTGTCTTTGCAGCAGGGCTTGTGAATTGCTACAATGCTCTTGTAGCTGGGGAACTTCCTCCTCAACTGTCATTTGCAGATCTTGATCAAATCCATCCAGAGGATGTTGAGGAAATGGACATCACATGGCAAATTGCCATGGCTGTATTTAGGGCAAAACAGTTTGCCAAAAAGACAGGGAAGAACAATTGGGGAATGAGTGCTGACAAGAAGGTTGGATTCAACAAAGGAAAGCTTCGATGTTTCAATTGCCACGAGCCAGGGCATTTTGCTCGTGATTGCCCACACCCTGATAGGAGGGTCAATAATGACAGAACAATGGTTGCAGTTGGGAATAATCGAAGCAGTGGTCAAGCAAACAATGAAAAGGCTATGGTTGCTCAATCATTTGACTGGGATGATCAAATACAAGCCCTAAATTTGTCTGGACCAGAAAACGCTCATCTAGCACAAGTGAGGAATGTCGCTCAAGCAAGGACTGCAGCAGCTGAAGACAACATGATGAAACTTCAATTTGGCTTGATGGTATCCTCCTCCCATGAACCTAACTCATACAAGGTAAGTCTCCCATCATGTTCTAAGGCTTGTATAGATTATGTGAAAACTTTACTGGATAAAATTGAAACATTAGGTAATGAAGTAGAAAATCTTAGGATTCTTCGTGAACTCAATGATAAATTAATAAGAGACGTAGAAGACCTTAGATATGAAGGGTATCGACTTCGAAAAGGACAAAAACCACTTAAAGCTCAACTAGAATCAAAAATTAAAGACTTTAGGAGACTCCAGGAAGACTACAGCAACAAATGTGAAAATTACAATTATGTAGTCAAACAAAATGCTGAGCTTATAGCTGAAGTTGAATCATTGAAAGGAAACTTTGAGACCGCCAAACTTGATGTCAGAAAATATGATTTCTCAAGTGAGGTGGTTGCAAATATGATAGACCAAAGTATGCAGTTTAAAAGAAATCAATCAAAAGGTCTAGGATATAAATTTGTTCCTCCTCCCTTCAATCATTCATACGAGCCCAAGCCCTTGTCCAAAGAAGAGATTGCCAATGAATCATTTATGATTTATGGCAAGCCCTCAGGTTTTGTTTCGGGAGGATTTATTAATGTTGAAAGTACTAACATTTCTACTTCTCCTGCAGATCAATCCTTGAATCAGTCAAAGCACAAAGTTGAAGGATGTGTTTCTGAAAATAAAATCGAGTCCAAACCTGAAGCTTTCATTTTAAATAAAGACTATTCTTTGTTAAATGTTTTGAGTGACAATTTTGCTTCTGGTGTTTTAAATTATTCTGATACAGTTTTGAATGTTTCTGATATGTCTGATAAATCTTTGAACACTTTGGTTGACAATTTAAACGTCTGTGATAAAAATGTTAACATACCATTAGTCTCACAACCCTCAATAAATACAGCACCCTCACTTGCCTCACAACTTGATAATACTGCATGTTTTTGTGAGACAAGCAAGGGTGTTTGTGGGGAAAACAAATCTGACAAATGCAACACAAGTTCTAACAATAACTATCAGATTTGTTTTAATTGTGGCACTAAGGGTCATATTGCTAGAAATTGTCTTAATCGAATGTTCGTGAATTATAATCTTCCAAGAGGAGAGAACGAATTCAGAGGAAGATCATTAAATAGAAATTCCTCTAGAAGTCGCTCTCGAAATGACTATTGGGTAGATAAAAGAAATAGAAAAAGGGGCATATTTCACAGTCATAAAAGGTTTTTTAATCACCTTGTCCTGAACAGTCTGTCAAAAGGGAGCATAACCATGCAAAGGTCAAGCTCATCCCAAAGCTATAATGGATCTTCAACCAATTCTGGTAGAAGTAAATCTTGCTTTAAGTAGATCGTCAGACATAAAATGACAAAGTTGACTGAATTTTTCAAAAAACCTAATTATATATGGAAACCCAAATCTATTCCCAATACGTCTTCTGTATCCTCAGAGAAGCTCATGTGCAATAAATCTGAAAAGGCATCGGGATTACCCAGGAAGATTATGACCTGGGTGCCCAAATCTAATTAAACCCACCCATTTTGCAGGGGCAGTTGCAGGGAAATATCGTCAGACCATGGTTCGTCGACAGCGGCTGTTCCCGGCACATGACAGGAGACATCACCCAATTGAACGACATTCAATCATTTAATGGGGGATACGTCTCTTTTGCGGGTGGAGATGGAGGAAAAATTACACAAAAGGGCACGGTATCAAATGGAGTCTTGAGTTTTGAAAATGTGAATTTCGCTCTAGAGCTAAAACACAGCCTGCTAAGTGTTTCGCAAATCTGTGACAAAGGCTATTCTACGCATTTCACTGACAAGGAATGCATGATTTTAAAGCCAGGTTTTGTCATCCCTGAAGAATGGATTCTCGTAAAGTCAAAAAGGGATGGAAATGCCTATATTATCGATATGAATAGCAATCTTCCAAAGCAGGTTACTTGTTTGTTCTCCAAGATCACTGAGCAAACCGCAATGTTATGGCACCGAAGATTAGGTCATGCCAATGCCAAAAATCTCAATCGTCTTGCAAAGAATGAGATGGTCCGAGGATTACCTGTCAAAGACTTTATCACGTTTGAGAAATGTGTGTCCTGTGCTCAAGGAAAGCATCATCGAAAGCCACATTTACCGAAGCAAGTTAACTCAATAAGTCAGGTTCTACAACTTCTTCACATGGACCTATTTGGTCCAGTGAATGTGCTAAGCATTAATAGGAGTTCCTACTGTCTAGTTGTCATTGATGATTTTTCTCGTTTTACGTGGGTTTTCTTTCTATCCAACAAAGCTGGCGTCGCTGAATTGATCAAGAGGTTCATCATACTTATTGAGAATCAGACCAATCATAGGGTGAAGGCTATTCGCACCGATAATGGTACGGAATTCAAGAATTCGGTTCTCAATCACTTCTGTTCTGAGAAGGGGATCTTACATCAATTTAGTTCCGCTCACACACCTCAACAAAATGGTGTTGCTGAGAGGCGAAACAGAACACTTAAGGATGCAGCAAGGACGATGTTGTGTGACTCCAAGCTCCCTGTTTTCTTTTGGGCAGAGGCAATAAACACTGCCTGTTATGTTCAAAATCGAGTACTCATCAACAAAGCTCAAATGAAAACTCCATATGAAATTACTATGGTCACAAACCGTCAGTTAGTCATTTTCGAGTTTTTGGCTGTCCTTGCACCCTTCTTCACCTAGATGCCAATCCGAAGTTTAATGCCAAAGCTGATGACTGCTATTTTGTTGGGTATGCTGCACGTACCGCTTATCGAGTCTACAACAAGAAAACCAAACAGATTGTGGAATCCTATGACGTGCGTTGGTTAGAAGAGAATGAGACAGACGCGAGAGTGGGTCCGGACTGGTTGTTTGATTACACGTCACTTTTCAAATCCTTAAACGTGTATTCAAATGATGTTTCAAGAACTGATTCGCATTTGAAGAGTATCTCTGAAGATGAAGTCGAAGAAGTAGTATACAAACCTGTATCTAAAACCTCCAATTCACTGAAAGAAAAATCTAAAGCTTCTACTGAATGGGGGTCCTCCGTTTCGCACAAAGGAGAATCTTCTGCTCCAGTTGAGGGGGAGTCCTCTGCTTCATCTGAGGGGGAGCCGTCTGCTGAAATTGAAAGGGAATCTTCTGCAACATCCTTCAATCCTCAATCAGACCAGATTGATTCTTCGAATGTTGAATCAAGACCTTCCACATTATTAGAGAAAGAGTTCATTCCAACTGATGCTTCCGCTGTCTCTTCAAACCTGATGGAATTACTCTTTCCTGACCTTATTGCAGATGAGTATGTTGCAGAACCATCTAGTTCTACTCAACAAGAAAATGAAGGAGGACTTAACATTCACACTCTACCTGTCTCTATCAATGACATCAGCCAAGAAATTCCCTCTAGGATTCAACGAGATCATCCGCTCGAGAACGTTATAGGCCAGCTAGACAGTGGTGTTAAAACCAGAAGTCAAAGTGGAGACGTGAATACATGTCTGTATTCTTGTTTCATTTCTCAAATTGAGCCCAAGAATGTAGAAATGGCTCTAAATGAACCTAGCTGGGTGGATGCGATGCATGAAGAACTGCATCAATTTGAAAAACTAGCTGTTTGGAAGTTAGTTGAATTACCAAAGGGCAAAAAGTCTCTTGACACACGGTGGGTTTATCGTAACAAGCAGGACGATTCAGGGGTCATTGTGCGAAACAAGGCCAGATTGGTAGTTCGCGGATTTCGACAAGTCGAGGGTCTTGACTACACTGAGGTTTATGCTCCCGTAGCTCGCTTAGAGGCCATTCGTATCTTCTTGGCGTACGCTTCGTATATGAACTTCACTGTTTTTCAGATGGATGTCAAGACTGCCTTCTTGTATGGCAAGGTGAAGGAAGAAATCTACGTTGATCAACCTCCAGGGTTTGTCGACCCAAAGTTTCCTAATCATGTCTACAAGTTGGATAAAGCGTTGTATGGACTGCATCAGGCTCCTAGAGCATGGTATGCAACTCTAACAAAGCACTTGCTCGAACATGGCTATACACGTGGTACTATCGATCAAACATTATTTATAAAGCATGTCGACAAAGACCAGATACTTGTTCAAATATACGTCGACGACATAATCTTTGGATCAACAAGCCAACAACTTTGCAAGGAGTTCGAAAGTGTAATAAAGAAACGATTTGAAATGAGTTCTTTGGGAGAAATGACCATGTTTTTGGGGCTTCAGGTTAAACAGAATTCAACCGGCATCCTTCTTCATCAAGCCAAGTACGTGGATGATATTCTTGAGAAGTTCGCACTTCATGATGCTAAATCTGCCTCAACACCGATGGCTGAACGACCCCTCCTGTCTCCAGATCCAGAAGGCGAACCCGTAGATCAAACTCTTTATCGATCGATGATCGGATCCCTAATGTATCTTACTGCAAGTCGACTAGACATTATGTTCGCAGTTTGTCAATGCGCTCGCTTTCAGGCTAATCCTAAACTCTCTCATCTTATTGCTGTTAAAAGAATTTTTCGGTATATCAAAGGAAGCCCTAAATTGGGTCTTTGGTATCCGAAGAATTCTGAATTTAATCTTTATGCTTTTACTGACAACAATTATGGAGGTTGTGAGCTTGACAGGAAATCAACTTCAGGAGGATGTCAATACCTAGGTGACAGACTAGTTTCATGGCAATGCAAGAAGCAGCACACTGTCTCGACTTCGACAGCAGAGGCAGAATATGTGGCAGCATCAGCCTGTTGTTCTCAAGTTATTTGGATCCAACATCAGCTGTTGGACTACGGTTTGAATTACTCAGAAACCCCTATCTATTGTGATAATGAGGCTGCCATACAAATTGCTAAGAACCCAGTCCAACACTCTAAAACCAAGCACATCGATATTAAAATTCACTTCATCAGAGACTGTTATGAACGATCTTTAATTCGAATTGAACAAGTCCACACTGATAACAATGTGGCTGACTTGTTCACAAAACCTTTTAACAAAGCTCGTTTTGATGTGCTTGTGGGATTTCTGAAAATGATATGTTTTGAGGATTAAGTTTTTTTAATTTTAATTTTATTTCATTTTTTGGTCCTCTTAGTCTATTTTAACATTTTACCAAGTTTGTCTTCAATTTTTGTTAGGTATGTTTAAATTTGCGCATTTTTTTTCTTTTGTTTAAAACTCTCAACTATGCACAAATTTAGGGGGAGAAAGAAAATACAAAAACAACAAAAATTACAAAAATCCAAAAATAATGTCATTTCAGTAAAGAATCTAAATTAGGGTTATTTCAAAGCAGCCTTCGTTGTAAGTAGTGTGATGGGAAATGATATTAATAAGTGATAAAGGACAACCTGAATCGGCGTAACGTACCTACGTTGAATCATCTACGCTCTGCGCTCGATGTGCTGGTAGGCGCGAAACATTTTAAAAGGGGACTTGACTAGGAAAGTTGAACCTAATGAATTTAAGGACTCGACAAACTTGACCTAGTTAGATCCGTTTAATCTGACATCACGACGCTCGGATAGGTTGAGCAGGGAGATAAACATGAGAATCTACTCGTCACATTAATTGAACCCGTACTTGGAACCGTGGCTTAAGTTTTCCTCGATGTGCGGATTCTGTCCTTAATTCCGGTTGGATGGGGCGACTGGTAAATTCCGATAAATTAGGTCTGTAGAAAATCATTTTCTTTCTTTCCGTCTGTTAGTCATATGTTGTCTCCTTTGCGCGACTTCTAATCCGACCTGGTACACAACATATGCAACTCCATTTCTCTGTAGGAAATATATATGCGCTTGAAATATATGTGTGAACTGTATATGTGAAAAACTTCTCATCTGTTAGCCACATGTTGTCTCCTTTGCGCGACTTCTAATCCAACCTGGTACACAGCATATGCAACCTTCTTCTTCTCAACCCCTCTGAAGTAGTTAGCAATAGGATTCTGTATCCCTTCTCTCTCTGAATGATTGTCTGCTCACCCGGTGTAAGGAGTACTCTGGAAGTTCTTGATGGCTGGGGCATATCAGGAAGCGGTAAACACGTTCCAGTACACCTAAAAATTGAACTCATATAGATTGTCTGTAGATCTCGCTGCTCAATTTAGGTGGACAACAATATCCCTGGTTGTAGTCAATTAAATGGTCATAAGGTAATTTCACGTAAGATTTAGGAGTTATAATAATTACCAGAAATTTACAATTAGGTATATGCCCGAACTATGTCATTGGTAAAAGGTCCAAAATGTCACAAATCCTTCGCGTTTAAGTGGACCACAATACTGGCAATCGGTCAGACGAAGATGTGAAAATAAGGGTACCGACAAGTAGAATAAGGCCGTCCAATAACTTTGATCCAAGCATCACAAAAGAAGTGGTAGTTAAAGTATTTCTTAATTTATTTGACGTTGATTTTTTATTTTTATTTTTATTTTTAATTTTAATTTTATTTTTATTTTTATTTTTATTTCTATTTTTTAATTTTAATTTTACTTTTAATTTTATTTTTATTTAATTTTTCAACTTAAAATTTTATATTAATTTTATTTTACTTTTATTTTAAAAAGTTTTTATTAAATTAATCCTCAAAAGGTTTTATTTTTATTAATTGGCGAAAAATTAGAAAGACTGGGTAGCTATCAGGCAGGAGGGTAAGAAAAAGGGAAAGGTAAAAAGGTAAAAAGGGGAGTTCTCGGCCGGAATCTCCCCACTCAACAGTTTCCGGCCGCAAACCTCTTCCAAAAGGCTCTCAAGGTGTCGAAAATTTTTTCTTCGATTTTCGGAAAAAACAAGTATACCATCGTGAAGGTAGTATCGTGTAGATCACAAATATATATTTTGTTTCACGGAATCTCATCGCATTGTGCTTAAAATTAAATAAACTCAAGTTGAGGAGTTTACGGCCGTAAGCTTAGGCCGTAAACTCTGAAACTTGATGATTTGGATTCGAAATTGTTTTGTTATGATGCGACTTCTCGTTGTGTTCACGACTATATGCCTCTCGTTCGTCATCTCATAGTGAAAAGACAAATTTTTGGCCTTTTTCGGTGTAGACATTCATAGGCCGTAAACTCCCAGTTTACGGCCCGTGAATTCAAGTGTAACTTTTCTGGACGGTTTGAGATATTTCATAGATAATTATGCATCGTATTTTCGAAGTAATTTCTAGGCCGTAAACTGGAGTTTACGGCCCAAGAACATTTGTCGATTCAAGTTGTTTGTTTGACTGGGTAACGATTGCTTGTTTTTCCTTGCTTAAACCGTGAACCTAAATTTTTCTAAGGGAGTTCTTTAGGCCGTAAACTAGAGTTTACGGCCCAAGAACCAAAACTGTCAAAAGGTTTATTTTTTAAGAAACATACATCTCTAATAAATAATTTTTATTTTGATCAAATTTTATTGTCATATGTTTGTCAAAATAAGTTTTATCATTGGTGTAGGTTTCTTACAACTGTGTTTGAGTGCAGGAAAATGGCAAATCTCAAGTTTGCAGACATGCACAATCTGGCGATAGTTCTTGCTGATCCACCTGTCGTTCATTCCGACATGCTTTCAATGATTCACAGGTTGCGTGAATGTTGTATTGCATCAGCTTTGACAGTCAATCCGGTGATCTATCAGAACATCGTTCGTGAGTTTTGGGCGACGGCAAGGACGCAGCTGGATGAAGATGGAAATTTCACAGTCGCGGCGAAGGTGCAAGGACGAGATATTGTAATCAATGAAAGTTTTGTTCGAAATGCGTTGCTGATTGATGATGATCAACCGAACTATCCGACGGAAATTGGAATAGAGGATGTTCAGAGAATACTACGACGTATGAGTTATGAAGGAACCTACCCGCCAACGTTGAAAAAGCTGCTTCATCCATATTGGAGATTTCTGGCTCATGTGTTCGTAAGTTGTATATCCGGTAGAAGGAGTGGGCATGATGAAATTTCTCAACGCACAACTGGTGCATTGGTATCTTTGGCCTCTGGAATTCATTTCAATTTCTCAAAGTTCATCCTAGAGGAATTTGTCATAAACATCCGGGCTTCTACAAGGGATACTTTTCTCCAATATCCCCGCTTCATTCAATTGTTTGTCGAGATGCAGTTTCCTGAGGTTAGGAAGTCAGGAGATACCCTGGATATGAAATCGTTGGGTCCACACACTATGGGACTCATTAAGCAAAACCGAAGAGGAAAAGTTGTCTTTCGAGGGCGTTATCGATTGGAAAAATTCGGTAAGTTTACAGAATTGGATGAGACGCCAGTGTCATATGAATCATCAGAACCGACTTCCTCTGAGAAAACGTCTACTGAGGGTTCGACTCCAGCAAACTTTGTGATAGACGTGACTGAAGATGATGAAGATTCACAAGCTCAGAGAGATCAAGGTACCTCTAGTCATGAACATGAGTCGAATGATAGACAGGATGAAAAGGAAATAGGTACCGGTGATGATGGACGAGACTCATTTGAAGATCTTGATCTTACGGGATTTGATAATGATGATATTGCTGCTTCTTTAGCCAGTAGTGCTAATGTTGTGTCTAACGAGATATTTGACATGATTTTTCAAAATGTTGATGATAGTGTTTTGCCATCAACTGAGAAGAGAAAAACGAGCGAAACTCTTACTCCAATTTCCGAGCAGATGGTATCAACTTCAATTCCAATGGAGGTAGTTGTGGGATGTTCCCCTCCCGTGTCTATTTCTCCGTCATCTGAACCATTTGTTAGTGTAATACCTCCACAGGCTGACCAACCTCAATCTAAGAGGAGAAGACTTGATGAAAGACAATCTGAGCTAATTACTAGTTTGGTCAGTGGTCTTCCTACACCACCAATCACTACTGCTACTACACGACTTTCTGTAACAAAGATGTTTGCAACTGGACCTAGTTCAGTTTTTGATGTTGGTGGCCCTTCAGCTCCGCCTGGTTTTCCTGTTCCAAGATTTAGTAGGGATGCTGCTTCTGAGAGACTAGCTTTGCATATGGCCGAGGAACAGTTTCGTTCGTCTAGCCCTCAAGGAAAGAACATTTCTATGAGTGAAGGGGGTGCTCCTAATGATGATTCATCTGATGATAGTTTACGAAAGGAGATCTCGGTATTAAGTCAGAAGAACATAGAGCTTGACATTCAGGTAGCTGAACTTCGTGCTCAGAACATTGAGTTACGTACTCAAGTGTCTAAACTTCAGTCGGATAGAACTTATCTTGGCGGACAACTTGCAGAAGTTAAGAGGGATAGAAGAGTAAAAGATAAGCAGATTTCTGATCTTCAAGAACATTTCAATCTGCTGACTTCAAGCTACTTCGAACTGAAAAAGAAACTGGAGGATGATTTTGGTGAAAAGTATAAAACAAGCGTAGAAGAACAAAGAATAAATTTACATGTGCAAGCGTATCCAGTAGATGTGCCAGCTGGTCAATCTTCTGGTTCTGTTGAGCGTATTAGAGTTGTTCCTCCTATGGCTTCTCATATTCAAGAGATCATTCGGAAAAATCAAGAAGATGATACTGAAAGGGGGCAGTTATTATTCAAGCGAAATGTTACTCAGAGCAATTCTAAGGGGGAATCTTTGATTACTGTCACTGATCTTGAAATTGTTCGATTCAGAGATACTTTTGGAGATCGGTCGGGTGTAGCTGCTTGGGGATTTCACGATCCTCTTCGACTTTGGATTGTTATTCGCAAGAGTGGTAATTCAGAGTTGTATAAGGATATTCGTGCCTTTAGCTCGTTGACAAGGGTTGATCTTGCGGAGTTATCACAAGCTCCGTTTATTAATCTATTAAACAATCCTCAGGTTTCGCAGTTCAAATTCTTTCTAGATGAGCAAGTGAAGAAGGGATTTCCTACAATGCCAACTGCTGAGTCAGTCATTCTGGAACATCCAGATGTGTTTGAAGCTTCTTCTGATAAACCTTTACAGTTGGTTATGTGGCCGCCCACGACTCAAGTTAAACAATTTCCCATTGTTCAAGGTTATAAAGATGGATCTCTCGGTTCTATGGAGTGCTGGGTTTATGATGAAAATACTTGTGGTGCTGTCATTAAGCTCAAGAATGGGTGCATACGGTTGTATGATCGAAGAGACCTTCTGCAGTTTAGGAAGTGGGATATTCATTATCTGAGCAATTTTCAAATCAAAGTGGTTGAAGATATCTATGAACAAGGAGCCAAGGCGTATACCAGGATGGTTGCTGAGATTTTGAGCAAAAAGATGTGGAATGGTGCTATGGGCCAAATGGATGTCATGCTAGTAAAGAAAGGAATGGGGCCGAGCTAGTCCAAACCAAGGGGGAGATTGAAAGACTCTGTAAAATGGTTTGGTCTAGGCATAGTCGTAGATAGCAGTAAAAAATGTAATTGTTCGTGTTTTGTTTTGAGTTTACGGTGTTTATGGCCAAAATGGGTTTACGGCCGTAAACACCTTACGGTTCCTAGTCAGGTCTTTAAATAGCGAGTTATGTCAGTCTTTATGGGTTGTTGATGCTCTCGTATACTTCCAAGTTGTATCAGACGTTTTACAGTATTAAAGCGTATGCAAGCTTGGTATTTTGCTCATTATTGGTTTATTAATTTGTGTTTGCATCTGTGATTGTCTTTGATCGTTGGTAGATCTATTTTCGGGACTTTACAAAGCTGTATCTGAAGTCAGTTAGTTATGGCACCGCAAGCTTGCTCATCTCAACATCAGATACATCAACACCTTGGTCACTGGAGAGCTGGTCAGAGGAGTACCTATTCTTAAGTTCAGCAATGACACTATATGTGCTGTTTGTGAATGTGGTAAGCAGTCCAAAGCAAGTCTCCCCATGGTGATTGACTCTTCTATATCTGAACCGCTTGGGCTTCTACACATTGATCTCTGCAGTCCATCAACCGTAGCCAGTCTTCATCATAAAAAGTATATACTGGTTATAGTAGATGACTTCACTCGATTCACATGGTTTTTCTTCCTCAGACTCAAATCCAAAAAATGAAAATTCTCATCAACTTCATCAAAGAAATAGAACTCTAGATCAAGCTGCCCGTAAGACGCATCCGTAGTGATAATGGAACTGAATTCACTAATCATCGTCTCAACAACTTCTTGGTGTCAAAAGGTATCTCTCACAACTTTTCAGCTCCCTACACACCCTAACAAAATGGAGTAGTGGAGAGAAGGAACCGTACTCTAGTCGAGGCAGCCAGATCCATGCTCAACTTCGCTCATCTTCCTCTTTACTTCTAGGCTGAAGCTGTTGCAACTGCATGCTTTGTTCAAAACCGAAGCATTGTGTGCAAACGTCTCAATAGGACACCATATGAGGGCCTCAACAACCACAAACCAAATGTTCGCTTCTTTCATATCTTTGGGTGTGGATGTTTTGTGATCAACAACAGCGATCAGCTCAACAAATTTGCATCGAAGTCTGATGAAGGCATCTTTCTTGGCTAATCTATGAATAAGGTTGCTTATCGGGTTCTCATCAGACGTACAAGGCTAATCATTGAAAGTTTCGATGTGAAATTCGATGACTCTTACATCCGCAACACACCTCCATCTACTGAAACCACTGCAATCATGGAAAGTGACATTCCTGCTTCTTCAGGTCCTCTAAATCTGGTTGAAGTCAATTATGATGATCTTTTCAACCCTATTGAAACGAAAAAGTTATCCAAAGTTCTTGTGTCACCGGCTGCTCAACAACAACACGCTGATGTTTCTGGTCCATCTCTATCCGAAGTAGCATCTCTCAATACTTTCACCTCTCTGGTTGAGGAGGGAAGCTCTACTCCGGATCAAACAACAACCATTGAGGTTCCAGTACTTGATGATATCCACGTTCCTATCCTCAGAAAATCATTACCATCAAATGTATCTTCGGATTCGGATGATGAACTCATAGACAACATTGACACTAGAACTGATTCAAGGATCATCACTCTCCCATCAGCAGTTCAGGGGGAACCTTCTCAGGTTCCGGAGGAACTCCCATCAGCAATCCAGGGGAACCTCTCTAAACTATTCAAGAAAATGTCATTCTCGCTCCAACAAGCCAAGATGATTCCGCAGGCTGTTCTCAAATCCAGGGGGAACTGCCATCTCCAACCGAAGAAACTTATGATATTGAAGATATTCCTTCTACCGCAGCTGATGATCATCTGATGCCTCGACTACATGTATGGACGAAGGATCACCCACCAGGTCAAATTATTGGCAACCCATCCGCAGGTATCCAAACTCGATCTGCCAAGGATTTATCTGATCATTGTCACTATGCAGCATTTATGTCCGCAGTCGAGCCACGATCAATCAAAAAAGCATTATTGGAACCGGATTGGATTTCTGCAATGCAACAAGAACTGGAAGAATTCAAAAGGAACAAAGTGTGGAAACTTGTTCCCATATCCCAGGGCCATACTATTGTTGGAACAAGATGGGTGTTCAAGAACAAGTTAGATGAATCTGGTGCGGTTATCAAAAATAAGGCAAGACTGGTTACAAAGGGGTACAGTCAACTGGAAGGTGTTGACTATGATGAAACATATGCTCCAGTGGCAAGAATGGAAGCTATCCGAATCTTTTTAGCATATGATGCCCACAAAAACATCAAGGTACACCAAATGGATGTTAAAAGTGCTTTTCTCAATGGGGAATTGAAGAAGAGGTTTATCTTCAACAACCTCCCGGATTTGAAAGTATTGAATTCCCTTACCACTGCTACAAGCTTCAAAAGGCAGTCTACGGTCTGAAGCAAGCCCCTAGAGCTTGGTATGAAACCCTTTCTGAATTCCTAGTCTCTTCAGGCTACAAAACAGGAGTGATTGATCCCACGCTATTTAGAAAAGCAAACGGTGACCACCTTATGCTTGTACAAATATACGTGGATGATATCATCTTCGGATCAACTGATCAAGGAATGGTGGATGAATTTGCTAAGATCATGACAAATAAATTTCAAATGAGCATGAATAAAGAGATTAATTTCTTTCTACGTGTTCAACTCAAACAAATTCAGCAAGGAATATTCATTCATCTAGAGAAATACACCACTGAACTTTTGAAGAAATACTCTATGGACAACTGCTCCTCGGCTAAGGTCCATATGGCCTTCAGATATAAGATCTCTGCTGATCCTTCTGGCGAATCTGTGGATCACAAGACTTATAGAGGTATCATTGGCTCTCTAATGTACCTCACCACAAGCCGACCGGACATTTTCTTTGCAACTGGTGTATGTGCAAGGTATCAGGATGACCCAAAAGTGTCACATATGACCGCAGCCAAACAAATTCTCTGATACCTGAGAAGAGGCAAATCTCTAGGTCTATGGTACCCCGTAGGCAATGACTTCAGTCTGCAAGCTTTTACCGATGCGGATCATGCCGGATGCAAACTCGATCGGAAAAGTACATCTGGTGGATGCCAATTTTTAGGAGGTAGACTCGTCAGCTGGTCCTCAAGAAAACAAAGTTGTGTTTCATTATCTACCGTAGAAGCTGAATATGTGGCCGCAGCCAGCTATTGTTCCCAAGTCCTATGGATGAAGACACAACTGTTAGACTACAGATACAGAATGTTGCGGATACCAATCTACTGTGATTCTGAAAGTGCCATAGCGATCTCTCATAATCCTATTCAGCACTCCAAGACGAAACATATTGAACTACAGTATCACTTCATCAAAGACCACATTCTGAAAGGTAATATTGAACTCATCTTTGTCCCTACTCATGAAGAGATTGCTGATGTATTTACAAAAGCACTTGACTCTACCAAGCTCAATGCGTTCTTACAAATGTTAGGAATGATGAATCCGGACCCTAAATTCTTCTTGAATTGATAGGTACCGCAGACCTCCTTGGTCTCCATTACGGTCCTAACTGAAAGTTATTGATAATAGATGGTTTTGGAATATCTTGTGTACCGCAGTCTATGTACCGCAACCATATATTATATCTATCTTTCACAGGTCTTTCTTACTTGTTATTACAAACTTTTTGTACAAGTGCTCTTCTCTGTTTTTCCCACTGCAGTCATCTGCAATACCAAAGAAGCCATCCGCAATGATGTGTTCATCCGCAGTCACATTAATTGATTTTCAGACGGTTCATTCTTTTGAAAAACAAAAAAACATAGCATGTTATTTAATGATCCTTCATTAAATAAAACATTAAATAAAAAAACATTCCTTTGAGAAACTGTCACATTCTTTTCTTCCAAAACCTTGTGTCAGACCTATTTTAGGTATGATGATAAAATAAAGATTTTCCATATCAAATCCTTTTATTATGTCTTTACCTATTACCCCAAACCATCACATCCGTTACGAATTCCCCTTTATCCAACGGTTTAATCTAACCCCCACCACACGTTCTCAAGACGTGATACAAATCTAACATTTCATTAAATGCAGAGTCCCTTTTCTGGTTAATCCCAAATTCAGTCTTTATCCCTCTTTTGTCAATATGTGGTTGAGATTAAAGATGCTAATTTAAAATATAAACCCAAATGTTTTTACCCAATTTCACTTAGGTCAAAACCGTTTCCCACTTCATTGAGTCACTATAAAACCCCTTTCTTCTCCACAAAGAAAAGTTTACTCTCTCTAAACCTTTCAACCTCTTCTGCATTCTTCAAGCTTTCTCTAAATCATAACAATGGTGAAATCTGGTGTTTCAAAGAAACAATCCAAAGCCTCTGGATCAGTAAACCCAACTGGTTCAAATTCTCCCACAATCGCCTCAAGCGATTTCAAATCCATCTTCGAAGATCAACCCTCTTACAATGCTCCCACAAAACTTATGATCAAGCTCTTGAAGAATCATCCTCTGTTTGGACCATTCGATGCTTTCACAGACGTTGTTCCACTTTCAACCCTCTACAAATGTGCCTTCTCCGCCTATCGCCCAATCAACAACCCCCAAGAAGTTCATCTAAACCTAATCAATGATTCTTTGGTTATTATGTCCAAAGAAAAATTCCTCAATGCCATTAACCTTATTGTTCATCCCTCCATAAATTTTTCACTCCATCAATGGCGGACATCACATCGGCACTTTATCAGATGGGTTATCAGAAGAAGATCAATGGAATTGGCGAATTCAAGAAGAACCAATTGCATGCGGTCTGGCAGTTTGTGTGCCACTTTATCATCCGCAGTTTGTCCGGCAGAACCGGAGGCACGGATAACATGGGACTCAAGCTTTTGGAACTGGTTTGGAGCATCTTCACAGGCCACGATGTGAACTACGAACAGATTCTTTGGGATGACTTTCTGCAATACATTCCCAAAGAGAGCCCAAGGCAGAACCCAACCAAGCTTACCTTTGCTAGGTTCTGGTCTCTCTGCATATCTGACTTACATGCAGACGCAAGGATAGACATGGGGGATGACATCAACTTCTTCGTCACCAAGGATCTTAAAAGGTACAATCCCTCCTCTGGTCAAACAATTTTTGGTCCAATCCGTAGACTTCCTACTCATATTCTCTCTACCCTTGGTCTCGAGACTGCTGATGTCTCAGACCACATTGAGGCTACGGAAGGTATTTACCCATACCTTCCTACCCTGCCTCTTCCATCCGCAGTCATAAACCTTGAAGGTACCGCAGTCCCTTCCTCTACAACTCTCTCTAATGTCTCTCACTCCCAAAGACGTAAACACAAAGTTTCTTCCCTCCATGGCCCCCGCAACACAAAGAAATCTGGAACTCCTAAAAAGGATGCTTCCAAACCCTCCAAACCATCAAAGAAAAGAAAAACGTCACCCGCAATGACAATCATGGAACCGAGTCATCATGACTCCAGCAGTGATTCAGATAAGGATAACCAGCCCATATCAATCCTCAAGTAACGCAAAACTGATTCATCTAGCCAAATGCATGACCGGACCGATACCTCAGCTTCTCTACATGCTCCGGTAGTCCTTGGGATGCCTGCACATCGATTCGAAACCACCATCTTTTTCCTTTCAGTCTCAGAAAGTGAGTATGATTCACAACAACAAGAAGACTCCCCCCCCCCCCCCCCCCAGTTCAGTCCCAAGAGGATAATACTGGTTCTCGCCCTAAAGTCTCCAGGGCTTCCCGACTGCATGTTTTTTCACCTGAGGAGTTAAAATCCATCCTATTGAATGTCACCCAAACACATTCCCAACCGCAGGGCACTTCTTTCACCCATGCCAGAACTGAGCTGAGGCCAAACTTGACCACGGGTCAAAGGAGAGAAAGGAAGCTTAGGAAATCCTACTCTGCTTTCATTAGAAACATGTGGTTTAGGCACGGTGAGCACAAATATGCAAGGATCTGTGAACCCAAGGGACACCTTGGTACGATCTTCAGGAATTGACGGTGAAAATTTTGATGATTCATGGAGCCAGTACCAACCCTCCAATGAGGCTGAAGCTAAGAAGTATGCTGCTTTTTGGAGGGCGTTCCAAGCACGCAAGGATCAACAAATCAAACAACAGCAGCTGAAGGAACAAGAAATACAAGCGATGGCTAAGTATTAGGCGGACCCCATTAACAATGCCAATACCGTAGCCACCATCCTTAGAGTTCAAGACTAGATATTTGCAATGGTCGAAACCTTTCAGAAGACTCAGGAAGCCACTGTTGATCAACATGTTTCCAACGCCCCTCCCTCTCCCACTGCTGAAGGTTCACAAGATGAAGAACCTGAAATCGAAGTGAGCTCTGCTCCCACTTTTGGCTTTGATGATGCTGAACTACAAGAGGTAAACAAACCCTCTCCTTCTGATGACGATCTCATGATGTTTGATGAAGACGAAGAATCCAGTGGTTCTCATCACTCAACTTCTAAGCCCAAGGAAAAGAAAAAGAAGAAGAAGAAGAATGCAGTGACTAGGAAGGAATTTCTAAGTCTTCAGACCAAGGTTGATCAAATCCTGGCTACGGTCAAGCCAACTCAACCGCAACCAGAAGATATTCTGAGACCGCAGTCCCTTATTGAACGGATTGAACGCCTGGAAACAAGAGAGAGAATGGTTGCAGGGCGTATCTCTCTAATGGTCGAAATGGGGATCCGATCTCTTGATAATAATCGTCAAGCTGACCACAAGAAATTTATGGCTACTGCGGAACGCCTCGTCTCTGAGGTAACCGCAATCAAGACAGATCTTCAAGCAGCCATTGCGGATCAAGCTTCTCACTCGGAAAAACTGATTGCGGAAACTCACACTGCCTATGAGTCTGCAGTTTCAGTCCTTCAAACAACTATCAACCGTCTGCAGAGATCCCTTTCTACAAACTTCCATGGTCCTAAAATCCTTCATCTTACCAAAGAGATCCACAGATTACTCTTCAACCCCTCCATCCCTAATAATCAGCAATTGGCCGAAGCTCTCAAAGCTCAATTCCAAGAGGTGTATGCCAAAGTTGATGGCCTTCGTCAATGGCCTGAGGAGGCTCCGGGTCTGAACTCCTAAGGAAGGGGAAGTGAAGAAGAAGTCCATCACTCCAACCACTCCATTTCACAACATCAAACTCCCCCTATCTCTACTGGAAAAAAATTCCAACACCACAACCTTCTCATCACACTCCACCTCACAATTCTCCACTTCAAACAGAAAACACCCCAGAAAAACCAGAGACTCCCCCTCACTTCAAAAACCTTGCGGAGTATATGTCTTCTCTGAGTTCAAACGACTCCCCTGCCACCACTCAAAGAAAAAGAGATTGGAAGGTAGCCAAACTTGTTGAAGAAGCTTGGAGATTATGCGGTTTTGACACTGTCATGGATGAGTCCTTGATAAATTCTTGGGCCAATCCTCACCGAAGATTGCTTGATGATGACTACATTCCACACCTCACCTATGTGGAACCCCCTTCAGACGGATACTGGGATGTCCCAATCTTTCCCAATGCCAAATACTTCATTGTATTTGAGTAGTTCGACCGCAGCCTTCCAGACGACAAAAGACTGCCAATGGAATTCGAGAGACTTAATCAATTCTATGCTAAGCATGCCTCTCCCGTTGAAAACGTATCGTCTAACGATAGACCATCCGCAGTCAAGAACTACAAAATCCAGAAGTTTATGAAGGCTGATTTCATCCAGTACACTCTGACTAGAAGGGAACATGACTACGTCCGCACCCAGAATGATTTTCCCTATATGAACCCTGAAGAAGTCTTTCTTGTCGCTAAGGTGTTTCAACACAAGTCTGAGAAGCAACTGAAGATGAAGAATGCACTTGAAAGGGCCAGTACTTTCCTAAAGGAAACAGTTTGTGATTTTGCCAAGATCGACGCAGACATTCACCCCACCATTGCCAAGATAGTCGATCTGCTACCGCTTGACCCCGCACCAATGCCTACCGAAGGCTATGAAGAAAGATCTTTGAGTGCAACCAACTATCCTGAAATTGGAGTCATTTTCAAAAGGAAGATTGATAATGTCAAATACTTCATTCCTATGATTTCCATGCATCGTCTCACTAGGAAGCAACTTGACATCTGCCGAACCGCAGTTGAAAACTCCAAGCCCACCACTGTAGAGGTCAAGTTCTAGATCCTTAGAAGAATCAACTGGTTGGAGAACATCAGGAAGTTTTGGTGGATTTTGATCAAGTTTCTTAAACTTGATAGCTGATCAGAAGTTAAAGAGGTCACTTAGGGGAAATTGTTGAACCATAAAAAGTGAACCTCTTGAACTTCAGCTACTGCAGCCTCCAATATGCCACCGCAGTCAAGCCGCTTCCTCAATAATCATCAACCACAGTCTCTATCCACCGCAGTCTTTACCTAGATTACTTTTACTTTGTCTTTTCTGTAATACACTCTATTGTCCAGTATGCCTTGCATGGCTACTCTTAGAGTTGTAATCTAGTGATCTCTGTGACTCTCTATAAATAGAGCTCATTTTCATGTAATGCAAGAAACATATCGCATCTAATTCTAATACACATCTCAGAAGTTATCTTTCTATCTTTCTTATTCTCTCTTCTTACTCTCATAATCAATCACAATCTCTCTTCGGAGCAAGTCTTTTGTGACTTAAT
Organism: Lactuca sativa; assembly: GCF_002870075.4. Taxonomy (NCBI): domain Eukaryota; kingdom Viridiplantae; phylum Streptophyta; class Magnoliopsida; order Asterales; family Asteraceae; genus Lactuca; species Lactuca sativa. The sequence goes on along the minus strand of NC_056631.2, from coordinate 217,796,861 downwards.
CACTAAGTTTGATCACACTCATTAACTTGGTTTGAATGCATTCCTCGTTATGAATCAACTTATGTGTATACTTGATATAACAACTATTGTCATTTACATTTCTTTACTTTTCCGCAACTAACACTCTAACATCTAACTCTAAATATTATTGTTGAGCTTTTAGATCCTTCGAGATTAACTATTTCGCAATATACTTGTTCTAACGTTTGTTCAAGTGTGTCTCAAAGTTTTTCTCTCAACACTGACAATTCGTGTGCCACTTCGTCATCCGCAGTCTATCCGGCAGAACCGGAGGCACGGATAACATGTGTCTCAAACTATTGGAGCTGGTATGGAGCATCTTCAGAGGACACGATATGAACTACAGACAGATCCTTTGGGATAATTTTCTCCAATACATTCCCAAAGAGATCCCAAGGGAGAACCCAACCGAACTCACCTTTGCAAGGTTCTAGTCCCTCTGCATTTCGGACCTTCATGCAAACGCAGGGATTGACATGGGCAGTGACATCAACTTCTTCATCACCAAGGATCTCAAAAGGTACAATCCTTCATGTGATCAATCAATTTTTGGCCCAATCCTCAGACTTCCTGTCCATATTCTTTCTACCCTTGATCTTGAGACTGCTGATTTCTCAGACCACATTGAGGCTACGGAAAGTATTGACCCATACGTTCCTACCCCACCTCTTCCATCTGCAGTCGTTAACCCTGAAGGCACCGCAGTCCCTTCCTCCACAACTCTCTCCAATATTTCTCAAACCCAAAGACGCAAGCATAAAGTTTCTGCTCTTCATGGCCCCCAGAACACCAAGAAACAAGGAACTCCTAAAAAGGATGCTTCCAAGCCCTCCAAGAAAAGGAAAACTCCACCAGCAATCACTATTTTGGAACCAAGCCAACATGACTCTAGCAGTGATTCAGATGAGGATTACCAACCAATTTCAATCCTCAAGAAATGCAAAACCGATCCCTCCAGCCATATGCGTGACCGGACTGATACCTCAGCCTCTCAACAGGCTCTGGTAGTCCTTGGGATGCCTGCACATCCATTCGAAACTACCATCTTCTTCCTTTCAGACTCAGAAAGTGAGTCTGATTCACAGCAACGAGGAGACTCCCCTCCAGTTGAATCCCAAGAGGATAATGATGGTTCTCGCCCTAAATTCTCCAGGGCTTCCCGACTGCATTTCTTTTCTCCTGAGGAGTTGACCTCCATCCTTTTGAATGTCACCCTTACACTGCAAACACCATCCCAACCGCAGGGCACTTCTTCCACCCATGCCAGAACTGAGTCGAGGCCACACTTGATCACGAGTCAAGGAGACCAAGGAAGCTCAGGAAATCCTACTCTGCTTAAATCAGTAACAGGTGGTTTAGGCACGGTGAGCACAAATGTGCAAGGATCCGTGAACCCGAGGGACACCTCGGTGTGATTTAAAGGAATTGACGAGTGTAACTCTAATGATTCATGGAGCAAGTATCAGCCCTCCAATGAGGCTGAAGCAAAGAAATATGCTGCTTTTCGTAGGGCATTACAAGCACGCAAGGATCAACAAATCAAACAACAGCAGCTGAAGGAACAAGAAATCCAAGCAGTGGCTAAGTATTAGGTAGATGCAATTAATAATGCCAATATCGTAGCCACCATTCTGAAAGTTCAAGACTGGATGTCTGAAATGGTCGAAACCTTCCACAAGGCTTAGGAAGCAACTACGGAGCAACATAATTCCAAAGTTCCTCCCACTCCCACTGTTGAAGGATCACAAGACGAAGGACCCGAAATCGAAGTGAGCTCTGCTCCCACCTTCGGTTTTGATGATGCTGATCTGCAAGAGGTAAACAAACCCTCTCCTTCTAATGTTGACCTCATGATGTTCGATGAAGAAGAAGAATCCAGTGGCTCTCAGCATTCGACTTCAAAGCCCAAAAAGAAGAAGAAGAAGAAGAAGAAGAAGAAGAAGAAGAAGAAGAAGAATTTTGTCACTAGGAAAGCATTCCTAAGTTTACAAGGAAAGTTTGATCAAATCCATGCTGCAGTCAAGCCAACTCAACCACAACCAGAAGATGTCCCTGGACCGCAATCACTGATAGAAAGGATTGAACGCCTTGAAACATGTGAGAGGATGGCTGCTAAGCGTATCTCACTCAAGGTTGAAATGGGAATACGGTCCCTTGATAATAATCGCCAGGCAGATCACAAAGAATTCATGGCTGTTGCAGAAAAGCCTCATCTCTGAGGTAACCGCAATCAAGAAAGATCTTCAAGCAGCCGTTGCGGATCAAGCCTCCCACACTGACAAGATGATTGCTGAGACTCACACTACTTATGAGTCTGCAATCTCAGTTCTTCAAGCTACAATCTACCATCTGCAGCGATCCTTGTCTGTAAATTTTCATGGTCCCGAAATCCTTCATCTCACCAAGGAAATCCACAGGCTACTCTTCAACCCCACCATCTGCAACAATCAACAACTGGCTGAAGCCCTAAAAGCTCAATTCCAAGAAGCTTTTGCCAAAGTTGATGGCCTTCGACAATGGCTTGAGGAAGCTCCTGGTATGAACTCCTTAAGAGGGGGAAGTGAAGGAGAAGAAGTCCATCACTCCAATCACTCCATCTCACCACAACATCAAACTCCCCCTATCTCTACAGAAAAGATACCTTCACCACAACCACCTCATCACACTCCACCTCACAACTCTCCACCGCAAGAAGAAAACACTCCAGAGAAACCAGAGACTCCCCCTAACTTCAAAAACCTTGCGGAGAACATGTCTTCTCCTAGCTCAAATGACTCACCTACCACCACCCAAAGGAAAAGAGATTGGTAGGCAGCCAAACTAGCTGAAGAAGTATGGAGACTATGTGGTTTTGATACCATCATGGATGAGTCCTTGATAAATTCTTGGGTCAATCCCCACCGAAGATTGCTTGATGATGACTACACTCCTCATCTCACCTATGTGGAACCCCCTTCAGATGCCTCCTGGGATGTCTCAATTTCTCCAAATGCCAGATACTTCACTGTATTTGAGCAGTTCGACCACAGCCTTCCAAACGACAAAAGACTGCCAATGGAATTTGAGAGACTTAGTTTGTTTTATGCTAAGCATGCCTCTCCCATTGAGAATATTTGGTCTAATGATAGACCATCCGCAGTCAAGAACTACAAAATCAGGAAGTTCATGAAGGTTGACTTCATCCAGTACACTCTGACCAGAAGGGAACACGATTATGTCCGCACCCAGGCTGATTTTACCTGTATGAATCCAGAAGAAGTCTTTCTCATTGTAAAGGTGTTTCAACACAAGTCTGAGAAGCACCCGAAGATGAAGATTGCACTTGAAAGGGCTAATACCTTCTTGAAGGAAACAGTCTGTGACTTTGCTAAAATCGATGCATACATCTACCCCGCCATTGCCAAGAAAGTCGATCTGCCACCACTTGACCCCACACCACTGCCTACCGAAGGCTATGAAGAAAGATCCTTAGGTGCAACCAACTACCCTGAACTTGGGAGTCATTTTCAACAGGAAAAATCGATAATGTCAAATATTTTATTCCTATGACTGCCATGCATCGCCTCACCAGGAAGCAACTTGACATCTGCCGAAACGCAATGAAAAAATCAAAGCACACAACTGCAGAAGTCAAGTTCGAGATCTTAAGCAGAATCATCTGGTTGGAAAACATCAGGAAGTTTTGGTGGATCCTGGTCAAGTTTCCTAAACTTGATAGCTGATCAAAAAGTTAAAGAAGTCACTTAGGGGGAAATTGTTGAAACATAAAAAGTGACCCTCTTGAACTTCAGCTACCACATCCAACAAACCCCCGCAATCAAGTCTCTTCATCAACAGTTGCAACCGCAGACTTTGCCAACCGTAGTCTCTTTACTAGATTAATTTACTTTGTCTTTTTGTAATACACTCTATTGTCCAGTATGCCTTGCATGGCTACTCTTAGAGATGTAATCTAGTGTTCCTTCTGAGTCTCTAGAAACGAAACTGTAACACCCAGATTCCCAGGTATGATATTTTGTTCCTTTATTTTTGGGTTTTGTGGGGGAACTCGGCGAGTTGGCGTCTAGACTCGCCGAGTATGGTCACGGATTTGTACTCGAGTTCACAGTTGGAATCGGCGAGTTCATGAGTGGACTCGGCGAGTCCACGATGTTTAATGAAACCCTAATTTTCGGGGTTTGAGACCTATTTAAAGGGCCTTATGGTCGTCATTTGCAGCCACCAACCCCAGAGAGAAAACCCTAAAGAGATCTAGAGTGTTTGTGAGGAAGGAGAGGCCAATCTTGATCTATGGTGGGTGTTTTTGCAAGAAGGAAGTGTTTAAGGCAAGAGGAGGCTGAAGGAGGTGCGATTTTGGTGGTTTTGAGCTCATAGAGATTGCATTGAGGTATTATTCTCGGACCTTCTTCAGTTTTGGTGTTGATTCTTAGTGTTAGGGTTTTCCTAACCCTTTTAGAGATTGATTAAGTGGTGTATTTGGTCCCTTCTCGATTTTGTGTTCTGGATCTGGACCCAAAGAGGTCCAGAGACCTTAACCCTTGGAGCTTTATGAGTCATTTTGGAAGTCATGAGCTTGGAATGTCATTTTTGGGGCTAAATCACCATTTTGGTCCATTTTTATGTTATATGTGTGTCAAGGTCCGAACTTTACGTGATTATCATGCTTGGGGAGGCCAGATCTATGATTGTATGGAACAGATCTGACCCCACAAGTTGTTTTGAGTTTGTGCATGGCATGAACTCGCCGAGTCCCAAGAACAGACTCGGCGAGTAGTATGAAGGTTTCCCGTTAATCACTCAGTGAGTGGACTTGCCGAGTTGGGGGGGTGACTCGGTGAGTCAGGGAGAGTCAGGGGTCTGAGTTCACGTTGGAACTCGCCGAGTTGTTCTTGAGACTTGACGAGTTGAGTCAGGGTGTCACCGCGATTCATGCCAAGTGGACTCATCGAGTCAAGGGAAGTACTCGACGTGCCAAGAGAGAATCTAAGAGAGTCAGTGGACACGTGTAGACTCGCCGAGTCGGGTCAAGTTTGACCATTGACCTTGTGACTTTAGGATTGAGTACAATTGTATTTATGAGAGTATTACTTTATGTGATTAGGCGGAGGCTAGATCACACTTCTTCCGAGTCAGATATTTACCGAGAAATCGAGGTGAGTCTTCTCACTATACGTTACCTAGAGTGGTACTATGCTATGACCAGAGGGTCGTATGTGTTATGTATGAGATTATGTGCTATGTGATATTTGTATGTTGTATGATGATATAGAACGGACTGGAGGGTCCAACGAGCTACGGGACTGGAGGGTCCCGCTGAGACACATCGACCGGAGGGTCATATTATAGCCTTGAGTGGCGTATGTGATGTATGTGGTATTTTGGGGAACTCACTAAGCATTTATGCGTACAGTTGTTATGTTATGTGTTTTAGGTACTAGTGATGAGCGCAGGAAGGCGCCGACATGATTCGTACACACATGCATTGGAGTTTTTATAGAGATTCTGGGGAGATGTTTTGTGATAATAATATTTGATACAATGTGTTTGACATTATTTATGAACGAATGAATGTTTTAAAAATGAAAAATTATTTTGAAAATTCACGTTGTTACAAGTTGGTATCAGAGCCTTGGTTTGAGGGATTCGAATGCATCTTCGGGTGTATCTGAACTCAAACTGGGGATTTGAGGAAAAATCTTGATAATGAAGTAAAATTTTTGATAAGAGTAAAAAGAGTTTTGAGACAAACAGAGCAGATCCGTGTGTACGGTCAGCCAGTGCCCGAACGGTGAATCCCCAAAAATACCCTTACATTATGTGTTATAAGATATGTTATGTTATGCATGCTAGAATAGGCTAGGTATACATATTAGGACTAGAGCGGCCTTATTTGTAATGCCTTAGCCTAGGAGATTTCTGCTGTCGAGATGCTTTGAGTGTAAAGTACTTGTAATCCAAGATCCAAGGAGGAGGACTTGGAGTGAATACTGATGTGGTGTGGTCAGTAGTATTGGGCCCGTACTACTGGAGACACCGGATCAGTGGGCATTCCAAGTAAGAATATTTTGGACAATGGAGGACAAGTAGGGTTGCGTCATCAAGTATTTGTATGCTCGATCGAGTCTCTGATAATTTTTGTTGTATTTCAGAAGCATCATGGTTGGGACTCGACACACACCTGAGAGCAGTGGTGTCAGCGACGAGGAGATCTGTCGATTGATTCATGAGGAGGTTGTTGCTGCCATTCGGGCTGAGATTCCCGAGATGTTTGGGGACATTAAGACCACGTTGATTGAGACTTTTGATGAGCGGTATGCAACATTGACTAAGGCTGCTGCAGCTGCGGCTACTGCTGGTGTTGTTGCTGCCAGACCTCAGGGAGGTGACTTGTTGTTGTTCCGGGAGTTCAGCAACATGAAGCCACCAGAGTTCGACGGGAAGCAGGACCCGATTGCCGCTATGAGATGGATCTCAGAAATCGAGGGATGTTTCTATACGTGCTCTTGTCCAGAGCACTTGAGGGTTCGGTTCGCCTTGAACCAGCTCCGCCTGGGAGCGAAGGATTGGTGGAAGTTCATGACGGCGAACTTCACTTTGGCTGAGATTTCCGAGGTGACCTGGGAGAGGTTCACCGCTATGTTCAGAGAGGAGTATGTTCCCCCGGTGGAGAGGGAACAGTTGATTCAGGAGTTCTTGACCCTTAAGCAGGGTATTGATTCTGTGGCAGTCATCACCAGGAAGTTTCATGAGAGGGCGATGTTTTGCCCTGAGCAGGTGTCGTCTGAGCAGGCTTGTATGAGCTGTTATCTGAGTGTGTTGAGGAGAAATATTCAGGAGTTCGTGGCGAACTCGACTTACCGGACATTTGCTGAGCTCCAGGAAAATGCTCGGAAAAGGGAGATCGAGTTGGAGACTCAGGCCAGGGAGGAGGTCAAGTCTCAGAGGATGGATCGACGTCCGGCTCTATCTCATCCGGCAGCCAAGCGAGCTAGACCCGCTGATTCGAGATCTGGAGGCGCGAAGGGCCGCACTTGTGGGAAGTGCGGTAAGAGTCACGAGGGGTCGTGCAAGGCTGGGGTATGGTACAAGTGTGGGAAGGAGGGGCATATCATGAGGGATTGCCCCAAGGGATTCTCGGTTTGCTTTCATTGCAACTAGACCGACCATCGGAAGGTCGAGTGCCCGCATCTTCTTTAGGTATCAACACAGGGATCTGTGCCTGCTGCTAGGACTACCGAGGTTCGGCCGGTGAAGTTCGAGGCCCCGAAGGCTCGTGGGAGGGCATTTCAGTTGACCGCGGAGGAGGTCTGCGCAGCGCCCGATTGTTGTGGCTGGTATGTATTCTCTTTTCATCTTTTATTTGAGTTGAGTTTTAATGCTTATACGATGATATGCGTAGGTACTTTTCTTGTGAGTTTTGTGCCTGTGTTGGTATTATTTGACTCGGGTGCGAGTCGGTCGTTTGTTTCCATAGCATTTAGTCGGCATTTTAGTGCCCTTCGAGAGGCGTTGGATCGGCCTCTGTGAGTTTCCATAGCTAATGAGCGAGCAGTGTATGCTTCGGATGTGGTTCGAGGATGTGTCCTTGAGATCTTCGGTGTGGAGTTCCCGATAGATCTAGTTCCAATCGCGATGGGGGACGTGTGTGTTATAGTGAGTATGGATTGGTTGAGCCGATATGGAGCTGTGATAGACTGCGAGCGTCAGTTGGTGACGGTTCGAGACCCTAGTGGGGGAGTCCTTACAGTGCACGGGGAGGGTACACGTGCAGGGTCAGCATTTTGTTCGGCCACCAGAGTGAGACAGAGTCTACAGCAGGGCTGTAGAGGATTTGTGGCATATGTGATGGATGTGAGGGTTGTTTCAAAGAGACCGAAGTCGGTGGATGAGGTTCCGATAGTGCGCGAGTTTCCGGATGTGTTTCCAGAGGAATTGTCGGGTGTGCCTCCAGAGAGGCAGGTAGAGTTCGGTGTTGAGTTGGTTCCAGGAGCTGTGTCTATCGCTAAGGCGCCGTATCGCCTTGCACCTCCGGAGATGCAAGAGTTATCCTCGCAGCTTCAGGAGCTGCTATGGAAGGGGTTTATCAGGTCGAGCAGTTCGCCATGGGGGGGCGCCTATCCTTTTTGTCAAGAAGAAGGATGGCTCGCTCCGGATGTGCATTGATTATCGTGAATTGAATAAGCTAACGGTCAAGAACCGTTACCCATTTCCGAGGATCGATGATTTGTTTTATCAGTTGCAGGGGCATCTTGGTTCTCCAATATTGATTTGAGGTTTGGGTATCATCAGGTGAAGGTGAGGGAGGAGGACGTCCAGAAGACAGCATTTCGGACTCGTTATGTGCATTACGAGTTCGTGGTGATGCCTTTCGGACTCACCAACGCACCGGCAGTGTTCATGGATCTCATGAACAGGGTGTGCAGACCGATGTTGGATCGCTTAGTGATCGTGTTCATCGACGACATTTTGGTGTATTCGAGATCCAGAGAGCAGCATGAGGAGCACTTGCGGGAGATCCTCAGAGTTCTGATATCGAAGAGACTTTATGCCAAGTTCTCTAAATGTGAGTTATGGCTACGAGAGGTTCAGTTTCTGGGACACCTCATTAACCAGGATGGGATATTGGTCGATCCGGCCAAGATTGAGGCGGTCATGAGATGGGACGTGCCGAGGTCACCCACCAAGATCAGCAGTTTTCAGGGTTTGGCCGGCTATTATCCGAGAATTATTAAGGATTTCTCCAAGATCATCGTGCCACTCACCAAGTTGACCCGGAAGGGTGTTGCGTTTTCTTGGGGTCCGGAGCAGCAGACCTCGTTCGAGACTCTTTGCTAGAAATTATGTGAGGCCCCAGTATTAGCCCTTTTGGAAGGGATGGAAGATTTTGTGGTATATTGTGATGCATCGATATCCATTTTGGGAGCGGTGCTTATGCAGAGGGGGCATGTGATTGCATATGCATCAAGGCAGCTTAAGCCTCATGAGTCGAGATACCCCACTCATGATTTGGAGTTGGGAGCGGTAGTGTTCGCTCTCAAGATCTGGCGACATTATCTGTATGGGGTTCGGTGTACGATATACACGGACCACAAGAGCTTGAAGTATTTGATGGATCAGCCCAATATGAATATTTGCTAGAGGAGGTGGTTGGACGTGGTCAATGATTATTATTGTGAGATCTTGTACCACCCGGGCAAGGCTAATGTGGTAGCCGATGCATTGAGCCGTATGGCAGAGGGCACCCCGATTCGAGATGTTTGTTTGAGATTGACAGTGATGACCCCGGTGTTGGATGTTATTCGTGGGGCCCAGGCTGAGGCTGTGAAACCGGAGAGCCAGAAGAGGGAGCGAGTTGTCGGGCTAGTATCAGAATTTGTTACTGATAGCTGGGGGCTTATGACATTTCAGGGTCGGATTTGGAAACCGCCTGTGGGCGGAACGCATACCATTTTGTTGGAAGAGGCTCATCGATCGAAATTCTTGATCCATTCCGGAGCCACTAAGATGTTTTTAGACCTGAAAAAGGATTATTGGCAAAACTGTATGAAGAGGGATGTCGCATGGTTTGTGGAGAGGTGCTTGACCTGTCGTAGTGTGAAGGTCGAGCACCAGCATCCACATGGTAAGCTGCAGCCATTATAGATTCCCAAACAGAAACGGGAACAGATCACCATGGATTTCATCACCATATTGCCAAGAACCGCGAGGGGTGTCGATGCAATTTGGGTGATTGTGGACAGATTGATGAAGAGTGCTCACTTCCTGGCCAGCAGTGAGAGCTCTTCCGCGGAGAAGTTGGCAGAGATGTACGTGAGAGAGGTGGTATCGCGACATGGAGTGCCGATCTCGATTGTCTCAGATCAAGATGTACATTTCACTTCCAGATTCTGGAAGAAGTTTCATGAGGAATTGGGTACGAAACTGCATTTTAGTACCGCATACCACCCACAGACTGACGGGCAGAGTGATCGGACGATTCAGACGCTCGAGGACATGCTCCGGGCATGTATGGTGGATTTCGGTGGGAGTTGGGACACGTATTTTCCCTTGGCGGAGTTTTCTTATAACAACAGCCATCATTCAAGCATTGGCATGCCGCCCTTTGAGCTGTTGTATGGGAGGAGGTATCGAGCCCCTATTTGTTGGGGAGAAGTAGGGCAACGTGTGATGGGCAGCACCGAGATTGTGCTTCAGACAACAGAGCAGATCCAGCAGGTCAGGTAGAGATTTTTGACCGCTCAGAGTCCTCAGAAGAGTTATGCGGACAGATGTTGGTCCGAGCTCGAGTTTCAGGTCAGCAACTTCGTGCTCCTAAAGGTCTCTCCTTGGAAAGGAGTGATCCGATTCAGGAAGAGGGGCAAGTTGGGGCCCCGATATATTGGTCCTTTCAGGGTGATCGCGAGGGTAGGCAGGGTAGCCTATTGTTTGGAGTTGCCAGCAGAGTTGGGTCAGATTCATGACACTTTCCACGTGCCGCGGTTGCGAAAGTGTATTGCCGACGAGTCGGCAATGGTGCCATTAGAAGATATTCAGGTGGATGCGAGCCTAAATTATGTCGAGAGACCGGTGGCGATCAGGGATCAGAAAATCAAGGTTTTGAGGAACAAGGAAGTGCCACTGGTTCAGGTCCAGCGGCAGCATCGGAAAGGGTCAGAGTTGACTTGGGAACCGGAGCGTGAGATGCGGGAGCAGCATCCGGAGTTGTTTGCAGAATGAGACTTCAAGGGCGAAGTCTGATTCTAGTGGGGGAGAAATGTAACACCTGGATTCCCAGGTATGATATTTTGTTCCTTTATTTTTGGGTTTTGTGGGGGAACTCGCCGAGCTGGCCTCTAGACTCGCCGAGTATGGTCGCGGATTTGTACTCGAGTTCACAGCTGGACTTGGCGAGTTCATGAGTGGACTCGGCGAGTCCACGCTGTTTAATGAAACCCTAATTTCTGGGGTTTGAGACCTATTTAAAGGGCCTTATGTCCGTCATTTGCGGCCACCAACCCAGAGAGAAAACCCTAAAGAGATCTAGAGTGTTTGTGAGGAAGGAGAGGCCAATCCTGATCTTTGGTGGGTGTTTTTGCAAGAAGGAAGTGTTCAAGGCAAGAGGAGGCTGAAGGAGGTGCGATTTTGGTGGTTTTGAGCTCATAGAGATTGCATTGAGGTATTATTCTCGGACCTTCTTTAGTTTTGGTGTTGATTCTTAGTGTTAGGGTTTTCCTAACCCTTTTAGAGATTGATTAAGTGGTGTATTTGGTCCCTTATCGAGTTTGTGTTCTGGATCTAGAACCAAAGAGGTCCAGAGACCTTAATGCTTTGAGCTTTATGAGTCATTTTGGAAGTCATGAGCTTGGAATGTCATTTTTGGGGCTAAATCACCATTTTGGACCATGTGTCTCAGGGGACTTCCGTCCCAGTCCCAGTAGACCTTCCGGTCCTACTCGTATCGACCTTCCGACCCACGTCATAATGCCTTCCGGCCCTTATCACACATAGCATACATATCACATACATAACGCATACAGCACATAAAACACATATCATACAAAACATGCATCTCATAACATACAAGACCTTCCGGTCACACATAGGTACCTTTCTGGCACAGTATAGTGAGAAGACTCACCTCGTATGATGTCTAGAATCTCACATGCTCGATATCTCGGAATCTCGAAACAACAACCTAGCCTCGCCTAAACACAACAAATAATCATTCTAATTATTAGAGGCTTCCAAGGCTATGCTACGTCCTTTTTCACTTTCCCACAGAAGGGTAAAAGATCATTTTACCCCTCTCGGACTCGAAAGTCCACATGTTGACCAAAACCCTAAAAGTCAACAAAAGTCAACAGCAAGCAGTACGCGGGGCGTACCAGCTCCTGTACGCGGGGCGTACCCTTGCATTCCAGAAATGGGGAACGCGACCCATTACGTGGCGCGTACTGGGATTACGCCCAGCGTACATCCTAGTTTCTCATTTCCTCATTCTAATGTCTTAAACGATTAAGACATAACCCCATATTCCAGATCTGGCCATTTTACTACTTCTTAATCCATAAAGTCGGAACCTTTAAGCCTTTGCATGGCTATAAAGGCTCCCCACACCTTCTAACACCTTTCTTTTCACCTCCAAGGGTCTAGATCTCATGCATGGCTCAACATTCACCTCCAAGATTGCATTTTTATAAACATACAACTCATATAGCTCTGGAATATGATAGATCTAGGCCAATGGAGACTACTTGCTCAAAAAGTCTTCATCTTGGGACTAAAAACCCTAGAAATTGGTCCAAGAAGCACACCATATGAACTACAAGCCAAGATCTGAACTTTTTACCTCAGGAAGAAACTCCAACCTTTGTAGTCCTCAGATCCACACTTTGACCACCAACTTCTAGCCTCCACAATGGTCTCTTCTTCTCTTTCACCACCTTAAAAAGGCACTTTGAAGCTTAGAACACTCACACCCAAGCTTAAAACGAAGGAAATGCTCTCTTAGGGTTTCTCTCTGAAAGATGGTGGTTGAGGGACAAGGCCATCTCATTCCTTTTATAGCCCTCAAGTCACATTAGGGTTTTGAGTCTTGGCCGGTTACGCCCAGCGTAACCCTAGGTACGCCCAGCGTACCCGGATGGAACCGCGTACAGAATAAGCGCGCAAGTACGTGCATCGTACTCCTTGTACGCCTAGCGTACTCACAAGCTTAACACTCAGCACAAGGACCCAAAATGACAACTTGGAAAAGATGAAGGGTTAAATAGTTGAACCTGAATTTCGGGTTGTTACAATGTAGCAAGATATATATGCATAGATCTATATGGAGTTGACATCTTCTAACGCTTGGTCCAGGAACTCAACGAGTTAGTGAGATCGAACTCGTCGTGTAGAGATTTACTTGTACGCGGGTTTAAGGAATCAACTAGACGAGTTGAGGAGCCCCAACTCAGCAAGTAGACTTTGGAAAGGAAAACACTAATTTTCACGGTTTGCACCCAAATTAAAGGCCTTAAGCCTCATTGTTAGCCTCCCTTATTGCCCACTCTGTCCAGAGAAACCCTATTTCGTGCTTTTCATACCATTTTGAGTGTGTGAGAGCTTAAGGAGTGCCTTTTGGTGTTATGTCAAGAAGCTTGAAGTGGTTGGTGCATAGCTAAAGGGAGAGGTTGTAGATCCGGTGTTTACTCTGTTGTGGCAACCATTTTAAGGTATAAAGTCGATACCTTCGCCTTTTATTGCTTAGATCTTCTCCTATGAAAGTATATGGTCATTTTTAGCTTATCTTGGGATAATTCTTTGATTTGAGCATGTCATGAAGCTATGACTTCAAATCTGGACATCTCATGGCCTAATTTGACTTAAAGTTGCCGTCTTTATCTAGTCATGGCCCTCCTTCATGCCCTAAATCCCTTAATAAGCCAGGATTGAGTGTTTTAGCCCCTTAATGCCATGCATGGATGTAAAGTTAGCAACTTTACATGGTATCTTCACCCTAGGAGATCGGATCTATAGTGTGGGGCTTTGGACTCGCTGGAAAAGTGGTTAAATGTGTTAAGACTAGGAAAACTCGATGAGTTGCCCAGCCAACTTAGCGAATTGACTCGGGTTTCCCCAATCCTCTGGTCACTACACGACTGTTGACTTTGACTTTGACCATGGTTGACGAAGTTTGACTTTAAGGGTATCTATGTTAATTTGGGTTTCATTGAAGTTAGTCGCGGGGTGGTTGTAGGCGGATGAGTTCGGAGCTGTGAGTTGGGATTTGATCTTACCAGTTTAGTATTTCTTAAGAGGTAAGTCTCCTCACCATACCAATGGATCGAAGGCACCAAGGCCGGGCCATTTTCTAATATGTGGTAAACTAGTTGATTTAGTGATATGTGGTATACTAGTTGATTATATGCTATGTAGTATGCTAGTTGTCTCAATGATATTTGCATGAAAGACCATCGGGAAGCCCATGACACTTGGATATCAGACCATGTGAGGGAGCCCATGGCATTCCAGGTAAAGACCATATGGGAGTCCATGACACTTGGTTATCAGACCATGTGTACGAGCCCATGGCTTTCCAGGTAAAGACCATGGGGGAACCCATGACACATAGGTGTGAGACCCTGGGGAGAGCCCACGACATCCCTGAGTAAGACCTTGGGGTGAGCCCACTGCATCCTTATTTGTCATATGCATGGCTTACGTGATTGACATGGTTTATGTGGATTATGTGGGGTATGCTTTGGGGAACTCACTAAGCATTAGCTTACAATTTTTTTGTTGTTTCAGGTACTTCAGGATCTAAGCGCAAGAGCCCGACATGATGGCACAGCATGCACTCTCTGGCATTTCATTTGGGATAATTTCATTTTATGAATTATTTGTCTGAAGTTTTGGATTTTGAAAACAAATGTGTTTGGAATTTTATATCTTACCTTATTAGTTTTCATGTTTACTATTCAAAAAAATTTATAATGTATTTAATCATACCTTATTATATATATTTAATAACATATGACCAATGAGAACAAAGTTTTTTCGTGTTTTTGATTCAATGGTTGTTCTCTAGTATATAATCATATATGATAATATGTATCAAATATCATATGATTTATATACACAAGATTCTCTTTTGTCCATATAAATCATATGTGATTAGATACATATAATCACATGTGATTAGATGTATTTAATCACGTATGATTAAAGATGACAAAAAACAATATTCAATCAAGAATGTGATAATGAATCTTGTCAACATAAATCATACAATCACATGTGATTAGATACATACAATCACGTGTAATTCTATACACAATAACAAATATTGAACCAAGAACGCGAAAACAAATATTTATCCAAATTAATCATATGTGATTAAATACATATAATCACATGTGATTATATGAATCTAATCACATATGATTTATGTGGACATAATTCATTTTTGCTTTGTCGATTCAATAGTTGATCTCATGTATTTTATCACAATTGATTATATGTATAACCGTATGTGATTAAGTACATGAGCACAACTATTGAATCGAGAAAGGAAAAATAAATCTTGTCCACCTCAAATCATATGTGATTATATACATATATTCATATCTGATTAATTACACAAAAGAAATTATTCAGTCGAAACCGCAAAAATAAATATTGTCTACATAAATCATATCTGATTAAATACATATAATCACATGTGATTATATGTATCCAATCATATATGATTTATATGGTTGAGATTCATTGTCAGATTCTCGATTCAATAATTGTTCTTTGTCCACTGCAATCATATGTGATTATATACATATAATCATATGTGATTATATGTATCTAGTCACATATGATTTATACGGACAAAAAATAATGATGTCTATATAAATCATATGTGATTAGATATATATAATCACATATGATTATATACATAATAACAACTATTGAAATCGAAAACACAAAGATAAATATTGTCCACATATATCATATGTGATTAAATGCATATAATCACATGTGATTATATGTATCTAATCAATAGAATTTATGTGGAAAATATTTATTTTCGCGTTCTCGATTCAGTTTTTGTTCTTGTGTGCTTAATTACATGAGATTATATGTATATAATTAGATTTGATTTATATGGACAATATTCATTTTCACATTCTTGTTCAATAGTTGTTCTTGTATATTTAGTCACATATGATTTCTGTACACAAGATTCATTTTCACCTTTTTGATTAAATGGTTTTTCTTTTTCCACATTAATCATATGTGATTAATACATACAATCACATATGATTAAATACATAAGAAAAAATATTGAATCATGAATCTTATCAATATAAATCATATGCGGTTTGATACATATAATCACATATGATTAAGTACATGAGTACAAGTATTGAAAGAAATAATGAATCTTGTCCACATAATTCATATGTGATTAAATACATATAATCACATTTGATTAAATATATTAGAACAATTATTGAATCGACACAAGAATAAATATTTTCCATATGAATCATACGTGATTAAATAAATATAATCCATTTGATTAAATACACAAGAACAATTATTGAATCATACGTGATTAAATAAATATAATCCATATAATCATGTGTAATTATATGTATCTAATCCCATATGATTTACATGGACAGTATTCATTTTTACATTCTCAATTCACTAGTTTTTCACGTGTATTTAATCATATGTGGTTATATGTATTTAACAACATATAAATCATATATGATTTGATATATATAATCACATGTGACTCGATACATATAATCACATGTGATTATATACACGAGAAAAAGTAATGAATCAAAACACAATAACAAATCTTTGTAGGTGGGGGTGGGGTTGGTGGCAGCGGGTAGTGGAGGCGGGGTGGTGTTGATGTGTGGTGATGGGTGGTGGTGGTGGTGGGTGGTTGCAATTGTTGGTGATAGTGATGGGTAGTTGTTTTGGTGGATGGTAGGTGGGTGAGGGTGGTGGAGGTGGATGGTTGTGGCGGGTGATACTAGCTGGGAGGTGATGATGGTGGGTGGTGGTGGTGGCGGGTGGTGGTGGTTGATGGGTGGTGGTTGGTTGGTGGTGGGTAGTGATGGGTGATGGTGGCGGGTGGTGGTTGGTGGTGGTAGTGGTGGGTGGTGGTGATTGTGGTGGGTGGGTGGTGTATGGTGGCGGGTAGTGGTTGGTGGTGGTGGGTAGTGATGGGTGGTAGTGGTGGGTGGTGGTGATGGGTGGTAGGTAGTGGTTGTTGGTGGTGGTGTGGGTAGTGGTTGGTGGTGGTGGGTAGTGATGGGTGGTAGTGGTGGGTGGTGATGATGGGTGGTAGGTTGTGGTTATTGGTGGTGGTGGTAGGCGGTGGTGGTTGAGGTGGGTGGTGGTGGTTGGGTGGTGGGTTGTGGTGGTTGGTGGGTGGTGAGTAGTGATGGGTGGTGGGTGGTGGTTGGTGGTGGTAGTTAGTGATGGGTGGTGGTGGGATGTGGTTGGTGGTGGTGGTGGCGGGTGTTAGCTAGTGGTTGTGGGTGGTGGTGATGATGGGTGGTGTTGGTTGGGTGGTGAGTGATATTAGTTAGTGGTTTTTTTAATTGTTTGTAACGTTTTTTTGATTTATATGAATAGTATATTATAATTTTTATTAAAAAAATTGTGTGTACAAATCTGTTGTCAAATGTTCTCGCGATAAGAAGTGCTCTCGATTGAACATTCCTCTATATATATATATATATATATATATATATATATATATATATATATATATATATATATATATATATATATATATATATATATATATATATATATATAATGAAAAAAAAGGATATTAGTCAAATGAATAAAATAAATTACAGCTATACAATTTGCTTACACATCTCTAAATATTATTAAAAAAGAACCCTTAATTCACCAATGAAGCAATCAGAACCTTTGATTGTATTTCAATTCTTTGTTTTTCACCCTTAGATCAAATTGTTGACATCATCTTCCCCAAATAGAATTCAAACACAATTACATTAATTATAGAATCTTTAATAATTATAAAAATATTTAAATTCAGCAATTATGTTATCAATTAAAGCATATCATTTTATTAATTTACCAGATATCAGTTTCTCTAATTAATATTATTACTAATTTAACTTCCTTATTTATAGTTTTTTGGCTTCAAAATTCAAATCCGTTTAGCTTTTTTTTTTAAAAAAAAATCTCATGAAATAAGCATATCAATAATTCGGTTATCTCTAATATTATTAAAAGAGAACCCTTAATTCATCAATGAAACAATCAGAGCCTTTGATTGTATTTTAATCCTTTATTTTTCACCCTTATATCAAATTGCTGAGATCATCTTCCCCAAATAGAATTCAAACACAATTACATTTAATTATAGAATCTTTAATAATTATAGAATACTTAAATTCAACAATTATGTTATCAATTAAGACATATCATTCTATTTATATACCAGATATCGGTTTCTCTAATTAAATTGTTGACATCATCTTCCCCAAATAGAATTCAAACACAATTACATTTAATTATAAAATCTTTAATAATTATAAAATATTTAAATTCAGCAATTATGTTATCAATTAAGGCATATCATTCTATTTATATACTAGATATCAGTTTCTCTAATTAATATTGTCCCTAATTTAACTTCTTTATTTATAACTTTTGGTTTCAAAATTCAAATCCGTTTAGCTTTTTTTTTTTTGAAAAAACTCATTAAATAAGCATATCAATAATTTGGTTATTAACATATAAAATCTAATCTAATCCCAATAAATCAGCAAACTATTTGAGAGTTAAAATTAAAATTAATATTATTTATAATTTATCTCACAGTATATCCCACATAAAATGAATCAGTTTGAGATATTGGTTTGAATTTTAAAACTCATTAAATAAGCAAGTCAATTAATTTGAAATTTTGAATCAATATAACTGATATCTTAAATTTTTTTCAAATGAATAGCCAAAAATCTCCAAAATAATATCTTAGGATCCCATTTTTTTGGAAGATAATGATTTTTTTATTCAAAAACATCATATATACGATTACATCGATGTTGTTATTCTTAGGATTTTGGATTGAGCCCTACGATTTATAGTGTTCTTCTTCAGCGATCTCCTTCTCCAATTCTTTTTTCCTGGATCTTTCCTTACTTTGTTCTCCTTCTTCTTCTCCAATTTCTTGCATTTACGCTATGCTTATTACTTGTTATTATTGTATTCATGTTGAGAGGTCATGAAAAAAATTAATCAATCTACTTTAAACATATTAGTTTCATTCATTTACAAACAAAATTATATCCTTTATATCAATTTTTTTAATGTGTTGACCTATGTTTGTTTTTGAGTCTGTGTATAATCAACGTTATATCTTCTATATGCAACATTCCTGAAACTTGTGTAATCAAATGTAATCATGAATCAAATACAAAGGTATATATCAATGAATGGAACTCGTATATTACACCACATAAAAAATACTCATCTACATTGAATACAATTTCCATGATGAATGAGGATAGAACAACATCTATGTATACGTTCTCTTTACCTAAAATACTTCTACCCTTACCACTGTTGCCCCTTCTACTGCTTGATATGTTTTCTGATGAGTATCAGAAAAAACTATTTATACTTACTTTATTGTCAGATTTGCATTATGAGTTTTTTAAAAAGTATATAACATCATTCATATTTGGATGATAAGACTTTTATTTTATTTTTATAATTTGATTTTGATTACATAAAAAAGACTTTCTATATTATATGTTTTAGACTAAATTACATTCAGCGTCCTTGAGTTATGTCACAAGTTATAAATTGCATTCCTAAAACTATATTTTCACTCTGACTCTATAATTTTGAATTGTTCCTATTTTGCCTATTTTACCCAGTTCATATTACTTGGTTGAGTCACATGTGTTTAACAATTATTAATTTTTTCACAAATAGAAACATGGCTCCAAGCAACATTACATTTATATACCAACTTGATGCTTCAAAAAGTCAATTTACCATGAGAGTAAGAATAATCCGTCTCATGCTTATGGATCTTTAAAAAAGACTTAAAAATTTGATATGATTCACATTGACGAATAGGTAATAACAATTTTTTTTATAAAAATTTCACCTAATACAATGTTATCTATTAATGTGATATTTATTTAATTTATTTTCTCCGCGTTTACGCGGGTTATAATCTAGTTTGGTTAAAAAGTACATACATAATTAAAAAAAATTAAGAAAGTGTCTAATTACTTTACATAACTCGCACTCTTTTATTTCTTATTACAATCAACTGATAAAATAATAATAATAATAATAATAATAATCTGCACATCAAAAATGAACACAATTCGTGTACTCATTTTTCAACCCAAACAACACTCAAACTCAAGTACTCAACCCATGATCTTTAAAAATAAATAAATAAATAATCAACACGCAAATCCAACCAGGATCAAACATGATAAACAAAAAGAAAAACACCGATTCATCTTCAGTTTCCCTATCAAACATCAAAAACAAATACCACTTCCTCCCTTTGATTTCTGTCAAAACAAACAGAGAAAAAGAATTTTCGTTGTTCTTTCTTTTTCCCTCTCCATCAATTTCTGTTAAAATCAAAGCAAAAGAAGAAGATGATGACGACCTGTGATTATCTAGCGAGCAACAACCCTTTGTTTCTTCTTCTTGCCCATTGATTTCACAGCCTCTACCCAAACACCCACCGGATTTCGGTTCTTCTTCCTTCCTCCTTCTTATTCAGCTCAAAACAAATAAAACTCCACCCCTACGACTACACTGCTCGAGTTGAAGAAGAGCAGTTTTTCTGCTTTCGTTCCTTTCCTCCTTCGGTCCAGTCGGAAACCGAAGATGCTCCTCCCACCCAACGACCAATCTGCCAATCACCGGAGGTGCTTGAATTGCTAATTCCTGTCAACAGAAATTCAAACGCCCTTGCCTACCTTTTTGCTGTGCTAATTTCGATCTCCCTCGTTCTTGCTCGACTTCTGCCGGCAACGAGAAACGCGAGTCAGGAAGGGATCGTCGGAGATCGATCCCTCTACCCCTCCTCGCTGCATCCCCCCGAAATCACAGCCGCCTCGCAGGTCCCCCCTTCCTCCCCTTCGGTCTCGTCGACCCCGGAGACGTAACCTCAGAACTGCAAACGATCGGATCCCATCGAACCACGCAGCCGCTTCACGCTTTCCTTCTCACGTCTTCGTTCGGTTATCATCGTGTTTCGTTATCACCTCGTCGTATGTCTCTTCCCTCTGCCCGATCAAACGAGTGACGGGGTAAAAGCCCTAATCTTTTTTTAAATGGATCCACTTGCCTATATCGGTCCTGGAGCTTCAAAAAGAAAATGGGTTTTGATGTACCCGGTCAAAGTCAAAGAAACAAAAATCAAGCTTGCATTTAACATTAACAAAATATACCCTCACTTGAACCATTTCTACAAAATGAGTGCATTTTCCCAAACTCTGGTGTATTTTAGACAAAACAGCCACTCCCATGGAGATTTTTTAACAATACCAGTCCAAGACACAAACATTAAACCCATTTAAACCATTTCAGTCCCTCCCTTGAATTATTTTAACCAAAATAGTCCTATTTTGGTTAAAGTAAAATACCAAACAGTGTCTAATAGTTTGATTTGTTACAAAACGGTCCGAGAGTATTTCAAAGTTCAAGAATGACGGATTTGTGGTTTCACATGACAAGTTTCTCAAAAGAAAATGAATTCGAACAAATGTAACTCACGCTTCAACGTGAATGCTTACGGCCCCTTTTTTATTTTTAATTATTTCCCGGGGAGTAGGGGGGGATACATGTGCCTAAATATTTTGCTTATACAAAACAATTTCCTTTTTATGTGAAAATACAATAAATCTAGTTTATAAAAAAATATTATTATTTAACAATTTACCATATTGTTACGAATAAACTAGTATAAATTTTTTTTTGTATACGTATTATGGTTATTTTTTCGTGAAATAACCATTTCACACAACAAATACTACATGATACAACATTATATGATTTTTCTCTGACGTTGCATATTATAACAAACACGTTATGAAACTCTGTAGTATTTCAAGGGTTCAAGTTATTACTATGCATGTTTTATCTATATGTTTAAGTACACAACGTTTATACATGTACATATGTTCATTAGTTTGAAACATTCATGTTTATAAAAACGAGCATATTACATATTTACATACATGTCAAACATACTCAACTTTTATAAACCTTATACAACGATATTCATTATGCTTAGTGACTAAATCACAATTAAGTTATGGCTGAGAGCTATTCAAAAACTTTTTAGTTATGGGCTTTTTAGTAAAACGTTATTCATTAGCTGAGTTTAAAAACTTAGCATACCCACATTATTGTAACTATTAATCTTTGTAGCGAGATATATATGCATAGATCTATATGGGGTTGACATCTTCTAACGCTTGGTCCAGGAACTCGACGAGTTAGGGAGCTCGAACTCGTCGAGTAGAGATTTACTGGGACGCGGGTTTAAGGAATCAACTAGACGAACTGGGGAGCCCCAACTCAACGAGTAGACGCTGGAAAGGAAAAACACTAATTTTCACGGTTTGCACCCAAACTAAAGGCATTAAGCCTCATTGTTAGCCTCCCTTATTGCCCCCTTTGTCCAGAGAAACCCTAGTTTGTGATTTTCATACCATTTTGAGTGTATGAGAGCTTCAGGAGGGCCTTTTGGTGTTTATGTGAAGAAGCTTGAAGTGGTTGGTGCATAGTTAAAGGGAGAGGTTGTAGATCCGGTGTTTACTCTGTTGTGGCAACCATTTTAAGGTATAAAGTCGATACCTTTGTTTTTTATTGCTTAGATCTTCTCCTATGAAAGTATTGATGGGTTTTAGCCATAAGAACTTTCCTATGTGCGCATGCGAAACCCTAATGCTTGGATCTAGGCTTTCTACTAAACATGCTTTTGAATCCAAGACTTCTAATGACTAATTAGGTTAAATAACAACATTGAAATAGATCTAGAATCATACCTTTGAGTTCCTTGTTGATCTTGAGGTCTTGGAGCTTCTAGAGTCACAAGTGTCACTCCTCTAATGGCTTACAAACACCAATAGCAATAAGAATGATTTAGGAGAGAGGAGAGGGGAGGAATTTCGACCAGAGTTCTCTTGCTTTTTCAGAGGTGTCGAATTCCCTATGTCATGGGGTCTATTTATACTTGTAGACTCCTTAAGGGTTACAACCTAAACCCTAATTGGATAATCTTCTCTTAAGGCTATCCAAATCCATTCCATAGATAAGCATATGGACGATTTTAGCTATCCTAAACCTCTTAGAATTCGTCCATACCATATCCAAATGGATTTACAGTCTAAAGCTTAACTATCAAACAATTGACAGTTTATACCCCTTTATTTAATTAATCTCTTTAAGTCACCAAATTAATTCTAATTAATTCTATGACTTATATTAATCAAATAACAATATATTATATTATTCCCATAATATATTAATAATATTTACTCTCTCTTATTAAATCATCCTATCAAGTTGCTATGGTGAAGGCAACCCAAAAGGACCATGCACAACCGGATATAGTTACAGCCTTAGACACTATTCCAACAGTCTCCCACTTGGATAAGTCTAGTAACTATACAAGTACAATTCGGTTTGCAATCGTAGCTCTCAAAGACGCTGTCAACTCTGATCTAATCAATCTTGTCCTTTAGATAAGGGAACGTACAGTCCTCTGTTAGATATCATGCTGACAATCCTATGGAATGGTTAGTCACGCATTTAGGTTTCTCGATCTCTGATTTATTTGACATAGAACTTAATCGAACACATCAATTCAGTTCTGACCGGGCCCGGCACATAAGTCAAATCAAATCATCGAGCGGCCGAGATATCGCTTTTACCTTCTTAGATAAAAGTTACAGATAAACTTCGACTTATATGCATTTACTTATTCATTAACCAACTATACACAACAATACGTTTTATAACACCAAGTTACTGATGCGTTTTCGTATTATCAATGTACAATCAATTAACAAATAATAAACCATATATCTAGGTTTTAAGACTATATGATATTATCGTCTTGCGATTACCTTTTATATCGTATTCCATAAGGTGATTCCAGCAAGCGCGGGTTTATTCCAATGCTCAAAACTAGTTCATAAACACTCATGAACGTTGCAGCAATCCTTTGCTATGTCTAACACCATTTAGACATTCTACACACCAATTCATGACAATCTTCTTTCATATCTACTCCCAACATATGAACGATTGTGGACCATTTGAATAATTCGATTATTCCTAATAACCTCAATTATTCTGGAAGTCAAAACATGCAAAGTGAAACAATAGCTAAACAATTAACATAAGATAGTAACATTACTCATAAATAAAACTCCTTTATTTAATCATCAAATGTCAATTACATTTATCTATTACACGTTTCTAATACTATCTAATCTATGCTAATATCATCCTTCAGCCCAATACTCCTAGCATGCTGCAAGTGCTTAACCCTACTCAGTCCCTTCGTAAGCGGATCTGTTGGGTTATCTTCTGATGATATCCTCTTAACTACGAGTTGTCCTTCTTCTACACGATGTCTGATGAAGTGATATTTTCTGTCGATATGTCTTGATCTACCATGATCCCTCGGTTCCTTGGTTAAGGCAACCGCACCTTCGTTATCACAGAAAATCTCCATTGGCTCCTTTATGGCAGGTACGACTCCAAGATCACCGATGAAGTTCTTTAGCCATATTGCCTCCTTCGACGCTTCGCTCGCTGCAATGTACTCTGATTCGCATGTTGAATCAGCTACGGTTTCCTGCTTGGAACTTTTCCAAGTCACTGCTCCTCCATTTAGGGTAAAGACCCAGGCCGACTGCGAACGGTAGTTGTCCCTGTCGGTTTGAAAACTGGCGTCACTATACCCTCGCACCTTCAAGTCATCACTTCCCCCGAGGACTAAGAACCATTCCTTTGTCCTCCGAAGGTACTTAAGGATATTCTTCACCGCAATCCAATGTGCTTTGCCAGGATTCCCTTGATATCTGCTAACCATGCTCAAAGCGAAGGCTACATCAGGGCGAGTACAAGTCATAGCGTACATGATTGAGCCAACTGCGGAAGCGTATGGTACTCGGCTCATTTCTGCTATCTCAGCTTCGGTACTCGGACTTTGAGTCTTACTCAATTTGGCATTACTTTGTATCGGTAGTTCTCCCTTCTTTGAGTTTTCCATACTAAAGCGTTTTAGTACTTTCTCTAAGTAAGTATTCTGACTAAGTCCAATTAGTCTCTTACTTCTTTCTCTTACTATCCTTATTCCCAAAATGTAAGAAGCCTCTCCGAGGTCCTTCATAGCGAAGCACTTCCCGAGCCAGGACTTAACTTCCTGCAGAGTCGGGATGTCGTTTCCTATGAGTAAAATGTCATCGACATATAGAACGAGGAAGCTTACTATACTCCCACTGGCTTTGACATATACACAAGATTCGTCTTCGCTTCGTACAAATCCAAACTCTTTGACTTTCTCATCGAAGCAAAGATTCCATCTGCGAGACGCTTGCTTAAGTCCATAAATGGACTTCTCAAGCTTACACACTCTATCCGGATGCTTCGGATCCACAAACCCCTCTGGCTGAGCCATGTAAACATCCTCAGCCAACTTTCCATTAAGGAAAGCGGTCTTGACATCCATTTGCCAAATCTCATAATCATGAAACGCGGCAATTGCTAGCATCACTCTAATAGATTTAATCTTCGCAACTGGTGAGAAGGTCTCATCATAGTCAACTCCGGGAGTTTGAGTAAAGCCCTTCGCAACCAATCGCGCTTTATTTGTGTGCACGTTTCCATCCACGTCGGTCTTCTTCTTGAAGATCCATTTGCACCCAACGGTCTTACGTCCGGGCACATAATCAACCAAACTCCAAACTTGGATATCATACATGGATTGGATCTCGCTATCCATTGCCTCTTTCCATTTTGCAGACTCCGGGCCTGCCATGGCTTCCTTATAGCTATTAGGTTCATCAAGGTTTACTAGTGTACCATCACTAATATACGTGTCCCCTTCGGTAGTTATATGAAAACCATAAAACTGGGGTAGAACTCTAACTCTATCGGAACGTCTAAGAGGTAAGGATTCGTCAATCGGTTCAACCGGAGTTTCCTCCTCGGGTTGAGTGTCAGCGGTAGAGGTTCCTTCATCTATCGACTCTTGAATCTCTTCAAGCTCGATTTGCCTCCCACTGTCTCCTTGGCTTATGAGTTCTCGCTCTCGAAAAACTCCTCTCCTCGCGACGAAGACAACATTGTCCTTCGGTCTATAGAAGAGATATCCAAAGGATGTCTGCGGGTAGCCGATGAAAATACATCGCTCACTTCGAGGTTCAAGCTTGTCGTGAGTATCTCATCTTACGAAAGCCTCGCAACCCCAAACCTTGATATGTGCCAACGAGGGAGCTTTCCCTGTCCACATCTCGTGAGGTGTTTTGGCAACCTTCTTAGTAGGGACTCGATTAAGGATATGGGCGGCAGTCTCTAAGGCATACCCCCAAAAAGAGATTGGTAGCGAAGCACGACTCATCATAGAGCGAACCATATCCAATAAGGTTCGATTACGCCTTTCTGCCACACCATTCAACTGCGGTGTCCTAGGAGGCGTCAATTGTGAAACTATTCCACACTCCTTGAGATAATCGTGGAATTCAAGACTTAGGTACTCTCCTCCTCGATCGGATCGAAGCATCTTGATTTTCCTGCCCAATTGATTCTCCACTTCATTCTTGAACTCTTTGAACTTTTCAAAAGTGTCTGACTTTTGCTTGATTAATTAGATATACCCATATCTACTATAGTCATCGGTAAAAGTCACATAGAAGCGGTTCCCATCCTTCGTGGTTGATCTAAACGGTCCACACACATCGGTATGTATTAGGTCCAATAGACCCTCGCCCCTTTCACATGTACTCGTGAAGGGCGACTTAGTCATCTTTCCAAGCAAACAAGACTCGCATGTGTCATCTTCCCTAAGGTCGAATGACTCCAACACTCCATCCTTTTGGAGTTGGGCTATGCGTTTCTTGTTGACATGTCCAAGACGACAATGCCACAAGGATGCTTCATCCATTCTAGTGGAAGAATCAATATTCAAAACATCATTTCCTAAGTTATCAACAATCATAACGGTTTCATATATTCCATTACATGGTATAGCTTCAAAGTAAAAGACACCATTTAGATAAGCCAAAATAGAACCATTCTCATTATTAAAAGAAAATCTAAATCCTTGTCTATATAAACCATGAAATGAAATGATGTTTCTTGCCATTTCTGGCGAATAGCAACAATTGTTCAAATCTAAAACTAAACTATTCCTAAGCACTAAGGAATACACTCCAATCTTGGTTACAGGCGACGATCTTCTGTTCCCCATGATTAGATTGATCCTTCCTTGCTCCACATCCCTACTTCTTCTTAGTCCCTGCACATTAGAACAAATGTGATAACCACAACCGGTATCAAGAACCCAAGAAATAGCATGATTAGAATCGTTAGATTTGATTGTATATATACCTGCGAAAGATGGCTTGATCTTTCCTTCTTTGATTGCTTGCAGGTAATCCGGGCAGCTTCTCTTCCAATGTCCTATCTTGTGGCAGTGGTGGCACTCTGCCTCCTTCGGGTTAGAGCATGGCTTAGCGGGATCAACTTTGGTCCCACTAGAAGAGGCACCATCTCGGGCTTTCACCTTGCGACAGTTCTTCGATGAAGCTTTCCTCTTCTTTCCCTTCCCTTGTCCAATAGCCAAGACAGGAGCAGCGGGTGGATTGGGAGTGGGTGCAACAGACTTGTCCTTGAAGTTGCTCTCAGCAACCCTCAAGAGACCTTGGAGCTTTCTTAGGGTGACCTCTTCTTTGTTCATGTGGTAGGTCATCCTAAATTGGTTGTACATCGGAGGCAAAGAGTGAAGCACCATGTCGATCGCCAAGTCTTCATCGAAGTCAACATTTAACTTGCGGAGGCGGTCAACATACCTTTGCATCTTTTGCAAGTGCACGGTAAGAGATTCTCCATGACCCATCTTCGCGGAAATCATGTTAGTGAAAATCTCGTACCTCTCTTGTCTCGCGTTTTGGTGGTACCTCTCCAATAAGTCTTGATGCATCTCGTATGGGTACATGTCCTCGTAGGACTTTTGGAATTCGGAGTTCATGGTGGCGATCATGATGCAATGTACCTTCGTTGCATCTCGCTCATGAGTTTCAAAGGCGGTGATTTCGGCGGGAGTAGCAATTTCGGGGTTGATTTTCTCGAGCTTCTCATCGAGGACATACTCCTTATCCTCATAGCGAGCAATGGTGCGAATGTATCTTATCCATTCGCTAAAGTTCGTTCCATCGAAGGTGACCTTTTGGCAAAGGCTCATCAACGTGAAAGAACTAGTAGCAGCGTTGTTTGCGTTCGACATCTACAATTAGAAAAGGACAAAGATAGATTAGAACAAGAATCCCTAATTATCACCCAATAAGAAAATTAGGGCTAGGATCCAACAATAACATTTACATATTAGAAAAGGGATGCCGTAATCTAACATGCAAATAAATTGAAGGTAAGTGAATGACGATTCACTAATTCTCCATCACAAAACTTAAACTATTAGTCCTAAGTGTTTTTGAGAATTCCTAGGTTCGGATGAGATTCATTGAAACTATTCAATGGCATGTTTAAATCTCGATATGCCCCTCTCGTTTGTGACTGGGATGCCGAGGATCACAAAGCGGGTGTGAATTACCATGCAAATTCACATGGTGCCTTCATTGTAACAATCACCTATTCGATGTGCCGGTAAACCACACACGCTCCATCGAACTATGATAAACAATGAATCACCCTTTGCCACCTTCGCTTAGAACCAATTAGTGTGCCGGTAAACCACACACGCTCCACTAACATCTTAGCAAGGTGCAAAGTGTAATTTCATGGGATTGCATCAATTCACTTTTCCTAAAGTAACTAGGATTGGGAAATTTTGGAAAAATATGTGTAGTTACTTTGTATTTCTTATTATACTTTTAATGAGAGAATGAGGTTTCCCTATCCTACCCGTTCGGCTAACGACCCTCCACCAATCAAGCAAGCGGTGGGTGTGAGTGTACACCCATTAAGCGCCATTTTATAGGCCGCAACCTTATACCCACCTTATAGATTGGCTTCGTGAATGAGGCCTACTAACGGTAAGACTAGCATTTAGTTATACATATATATATTATTCTAGTAATATCATATTAGTATAGGGTTGTATTTTAAAACTTTTAAAATCTAGGGTTTGAAATTTAAGTTGTCTAAATTAAAACTTTTAATCACAAAAGTAAATTTCAAAACATGAGGGCAAGTTTTAAACATTTAAAACATGGAGGATCAAATAACAAATAATTCCAATTAACAATTAATATCCTAATTATCTATATTTGATTTATTCAAGATTTCTTTTAAGATAATTACCAAAATAATCAAAATAATTAATTAATTATCATATAAGGAAATTAAATATTTAATTAGTTGATAATTACCTTTGATTAGATCAAGATAGCAATTATATTTATCAGAAAAACGAATTAATATTGATCTAATTAGTTTATGGTAAGTTTGGATAAGATAAACACAAAGAAATCCCGAATCTGGCCATTCCTGACGCCTGGACTCGCCGAGTGCACAAAGGGACTCGCCGAGTCAGGCCTACTCGCCGAGTCCACTTTGAGACTCGCCGAGTCCATGACTCAGAAACCTAAAAATCGAATTTTGCAGGTTTGTTTCAGTTAATCAAGCAACAATTTACAGAAAACCAAGCTAGGCTCTGATACCACTGATGGGTTTTAGCCATAAGAACTTTCCTATGTGCGCATGCGAAACCCTAATGCTTGGATCTAGGCTTTCTACTAAACATGATTTTGAATCCAAGACTTCTAATGACTAATTAGGTTAAATAACAACATTGAAATAGATCTAGAATCATACCTTTGAGTTCCTTGTTGATCTTGAGGTCTTGGAGCTTCTAGAGTCACAAGTGTCACTCCTCTAATGGCTTACAAACACCAATAGCAATAAGAATGATTTAGGAGAGAGGAGAGGGGAGGAATTTCGACCAGAGTTCTCTTGCTTTTTCAGAGGTGTCGAATTCCCTATGTCATGGGGTCTATTTATACTTGTAGACTCCTTAAGGGTTACAACCTAAACCCTAATTGGATAATCTTCTCTTAAGGCTATCCAAATCCATTCCATAGATAAGCATATGGACGATTTTAGCTATCCTAAACCTCTTAGAATTCGTCCATACCATATCCAAATGGATTTACAGTCTAAAGCTTAACTATCAAACAATTGACAGTTTATACCCCTTTATTTAATTAATCTCTTTAAGTCACCAAATTAATTCTAATTAATTCTATGACTTATATTAATCAAATAACAATATATTATATTATTCCCATAATATATTAATAATATTTACTCTCTCTTATTAAATCATCCTATCAAGTTGCTATGGTGAAGGCAACCCAAAAGGACCATGCACAACTGGATATAGTTACAGCCTTAGACACTATTCCAACAAGTATATGGTCATTTTTAGCTTATCATGGGATCATTCTTTGATTTGAGCATACCATGAAGCTATGACTTCAAATCTGGACATCTCATGGCCTATTTTGACTTAAAGTTGCCATCTTTATCTAGTCTTGGCCCTCCTTCATGCCCTAAATGCCTTAATAAGCCAGGATTGAGTGTTTTATCCCCTTAATGCCATGCATGGACGTAAAGTTAGCAACTTTACATGGTATCTTCACCCTAGGAGATCGGATCTATAGTGTGGGGCTTTGGACTCGCTGGAAAAGTGGTTAAATGTGTTAAGACTAGGAAAACTCGACGAGTTGCCCTGCCAACTTAGCAAATTGACTCGGGTTTCCCCAATCCTCTGGTCACTACACGACTATTGACTTTGACTTTGACCATGGTTGACGAAGTTTGACTTTAAGGGTATCTATGTTAATTTGGGTTTCATTGAAGTTAGTCGCGGGGTGGTTGTAGGCAGATGAGTTCGGAGCTGTGAGTTGGGATTTGATCTTACCAGTTTAGTATTTCTTAAGAGGTAAGTCTCCTCACCATACCAATGGATCGAAGGCACCAAGGCCGGGCCATTTTCTAATATGTGGTAAACTAGTTGATTTAGTGATATGTGGTATACTAGTTGATTATATGCTATGTAGTATGCTAGTTGTCTCAATGATATTTGCATAAAAGACCATCGGGAAGCCCATGACACTTGGATATCAGACCATGTGAGGGAGCCCATGGCATTTCAGGTAAAGACCATATGGGAGTCCATGACACTTGGTTATCAGACCATGTGTACGAGCCCATGGCTTTCTAGGTAAAGACCATGGGGGAACCCATGACACATAGGTGTGAGACCCTGGGGAGAGCCCACGACATCCCTGAGTAAGACCTTGGGGTGAGCCCACTGCATCCTTATTTGTCATATGCATGGCTTACGTGATTGACATGGTTTATGTGGATTATGTGGGGTATGCTCTGGGGAACTCACTAAGCATTAGCTTACAAGTTTTTGGTTGTTTCAGGTACTTCAGGATCTAAGGGCAAGAGCCCGACATGATGGCACAGCATGCACTCTCTGGCATTTCATTTGGGATAATTTCATTTTATGAATTATTTGTCTGAAGTTTTGGATTTTGAAAACAAATGTGTTTGGAATTTTATATCTTACCTTATTAGTTTTCATGTTTACTATTCAAAAAAATTTATAATGTATTTAATCATACCTTATTATATATATTTAATAACATATGACCAATGAGAACAAAGTTTTTTCGTGTTTTTGATTCAATGGTTGTTCTCTAGTATATAATCATATATGATAATATGTATCAAATATCATATGATTTATATACACAAGATTCTCTTTTGTCCATATAAATCATATGTGATTAGATACATATAATCACATGTGATTAGATGTATTTAATCACATATGATTAAAGATGACAAAAAACAATATTCAATCAAGAATGTGATAATGAATCTTGTCAACATAAATCATACAATCACATGTGATTAGATACATACAATCACGTGTAATTCTATACACAATAACAAATATTGAACCAAGAACGCGAAAACAAATATTTATCCAAATTAATCATATGTGATTAAATACATATAATCACATGTGATTATATGAATCTAATCACATATGATTTATGTGGACATAATTCATTTTTGCTTTGTCGATTCAATAGTTGATCTCATGTATTTTATCACAATTGATTATATGTATAACCGTATGTGATTAAGTACATGAGCACAACTATTGAATCGAGAAAGGAAAAATAAATCTTGTCCACCTCAAATCATATGTGATTATATACATATATTCATATCTGATTAATTACACAAAAGAAATTATTCAGTCGAAACCGCAAAAATAAATATTGTCTACATAAATCATATCTGATTAAATACATATAATCACATGTGATTATATGTATCCAATCATATATGATTTATATGGTTGAGATTCATTGTCAGATTCTCGATTCAATAATTGTTCTTTGTCCACTGCAATCATATGTGATTAAATACATATAATCATATGTGATTATATGTATCTAGTCACATATGATTTATACGGACAAAAAATAATGATGTCTATATAAATCATATGTGATTAGATACATATAATCACATATGATTATATACACAATAACAACTATTGAAATCGAAAACAGAAAGATAAATATTGTCCACATATATCATATGTGATTAAATGCATATAATCACATGTGATTATATGTATCTAATCAATAGAACTTATGTGGAAAATATTTATTTTCGCGTTCTCGATTCAGTTTTTGTTCTTGTGTGCTTAATTACATGAGATTATATGTATCTAATTAGATCTGATTTATATGGACAATATTTATTTTCACATTCTTGTTCAATAGTTGTTCTTGTATATTTAGTCACATATGATTTCTGTACACAAGATTCATTTTCACGTTTTTGATTAAATGGTTTTTCTTTTTCCACATTAATCATATGTGATTAATACATACAATCACATATGATTAAATACAAAAGAAAAAATATTGAATCATGAATCTTATCAATATAAATCATATGCGGGTTGATACATATAATCACATATGATTAAGTGTTGGAATAGTGTCTAAGGCTACAACTATATTAAGCAAGTATTTGATCCGGTTGTGCATGGTCCTTTTGGGTTGCCTTCATCATAGCAACTTGATAGGATGATTTATTAAGAGAGAGTAAATATTATTAATATATTATGTGAATAATATAATGAATAATATATTTGTTATTTGATTAATATAAGTCATAGAATTAATTAGAATTAATTTGGTGACTTAAAGAGATTAATTAAATAAAGGGGTATAAACTGTCAATTGTTTGATAGTTAAGCTTTAGACTATAAATCCATTAGGATATGCTTTGGACGAATTCTAAGAGTATTAGGATAGCAAAATCGTCCATATGCTTATCTATGGAATGGATTTGGATAGCCTTAAGAGAAGATTATCCAATTAGGGTTTAGGTTGTAACCCTTAAGGAGTCTACAAGTATAAATAGACCCCATGACATAGGGAATTCGACACCTCTGATTAAGTAAGAGAACTCTGGTCGAATTCCTCCCCTCTCCTCTCTCCTAAATCATTCTTATTGCTATTGGTGTTTGTAAGCCATTAGAGGAGTGGCACTTGTGACTCTAGAAGCTCCAAGACCTCAAGATCAACAAGGAACTCAAAGGTATGATTCTACATCTGTTTCAATGTTGTTATTTAACCTAATTAGTCATTAGAAGACTTGGATTCAATGCATGTTTATTAGAAAGCCTAGATCCAAGCATTAGGGTTTTGCATGCGCACATAGGAAAGTTCTTATGGCTAAAACCCATCAGTGGTATCAGAGCCTAGCTTGGTTTTCTTTAAATTGTTGCTTGATTAACTGAAACAAACCTGCAAAATTCGATTTTTTGGTTTCTGAGTCACTGACTTGGCAAGTTCCATAGTGGACTCGGCGAGTAGGCCTGACTCGGCGAGTCCCCTTGTGCACTCGGCGAGTCCAGGCGTCAGGAATGACCAGATTCGGGATTTCTTTGTGTTTATCTTATGGAAACTTTCCTTAATCATAATAGATCAACCTAAATCCGATTTTATGATATATATGACTATTATCTTGATCTAGAAAAGGATATTTATCAACTAATTAAATATTTAATTTCCTTATATGATAATTAATTAATTATTTAACTATTTTGGTAATTATCTTTCAAAGAAATCTTGAATAAATCAAATATAGATAATTAGGATATTAATTGTTAATTGGAATTATTTGTTATTTGATCCTCCATGTTTTAAATGTTTAAAACCTACCCTCATGTTTTGAAATTTACTTTTGTGATTAAAAGCTTTAATTTAGACAACTTAAATTTCAAACCCTAGATTTTAAAAGTTTTAAAATACAACCGTATACTAATATGATATTACTAGAATAATATATATATGTATAACTAAATGCTAGTCTTACCGTTAGTAGGCCTCATTCACGAAGCCGATCTATAAGGTGGGTATAAGGTTGCGGCCTATAAAATGACGCTTAATGGGTGTACACTCACACCCACCGCTTGCTTGATTGGTGGAGGGTCGTTAGCCGAACGGGTAGGATAGGGCAACCTCATTCTCTCATTAAAAGTATAATAAGAAATACAAAGTAACTACACATATTTTTCCAAAATTTCCCAATCCTAGTTACTTTAGGAAAAGTGAATTGATGCAATCCCATGAAATTACACTTTGCACCTTGCTAAAATGTTAGTGGAGCATGTGTGGTTTACCGGCACACTAATTGGTTCTAAGCGAAGGTGGCAAAGGGTGATTCATTGTTTATCATAGTTCGATGGAGCGTGTGTGGTTTACCGGCACATCGAATAGGTGATCGTTACAATGAAGGCACCATGTGAATTTGCATGGTAATTCACACCCGCTTTGTGATCCTCGGCATCCCAATCACAAACAAGAGGGGCATATCGAGATTTAAACATGCCATTGAATAGTTTCAATGAATCTCATCCGAACCTAGGAATTCTCAAAAACACTTAGTACTAATAGTTTAAGTTTTGTGATGGAGAATTAGTGAATCGTCATTCACTTACCTTCAATTTATTTGCATGTTAGATTACGGCATCCCTTTTCTAGTATGTAAATGTTATTGTTGGATCCTAGCCCTAATTTTCTTATTGGGTGATAATTAGGGATTCTTATTCTAATCTATCTTTGTCCTTTTCTAATTGTAGATGTCGAACGCAAACAACACTGCTGCTAGTTCTTTCACGTTGATGAGCCTTTTCCAAAAGGTCACCTTCGATGGAACGAACTTTAGCGAATGGATAAGATACATTCGCACCATTGCTCGCTATGAGGATAAGGAGTATGTCCTCGATGAGAAGCTCGAGAAAATCAACCCCGAAGTTGCTACTCCCGCCGAAATCACCGCCTTTGAAACTCATGAGCGAGATGCAACGAAGGTACATTGCATCATGATCGCCACCATGAACTCCGAATTCCAAAAGTCCTACGAGGACATGTACCCATACGAGATGCATCAAGACTTATTGGAGAGGTACCACCAAAACGCGAGACAAGAGAGGTACGAGATTTTCACTAACATGATTTCCGCGAAGATGGGTCATGGAGAATCTCTTACCGTGCACTTGCAAAAGATGCAAAGGTATGTTGACCGCCTCCGCAAGTTAAATGTTGACTTCGATGAAGACTTGGCGATCGACATGGTGCTTCACTCTTTGCCTCTGATGTACAACCAATTTAGGATGACCTACCACATGAACAAAGAAGAGGTCACCCGCAAGCTCCAAGGTCTCTTGAGGGTTGCTGAGAGCAACTTCAAGGACAAGTCTGTTGCACCCACTCCCAATCCGCCCGCTGCTCCTGTCTTGGCTATTGGACAAGGGAAGGGAAAGAAGAGGAAAGCTTCATCGAAGAACTATCGCAAGGTGAAAGCCCGAGATGGTGCCTCTTCTAGTGGGACCAAAGTTGATCCCGCTATGCCCTGTTCTAACCCGAAGGAGGCAGAATGCCACCACTGCCACAAGATAGGACATTGGAAGAGAAGCTGCCCGGATTACCTGCAAGCAATCAAAGAAGGAAAGATCAAGCCATCTTTCGCAGGTATATATACAATCAAATCTAACGATTCTAATCATGCTATTTCGTGGGTTCTTGATACCGGTTGTGGTTATCACATTTGTTCTAATGTGCAGGGACTAAGAAGAAGTAGGGATGTGGAGCAAGGAAGGATCAATCTAATCATGGGGAACAGAAGATCGTCGCCTGTGACCAAGATTGGAGTGTATTCCTTAGTGCTTAGGAATAGTTTAGTTTTAGATTTGAACAATTATTGCTATTCGCCAGAAATGGCAAGAAACATCATTTCATTTCATGGTTTATATAGACAAGGATTTAGATTTTCTTTTAATAATGAGAATGGTTCTATTTTGGCTTATCTAAATGGTGTCTTTTACTTTGAAGCTATACCATGTAATGGAATATATGAAACCGTTATGATTGTTGATAACTTAGGAAATGATGTTTTGAATATTGATTCTTCCACTAGTATGGATAAAGCATCCTTGTGGCATTGTCGTCTTGGACATGTCAACAAGAAACGCATAGCCCAACTCCAAAAGGATGGAGTGTTGGAGTCATTCGACCTTAGGGAAGATGACACATGCGAGTCTTGTTTGCTTGGAAAGATGACTAAGTCGCCCTTCACGAGTACATGTGAAAGGGGCGAGGGTCTATTGGACCTAATACATACCGATGTGTGTGGACCGTTTAGATCAACCACGAAGGATGGGAACCGCTTCTATGTGACTTTTACCGATGACTATAGTAGATATGGGTATATCTACTTAATCAAGCAAAAGTCAGAGACCTTTGAAAAATTCAAAGAGTTCAAGAATGAAGTGGAGAATCAATTGGGCAGGAAAATCAAGATGCTTCGATCCGATCGAGGAGGAGAGTACCTAAGTCTTGAATTCCACGATTATCTCAAGGAGTGTGGAATAGTTTCACAATTGACGCCTCCTAGGACACCGCAGTTGAATGGTGTTGCAGAAAGGCGTAATCGAAGCTTATTGGATATGGTTCGCTCTATGATGAGTCGTGCTTCGCTACCAATCTCTTTCTGGGGGTATGCCTTAGAGACTGCCGCCCATATCCTTAACCGAGTCCCTACTAAGAAGGTTGCCAAAACACCTCACGAGATGTGGACATGGAAAGCTCCCTCGTTGGCACATATCAAGGTTTGGGGTTGCGAGGCTTTCGTAAGACGAGATACTCACGACAAGCTTGAACCTCGAAGTGAGCGATGTATTTTCATCGGGTACCCGCAGACATCCTTTGGATATCTCTTCTATAGACCGATGGACAATGTTGTCTTCGTTGCGAGGAGAGGAGTTTTCCTAGAGAGAGAACTCATAAGCCAAGGAGACAGTGGGAGGCAAATCGAACTTGAAGAGATTCAAGAATCGATAGATGAAGGAACCTCTACCGTTGGTGTTCAACCCGAGGAGGAAACTCCGGTTGAACCGATTGACGAATCCTTACCTCTTAGACGTTCCGATAGAGTTAGAGTTCATCCCCAGTTTTATGGCTTTCATATTACTACCGAAGGGGACACGTATATTAGTGATGGTACACTAGTAAACCTTGATGAACCTAATAGCTATAAGGAAGCCATGGCAGGCCCGGAGTCTGTAAAGTGGAAAGAGGCAATGGATAGCGAGATCCAATCCATGTATGATAACCAAGTTTGGAATTTGGTTGATCACGTGCCCGGACGCAAGACCGTTGGGTGCAAATGGATCTTCAAGAAGAAGACCAACGTGGATGGGAACGTACACACATATAAAGCGCGATTGGTTGCGAAGGGCTTTACTCAAACTCCCGGAGTTGACTATGATGAGACCTTCTCACCAGTTGCGAAGATTAAATCTATTAGAGTGATGCTAGCAATTGCCGCGTTTCATGATTATGAGATTTGGCAAATGGATGTCAAGACCGCTTTCCTTAATGGAAAGTTGGCTGAGGATGTTTACATGGCTCAGCCAGAGGGGTTTGTGGATCCGAAGCATCCGGATAGAGTGTGTAAGCTTGAGAAGTCCATTTATGGACTTAAGCAAGCGTCTCGCAGATGGAATCTTTGCTTCGATGAGAAAATCAAAGAGTTTGGATTTGTACGAAGCGAAGACGAATCTTGTGTATTTGTCAAAACCAGTGGGAGTATAGTAAGCTTCCTCGTTCTATATGTCGATGACATTTTACTCATAGGAAACGACATCCCGACTCTGCAGGAAGTTAAGTCCTGGCTCAGGAAGTGCTTCGCTATGAAGGACCTCGGAGAGGCTTCTTACATTTTGGGAATAAGGATAGTAAGATAAAGAAGTAAGAGACTAATTGGACTTAGTCAGAATACTTACTTAGAGAAAGTACTAAAACGCTTTAGTATGGAAAACTCAAAGAAGGGAGAACTACCGATACAAAGTAATGCCAAATTGAGTAAGACTCAAAGTCCGAGTACCAAAGCTGAAATAGCAGAAATGAGCCGAGTACCATACGCTTCCGCAGTTGGCTCAATCATGTATGCTATGACTTGTACTCGCCCTGATGTAGCCTTCGCTTTGAGCATGGTTAGCAGATATCAAGGGAATCCTGGCAAAGCACATTGGATTGCGGTGAAAAACATCCTTAAGTACCATCGGAGGACGAAGGAATGGTTCTTAGTCCTCGGAGGGAGTGATGACTTGAAGGTGCGAGGGTATAGTGATGCCAGTTTTCAGACCGACAGGGACAACTACCGTTCGCAGTCGGGCTGGGTCTTTACCCTAAATGGAGGAGCAGTGACATGGAAGAGTTCCAAGCAGGAAACCGTAGCTGATTCAACGTGCGAATCAGAGTACATTGCAGCGAGCGAAGCGTCAAAGGAGGCAATATGGCTAAAGAACTTCATCGGTGATCTTGGAGTTGTACCCGCCATAAAGGAGCCAATGGAGATTTTCTGTGATAACGAAGGCGCGGTTGCCTTAACCAAGGAACCGAGGGATCATGGTAGATCAAGACATATCGACAGAAAGTATCACTTCATTAGACATCGTGTAGAAGAAGGACAACTCGTAGTGAGGAGGATATCATCAGAAGATAACCCAGCAGATCCGCTTACGAAGGGACTGAGTAGGGGTAAGCACTTGCAGCATGCTAGGAGTATTGGGCTGAAGGATGATATTAGCGTAGATTAGATAGTATTAGAAACGTGTAATAGATAAATGTAATTGACATTTGATGATTAAATAAAGGAGTTTTATTTATGAGTAATGATACTATCTTATGTTAATTGTTTAGCTATTGTTTCACTTTGCATGTTTTGACTTCCAGAATAATTGAGTTTATTAGGAATAATAGAATTATTCAAATGGTCCACAATTGTTCATATGTTGGAAGTAGATATGAAAGAAGATTGTCATGAATTGGTGTGTAGAATGTCTAAATGGTGTTAGACATAGCAAAGGATTGCTGCAACGTTCATGAGTGCTTATGAACTAGTTTTGAACATTGGAATAAACCCGCGCTTGCTGGAATCACCTTATGGAATACGATATAAAAAGTGATCGTAAGACGATAATATCATATAGTCTTAAAACCTAGATATATGGTTTATTATTTGTTAATTGATTGTACATTGATAATACGAAAACGCATCAGTAACTTGGTGTTATAAAACGTATTGTTGTGTATAGTTGGTAAATGAATAAGTAAATGCATATAAGTCGAAGTTTATCTGTAACTTTTATCTAAGAAGGTAAAAGCGATATCTCGGCCGCTCGATGATTTGATTTGACTTATGTGCCGGGCCCGGTCAGAACTGAATTGATGTGTTCGATTAAGTTCTATGTCAAATAAATCAGAGATCGAGAAACCTAAATGCTT
This sequence comes from Lactuca sativa, assembly GCF_002870075.4. Lineage (NCBI taxonomy): Eukaryota > Viridiplantae > Streptophyta > Magnoliopsida > Asterales > Asteraceae > Lactuca > Lactuca sativa. The sequence continues at coordinate 217,757,187 of NC_056631.2, read as the reverse complement.
GACTAACCATTCCATAGGATTGTCAGCATGATATCTAACAGAGGACTGTACGTTCCCTTATCTAAAGGACAAGATTGATTAGATCAGAGTTGACAGCGTCTTTGAGAGCTACGATTGCAAACCGAATTGTACTTGTACAGTTACTAGACTTATCCAAGTGGGAGACTGTTGGAATAGTGTCTAAGGCTACAACTATATTAAGCAAGTATTTGATCCGGTTGTGCATGGTCCTTTTGGGTTGCCTTCATCATAGCAACTTGATAGGATGATTTATTAAGAGAGAGTAAATTTTATTAATATATTATGTGAATAATATAATGAATAATATATTTGTTATTTGATTAATATAAGTCATAGAATTAATTAGAATTAATTTGGTGACTTAAAGAGATTAATTAAATAAAGGGGTATAAACTGTCAATTGTTTGATAGTTAAGCTTTAGACTGTAAATCCATTAGGATATGCTTTGGACGAATTCTAAGAGTATTAGGATAGCAAAATCGTCCATATGCTTATCTATGGAATGGATTTGGATAGCCTTAAGAGAAGATTATCCAATTAGGGTTTAGGTTGTAACCCTTAAGGAGTCTACAAGTATAAATAGACCCCATGACATAGGGAATTCGACACCTCTGATTAAGTAAGAGAACTCTGGTCGAATTCCTCCCCTCTCCTCTCTCCTAAATCATTCTTATTGCTATTGGTGTTTGTAAGCCATTAGAGGAGTGACACTTGTGACTCTAGAAGCTCCAAGACCTCAAGATCAACAAGGAACTCAAAGGTATGATTCTACATCTATTTCAATGTTGTTATTTAACCTAATTAGTCATTAGAAGACTTGGATTCAATGCATGTTTATTAGAAAGCCTAGATCCAAGCATTAGGGTTTTGCATGCGCACATAGGAAAGTTCTTATGGCTAAAACCCATCATTAAGTACATGAGTACAAGTATTGAAAGAAATAATGAATCTTGTCCACATAAATCATATGTGATTAAATACATATAATCACATGTGATTAAATATATTAGAACAATTATTGAATCGACACAAGACTAAATATTTTCCATACGAATCATATGTGATTAAATAAATATAATCCATTTGATTAAATACACAACAACAATTATTGAATCAACATGTGAAAAGAAATATTGTCCATGTAAACCATATGTGATTAAATACATATAATCACATGTGATTTAATACACGATACCAATTATTAAATCGAAAACAAGAAAATAAATACGACCTACATAAATAGTATTTTATTAAATACATATAATCACGTGTAATTATTTGTATCTAATCACATATGATTTACATAGACAATATTAATTTTTTGCATTCTCAATTCACTAGTTTTTCATATCTATTTAATCACATGTGATTATACGTATTTAACAACATATAAATCATATACGATTCGATACATATAATCACATGTGACTCGATACATATAATCACATGTGATTATATACACGAGAAAAACTAATGAATCAAAACACAATAAAAAAAATCTTTGTAGGTGGGGGTGGGGGTGGTGGCGGCGGGTAGTGGACGCGGGATGGTGGTGATGTATGGTAATGGGTGGTGGTGGTGGGTAGGTGGTTGCAAGTGGTGGTGTTAATAATAGGAGGTGGTTTTGGTGGATGGTGAGTGGGTGTGAGTGGTGGTGGCGGGTGATACTAGCTTGGTGGTGATGATGGTGGCGGGTGGTGGCGGTTGATGGGTGGTGTTGGTGGTTGGTTGGTGGTGGGTAGTGATGGGTGGTGGTGGCGGGTGAGGGTTAGTGGTGGCGGGTGATGGTTGGTGGTGGTGGTGGTGGGTGGTGGTAGTTGTGGTGGGTAGGTGGTGTATGGTGGCGGGTAGTGGTTGGTGGTGGTGGGTAGTAATGGGTGGTAGTAGTGGGTGGTAGGTAGTGGTTGTTGGTAGTGGTGGCGGGTGGTGATGGTGGCAGGGCCGTTCCAAACATATTTTGGGCCCAGGGCGAGAGAAAAAAAAATGGACCCTTAAAGTACACAAATGTCATCAAGTTTTTTAGAATAACTCAATAATTGAAAGAAAAATATTGTATTATCTTCTAAATATAATAATTTCTATAAAAAAAATTTGGGCCCTTTTAAAAGATGGGTCCTGGACGGTCGCTCCTATCGCCCACCCTCTGGGACGGGCCTGGGTGGTGGGTAGTGGTTGGTGGTGGCGGGTAGTGATGTGTGGTAGTGGTAGGTGGTGGTGATGGGTGGTAGGTTGTGGTTGTTGGTCGTAGTGGTAGGCGGTGGTGATTGGTGGTGGAGGTGGGTGGTGGTGGCGGATGGTGGTGGTTGGGTGGTGATGGTGGTGGGTGGTGGTGGTTGGTGGGTGGTGGGTAGTGATGGGTGGTGGTCGTTAGTGATGGGCGGTGTTAGCGGGTGGTGGGTTGTGGTTGGTAGTGGTGGTGGCGGGTGGTAGGTAGTGGTTGTGGGTAGTGGTGGTGATGCATGGTGGCAGGTGGTGGTGGTTGGGTGGTGATGGTGGTGGCGGGTGGTGGAGGTGGTGGTGGTGGGTAGTGATGGGTGGTCGTTGGTTGTGGTGGCGGTTAGTAATGCGTGGTGGTGGCATGTGGTGGTGGTAAGAGGTGTTGGTTGGGTGGTGAGTGATGTTAGTTAATGAGTTTTTTAATTGTTTGTAACTCTTTTTTATTTTATAAAAATATTAATTTATAACTTTAGTTAAAAAAATTGTGTGGTCCAAATTTGTTGTCAAATGTTCTGACGATAAGAAATTTTCTCTATTGAACGCACTTTTATATATATATATATATATATATATATAATAATAATAATAATAATAATAATAATAATGAAAAAAAGGGTATTAGTCAAATGAATAAAATAAATTACAGCTATACAATTTGCTTACACATTTGGTTAAAAAGTACATACATAATTAAAAAAAATTAAGAAAGTGTCAAGCAATCTTTTATTTCTTATTACAATCAACTTATAGCTATTAGGTTCATCAAGGTTTACTAGTGTACCATCACTAATATACGTGTCCCCTTCGGTAGTTATATGAAAACCATAAAACTGGGGTAGAACTCTAACTCTATCGGAACGTCTAAGAGGTAAGGATTCGTCAATCGGTTCAACCGGAGTTTCCTCCTCGGGTTGAGTGTCAGCGGTAGAGGTTCCTTCATCGATCGACTCTTGAATCTCTTCAAGCTCGATTTGCCTCCCACTGTCTCCTTGGCTTATGAGTTCTCGCTCTCGAAAAACTCCTCTCCTCGCGACGAAGACAACATTGTCCTTCGGTCTATAGAAGAGATATCCAAAGGATGTCTGCGGGTAGCCGATGAAAATACATCGCTCACTTCGAGGTTCAAGCTTGTCGTGAGTATCTCGTCTTACGAAAGCCTCGCAACCCCAAACCTTGATATGTGCCAACGAGGGAGCTTTCCCTGTCCACATCTCGTGAGGTGTTTTGGCAACCTTCTTAGTAGGGACTCGATTAAGGATATGGGCGGCAGTCTCTAAGGCATACCCCCAAAAAGAGATTGGTAGCGAAGCACGACTCATCATAGAGCGAACCATATCCAATAAGGTTCGATTACGCCTTTCTGCCACACCATTCAACTGCGGTGTCCTAGGAGGCGTCAATTGTGAAACTATTCCACACTCCTTGAGATAATCGTGGAATTCAAGACTTAGGTACTCTCCTCCTCGATCGGATCGAAGCATCTTGATTTTCCTGCCCAATTGATTCTCCACTTCATTCTTGAACTCTTTGAACTTTTCAAAAGTGTCTGACTTTTGCTTGATTAATTAGATATACCCATATCTACTATAGTCATCGGTAAAAGTCACATAGAAGCGGTTCCCATCCTTCGTGGTTGATCTAAACGGTCCACACACATCGGTATGTATTAGGTCCAATAGACCCTCGCCCCTTTCACATGTACTCGTGAAGGGCGACTTAGTCATCTTTCCAAGCAAACAAGACTCGCATGTGTCATCTTCCCTAAGGTCGAATGACTCCAACACTCCATCCTTTTGGAGTTGGGCTATGTGTTTCTTGTTGACATGTCCAAGACGACAATGCCACAAGGATGCTTCATCCATACTAGTGGAAGAATCAATATTCAAAACATCATTTCCTAAGTTATCAACAATCATAACGGTTTCATATATTCCATTACATGGTATAGCTTCAAAGTTAAAGACACCATTTAGATAAGCTAAAATAGAACCATTCTCATTATTAAAAGAAAATCTAAATCCTTGTCTATATAAACCATGAAATGAAATGATGTTTCTTGCCATTTCTGGCGAATAGCAACAATTGTTCAAATCTAAAACTAAACTATTCCTAAGCACTAAGGAATACACTCCAATCTTGGTTACAGGCGACGATCTTCTGTTCCCCATGATTAGATTGATCCTTCCTTGCTCCACATCCCTACTTCTTCTTAGTCCCTGCACATTAGAACAAATGTGATAACCACAACCGGTATCAAGAACCCAAGAAATAGCATGATTAGAATCGTTAGATTTGATTGTATATATACCTGCGAAAGATGGCTTGATCTTTCCTTCTTTGATTGCTTGCAGGTAATCCGGGCAGCTTCTCTTCCAATGTCCTATCTTGTGGCAGTGGTGGCACTCTGCCTCCTTCGGGTTAGAGCATGGCTTAGCGGGATCAACTTTGGTCCCACTAGAAGAGGCACCATCTCGGGCTTTCACCTTGCGACAGTTCTTCGATGAAGCTTTCCTCTTCTTTCCCTTCCCTTGTCCAATAGCCAAGACAGGAGCAGCGGGCGGATTGGGAGTGGGTGCAACAGACTTGTCCTTGAAGTTGCTCTCAGCAACCCTCAAGAGACCTTGGAGCTTGCTTAGGGTGACCTCTTCTTTGTTCATGTGGTAGGTCATCCTAAATTGGTTGTACATCGGAGGCAAAGAGTGAAGCACCATGTCGATCGCCAAGTCTTCACCGAAGTCAACATTTAACTTGCGGAGGCGGTCAACATACCTTTGCATCTTTTGCAAGTGCACGGTAAGAGATTCTCCATGACCCATCTTCGCGGAAATCATGTTAGTGAAAATCTCGTACCTCTCTTGTCTCGCGTTTTGGTGGTACCTCTCCAATAAGTCTTGATGCATCTCGTATGGGTACATGTCCTCGTAGGACTTTTGGAATTCGGAGTTCATGGTGGCGATCATGATGCAATGTACCTTCGTTGCATCTCGCTCATGAGTTTCAAAGGCGGTGATTTCGGCGGGAGTAGCAATTTTGGGGTTGATTTTCTCGAGCTTCTCATCGGGGACATACTCCTTATCCTCATAGCGAGCAATGGTGCGAATATATCTTATCCATTCGCTAAAGTTCGTTCCATCGAAGGTGACCTTTTGGCAAAGGCTCATCAACGTGAAAGAACTAGCAGCAGCGTTGTTTGCGTTCGACATCTACAATTAGAAAAGGACAAAGATAGATTAGAACAAGAATCCCTAATTATCACCCAATAAGAAAATTAGGGCTAGGATCCAACAATAACATTTACATATTAGAAAAGGGATGCCGTAATCTAACATGCAAATAAATTGAAGGTAAGTGAATGACGATTCACTAATTCTCCATCACAAAACTTAAACTATTAGTCCTAAGTGTTTTTGAGAATTCCTAGGTTCGGATGAGATTCATTGAAACTATTCAATGGCATGTTTAAATCTCGATATGCCCCTCTCGTTTGTGACTGGGATGCCGAGGATCACAAAGCGGGTGTGAATTACCAGGCAAATTCACATGGTGCCTTCATTGTAACAATCACCTATTCGATGTGCCGGTAAACCACACACGCTCCATCGAACTATGATAAACAATGAATCACCCTTTGCCACCTTCGCTTAGAACCAATTAGTGTGCCGATAAACCACACACGCTCCACTAACATCTTAGCAAGGTGCAAAGTGTAATTTCATGGGATTGCATCAATTCACTTTTCTTAAAGTAACTAGGATTGGGACAACTACCGTTCGCAGTCGGGCTGGGTCTTTACCCTAAATGGAGGAGCAGTGACATGGAAGAGTTCCAAGCAGGAAACCGTAGCTGATTCAACGTGCGAATCAGAGTACATTGCAGCGAGCGAAGCGTCAAAGGAGGCAATATGGCTAAAGAACTTCATCGGTGATCTTGGAGTTGTACCCGCCATAAAGGAGCCAATGGAGATTTTCTGTGATAACGAAGGCGCGGTTGCCTTAACCAAGGAACCGAGGGATCATGGTAGATCAAGACATATCGACAGAAAGTATCACTTCATTAGACATCGTGTAGAAGAAGGACAACTCGTAGTGAAGAGGATATCATCAGAAGATAACCCAACAGATCCGCTTACGAAGGGACTGAGTAGGGGTAAGCACTTGCAGCATGCTAGGAGTATTGGGCTGAAGGATGATATTAGCGTAGATTAGATAGTATTAGAAACGTGTAATAGATAAATGTAATTGACATTTGATGATTAAATAAAGGAGTTTTATTTATGAGTAATGATACTATCTTATGTTAATTGTTTAGCTATTGTTTCACTTTGCATGTTTTGACTTCCAGAATAATTGAGTTTATTAGGAATAATAGAATTATTCAAATGGTCCACAATTGTTCATATGTTGGAAGTAGATATGAAAGAAGATTGTCATGAATTGGTGTGTAGAATGTCTAAATGGTGTTAGACATAGCAAAGGATTGCTGCAACGTTCATGAGTGCTTATGAACTAGTTTTGAACATTGGAATAAACCCGCGCTTGCTGGAATCACCTTATGGAATACGATATAAAAAGTGATCGCAAGACGATAATATCATATAGTCTTAAAACCTAGATATATGGTTTATTATTTGTTAATTGATTGTACATTGATAATACGAAAACGCATCAGTAACTTGGTGTTATAAAACGTATTGTTGTGTATAGTTGGTAAATGAATAAGTAAATGCATATAAGTCGAAGTTTATCTGTAACTTTTATCTAAGAAGGTAAAAGCGATATCTCGGCCGCTCGATGATTTGATTTGACTTATGTGCCGGGCCCGGTCAGAACTGAATTGATGTGTTCGATTAAGTTCTATGTCAAATAAATCAGAGATCGAGAAACCTAAATGCTTGACTAACCATTCCATAGGATTGTCAGCATGATATCTAACAGAGGACTGTACGTTCCCTTATCTAAAGGACAAGATTGATTAGATCAGAGTTGACAGCGTCTTTGAGAGCTACGATTGCAAACCGAATTGTACTTGTATGGTTACTAGACTTATCCAAGTGGGAGACTGTTGGAATAGTGTCTAAGGCTACAACTATATTAAGCAAGTATTTGATCCGGTTGTGCATGGTCCTTTTGGGTTGCCTTCATCATAGCAACTTGATAGGATGATTTATTAAGAGAGAGTAAATATTATTAATATATTATGTGAATAATATAATGAATAATATATTTGTTATTTGATTAATATAAGTCATAGAATTAATTAGAATTAATTTGGTGACTTAAAGAGATTAATTAAATAAAGGGGTATAAACTGTCAATTGTTTGATAGTTAAGCTTTAGACTGTAAATCCATTAGGATATGCTTTGGACGAATTCTAAGAGTATTAGGATAGCAAAATCATCCATATGCTTATCTATGGAATGGATTTGGATAGCCTTAAGAGAAGATTATCCAATTAGGGTTTAGGTTGTAACCCTTAAGGAGTCTACAAGTATAAATAGACCCCATGACATAGGGAATTCGACACCTCTGATTAAGTAAGAGAACTCTGGTCGAATTCCTCCCCTCTCCTCTCTCCTAAATCATTCTTATTGCTATTGGTGTTTGTAAGCCATTAGAGGAGTGACACTTGTGACTCTAGAAGCTCCAAGACCTCAAGATCAACAAGGAACTCAAAGGTATGATTCTACATCTATTTCAATGTTGTTATTTAACCTAATTAGTCATTAGAAGACTTGGATTCAATGCATGTTTATTAGAAAGCCTAGATCCAAGCATTAGGGTTTTGCATGCGCACATAGGAAAGTTCTTATGGCTAAAACCCATCATTAAGTACATGAGTACAAGTATTGAAAGAAATAATGAATCTTGTCCACATAAATCATATGTGATTAAATACATACAATCACATGTGATTAAATATATTAGAACAATTATTGAATCGACACAAGACTAAATATTTTCCATACGAATCATATGTGATTAAATAAATATAATCCATTTGATTAAATACACAACAACAATTCTTAAATCAACAACTGAAAACAAATATTGTCCATGTAAACCATATGTGATTAAATACATATAATCACATGTGATTTAATACACGATACCAATTATTAAATCGAAAACAAGAAAATAAATACGACCTACATAAATAGTATTTTATTAAATACATATAATCACGTGTAATTATTTGTATCTAATCACATATGATTTACATAGACAATATTAATTTTTTGCATTCTCAATTCACTAGTTTTTCATATCTATTTAATCACATGTGATTATACGTATTTAACAACATATAAATCATATACGATTCGATACATATAATCACATGTGACTCGATACATATAATCACATGTGATTATATACACGAGAAAAACTAATGAATCAAAACACAATAAAAAAAATCTTTGTAGGTGGGGGTGGGGGTGGTGGCGGCGGGTAGTGGACGCGGGATGGTGGTGATGTATGGTAATGGGTGGTGGTGGTGGGTAGGTGGTTGCAAGTGGTGGTGTTAATAATAGGAGGTGGTTTTGGTGGATGGTGAGTGGGTGTGAGTGGTGGTGGCGGGTGATACTAGCTTGGTGGTGATGATGGTGGCGGGTGGTGGCGGTTGATGGGTGGTGTTAGTGGTTGGTTGGTGGTGGGTAGTGATGGGTGGTGGTGGCGTGTGAGGGTTAGTGGTGGCGGGTGATGGTTGGTGGTGGTGGTGGTGGGTGGTGGTAGTTGTGGTGGGTAGGTGGTGTATGGTGGCGGGTAGTGGTTGGTGGTGGTGGGTAGTAATGGGTGGTAGTAGTGGGTGGTAGGTAGTGGTTGTTGGTAGTGGTGGCGGGTGGTGATGGTGGCAGGGCCGTTCCAAACATATTTTGGGCCCAGGGCGAGAGAAAAAAAAATGGACCCTTAAAGTACACAAATGTCATCAAGTTTTTTAGAATAACTCAATAATTGAAAGAAAAATATTGTATTATCTTCTAAATATAATAATTTCTATAAAAAAAATTTGGGCCCTTTTAAAAGATGGGTCCTGTACGGTCGCTCCTATCGCCCACCCTCTGGGACGGGCCTGGGTGGTGGGTAGTGGTTGGTGGTGGCGGATGGTGGTGGTTGGGTGGTGATGGTGGTGGGTGGTGGTGGTTGGTGGGTGGTAGGTAGTGATGGGTGGTGGTCGTTAGTGATGGGTGGTGTTAGCGGGTGGTGGGTTGTGGTTGGTGGTGGTGGTGGCGGGTGGTAGGTAGTGGTTGTGGGTAGTGGTGGTGATGCATGGTGGCAGGTGGTGGTGGTTGGGTGGTGATGGTGGTGACGGGTGGTGGAGGTGGTGGTGGTGGGTAGTGATGGGTGGTCGTTGGTTGTGGTGGCGGTTAGTAATGCGTGGTGGTGGTAAGAAGTGTTGGTTGGGTGGTGAGTGATGTTAGTTAATGAGTTTTTTAATTGTTTGTAACTCTTTTTTATTTTATAAAAATATTAATTTATAACTTTAGTTAAAAAATTGTGTGGTCCAAATTTGTTGTCAAATGTTCTGACGATAAGAAATTTTCTCTATTGAACGCTCTTTTATATATATATATATATATATATATATATATATATATATATATATATATATATAATAATAATAATAATAATAATAATAATAATGAAAAAAAAGGGTATTAGTCAAATGAATAAAATAAATTACAGCTATACAATTTGCTTACACATTTGGTTAAAAAGTACATACATAATTAAAAAAAATTAAGAAAGTGTCAAGCAATCTTTTATTTCTTATTACAATCAACTGATAAAATAATAATAATAATAATAATAATAATAATAATCTGCACATCAAAAATGAACACAATTCGTGTACTCATTTTTCAACCCAAACAACACTCAAACTCAAGTACTCAACCCATGATCTTTAAAAATAAATAAATAAATAATCAACACGCAAATCCAACCAGGATCAAACATGATAAACAAAAAGAAAAACACGGATTCTTCTTCAGTTTCCCTATCAAACATCAAAAAAAAATACCACTTCCTCCCTTTGATTTCTGTCAAAACAAACAGAGAAAAAGAATTTTCGTTGTTCTTTCTTTTTCCCTCTCCATCAATTTCTGTTAAAATCAAAGCAAAAGAAGAAGATGATGACGACCTGTGATTATCTAGCGAGCAACAACCCTTTGTTTCTTCTTCTTGCCCATTGATTTCACAGCCTCTACCCAAACACCCACCGGATTTCGGTTCTTCTTCCTTCCTCCTTCTTATTCAGCTCAAAACAAATAAAACTCCACCCCTACGACTACACTGCTCGAGTTGAAGAAGAGCAGTTTTTCTGCTTTCGTTCCTTTCCTCCTTCGGTCCAGTCGGAAACCGAAGATGCTCCTCCCACCCAACGACCAATCTGCCAATCACCGGAGGTGCTTGAATTGCTAATTCCTGTCAACAGAAATTCAAACGCCCTTGCCTACCTTTTTGCTGTGCTAATTTCGATCTCCCTCGTTCTTGCTCGACTTCTGCCGGCAACGAGAAACGCGAGTCAGGAAGGGATCGTCGGAGATCGATCCCTCTACCCCTCCTCGCTGCATCCCCCCGAAATCACAGCCGCCTCGCAGGTCCCCCCTTCCTCCCCTTCGGTCTCGTCGACCCCGGAGACGTAACCTCAGAACTGCAAACGATCGGAACCCATCGAACCACGCAGCCGCTTCACGCTTTCCTTCTCACGTCTTCGTTCGGTTATCATCGTGTTTCGTTCATCACCTCGTCGTATATCTCTTCCCTCTGCCCGATCAAACGAGTGACGGGGTAAAAGCCCTAATCTTTTTTAAATGGATCCACTTGCCTATATCGGTCCTGGAGCTTCAAAAAGAAAATGGGTTTTGATGTACCCGGTCAAAGTCAAAGAAACAAAAATCAAGCTTGCATTTAACATTAACAAAATATAACCTCACTTGAACCATTTCTACAAAATGAGTGCATTTTCCCAAACTCTGGTGTATTTTATACAAAACAGCCACTCCCATGGAGATTTTTTAACAATACCAGTCCAAGACACAAACATTAAACCCATTTAAACCATTTCAGTCCCTCCCTTGAATTATTTTAACCAAAATAGTCCTATTTTGGTTAAAGTAAAATACCAAACAGGGTCCAATAGTTTGATTTGTTACAAAACGGTCCGAGAGTATTTCAAAGTTCAAGAATGATGGATTTGTGGTTTCACATGACAAGTTTCTCAAAAGAAAATGAATTCGAACAAATGTAACTCACGCTTCAAGGTGAGTGCTTACGTCCCCTTTTTAATATTTTAATTATTTCCCGGAGGGGGGGGGGGGGGGGGGGGGGATACATGTGCCTAAATATTTTGCTTATACAAAAAAATTTCCTTTTTATGCGAAAATACAATAAATCTAGTTTATAAAAAAATATTATTATTTAACAATTTACCATATTGTTACGAATAAACTAGTATAATTTTTTTTTGTATACGTATTATGGTTATTTTATCGTGAATTAACCATTTCACACAACAAATACTAAATGATACAACATTATATGATTTTTCTCTAACGTTGCATATTATAACAAACACGTTATGAAACTCTGTAGTATTTGTTGTATGAAAAATGGCCCGCCTTTATATTTACCATTTACATGTGCCTAAATATTTTGCTTATACAAAACAATTTCCTTTTTATGAGAAAATACAATAAATCTAGTTTATAAAAAATATTATTATTTAACAATTTACCATATTGTTACGAATAAACTAGTATAATTTTTTTTTTGTATACGTATTATGGTTATTTTATCGTGAAATAACCATTTCACACAAAAAATACTACATGATACAACATTATATGATTTTTCTCTGACGTTGCATATTATAACAAACACGTTATGAAACTCTGGAGTATTTGTTGTATGAAAAATGGCCAACCTTTATATTTACCATTTTTTTCGTCTTTTTTAATTTCCAATCAAACTTTTCAAGTCACAACAAAATTAACTATAATGTTTTCAAATGGAGTTTTAATAAGATAGAGAATACTTACCCCATCAGTGCCTCCTCAACTTGCTCATAACATTGCCTTAGACTTTTAGAATCAATTCCTTTAATCATCAGATAAAAAAATGAAATTTATTTGTTTAAAAATGAAATGTCTTCATATTTTATCCAAATAATGAATTAAAATTGTTTTCAAAACCCAAAAAATCTCCAATACAAACATACATCTATTTATTTTAGGGTTTGTGTTCGAAAGACGTTGCCAACCCATATATAGTCGTTTTAAATTTCTTAAAAGCAAATCAAAACTAAAAAAACTTCAACGCAAATAATGGCAAGAAAATCTAGATTTTTTTGAAACAAAACCAAACAAAATCTTTCTAAACAAAATGACAACATACTTTATGTTAGCAGTCAAATCTTTCCAAGCATAAGAGTTTCAATTAGTTTTTTTTAAGTTCTGCAAAAATAAATATGTGAATGTGGAAAGTGAGCTTTAATCGCCATGCCATATATGATATAGATCAAGAGTGCAAACCTCCTCAACAAATATGAAATAAAATTATTAAGAAATCAATTTATGAAAGCATATGCAAGTCATCGAATACTTGGTGTGCGGAAATTGAAGCAATTCATCGAAGATATATCTAAACAAAACAGGTGCTAAGAAGATGAAATCATCTATGACATTGTGATAACCTATGAGTTGAAGAGTCGCAAATAAATAAACACAAAAGTTTGGACAACGAATTGATAAAATTAACTTAATCAAGAAACTTATTGTGGGATTGTGAAAACATTGAAGATATGAGAACAAATCAATGAAGAGGTGACCGAAGTCTAGGGTTTTCACCTTTTAGATAGCATCGAGAGAAATATTGTTTGTAGAACAATTCAAATTTTGAACATCGAAGAATGTATCAAGAGTGGAAAAATTATATAGGCAAAATCCCTAATTTGGTTGCTGATCTTCCGACTTCAATTTAGAAAGTGTGGTTTTACCTAATTACGGCCTTGATTTTAAAAGTTTTGAATTGAACGATGCAAAATATAAGCCGATATTTAAACGAAGCAAAGATATATGAGGGAATTCACTATGATAGAAAATGATTTGTGGGAGTGCCACGTGTCAAAAAAGGATTCATCAAATCTTAATAAAATACTCCTTGACATGCCACATATCATCTTCTAAACCTACATTTTTCCACATGTCGGCTTATTATTCTTCAATCCTTTTGTTTTCCTGCTCAACATTTCTACAAAAGATTTCATTGGTTTCTACTTTTTCTCCTCGTTCCGTTTTTTTTTTTGCACAATTAATTTCAAATCATAAATTACCTTCAATAAATCTCCATCATAATCTTCAAAAATCAGGAGGAAAATCGCATTTAATTTTCACTAATATATGTTATCGATTATTTATGCATACATATTCTCGGTCTTTCTCCCTCTGATTTCTCTCTCTTCGTTCTTTTTCTCTCAAGTCTCAACCGACGTTTCTAGGGTATTTTGGTATCTAACGTTGTCTTTGGGCATTAGAAGCTCTTTTCCTTTAAGTGCCTTTGTGTTCTTTACACCACATTTCCCCATCAGCATGTTCATCTTCTTCACGCTTGAAGGGGACGATTGACAAATGGAAGCACCCAAATCTAATACAAGATAAGTTAAAATGATTTCTTTATTTTCTTCTTTTTTGGACTCTAATTGCTGCATTCTTGACACTATGATGATTTTGACTTTGATTTTTGAGGGGGACTGTTTCTTTCTCTTCGCATTCAATGGTTAGGTCGCATGTATGGAAAATGATTCTGTTGATTCTTGTAACAACGTAATTTTTAAAACAAAATTTCATTTTGTCACAACCATTTTCACATAAAATATTTTCAAAAATATCCAACAGTAGTTATCAAAACATATCGTATCCCAAGATCACAAAAATCAAATCCTCTTTCTAGTGTGTACGAGTCATGCCGATGCCTTCCCACGGTCCTCGCTAGTACCTGAAACACATAACACAACAACTGTAAACATAAATGCTTAGTGAGTTCCCCAAAATACCCTTACACACATAAGCCTTTCCAGGACATACTCTACACGGCCTTCCGGTCCATGGGTCTCAGGGGACTTCCATCCCAGTCCCAGTAGACCTTCCGGTACTACTCGTATCGACCTTCCGGTCCATGACTCCCTGACCTTCCGGTCCACGTCATAATTGTTGGATTAATGTCTAAGTCCATAACTATATTTGGTAAGACTTGACCCGACCCGGCATGGTCCATTTGGGTTGCATACCATCATGCACTTGAATGAGAGAAATAAGACACTTATGGTTATTAATATATTATAAGTTCTAGTATATTAATAATAAGAATAATAAGATTATTTAATTAGTATTGATCAAGAATTAATCTAGGATTAATTAAGTGATCAAAAGAAGACTAATTAAATATATGGGTTGATTGTGTAAATCATCCATACTTGTATAGTGGGCTAATGCTCCATGGATAATCAAGTTGGGCTAAAACCCATAGGATGGTCCATGGATGCTCCATGGTGTATTTGTACCCATGGATCCAAGGAAATGGAAAGTCATGACAATTAGGGTTTGCCCTAATTGTAACACTATATAAGCATCATATTATTCACCAAAATCGGTGACTAGTGGGTGTACTAGAGGGGCTAGCCGATTTCATGAAGTGTGGGTTTTTCTCTCAAGTCATTCCATGTGTTTTGATGATTGTGATTCCATTTGAGGTGTCACACTTGGGGCACTAAGCTCTCAAGCTTCATGAAGACTTTCTACATCAAAGAGGTATGTATTCTATCTTGCTATAGTTATTGTTTTGTATGCTAGATTAGGATAATACCTTGGAAGTTCTTATTTGCATGTATAATAGAGAAAACATAGATCCAAGGTATTTAGGGTTGCATGTACACTTAGGAGTGTTAGAATGCTCAAAACCCAACAGTGGTATCAGAGCCTAGGCTTGTTTTCTTGTTATACCTGCAATAGAAGCTGAAAAAACGAATCTGGTGCTGTCTGGCCATCAGACTCGGCGAGTCCATCAGGAGACTCGACGAGTCCATGCCTTAAAAGTGATGAATTCGATCCAACTCGTCGAGTTTGTTCATGCACTCGACGAGTTGGACCCCCAGACAGCATATTTTCGAGTTTTTTGGCTAGAAATGGACTAGGAACATTACCCTAAGTTGTTTTTGAACTTATAAACTTGTTTTTGATGTGGTAATGTTCATGCTAATCCATTTTCAAAGATAATTGTCAATAGATTCATGTTTTGTATTAGTTTAAGGTTTAGACTAATTACATGAAAAAGTTTGATTTGAATTATCTTGTTCTTATGAGTTGCTTAGATTAATAGAAATGTTGAGTGAAATAGTTGTTTTCAATCCATTTTAATCTAAGAGTTGAGTATAAAATGTGTTTGTGTAACTTGTCCTCAAGTTACATGAAGAGTCACATTAAAGACTCATAAAACTCATAAAGGTTGGCAATGGTTACAAAATGAAGAGTCTTGTGTCATTGAATAACTTTTTATGACTCCATAACTTGTCCTCAAGTTATGGAAGTTCAAGAGTCACTTCATTAAAGAAAAATATGTAACCATAATTAAATCCATAAGTTATAAAATAAAGAAAAGTTAGTTCTTTTATTAGTTTAAAGTCTTCCATAACTTGTCCTCAAGTTATGGAACTTGAAGAGTTTTTGGATTAAAACTACTTTAAACACATAAGTTATGGAATTAATTAGTTTTGAATAGTTTCAAAACTTGCCCTCAAGTTTTGGAATTTGAAAAGTTTTCAAGTATGAATACTTTAATTCCAAGTTAGCCCTTAGAATTTTAAAAGTTAAAATTCAACCCTTATACTTTATAATATTATAAGTTAATAATATATATATATGTATAAGAGTAAAGTCAGTCTTACCGCTAGTACGCCTCATTCACGAAGCCGGTCTATAAGGTGGGTATAAGGTTGTTGCCTATAAAATGGCAACTTAATGGGTGTCCACTCTCACCCACCGCTTGCTTGACCGGTGGAGGGTCGTTAGCCGAACGGGTTTGACAGGACTAGAATTCTCCCTTCATTAAAAGTATTAATGAAAAATACTAAGTAACTAAACTCTTAATAATACCCAATCTTAGTTACTTAGGAAAAATGTGAATAAGGTGCTAATCCATGAAATTACACTTTACACTTTGTCTAAGTCGTTAGTGGAGCGTGTGTGGTTAACCGGCACACTAACTTGGACTTAACAAGGTAGGTAAAGGGTGACTTAATATTTATCATAGTATCGATGGAGCGTGTGTGGTTAACCGGCACATCGATTGAGGGGTAATTTATTAAGGGTACCAAGTGATTTGCATGGTTACTTCACACCTTGTTTTGTGATCCTCGGCATCCCAGTCACAAAACCTGAAGGGCACACTCGAGATTGAAACATGCCTTTGAAAAGTTCAATGAATCTCAAAGATCTAGGAGTTTCAAAACCAATTAAAACCTAATAATACATTTCGTTTATCTTGGTGGAAATTGGTGAATCGTCATTCACCTACCTTCAAATATTTTATAGCTTGGATTACGGCATACCTCTTCTAAGTTATAAAATAGTTTGTTGGGTCCTAGCCTTAATATTTCATATTGGGTGTCATATTAAGGACTTAAGATCAACTATCTTGAATATCTCCCAAAAGATGTCTGGTTTAGACACTTATGATCTTCCCAAATCTCTTGAAACAAGGTTTCCTAATGAAGATGATGTCCCATGGATATCATACTTCTTTCTCCTCCTCCAATTATTCTCCCTAACCCACAAGTTCTTGAAAAATTTAAGGTCACTCAAGCCCTATTGGCAAGGCAGGGTCTAGGTGTGATCACATCTTGGAGATGTAGTCACATATTGACAAGCCGGGAGAGTTGGGTGTCAAAGTCTTGAGAAAGTTGGTGGTTCAATCACTTTCTAAGTCACATAGTGAGTTCCTTTGGGACACCTATGAAACAGACTATGACAAGACCCTTAATGATCTTATCTATTTGCTAAGATCAACTTCCTAAAACTTTATGGACATTGATAATGATGACATTGGTTATCCAGTAAAGCATTCTCTTCCCAGTGGATAGGGATCAGCCATAGTCAACTCGGTTGACCAAATGGTAAAGAGAAAAGCTAAGTCTGTGATAGTCCCGTGTACCATTATCAAAGGGTCCATATGTTTATATTGCCAAAGGAAGGGGCATTGGTTGCGAAGCTGCCAAATTTACCTAAGGATGTTAAAGTCAATAAGTTTGACTCTACTTCAGGTAAAGTCCACTATCTAACTCTGTTAAGTTTCTATTCTGAGATTCTTGATACATGATGTGACTGGGTCACATGGTGATGTTTAAGAATCAAAGAAAAGTGAAGAAACTTAAAGAAAGAATATGCTGAATCTGATCGCGTAGATGGATTTCTATCGCGTAGCTTGAAAAATCGGATTCGTGAGCTACTTCTCAGGAGTTATGAGATATTGCTTAGGAATAGATAACAACAAGTTTTCATATGGATTGTAAGGATAAGTTTTTCCGCAAAGTTTTAAAATAAAAAGAAAATTTTTGATTTTATTTATTTTAAAATATCCTTACAATGGCATTTGGAAAGAAAATTGTTGCTTATAAGATTCCATTAACAGCAAGAGTGGAAACATGAAATTGATTCTTTCATTTGTGGTAATGTCTAAATTTACCAAATAAGGAAAGATTCTCATCACCCAAGTTTCAAGTAGACCGGAACTTGGAATCATGCAAGTTGTATAGCATGATGAATGAGAACTTTCAAGTTTTGGAAAAATTAAGACTAATTACTTATTCACATGGATGTGTGAGTCAAGTAATGGACTAAGGGGTCGAGTACACATTCTTGTGCACTAATTAAGTCCACCACAAAAGAGCGAATAAGAAGAATCAAATATGGCAGAAGGATAAAAGTTTCTCAAATCTGAAAAGATGGGAGAGTACTTTAGTATCAGTTTTGTGATCATCTTAATGATTAAGAAACCATAGCACAATTAGTTCTCTAAGGAAGTCTTAGTGCATTCTTATGACTAAGAAGAGGAACTTGAATTGTTGAAATGGTTAAATCAAGAAGATGAGTCATACTTCGTTCCAATACAAGTCTTAAGAGTCATACTCTAAGATTGTATTTTGAGTGACATGTCTTAAAGAAGGTTTAAAACACTTGTCAAATGTAAGAGTAAAAGTTTTTTACTCTTGGACATTTGAAATTGGTAAGTTGTGATGTTTTGGATAAAACAAAGACCAACTAAGGCCAATTGTGTGAAGTGTTTGTCTTGATTAGAATCCACACTATCTCTTGGATATTTGACAAGGGAGTCTTATAGGTCAAGAGGACAGTGGGAGTCTTAAAGGTCTTGAAAGTCTCAAGAACTAATCAAGAATAAAACCTAAAGTTCCTCTCTAGCACACAATTTGAGGTTTATAATCTATTGTGTTGACATATATTGTGCCCATTCCAGTTAAAGTTGGCTTTGCATATGAGTTCTTAGAGTTCTCAATTGGTTGCACAACAACTTGGAAGAAATGGTAGGCCTTTGAGCTGCCAGGTGGCAAGAAATTAAGATTGAGTTCAGTCCATATGAGTTTGGATTTGTCATTATCCTTGTCTTGTGACTATGATTTTGACAATTCACATGGATAAGAACACATACACCAGTAAATCTAAGTGTCATAAGGTTTCTCTCCGATTCATGAAAATGATGGTGAGGAAACACTTTCACTAAGTAGATTTTAGCTAGATAGCAATTGTGATATTTGCATTCTCAAAGTCGTTAGTGGAGCGCGTGTGGTTAACCGGCACACTAACCTGGACTTGTGAGAAGTGGCAAAAAAGGTCTAACCATTATGATTACGGCATACCTCTTCATAATTGTTTAGACACACAAGTGTGCTATCTAAGGGAAGGTGTATGATTTTGATAAAGTTTTATCAAAACAATCTAGCATCAGAAATCTGAACTTTGGTAAGAAAGTCAATGAAGTATTGATTTCTAGAAGTCCAGCTGATTTCTGAGTATATGTCAAAGCTAGTGGGAGCATAAGTGTTATGCTAATAATCATCATGTTAGTGGGAGCATGATAATTATGATAAGTATTGCAAGTTAGCAATGTTAATTATAGAAAACAAAAGGTTTCAATTGGGAAAAGTTGTTTTGCTATAATTAAGGGAGAGGAAATTATACTTCATCTCAAATCTATAAGCTTAGATCATGAGGTTTTAATCATTTAGTCAAGGATATATATATGAATTTCATGTTGGAATGACTCAACATAAGGAAATTCTGTATATGAGTCCATTATTTGCGTTCTAAAAATTCGATTATGATTACGGCATCCCTTTTCATAATCTGAATTGTGAGAACTTGGCAAATAGAAATGGAAATGTTATAGCAGAAGACTGGTTTAGTCTTTATGTGAGACATCATGAATCGTGTCCCATATGCTTCGGATATAGGATCGATTACATGTGCTATAATCATCCGTTCTAAAATTTTCCAAATGCCTGGGGCATTAAGAAGGGAAAAGGTTTAGAACTGGATATGACTAAAAGGATTAAACAATTGTCGAGGACAATCTAAGGTTTACCAAAGATTGGTTGCTCAAGGACAGTTGGAAGTATAGTGATAATTCTGGAAGGACCATATTGACATAATCTGTAAGGAGGCAACTCTTGTTCAGAAGTGATGGTCAAAATGGAATCTAGAAATGTTTCAAAGTTAGAATTTTCACTCTGTGTAAGATTAAGGAAACTTAATGCAAGAAGGATGGTTCCAAGGAGTTGATCTCCTTTGGAATGATCTGTAATGTTTGTTGACAAGTCTTTATGACTTTGTGCATAATCATTACAAGAGGGTCAATGCATATAAGTTTAGAATCTGACAGATTCCAGTAAATGGCATGAATTTGGAATTCTTGCATTTGCAGTAAGGATTTGGGAGTGTGAAAAGAGAATCATTGAAGTTATGTTCAATGGATCTAGTTCACAAAGTAAAGATCATAGACAAACATAGTATGCATACTTAGTGTGTGGCATGACTAGTGTTTAGAAAACATAGTGTACATGCTTGGAGCATGGGACAACTATTGTTTTAAATTCAAGATTAAAGTTGATAGCTGAAACAGTATACAATGAATAATGTGTAATCATATGGTGATAAATAAAAGGTGTTTTATTTATGTTCAAAGTGTTGATACCATATTGGATTCAATTATTATTGTGTTTCATTTTGCATGTTTTGACTTCCCGAATAAACTGGGTTATTCTTCCGGAATGACTAAGTTATTCAAACCATCCACAGTCGGTCATATGTTGGAAGTATATATGAATTAAGACTGTCATGATGGGTTGTAGAGGTCTAAGGTGTTGGACAAGGCTACAGCAATCATGAGTGCTCATAAGTTCTGAGTATTGGATTCAACCCGCGCTCATTGGAATCACTTCATGGATTTTATCACGAGTGATCATGAGACGATAATATCTTATATTCTTTAAACCTAGAGATATGAGTTGTTACTATGAGTTGATAGTACATTGATTGCACGAAACCGCATTTGGTAACTCGGTGCTATAAAACGTGCCTTTGTGTATGATTCAACAAGTAGTAGAACAAGCCATATGAGTCGAAGTTTATCCGTTCCTTTTACCTTCGGGATAAAAGCGATATCTGTGGGCCCCTCGATGATTTGATGATGACAAGTGGAAGTGCTCGGCCGGGCCAGGACTGATTTGATTTGTTCAATTAGTCAGTCGTCATAAATCGGAAATCGGGAAACAACAGATGGACAGAGAGAATGATTATAATCCATGTCTCAGTCCATATGATATCTAGAATGGAGGAATATATGATCCCTTATCTAATGGACAAGTCACTGACAAAGGTCAGAGTTCATCTACAAGGTCAGAGTTCGACAGAAGCTTTTTGAGAGCTACGATTGCCGGTTGGTTCCTGAAGTCATACGCAATAATAGTTTTAGACTTATCCAAGTGGGAGACTGTTGGATTAATGTCTAAGTCCATAACTATATTTGGTAAGACTTGACCCGACCCGGCATGGTCCATTTGGGTTGCATACCATCATGCACTTGAATGAGAGAAATAAGACACTTATGGTTATTAATATATTATAAGTTCTAGTATATTAATAATAAGAATAATAAGATTATTTAATTAGTATTGATCAAGAATTAATCTAGGATTAATTAAGTGATCAAAAGAAGACTAATTAAATATATGGGTTGATTGTGTAAATCATCCATACTTGTATAGTGGGCTAATGCTCCATGGATAATCAAGTTGGGCTAAAACCCATAGGATGGTCCATGGATGCTCCATGGTGTATTTGTACCCATGGATCCAAGGAAATGGAAAGTCATGACAATTAGGGTTTGCCCTAATTGTAACACTATATAAGCATCATATTATTCACCAAAATCGGTGACTAGTGGGTGTACTAGAGGGGCTAGCCGATTTCATGAAGTGTGGGTTTTTCTCTCAAGTCATTCCATGTGTTTTGATGATTGTGATTCCATTTGAGGTGTCACACTTGGGGCACTAAGCACTCAAGCTTCATGAAGACTTTCTACATCAAAGAGGTATGTATTCTATCTTGCTATAGTTATTGTTTTGTATGCTAGATTAGGATAATACCTTGGAAGTTCTTATTTGCATGTATAATAGAGAAAACATAGATCCAAGGTATTTAGGGTTGCATGTACACTTAGGAGTGTTAGAATGCTCAAAACCCAACAATAATGCCTTCCGACCCATATCATACATAGCATACATATCACATTCATAACGCATACATAACATGCAACACATAGCATACAAAACATGCATCTCATAGCATACAAGACCTTCTGGTCGCACATACGTACCTTTCCAGGTATAGTATAGTGAGAAGACTCACCTCGTATGATGTCTAGAATCTCACGTGCTCGATATCTCTGAATCTCGAAACGACGACCTAGCCCTGCCTAATCACAACAAATAATCATTCTAATTATTAACGGCTTCCACGGCTATGCTACACCCTTTTCCACTATCCCACAGAAGGGTAAAAGACAATTTCACCCCTCCCTAACTCGAAAGTCCACATGTTGACCAAAACCCTAAAAGTCAATAAAAGTCAACAACAAGCAGTACGCGGGGTGTACCAGCTCAGGGGACATCCGTCCCAGTCCCAGTAGACCTTCTAGTCCTACTCGTATCGACCTTCCGGCCCACGTCATAATGCCTTCCGGCCCTTATCATACATAGCATACATATCACATACATAATGCATACAACACATAAAACGCATATCATACAAAACATGCATCTCATAACATACAAGACCTTCTGGTCACACATAGGTACCTTTCGGGTACAGTATAGTGAGAAGACAAACCTCGTATGATGTCTAGAATCTCACGTGCTCGATATCTCGGAATCTCGAAACAACGACCTAGCCTCGCCTAAACACAACAAATAATCATTCTAATTATTATCGGCTTCCAAGGCTATGCTACATCCTTTTTCACTTTCCCACAGAAGGGTAAAAGACCATTTTACCCCTCTCTGACTCGAAAGTCCACATGTTGACCAAAACCCTAAAAGTCAACAAAAGTCAACAGCAAGCAGTATGCGGGGCGTACCAGCTCCTGTACGCGGGACGTACCCTTGCATTCAAGAAACGGGGGACGCAACCCACTACGCAGCGCATACTGGGATTACACCCAATGTACATCCCAATTTCTTACTTTCCCATCCTAATGTCTTAAACGATTAAGACATAACCCCATATTCCAGATCTGTCCATTTTAATACTTCTTAATACATAAAGTCGAAACCTTTAAGCCTTTGCATGGCTATAAAGGTTCCCCACACCTTCTAACAACTTTCCTTTCTCCACCAAAAGTCTAGATCTCATGCATGGCTCAACATTCACGTCCAAGATTACATTTTTATGAACATACAACTCATATAGTCCTGGAATATGATAGATCTAGGCCAATGGAGACTATTTGCTCATAAAGTCTCCGTCTTGGGACCAAAAACCCTAGAAATTGGTCCAAGAAGCACACCACACAAACTACAAGGCAAGATCTGAACTTTTTACCTCAGGAAGAAGCTCCAACCTTTGTAGTCCTCAGATCTACACTTTTCCACCCACTTCTAGCTTCTACAATGGTCTCCTCTTCTCTTTCACCACCTTGGAATGACACTTGAAGCTTAGAACACCCACTCCCAAGCTAAAAACGAAGGAAATACTCTCTTAGGGTTTCTTTCTGAAAGATGGTGGCTGAGGGACAAGACCATCTCATTCCTTTTATAGCCCTTAACTCATATTAGGGTTTTGACTCTGGGCCGGTTATGCCCGGCGTAACCTTATGTACGCCCAACGTACCCGGATGGAACCGCGTACAAAATAAGCACGCGAGTACGCGCAGCGTACTCCTTGTACGCCCAGCGTACTCACGAGCTTAACACTTAACACAAAGGACCCAATATAACAACTTGGAAAAGATGAAGGGTTAAATGGTTGAACCTGAATTTCAGGCTATTACAATTCTCCCCCACTAGAACCAGACTTCGTCCCCAAAGTCTTATACCGAAAACAACTCCGAATGCTGCTCCCGCATCTCTGACTCGAACTCCCACGTCAGCTCGGACCCCTTCCGATGCTGCCACTGAACCTGCACCCATGGCACCTCCTTGTTCCTCAGAACCTTGATCTTCCGATCCCGAATCGCGATTGGTCTCTCGGCATAATTCAGGCCCGCATCCACCTGAATATCCTCCAGAGGCACTACCGCCGACTCGTAGGCTATACACTTCCTCAATTGAGACACGTGGAAGGTATCATGAATCTGGCTCAACTCCGCAGGTAGCTCCAGACGATATGCTACTATGCCTACTCTCACAATCACTCTAAAAGACCCAATATACCGGGGCCCCAACTTGCCCCTCTTCTTGAATCGGATCACTCCTTTCCAAGGAGATACATTCAGGAGCACGAAATCACCAACCTGGAACTCGAGCTCAGACCGTCGCCTATCCGCATAACTCTTCTGGCGACTCTGAGCGGTCAACAACCTCTGTCAAACTTGTTGAATCTGCTTTGTCGTCTGGAGTACAATCTTTGTACTACCCATCACGCGTTGCCCTACTTCTCTGTCACACCCCAAAACCAAGAACGACAGAAACGTTCTGGGGCGGAGGACGTCATGTATAGTATCACAACAATGAAAAGTAGTAAACAAGCAACAACATCATCCATTGCATTAATAATATAATTATTATACAAGTGTGTTCTGTCAAATTTTGATAAACACTAAAGCATAAATCAAAATGAAAGATGAGTCTTGAACGAGCTCCATCTTCTCTAAACCTTGCATCGGTACCTGTCTATGTTTGACCTGAGGTACAAGTTATTTTGAAAGAGAGTATCAGCTTTAAAGCTGGTGAGATCATAAGTATTTTAGTGTCTTAATTTGTATGTAAGAATTTGTATGTATATGAACTGTAAGTATTGAGAATGTATATGAACTGTAAGTATAACAATGTTTTGTAAATCAACTGTAAATGTTTGAAAAAGCCCTAGAAATCCCTATGATTCCTACTATTATATAACGGTGTCTTCTACCAAGACCTAACTGCTCTGAATGTAGTCTTCTACCAAGACCTAACTGCTCTGAATGTTCGTTTCTTGTAAAGTGTGTAATTTTCCAAGTGTAACTATCATTAACAAAATATAGTTTTTACATTTAATGTTTAAGTGAAAAGATCACTAAATATATGTAAAGGGAAAATTAATGTAGTACTGTAGTGTAGTGCTATAAAAACTATTGATGTACTAACTACCTTAAACCGGATTTATATTAAGGCATCATGTGATTAATTGTACCATACTATCGACTGGAAAACAACGATAAAGGTAGGTCGTAAAAAGAAATGATGTTTGGCACCCACAGACCTGCAGGTCCGGCTGTAGCTAGCAGCAAGGTGTAGGATAGTCAATCCAATATAGATCTATATGCAAACTCATGCTCTCCCTCCAAGAGACTCTGGCTACAACTCTGGCCATGACATTGAAGGCATGCTCCGATACAGTGGATCACAATTATGTCAACGTATTTATGTATATGTAATGTACTGAAATGTTCTACGTGTGCTAGCTGTAATGTGTGTTCTCTCTCTATCTAGCAAGTATAGTAATGTACTGTAATGTTCTAGCTGTAATGTATGCTCTCTCTATCTAGCGAGTATAATAATGTACTGTAATGTTCTAGAAACTATTGACTCATGAATGAACTGACTCATTGTATGATATCGCGTTCTAGTAATAGTTCTAGTATCTTCCTAAACTACCCATATGGTAGTTTACTAGTAATCTAATTGGTACGTATGGACATGGATGTATTTGATGGGTTTGAACCATAAGAACATTCCTATGTGCACATACAAACCCTAATGCTTGGATCTAGGTTTCTCTAATTGAACATGAAATGTATCCAAGACTTTGATTGATAGATCTAATGAAAACATTCATATCATAACACATGAAATCAGATCTGAAGGATTACCTTGAATTACTTGCTTGAATCTTCTTTTCCTTGGAGCTCAGAGTCACAAATGTCACTCCTCTAATGGCTTACAAACACCAACTTAGCAAGAGGATGATTAGAGAGAGAGAGAGGGGAGGGTAAGAAAAGTTGGTTAGGGTTTCTTCAATCACAAGAGTGCTGATTTTCTTAGCCTTAAGGGTCTATTTATACTAGTGAGCCTCCTAGTGTTTCACCCTTAAACCCTAATTGGATAACTTAGGCCCTAAGCAATCCAATCTCCTTGTTGATAAGCCTTGGATGATTTCTAGGCCTTTCCTAACCCTAAAATCGTCCACTCCCTTATACATAAGGAATCATAGCCCAAAGTACAACTATCATACAATTGACTGTTTATGCCCCTTTATTCAGTTAATCACTTTAAGTCACCAAATTAATTCCTAATTAATTTATGACTTATATTAATCAAATAACAATATTATTATTCCTTATATTATTCCCATAATATATTAATAATATTTCTTCTCTCATTATAAATCATCCTATCAAGTTGCTATGGTGAAGGCAACCCAAAAGGACTATGCACAATCGGGTCAAATACTTGCCAAATATAGTTGCAGCCTTAGACACTATTCCAATAGTCTCCCACTTGGATAAGTCTAGTAACTATATACACAAGCACAATCCGATTAGCAATCGTAGCTCTCAAAGATGCTGTCAAACTCTGATCTTATCAGTCCTGTCCTTTAGATAAGGGATCGTACAGTCCTCTGTTTAGATATCATGCGGACAATTCTATGGAACCAATTGTCCAGTAGTTGGTTTCTCGATCTCAGATTTATTCGACATAGAACTTAATCGAACACATCAATTTAGTTCTGACCGGGCCCGACACATAAGTCAAATCAAATCATCGAGCGGCCGAGATATCGCTTTTACCTTCTTAGGATAAAAGTAACAGATAAACTTCGACTTCTATGCATTTACCTCTTCATTAATCAACTATACACAATAATGCATTTTATAACATCAATTTACTGATGCGGTTTCGCATTATCAACGTACAACCAATTAACAAATAACAAACCATATATCTAGGTTTTAAGACCATATGATATTATCGTCTTGCGATCAACCTTTTCGTCACATTCCATAAGGTGATTCCAGAAAGCGCGGGTTTGTTCCAATGCTCAAAACCAGTTCATAAGCACTCATGAACGTTGCAGCAAAATTTTGCTATGTCTAATACCATTTAGACAATCTACACACCAATTCATGACAATCTTCATTCATACCTACTTCCAACATATGAACGATTGTGGACAATTTGAATAATTCAATTATTCTTAATAAACTCAATTATTTTGGAAGTCAAAACATGCAAAGTGAAACAATAGCTAAACAATTAACATAAGACAGTAACATTACTCATAAATAATACTCCTTTATTTAATCATCAAATGTTAATTACATTTATCTATTACACGTTTCTAACACTATCTAATCTAAACTAATATCATCCTTCAACCCAATACTCCTGCATGCTGCAAGTGCTTAACCCTGCTCAGTCCCTTCGTAAGCGGATCTGCTGGGTTATCTTCTAATGATATCCTCTTAACCACGAGTTGTCCTTCTTCTACTTGATGTCTAATAAAGTGATATTTTCTGTCGATATGACGAGTTCTACCATGATCCCTTGGTTCCTTGGTCAAGGCAACCGCTCCTTCATTATCACAAAAAGTTTCCATAGGCTCCTTTATGGTAGGTACAACTCCAAGATCACCGATGAAGTTCTTCAACCATATTGCTTCCTTCGACGCTTCGCTTGCTGCAATGTACTCTGATTCGCACGTTGAATCAGCTACGATTTCCTGCTTGGAACTTTTCCAAGTTACTGCTCCTCTATTCAGGGTAAAGACCCAGCCCGACTGCGAACGGTAGTTGTCCCTGTCGGTTTGAAAGCTGGCGTCACTATACCCTCGCACCTTCAAGTCATCACTCCCTCCGAGGACTAAAAACCATTCCTTGGTCCTCCGAAGGTACTTAAGGATATTCTTGACTGCAATCTAATGGGCTCTGCCAGGGTTCCCTTGATATCTACTAACCATGCTCAAAGAAAAGGCTACATCAGGGCGAGTACAAGTCATAGCATACATGATTGAGCCAACTGCGGAAGCGTATGGTACTCGGCTCATTTATGCTATTTCGGCTTCGGTACTCGGACTTTGAGTCTTACTCAACTTGGCATTACTTTGTATCGGTAATTCTCCCTTCTTCGAATTTTCCATACTAAAACGTTTTAGTACTTTATCTAAGTAAGTGTTCTGACTAAGTCCTATTAGTCTCTTACTTCATTCTCTCACTATCCTTATTCCCAAAATATAGGAAGCCTCTCCGAGGTCCTTCATAGCGAAGCACTTCCCGAGTCAGGACTTAACCTCCTGCAGTGTCAAGACGTCGTTTCCTATGAGTAGTATGTCATCGACATACAGAACGAAGAAGCTGACTATACTCCCACTGGCTTTGACATATACACATGATTCATCTTCGCTTCGTACAAATCCAAACTCTTTGACTTTCTCATCGAAGCAAAGATTCCATCTGCGAGACGCTTGCTTAAGTCCATAAATGGACTTCTCAAGCTTACACACTCTATTTGGATGCTTCAGATCAACAAAACCCTCTGGCTGAGCCATGTAAACATCCTCAACCAACTTCCCATTAAGGAAAGCACTCTTGACATCCATTTGCCAAATCTCATAATCATGAAGTGCGGCAATAGCTAGCATCACTCTAATAGACTTTATGTTCGCAACTGGTGAGAAGGTCTCATCATAGTCCATTCTGGGAGTTTGAGTAAAGCCCTTCGCAACCAATCGTGCCTTATATGTGTGTACGTTTCCATCCACGTCGGTCTTCTTCTTGAAGATCCATTTGCACCCAACGGTCTTACGTCCGGGCACATTATCAACCAAATTCCAAACTTGGTTGTCATACATGGATTGGATCTCGCTGTCCATTGCCTCCTTCCATTTTGCAGACTCTGGGCCTGCCATGGCTTCCTTATAGCTATTAGGTTCATCTAGATTTATTAGTGTACCATCACTAATATACGTGTCCCCTTCGGTAGTAATATTAAAACCATAAAACTGGGGTTGAAATCTAACTCTTTCGGAACGTCTAAGAGGTAAGGACTCGTCAATTGGTTTAACCGGAGTTTCCTCCTCGGGTTGAGCGTCAGCGGTAGAGGTTCCTTCATCAATCGATTCTTGAATCTCTTCAAGCTCGATTTGCCTCCCACTGTCTCTTTGGCTTATGAGTTCTCCCTCTCGGAAAACCCCTCTCCTCGCAATGAAAACAACATTATCATTCGGTCTATAGAAGAGGTATCCAAAGGATTTCTGCGGGTAGCCGATGAAAATACATCGCTCACTACGAGGTTCGAGCTTGTCGTGAGTATCTCGTCTTACGAAAGCCTCGCAACCCCAAACCTTGATATGTGCTAACGAGGGAGCCTTCCATGTCCACATCTCGTGAGGTGTTTTGGCAACCTTCTTAGTAGGGACTCGGTTAAGGATATGGGCGGCAGTCTCTAAGGCATACCCCCAGAATGAGATAGGTAGTGAAGCACGACTCATCATAGAATGAACCATGTCTAACAAGGTTCTATTATGCCTTTCTACCACACCATTCAACTGCGGTGTCCTAGGTGACGTTAATTGCGAAACTACTCCGCATTCCTTGAGATAGTCGTGGAATTCAAGACTTAGGTACTCTCCTCCTCGATCGGATTGAAGCATCTTGATTTTCCTGCCCAATTGATTCTCCACTTCATTTTTGAATTCTTTGAACTTTTCAAACGTTTCTGACTTTTGCTTGATTAAGTAAATATACCCATATCTACTATAGTCATCGGTAAAAGTCACATAGAAGTGGTTCCCATCCTTCGTGGTTGATCTAAAAGGTCCACATACATCGGTATGTATGAGGTCCAATAAACCCTCACCCCTTTCACATGTGCTAGTGAAGGGTGACTTGGTCATCTTTCCAAGTAAACAAGATTCGCATGTGTCATCTTCCCTAAGGTCGAATGACTCCAACACTCTATCCTTTTGGAGTTGGGCTATACGCTTCTTGTTGACATGTCCAAGACGATAATGCCACAAGGATGCTCTATCCATACTATTGGAAGAATCCATGCACAAAACATCATTTCCTAGGTTATCTACAATCATAACAGTTTCATAAATTCCATTACATGGCATTGCTTCAAAAAATAAGACACCATTTAGATAAGCATAAATTGAACCATTCTCATTATTAAAAGAAAATCTAAATCCTTGTCTAAACAAACCATGAAACGAAATGATGTTTCTTGCCATTTCTGGTGAGTAGCAACAATTATTTGTGACAACCCGGAATTTCCATCCTAAACAAACCATATCAAGCCAATAGAAGTTAGAACAATTACAGTGAAATTCCAGACTTCAGGTATAAGTTTGGCAGATTTTCAGGATTTACACTTAAGGAGATATCAGGAGAGTGGATACACTAGGGTTTTGTGCAACACTGTTATTCCAATACTCTAAGATATTAGAGTTCATTCCGGGAATAAAATATTTTTCTGCCAAAAATCTCAGGACTATATATAGAAATCTGAACCATATTTATTCATTAGTTACATTTCCAATTAGATAAAAGCCAAAATTCTCTCTCACGGATCTTCGGGTTTTTATCCCAAATTGTGAGTACTTCGATCTAGTTGTATTGTATAGCTTAGATTATGTTTTATAACCTCAAAATCGAATCAAAACCCCAAGATTTGGGAGTTTACCACTCAAGAACACGTGGGGAGTAAACTCCATTTTAAGGGCCAAAAGTGTCCCAATGTCCCTCAAAGCCTTGGAACTCAAAATAGAAGCCACCATTGCATGTTTAGGACACAAAATCAATTAGAAACAAAGGGTGAAAGTGAGTTCACGGCCAAGGAAGTTCTTGGGCCGTGAACTCCATTTTTATGTGCCAAAGTGCCCTAAAAACCCTCCTTAAGCTAAGAGACTAATTTGGGCATGTACCTAAATGAGCTTAGGACTAGCTAACACACTTAGAACACCAAGAGTAAGGTGTTCACGGCCCAAAAGGTTCTAGGGCTGTGAATTCCATAAAATCGTGCCAAATGGTGCCATAAACTCTTCTAAAGCCAAGTACAAAAGCCTAGTTTTATTCCTAGTGAAATTTAGGACTTGAAAACACCATAAACATCCTCCCAAGGGAGATTACGTCCGTAATCTCCAAGGGAATATGGTCCCAGGGCCGTAAACTCCTAAAAGGAGTTATATTATGCCCTAAACTCTTCCAAGGATTAAACCACCAAGTCAAATTGCTTCTAGAAATCATTTAGGACTTCAAAACACAAAATGACACTAAGTCTAGGAGTTCACGGCCGTAAACACAAGGGTTTACAACCGTAAACTCTTAGTGTGGAGTTTAATGAAGAGTAAACACATACATAAGATCTTTTGGAACCCTAAACCCCTTTAGCCTTGTCCCACAACAACTTAGATACAATCCTAGAGGCTAATAACACTTGATAAAGGTGTTTAGAATGTCGTAGGGTGTCTGGACTTGTTTATTAGTTGTTTATAGACTAATTTGTTACATATATGTGAAATTATATGTTAACTAGGATCATAGAGTGTGTTCAAGACTTCACTTGACACCTAGCCATCCTACCTCTTCAGTTCATCCGTATCACCCACAACAGGTGAGTTCATACCCCTTAATCAATTTTTTAACTATTTTTAAATGTTTTATGGGGGGGGGGGGATACAAGTAGAAACATGCTACTTATTATATCAATCACACGTGATTAATAAGCAGCATTCAAATGATTTACTACTCATTAGCCGTTTTACCAAACAGTTTCCTTCAAATGATTTTCATAAACACTTTATATGTTTAAAACTACTTATTAAACTGTACATTTTACTCTTTATGTTTCATTTCAAACTCATTTACAACTGTGTTTCAAACAAATGTTTATTTATACTTAAACTGTTTTATCAAACCCATGCTTTGAAACCGTTTTATAGATTGACATCAAGTCGATCTTTTCTTAGAAAATATTTATGTTCAAAGGTTTTACAAAACTTATTTGATGCTTTTATATTATAAATTGCATGCCTCTATATGTATGTTTATATAAGAAATGTTTAAAAGACTTAGGAAGGCTATCCACCCTATTTCCTTTTCGCGCTTGAGATGTGGTCTGGTGGGATATCGGGTACCGTCTGAAGCTCGTTTAAATATTAGTTATATATCATGTGTACATATATAGTCATAAAGGTCTTTCCAGGTCAGCCAATGCCCTTGGATAGCAAGGGTATACATCCATGTTCATACGTACCAGTTATATTACTAGTAAGCTACCATATGGGTAGTTTAGGAAGATACTAGAACTATTACTAGAACACGATATCATATAATGAGTCAGTTCATTCATGAGTCAATACTTGCTAGATACAGAGAACATACATTATAGCTAGAACATTACAGTACCTTACTATGCAATTACATGATTACGTTTACATAGAGATTTTGTTATAAGCATGACTATATTTGTATAGTTATATAAGTAATGTTTAAAATACTTAAGAAGGCTATCCACCTTGTTTCCTTTTCCTCGATTTGGATGTGTTCTGATAGGATATCGGGTACCCGTCCGAAGGTCGTTTAAATATTAGTTATATATCATGTATACATATATGGACATAATAGTTCCTTTCAGTCAGTTCAGTATCTTTGGGTAGCAAAGGCATACGTTCATATACATTACATTACTATGAGTACATATACAACTATACTAGAGGAAGAACATATACAACTATACTAGAAAGAGAACATATACAACGATACTAGAATGAGTAGCAATACATTACATATACATAAATACGTTGACAAAATTGTGATCCTGTATCGGAGCATGACTTAAATGTCATGGCACGAGTTGTAGCCAGAGTCTCTTGGAGGGAGAGCGTGAGTTTGCGTATAGATCTATATTGGATTGACTATCCTACACCTTGCTGCTAGCTACAGCCGGACCTGCAGGTCTGCGGGTGCCAAACGTCATTTCTTTTTACGACCATACGTATGTCGTTGTTACCAGTCAATAGTATGGTGCAATTAATCACATGATACCTTAATATAAATCCGGTTTAAGGTAGTTAGTACAACAGTAGTTCCTATAATACAACACTACAGTACTACATTAATTTCCCCTTTTCATATATTTAGTGATCATTTAACTTAAACATTAAATGTAAAAACTATATTTTGTTAATGATAGTTACACTTGGGAAAATTACACACTTTTACAAGAAACGAACATTTAGAACAGTTAAGTCTTGGTAGAAGACTACATTGAGAACAGTTAGGTCTTGGTAGAAGACACCCTTATATAATAGTAGGAATCATAGGGATTTCTAGGGTTTTTCAAACATTTACAGTTGTCTTACAAACATTTTGATACTTACAGTTCACATACATTTTCAATACTCACAGTTCTTATACAAGCATTTTCTTACATACAAATTAAGACACTAAAATACTTATGATCTCACCGGCTTCAAAGTTGATACTCGCTTTCAAAATTACTTGTATCCTCAGGTCATCAATAGACAGGTACAAATGCAAGGTTTAGAGAAGATGGAGCTCGTTCAAGACTCATCTTTCATTTTGATTTATGCTTTAATGTCTTTTATAATTTGACAGAACACTTGTATAATAATTATATTATTAATGCAATGGATTATGTTGTTGCTTGTTTACTACTTTACATTGTTGTGATACTGTACATGACGTCCTCCACCCCAGAACGTTTCCGCCGTTCTTGGCTTTGGGGTGTGAAATTATTCAAATCTAAACATAATCCATTACTAAGAACTAGAGAATACACTCCAATCTTGGTCACAGGCGACGATCTTCTGTTCCCCATGATTAGATTTATTCTTCCGCGCTCCACATCCCTATTTCTTCTTAGTCCCTGCAATTCAGAACAAATGTGGTAACCACACCCGATATCTAGGACCCAAGAAATAGCATGAGATGAATCATTAGATTTAATTGTGTAAATACCTATGAAAGACGGATTGATCTTTTCTTCCCTGATGGCTTGCAGGTATTCTGGGCAGCTTCTCTTCCAATGCCCTATTTTGTGGCAATGGTGGCACTCTGCCTCCTTTGGGTTAGGGTTGGGCTTAGCAGGATCAACTTTGGTCCCACTAGAAGTGGAACCATCTCGGGACTTTCCCTTGCGGCGTCTCTTAGACGGAGCCTTCCTCTTCTTACCCCTTCCTTTCCCAATTTCCAAAACAGGAGCAGCGGGTGGATTGGGAGTTGGTGCAACAGACTTGTCCTTGAGTTTGCTTTCAGCAACCCTAAGGAGACCTTGGAGCTTACTTCGGGTGACCTCTTCCATGTTCATGTGGTAGGTCATCCTAAATTGATTGTAACACGGAGGCAAGGAATGAAGCACCATGTCGATAGCCAAATCTTCCCCAAAGTCGACATTCAACTTGCGAAGACGATCGACATACCTTTGCATCTTTTGCAGGTGCACGGTTAGAGATTCTCCATGTCCCATTTTAGCGAAGATCATGTTAGTGAAGATCTCGTAATGTTCCTGCCTTGCGTTTTGATGGTATCTCTCCAATAAGTCTTGATGCATTTCGTACGGATACATGTCCTCATAGGACTTTTGGAATTCGGCGTTCATTGTGGCTATCATGATGCAATGAACCTTCGTCGCATCACGTTCATGAGTCTCAAAAGCAGTCATTTCAGCCGGAGTAGCGATTTCTGGATTGATCTTCTCGAGCTTCTCGTCAAGGACATACTCCTTGTCCTTGTAGCGAGCAATCGTGCGAATGTATCTTATCCATTCGCTAAAGTTCTTTCCATCGAAAGTCACCTTTTGAAAAAGGCTCATCAATGTGAATGAACTAGCAGCAGTGTTGTTCGCGTTCGACATCTACAAACAGAAAGGATAAAATAGATTAGAATTTGAATCCCTAATTATCACCCAATGAGAAAAATTAGGGCTAGGATCCAACAACAATATTTACATATTAGAAAAGGGATGCCGTAATCCAACATGCAAACAATTTGAAGGTAATTGAATGACGATTCACTAATTCTCCACCATGAAAACATAACCTTAAGTTCTAAATGTATTGAGAATTCTTAGGTTTCGATGAGATTCGTTGAACTTTTCAATGGCATGTTTCAATCTTGATATGCCCCTCTCGCTTGTGACTGGGATGCCGAGGATCACAAAGTGGGTGTGAATAACCATGCAAATCTACACGGTGCCTTCATTGTAACAATCACCTATTCGATGTGTCGGTAAACCACACACGCTCCACCGAACTATGATAAACAATGAATCACCCTTTGCCACCTTTGCTTACAACCAATTAGTGTGCCGGTAAATCACACACGCTCCACTAACTTCTTAGCAAGGGTGCAAAGTGTAATTTCATGGGATTGCATCAATTCACTTTTCCTAAAGTAACTAGGATTAGGAATTTGAAAAATATGTAGTTACTTTGTATTTCAATATTATACTTTTAATGAGGAGATGAGGTTGCCCTATCCTACCCATTCGGCTAACGACCCTCCACCGATCAAGCAAGCGGTGGGTGTGAGTGTACACCCATTAAGCGCCATTTTATAGGCCGCAACCTTATACCCACCTTATAGACCGGCTTCGTGAATAAGGCCTACTAACGGTAAGACTAGCATTTTAATTATACATATATATGGATATATATATATATATATATATATATATATATATATATATATATATATATATATATATATATATATAAAGCTTGTAATCATATAGAGTATATGGTTGAATTTTAAACTTGTAAAAATTCTAGGGTTTGAAATTTAAATTGTCTAAATTAGACTTTTAATCACAAAACATAAATTTCAAAACTTGAGGACAAGTTTTAAACTTTTCAAAACATAAGGGATTAAATAACAAATAATTCAAACTAACCATTTAATCTCATAATCATCTATATTTGATTTATTTAAATGTTTCTTGCAAAACAATTTACCAATTCAATTAAAATAATCAATCAATTATTATATAAGGAAATTATTTTTCAATTAATTGATAAATATCTTCAATTAGGTCAAGGATATACTCCAATATATGTTAAAATCGGATTTATATTGACCCATTAAGATAAAGGCAAGTTTCCATAAGATAAACAGCAAGAAATCCCGAAACTACCTCCTTCTGACGCTCGAACTCGCTGAGTACCACAATGTACTCGCCGAGTACACTATGGTACTCGCCGAGTTCATCAAGCAGAAGAAAAAAAACGATTTTTCAATCAATAATCAAGCAACCAATGCATCAATTCAATAGAAACCAATCAAGGCTCTGATACCACTGATGGGTTTGAGCTATAAGAACATTCATATGTGCACATACAAACCCTAATGCTTGGATCTAGGTTTCTCTAATTGAACATGCAATGTATCCAAGACTTTGATTAATAGATCTAATGAAAACATTCATATCATAACACATGAAATCAGATCTGAAAGATTACCTTGAATTACTTGCTTGAATCTTCTTGTCGTTGGAGCTTAGAGTCACAAATGTCACTCCTCTAATGGCTTACAAACACCAACTTAGCAAGAGGATGATTAGAGAGAGAGAGGGGAGGGTAAGAAAAGTCGGCCAGGGTTTCTTCAATCACAAGAGTGCCGATTTTCTTAGCCTTAAGGGTCTATTTATACTAGTGAGCCTCCTAGGGTTTCACCCTTAAACCCTAATTGGATAACTTAGGCCCTAAGCAATCCAATCTCCTTATTGATAAGCCTTGGACGATTTCTAGGCCTTTCCTAACCCTAAAATCGTCCACTCCCTTATACATAAGGAATCATAGCCCAAAGTACAACTATCATACAATTGACTGTTTATGCCCCTTTATTCAATTAATCACTTTAAGTCACCAAATTAATTCCTAATTAATTTATGACTTATATTAATCAAATAACAATATTATTATTCCTTATATTATTCCCATAATATATTAATAATATTTCTTCTCTCATTATAAATCATCCTGTCAAGTTGCTATGGTGAAGGCAACCCAAAAGGACCATGCACAATCGGGTCAAATACTTGCCAAATATAGTTGCAGCCTTAGACACTATTCCAACAGTATACCCTTGCTACCCAAGGGAATTGGATGAACTAGAAGGACCTTTATGACTATATAAGTACACATGATATATAACGAATATATAAACGACCTTCGGACGGGTACCCGATATCCCACCAGACCACATCCAAATCGAGGAAAAGGAAATAGGGTGGATAGCCTTCCTAAGTCCTTTCAACATTTATTATATAACTATACATATATAGGCATGCAATTTATAATATAAAAGCATAAAATAAGTTTTGTAAAACCTTTGAACATAGTTATTATCTAAGAAAAGATCGACTTGATGTGAATCTATAAAACGGTTTTGAAGGCATGGGTTTGATAAACAGTTTAGTATAAAGAAACATTTGTTTAAAACACAATTGTAAATAAGTTTGAAATGTAACATACAGAGAAAATGAACAGTTTAATAAGGAGTTTTAAACATATAAAATGTTTATGAAAAACATTTGAAGGAAACTGTATGGTAAAACAGCTAATGAGTAGCCAATCATTTAAATGCTGCTTATTAATCACATGTGATTGATTTAATAATTAGCATAATTCTACTTGTATCCCCCCCATAAAACATTTAAAAACAGTTAAAACATTGATTAAGGGGTATGAACTCACCTGTTGTGAGTGGTACGGATGAACTGAAGAGGTAGGACTGCTAGGTGTCAAGTGAAGTCTTGAACACACTCTAGGATCCTAGTTAACATATAATATCATATATATGTAACAAATTAGTCTATAAACAACTAATAAACAAGTCAAGACACCCTAGGACATGCTAAACACATTTATCAAGTGTTATTAGCCTCTAGGATTGCATCTAAGTGTTTGTAGGGGAAGCTATTGTGTGTAGGGCTCAAGGAAAACTCCATAAGGGAGTTCACGACCCTAAAGACACTACTAAATGAGTTTATGGTTGTAAACTAATGAGTTTACGACCGTGAGCTCATTCTTATGTGTCCATTTGATGTTTGATGCTCTATAAGGTCCTAATAAGCATTTCTACTTAATGGCTTGGTCCTTGGAAGAGTTTAGGGCATAATATAACTCCTTTTAGGAGTTTACGGCCCGGGGACCATATCCCTTGGATATTACGGCCGTAATCTCCCTTGGGAGGATGTTTATGGTGTTTTCAAGTTCCTAAATTAACTAGGAACTAAACTAGGCTATTGTACAAGGTTTTAGAAGAGTTTATAGCACCATTTGGCACTATTGCATGGAGTTCAAGGCCCAAAGAACTTCTTGGGTCGTGAACACCTTACTCTTGGTGTTCTAAGGGTGTTTGCTAGTCCAAAACTCATTAGGGTACATGTCTAAACTAGTCTCATGGCTTAAGGAAGGCTTCTAGGGTGTTTTGGCACTTAAACATGGAGTTCACGGCCCAAGAACTTCCTTGGTTGTGAACTCACTTTCACCCTTTGTTTCTTAATGATTTTGTGGTCTAAACATGTCATGGTAGTTCCTAGGTTGAGTTCCAAGGCTTTGAGGGACATTGGGCACACTTTTGTCCCTTATAAAGGAGTTTACTCTCCAAGTGTTCTTGGGCGGTAAACTCCCAAATCTTGGGGTTTTGATCCGATTTTGATGTTATAAAACACAATCTAAGCTATATAATACAACTAGATAGAAGTACTCACGATTTGGGATAAAAACCCGAAGATCCGTGAGAGAGAATTCGGCTTTTCTCTAGTTGGAAATGTAACTAATGAATAAATATGGTTCAGATTTCTATATATAGTCCTGAGATTTTTGGCAGAAAATATTTTATTCCTGGAATGAACTCTAATATCATAGAGTTTTGGAATAACAGTGTTGCACAAAACCCGAGTGCATCCACTCTCCTGATATCTCCTTAAGGGTAAAACCTGGAATACTTAAACTTATACCCGAAGTCTGGAATTTCACTGTAACTGTTCTAACTTCTATTGACTTGATATGGTTTGTTCAGAATGGAAATTTCGGGTTGCCGCAGCATCCCCCTGTTAAAGGGAATTCCGTCCCAAAATTAGAGTTTAGATAAGGAAGTAGGTATGAATGATCGAGTCGTGAGGTGGAAACCTCCTAATCGATTGGTTCTAGCGCTCCTAAGTGAAATCGGGTCCTCGGTAGGTATTCCAACGAACCTTCACTAATGGGCGACGACGTTGCTTCATCTTCTTGACCTCTCAGTCGAGGGTCACTACGGTTCTAATACGAAGGCGAGGATCTCGACGAGTGGACTTACAAGAGTCCTAACGGAAAGCTACGGTTTAACGATCGAGACGCGAAGAGTAAATGTACGTTACTGAGTTCGCGGAGTAGGTCTAGTTTGTGCGAGGTACAAGACCGATTCTGGTAAGAATCTCAGAGGTCCTATCTATCTTGGATTTAGCTTTCCACGCTTTACGAAGCATACTAAGCCATTCCCAGAGTGATTTTTCCTAAAGAACTTGGTCTCTCACTTGGAATCTCCAAGGTTTCCTTTTCTTGTTTAACTTCGCAGTCATGGGCCACTCCTTGCTGGGTCAAGGTCGTACGGTTTTCTGTGATTTGCGAGGGGTTCTGGATGAATTAAGACAGTAGGTTTGTAAGACCTAGAATTTGGCAAATTTCTGTCGGCGTCTCTGGTGTCGACAAATTCTCAACGGTTTTGACAAATTGTAAGAGTACTCAAAATTTCCCACAACACTAATAGTGTGTCATAGAAATTTGACTCTTCAATTTCAAAACTCATGCTTAGAGAACTTCGTGAAAGTTCCTCTGAGAGTAATGTTTCCACAGTTTCCTTCTTACTACGAGGGTAGATAAGTAAGTCATCACATGGAGAAATGACGAACTGATCCAAGTAAGAAAGAAGGACCCTATTCATTAAACTCATGAATACTATGGGCGTATTGGTCCTATCCGAGGGGTATCACTACGGACTCAAAGTGTCCGCATCGAGTTCGGAAGGTAGTCTTCCGGACATCCTTCCCTAACACTCGAACCGGTGATATTCGGATCTCAGGTCCATTTCTGAAAGTAATTCTTTCCTTGCATTTGCTCAACCAATTCATCTATGCGAGGCAGAGACAACGATTTCTAACGGAAAAATCTGGACGGAGCCCTCGATAGCCGAGGCACATATGATGCAATCCGTCGATCTCTGGAAGAATAAGACCGGAGCTCTCCAGGGTGAGAAGCCTAGTCTTCCAATTCTATTTCTGTGTAGTTCGCTAAGTTGTCCGGGCTGTTCTTGTATCTCCGTAGGTGTTTAGACTGTAGGGAAATCTGTTTACAGGGGTCATACTGGATTCTAAGTTTGTTCACATGAAGATGCGATTACTCGTAGGCTTGGGCAGTTATCCGTCCTGAAGTTCATATTAGAATTCATACATGGTTTCACAATCACAATCTCGTGTATACGAGTCGTATATAATTAAGATTGAAAACGTAGTCGAATAACTGATTCTTCTTTAAGCTCACATCCCATCGATGAAAAAGAAGTTAAAGTGGAATCATCAATTCTAAACCTGTAGAACCTTGTTTATATATCACTCTTATGTATACATTCCTCAGTTATAGATCAACCGCATGAATGCTTGGATTAAACTTGACGTACTGCATGAGTGGTACTTCGGGGATTTCTTCGGAAAAGAGAAGAACTAAGAGGTACTCCACGCATGAGTACTTCGGTGTTCTGAAATGACATCTTTGCTAAAAAGACGCTTACTGATAAGGAGACGTACGTATGAAGCTGTTTTTGTGAGGATCAATTTGAATCGAGTCATATGATAATGTCGGAATCATACTGAAACTTAAAGACATTAGATTTGAACATAAGACGTTTACAGACAAAACACAACCGTGCAACCATTAACAGAGTTAAAATAATTTAGACTTACAACAAGACCATTGCTACGAATAAGGTATACTACAAAAGACAAGTATACGCAGCACGAGCATCCCTATATAGACAGGATCTCGCAAAAGGTAAGACTCTAGTTTCACTAGTTTTGGATAGTTTATAAGTCTGTTACAACAACACGCCTAAATTACATTAATAAGGGTCCGACGTAGTTTCTCCTGCAGCTGTGATCCTGAGAATCTTCCCATCAGCACCCGAGTTCTTCGCTATCGGGCAATCTTTCTTAAAGTGTCCAATTTCACCGCATTGGTGACATATCTGGACAGCACCAACATTGGTGGTGGAAGTGAGGTGTTTAGCCAGTGTTATGTGGACACGAGTGCCTTCCTCATTACTCCACCTTGGAAATTGCTTCCTAAAGCGTTCGGCTTTATCACTACTCTCGTTTGTAGGGTTGGTCCCGATGAAAGGGACTTGAGTGATGGGTTGTGGCGGTGCTCCACAGCTACGAGCATGGTGGCCTATTTTTAGGCAATTGCATCATTGCATCTCATGGCAAGCCCCAATGATGATGGAAACTAAACTTATCACACTTTGGGAGTTTTCCCTCGTATGGCCTGCTCGGCACAGGAATGGAAGGGGTTTCCACTTGTTGCTATTGCATGGCAACTTTTTGGGATTTCTTGTGTTCTTTCTGGGCTTGATGCTTTCGTTTCTTGTTCTCTGTCTTTCGGCTTTGCGAGCCTGTGACTGTTACTGTTTGGCGACTTCCTGGACGGATACCACGATTGGAAACTTCAATCCCATCATCAGCATTGATTGTGCTGATAGCGCTACGGTGCGCAAGGACAGCTATCACGGTAGCCATCAAGGCAGTTGTAACTGCGGTTTGAAAGGTAACGGCGTCCATAGGAAAGGTAGAGGTTTCGTTGTTCGACTGATTGCTTCCGGATGACAACATGATTCTGTAACACGAAAGATAAGGATTTTGTGAGCGATTCTGGTTGACCCTAGATATACTTCGATTGTTCAAGAAAAGAGTAAGAGCATGTTCTCAAAAGTTTAACCTACATCCCTATGATGCAGTCCTAGTACGGATTGGAAGTAAGTTTGTAGAATGGTCTCAAGACGTTTGTCTTTCAAGCTGAGGTATCGTTGATTGGTGAATAACAGGATCCAACCACTAAAAGAGACTTGGAAATGTCTCCGGAGTTTAATTACTATAGTCCAATGACTTGACTAAAGCATGTTTCAGATAGACTCCAATGAAAGTATGATAAGAGTACTTGAATGAAGAATGACACAGAAGTTAGCCGGCTGTCAATATCTTTGATATTCACGACGTAAAGATTCGGGAAAATGACCTTGTAAAGGTCTTACATCATATCCAGAGAAGATAGTTCTTGACAACATAAAGACCTAACCAAAAGTACTTACAGTACAAGATAATTTCATAGAAAATGCCACGTCGGGCATAGACAGAAAAACAATTCCTTTTAATAAGGAAAATAAAGTAAAGCATCAACTACTGGCGACGGTCATCCCGCTGGTGAACTCTCAGTTCAGCCAGTTGACGTTCCACGTCAAGTAGGTGTCTTTCGTACACCCTCTGGCGTACTCGGAGCTCTATGACTTCGGCTCGTGATTCAACCAGTGCTTGTAGCAGGGTTTCATGGTTTCTCTCAGATCTCTCGCGAGCATCTTCTAGACAAATGGTGCGATGGGTATGCATTCTTGCATCGGCGACAACTTCGGTAATCTGATGTAGGGCTGTCCTGCCTTGAATCTCATTTCGGGCCACTTTGCGGACCAAGATTGGAAAGATTCTGTCTACTGAGCCCCCATTGCTCAGGTCATAAAAGTTTCGGTCACCATTAAATGGCATGGGCTGATCTTGTCATTGGCTCCATGTTTCCAAGCATTCCACCCACTCAGGCGTCGGGCCTTGAAAAGCCGGACGAGGGTTAGGAATTGGAACGGGAGCTGCCTGGGGTAGGTTCTCAACCTCGGGTTCGGAATTAGCATCGTCCGAAAGGTCTTCATCATGATGATCATTCACAGGGATAGGATGATCATTCTCTGGTTCTTCTCCAAACGAACCAACTATGACTTCGTTCGGAAGATACTGGTTGCCATGGGGATGGAGTCCAGCCATGTTATCTCTACGAGAACTGGGGTAAGAAAATAATTATTAGACGAACTATCTAGATAATTATTTAGAAAATCTTCATTAGTTACATTGCTATTTGTGAAGTGCATACCAGTTATATGTAATCGTAACAGGATAGGCCTTCGAATATGTGACCTTAACTCCAAATTCACACATAATAGGGGTAAGGTAAAATTTTCACAAATTCTAAGTCTATAACATCCTAATTACATATATCCTTAGTGTATCCACTTAGCAACTACCAACTTAGTAATGA
Source organism: Lactuca sativa (assembly GCF_002870075.4). Taxonomy (NCBI): domain Eukaryota; kingdom Viridiplantae; phylum Streptophyta; class Magnoliopsida; order Asterales; family Asteraceae; genus Lactuca; species Lactuca sativa. Next base: position 217,713,837 of record NC_056631.2, on the reverse strand, counting down.
AGATCCCGTTTTAGTTCTCAAGTATAAAGTACTTATAGTAACACCAAATACTCCTATAGTATTTTAAGTTTAATGTTATGTTCTACCATTCTCATTGTGGTAGGGTTGGTAAGATTTTAGATTTGTTGCAACCACACAACTACACTTAGGCACATGCTAGTCAACCCTCGAATAATATAGGTGATCAGGCTATATCTTCCCAGTTTTGACCATATGTCTCTAAGCCCACCTGTGTTGCCCAACAATCGTAATTCTTTTGTACTGTCCTAGTGACACTGATTTTAGTATGAATGCAGGCACGTATACTTTATTAAATATTTTATTATTTAAAGTATAAACTCTTGGTTAGAGTATTTTTAATCCCTTATGTATTTATAGTTAGTATATCTTTTATTGGTTGATATACTTAATTCACTATAAACAATGCTCTGATACCACTCTGTCACACCCCAAAACCAAGAACGGCGGAAACGTTATGGGGCGGAGGACGTCATGTACAGTATCACAACAATGAAAAGTAGTAAACAAGCAACAACATCATCCATTGCATTAATAATATAATTATTATACAAGTGTGTTCTGTCAAATTTTGATAAACACTAAAGCATAAATCAAAATGAAAGATGAGTCTTGAACGAGCTCCATCTTCTCTAAACCTTGCATCGGTACCTGTCTATGTTTGACCTGAGGATACAAGTTATTTTGAAAGAAAGTATCAACTTTAAAGCTAGTGAGATCATAAGTATTTTAGTGTCTTAATTTGTATGTAAGAATTTGTATGTATATGAACTGTAAGTATTGAGAATGTATATGAACTGTAAGTATAACAATGTTTTGTAAATCAACTGTAAATATTTGAAAAACCCTAGAAATCCCTATGATTCCTACTATTATATAAGGGTGTCTTCTACCAAGACCTAACTGCTATGAATGTAGTCTTCTACCAAGACCTAACTACTCTGAATGTAGTCTTCTACCAAGACCTAACTGCTCTGAATTTTTGTTTCTTGTAAAAGTGTGTAATTTTCCAAGTGTAACTATCATTAACAAAATATAGTTTTTACATTTAATGTTTAAGTGAAAAGATCACTAAATATATGTAAAGGGAAAATTAATGTAGTACTGTAGTGTAGTGCTATAAGAACTACTACTGTACTAACTACCTTAAACCGGATTTATATTAAGGCATCATGTGATTAATTGTACCATACTATCGACTGGATAACAACGACAAAGGTAGGTCATAAAAAGAAATGACGTTTGGCACCCGCAGACCTGCAGGTCCGGCTGTAGCTAGCAGCAAGGTGTAGGATAGTCAATCCATTATAGATCTATACGCAAACTCACGCTCTCCCTCCAAGAGACTCTGGCTACAACTCGGGCCATGACATTGAAGGCATGCTCTGATACAGTGGATCATAATTATGTCAACGTATTTATGTATATGTAATGTACTCAAATGTTCTACGTATGCTAGCTGTAATGTGTGTTCTTTCTCTTTCTAGCAAGTATAGTAATGTACTGTAATGTTCTATCTGTAATGTATGCTCTCTCTATCTAGCAAGTATAGTAATGTACTGTAATGTTCTATAAAGTATTGACTCATGAATGAACTGACTCATTGTATGATATCGCAATCTAGTAATAGTTCTAGTATCTTCCTAAACTACCCATATGGTAGTTTAATAGTAATCTAACTGGTACGTATGGACATGGATGTATACCCTTACTACCCAAGGGCATTGGATGAACTAGAAGGACCTTTATGACTATATAAGTACACATGATATATAACTAATAGTTAAACGACCTTCGGACGGGTACCCGATATCCCACCAAACCACATCCAAATCGAGGAAAAGGAAATAGGGTGGATAGCCTTCCTAAGTCCTTCCAACATTTATTATATAACTATACATATATAGGCATGCAATTTATAATATAAAAGCATAAAATAAGTTTTGTAAAACCTTTGAACATAATTATTATCTAAGAAAAGATCGACTTGATGTCAATCAATAAAACGGTTTTGAAGGCATGGGTTTGATAAAACAGTTTAGTATAAAGAAACATTTGTTTAAAACACAATTGTAAATAAGTTTGAAATGTAACATACATAGTAAAATGAACAGTTTAATAAGGAGTTTTAAACATATAAAATGTTTATGAAAAACATTTGAAGGAAACTATTTGGTAAAACGACTAATGAGTAGCCAATCATTTGAATGTTGCTTATTAATCACATGTGATTGATATAATAATTAGCATAATTCTACTTGTATCCCCCCATAAAACATTTAAAAACCATTAAACATTGATTAAGGGGTATGAACTCACATGTTGTGAGTGGTACGGATGAACTGAAGAGGTAGGACTGCTAGGTGTCAAGTGAAGTCTTGAACACACTCTATGATCCTAGTTAACATATAATATCACATATATGTAACAAATTAGTCTATAAACAACTAATAAACAAGTCAAGACACCCTAGGACATGCTAAACACGTTTATCAAGTGTTATTAGCCTCTAGGATTGCATCTAAGTGTTTATAGGGGAAGCTATTGTGTGTAGGGCTCAAGGAAAACTCCATAAGGGTGTTCACGACCCTAAAGACACTACTAAATGAGTTTACGGTTGTAAACTCATGAGTTTACGACCGTGAGCTCATACTTATGTGTCTATTTGATGGTTGATGCTCTATAAGGTCCTAAGAAGCATTTCTACTTAATGGCTTGGTCCTTGGAAGAGTTTAGGGCATAATATAACTCCTTTTAGGAGTTTACGGCCTTGGAACCATATCCCTTGGAGATTACGGCCGTAATCTCCCTTTGTAGGATCTTTATGGTGTTTTCAAGTCCCTAAATTAACTAGGAACTAAACTAGGCTATTGTACAAGGTTTTAGAAGAGTTTATAGCACCATTTGGCACTATTGCATGGAGTTCACGGCCCTAGAACTTCTTGGGTCGTGAACACCTTACTCTTGGTATTCTAAGGGTTTTTTCTAGTCCTAAACTCATTAGGGTACATGTCTAAACTAGTCTCTTGGCTTAAGGAAGGCTTTTAGGGTGTTTTGGCTCTTAACCATGGAGTTCACGGCCCAAGAACTTCCTTGGCCGTGAACTCACTTTCACCCTTTGTTTCTTAATGATTTTGTGGTCTAAACATGTCATGGTAGTTCCTAGGTTGAGTTCCAAGGCTTTGAGGGACATTGGGCACACTTTTGGCCCTTATAAAGGAGTTTACTCTCCAAGTGTTCTTGGGCGGTAAACTCCCAAATCTTGGGGTTTTGATCTGATTTTGATGTTATAAAACACAATCTAAGCTATATAATACAACTAGATAGAAGTAATCACGATTTGGGATAAAAACCCAAAGATTCGTGAGAGAGAATTCGGCTTTTCTCTAGTTGGAAATGTAACTAATGAATAAATATGGTTCAGATTTCTATATATAGTCCTGAGATTTTTGGCAGAAAATATTTTATTCCCGGAATGAACTCTAATATCATAGAGTTTTGGAATAACAGTGTTGCACAAAACCCGAGTGCATCCACTCTCCTGATATCTCCTTAAGGGTAAAACCTGGAATACTCAAACTTATACCCGAAGTCTGGAATTTCACTGTAACTGTTCTAACTTCTATTGACTTGATATGGTTTGTTCAGAATGGAAATTTCGGGTTGTCACATTCTCCCCAGCATATGGGGGTTTGAAACCTCCTCCCTTATAACAGCTGAAAAGGTGGCATACAAATGCTCGAGTGATGGCTGTTGTTGTAGGAAAACTCAGCCAAGGGTAAATACGTGTCCCAACTTCCGCCGAAGTCCAAAACACACGCCCGAAGCATGTCCTCGAGCGTCTGAATCGTCCGCTCACTCTGTCCGTCCGTCTGTGGGTGGTATGCGGTACTGAAATGCAGCCTTGTACCCAACTCCTCGTGAAATTTCTTTCAAAATCTGGAAGTAAATTGCACATCTCGATCTGAAACAATCGAGATCGAAACTCCATGTCACGATACCACCTCCCTCACATACAACTCTGCCAGCCTCTCAGCAGAAGAGCTCTCACTGATAGCAAGAAAGTGAGCGTTCTTCGTTAACCTATCCACAATCACCCAAATTGCATCGACACCTCTAGAAGTCCTTGGCAATTTGGTGATAAAATCCATGGTAATATGTTCCCACTTCCACTCGGGGATCTCTAACGGCTGCAGCATACCATGCGAACGCTGGTGCTCGGCCTTAACCTTGTGACAGGTCAAGCACCTTTCTACGAACCATGCAACATCCCTTTTCATACAGGGCCACCAATACTCCTTCTTTAAATCCAAGAACATCTTAGTGGCCCCGGGATGCATCGAGAACTTCGACCTATGGGCCTCCCCCATCAAGATCGTACACACCCTGCCCACAAACGGTACCCAAATCCGGCCATGAAAAGTCATAAGTCCTCGAATATCGATAACAAACTCCGATACCTGCCCGATCACCCTCTCCCTTTTGCGGTTCTCCGGTCACACTGCTTCTGCCTAGGCCCCTCATATAGTGTCCAACACCGGAGTCATCACTGTCAACCTCATACAAACGTCTCGAATTTGGGCGCTTTCCGCCCTACGACTCAAAGCATCGGCTACAACATTAGCCTTGCCCGGGTGGTACAGTATCTCACAATCATAATCTTTTACCACATCCAACCATCTCCTCTGGCGCATATTCAGGTTGGGCTGATCCATCAAGTACTTCAAACTCTTGTGGTCCGTGTATGTGGTACACCGAACCCCATACAGATAGTGACGCCAAATCTTACGGGCGAACACCACAGCCCCCAGCTCCAGATCGTGGGTGGGATACTTCAACTCATGAGGCTTCAGCTACCTCGAAGCATATGCTACCACATGCCCCCTCTGCATAAGCACCGCTCCCAAACCGGATATCGATGCATCGCAGTACACCACAAAATCCTCCATCCCCTCTGGGAGTGCGAGCACCGGGGCTTCGCACAACTTCTGGCGAAGTGTCTCAAATGAGGTCTGCTGCTCCGGACCCCATGAAAATGCAACACCCTTTCGGGTCATCTTGGTAAGTGGCACGGCGATCTTGGAGAAATCCTTAATAAATCTCCGATAATAACCGGCCTATCCCAGAAAGCTCTTGATCTCAGTGGGCGATTTCGGCACCTCCCACCTCATGACTGCCTCAATCTTGGCCGGGTCGACTAATATCCCATTCTGGTTGACGAGATGTCCTAAGAACTGAACCTCTCATAACCAGAAATCACACTTGGAGAATTTCGCATAAAGCCTCTCCGACCTCAATACCCCGAGAATCTCTCTCAGATGCTCCTCGTGCTGCTCTCTAGATTTCGAATACACCAAAATATCATCAATAAATACGATCACCGACCGATCCAACATTGGCCTGCACACCCTGTTTCATGAGATCCATGAACGCAGCTGGTGCATTGGTGAGCCCAAAAGGCATCACCACGAACTCGTAATGCCCATAACGAGTTCTGAACGATGTCTTCTGGATATCTTCATCCCGAACCCTCATCTGATGATAACCCGATCTCAAATCTATCTTGGAAACCAAGACGCTCCCTACAACTGATCGAACAGATCGTCGATCCTCGGTAACGGATAACGGTTCTTGACCGTCAACTTGTTCAACTCCCGATAATCAATACACATCCGGTGTGAACCATCCTTCTTCTTGACAAAAAGGATCGGCGCTCCCCAAGGCGATCTACTCGGTCTAATAAACCCCTTTCCCAACAGCTCCTGAAGCTATGAGGATAACTCCTGCATCTCTGGCGGCGCGAGGCGATAAGGCGCCTTGGCGATAGGTGCTGCTCCCGGAACCAAATCGATACGAAACTCCACTTGCCTCTCGGAAGGCACACCCGGCAGTTCCTCAAGAAAAACATCCGGAAACTCGCACACTATTGGAACCTCATCAATCGAACTTGGCCTCCCCGCGGCCACTCCTGTGTCCATCACATAGGCTATGAATCGACTGCAGCCTTTGCTGCAAACTCTGTCTCGCCCTGGCGGCCGAACAAAACGCTGTCCCACATTGGGTCCCCTCGCCATACACCGTAAGCACTCCCCTACTGGGGTCTCGTATCGTCACCAACTGACGCTCGCAGTCTATAACAGCTCCAAATCGGCTCAACCAATCCATGCCCACTATAACATACACGTCCCCCATCGCAAACGGGACCAGATCTATCGGGAACTCCACACCGAAGATCTCAAGGATACACCCTCGAATCACCTCCGAAGCATACATTGCTCGCTCATCAGCTATGGAAACTCGCAGAGGTCAACTCAACGCCTCTCGACGGATACTAATGTGCTGACTAAATGCCAAGGAAACAAATGACCGACTCGCACCCGAGTCAAATAATACCAAAGCAGGTACAGAACTCACAAGAAAAGTACCTACGCATATAATCATATAAGCATAATATCTAAAAAAAGATAAAATACAGAATACATACCAGCCACAACATCGGGCGCCGTACGGACCTCCTCCGCAGTCAACTGGAAAGCTCTCCCACGAGCCTTCGGAGCCTCGGCCTTCACCGGTCGAACCTCGGTAACCCTAGTAGCAGGCGCAGATTCCTGGTGTAGCTGAGGGCACTCGGCCTTCCGATGGCCGGCTTGGTTGCAATGGAAGCAAACCATAAATCCCTTGGGGAAATCCCTGGCGATATGCCCCTCCTTGCCACAATTGTAGCAAGCACCTGATCGACAGGCCCCCTCGTGACCCTTGCCGCACTTCCTGCAAGTGCGGCCCTTCTGGCCTCCAGTCCTCGAATCAGCGGACTTGGTCTACTTGGCTTCCGGCTGAGACTGAGTCGGCCGCCAATCCATCCTCTGAGACTCGGCCTCCTCCCTGGCCTGAGTCTCCAACTCAATCTGCCTCTTCCGGTCATTTGCCTGGAGCTCAGCAAATGTCCGGTATGTCAAGTTCGACACGAACTCCCGAATGTCCCTCCTTAGAACGCCCAAATACCGGCTCATCCGTGGCTGCTCAGTAGACACCTGCTTAGGGCAGAACATCGCCCTCTCATGAAACTTCCGGGTGACCACAGTAACCGAATCATTACCCTGCTTGAGGGTCAAGAAATCCTGAACCAGCCGTTCCCTCTCCACCGGGGGAACATACTCGTCTCTGAACATGGTGGTGAACCTCTCCCAGGTCACCGCTGAAATCTCTGCAAGAGTGAAGTTCGTTGTCACGAACTTCCACCAATCCTTCGCTCCCAAGCGAAGCTGGTTCAAAGTGAACCGTACCCTCAGGTGCTCTAGACATGAACACATATAGAAGCATCCCTCAATGTCAGCAATCCATCTTATCGCAGCGATCGGATCCTGCGTCCCATCAAACTCGGGTGGCTTCGTGTTGCTGAACTCCCGGAACAACAACGAGTCGCCTCCCTGAGGCCTGGCAGTAGGCACAGCTGCTGTAGCTGCAACGGCTGCGGCCTCAGTCACCGCGGCGTACCGCTCATCTAAAGTCTCCAACAGTGTGGTCTTGATAGACCCAATCATCTCTGGATTCTCGGCCCTGATCGCCGCAGCCACCTCATCGTGGATCATCTGACGGAGCTCCTCGTCACTCACACCGCTCGTCTCAGGTCTGTGGCGTGTCCCAACCATGATGTCTCTGAAATATAATATAATAATAATAATAATAATATCAAAGACTCATTCGAGCATGCTCACACTCGAAATCTCGACCCTACTTGTTCCTTAGTGCCCAAAGGATTCTTACCTAGAGTGCGCACTGCTCCGGTGTCTTCGGTAGTACGGGCCCTTATACTACCGCCTACACCGCATCAGTATTCACCGTAAGTCTTCATCCTTGGGTCCCAAGTCACAAGTACTCTATATCTCACTGGTATAGGCTACCCCTCGGTAGACCTCTCATAAGCCCCTCACTGCTACCTACTCGCTCACAAGCATCACATAGCAGCACAACCCTTCCTAGGCTAAGGCATCACAAAATCAGGCCACTCTAGTCCTAATATGAATACCTAGCCAACTCTAGCATGCATAATATAACATGTCATATCACAAAACGTAAGGGCATTTTGGGGATTCACCGTTCGGGCGCTGGCTGACCGTACACACTGCTCCGCTTTGGGTGTCTCAAAACCTCTTGTAAAAAAATTAATGCTTTTATCATTCGAAAATTTTCTCAAATCCTCGGTTTGAGTTCAGTTACGCTCGAAGGTGCATCCGAATCCCTTAAACCAAGGCTCTGATACCAACTTGTAACAATGTAAGTTTTAAAACAAAATTTCATTTTGTCACAACCATTTTCACATATAATATTTTCAAAAATATCCAACAGTAGTTATCAAAACATATCGTATCCCAAGATCACAAAAATCAAATCCTCTCTCTAGTGTGTACGAGTCACGCCGACACCTTCCCACGGTCCTCGCTAGTACCTGAAACACATAACGCAACAACTGTAAACATAAATGCTTAGTGAGTTCCCCAAAATACCCTTACACACATACGCCTTTCCAGGCCATACTCTACACGCCCTTCCGGTCCATGTGTCTCAGGGGACTTCCGTCCCAGTCCCAGTAGACCTTCCGGTCCTCCTCGTATCGACTTTCCGGTCCATGACTCCCTAACCTTCCGGTCCACGTCATAATGCCTTCCGACCCATATCATACATAACATACATATCACATACATAACGCATATAGAACATGCAACACATAGCATACAAAACATGCATCTCATAGCATACAAGACCTTCCGGTCACACATAGGTACCTTTCCAGGTACAGTATAGTGAGAAGACTCACCTCGTATGATGTCTAGAATCTCACGTGCTCGATATCTCTGAATCTCGAAACGACAACCTAGCCCCGCCTAATCACAACAAATAATCATTCTAATTATTAACGACTTCCAAGGCTATGCTACACCCTTTTCCACTATCCCACAGAAGGGTAAAAGACCATTTCACCCCTCCCTGACTCGAAAGTCCACATGTTGACCAAAACCCTAAAAGTCAACAAAAGTCAACAGCAAGCAGTACGCGGGGCGTACCCTTGCATTCCAGAAACGGGGGACTCAACCCACTACGCGACACGTACTGGGATTACGCCCAGCGTACATCCCAATTTCTTACTTTCCCATCCTAATGTATTAAACGATTAATACATAACCCCATATTCCAGATCTGTCCAGTTTAATACTTCTTAATCCATAAAGTCGAAACCTTTAAGCCTTTGCATGGCTATAAAGGTTCCCCACACCTTCTAACACCTTTCCTTTCTCCAACAAAAGTCTAGATCTCATGCATGGCTCAACATTCACGTCCAAGATTGCATTTTTATGAACATACAACTCATATAGTCCTGAAATATGATAGATCTAGGCCAATGGAGACTATTTGCTCATAAAGTCTCCATCTTGGGACCAAAAACCCTAGAAATTGGTCCAAGAAGCACACCACACAAACTACAAGGCAAGATCTGAACTTTTTACCTCAGGAATAAGCTCCAACCTTTGTATTCCTCAGATCTACACTTGTCCACCCACTTCTAGCTTCTACAATGGTCTCCTCTTCTCTTTCACCACCTTGGAATGACACTTGAAGCTTAGAACACCCACTCCCAAGCTAAAAATGAAGGAAATACTCTCTTAGGGTTTCTTTCTGAAAGATGGTGGCTGAGGGACAAGACCATCTCATTCCTTTTATAGCCCTCAAGTCATATTAGGGTTTTGATTCTGGGCCGGTTACGCCCGACGTAACCTTAGGTACGCCCAGCGTACCCGGATGGAACCGCATACAAAATAAGCACGCGAGTGCGCGCAGCGTACTCCTTGTACGCCGAGCATACTCACGAGCTTCACACTCAACACAAAGGACCCAATATGACAACTTGGAAAAGATGAAGGGTTAAATAGTTGAACCTGAATTTCGGGCTGTTACAATTCTCCAATGAGAGGATATGTCTTTTGATCCCTTCATATTTTCACGAGGTAACCAAGGAAGACTAACGAAGACTTGCAACCCTACAAGATACTTTATAGGTTTGGAACATAAGGGAATTTTAGACATTACATGCGATCAAACATGGTGTAGATTCACTTGCATTGGTTCTTTCTTTAAACCTCCTTTTGTGACAAATCAGTTGGTGTATTTGCTAATTTGTGTTTATATGTAGAATTACGGAAAGAATGATGTTACTTATTTACTTGAAGTGTAAACCCTAAAATAATTAAACTAACAAGCGGTTTTATTTTTTAATAGGAAATAGATTTTGAATTTCGTCTTAAAAGAGACCATTCATAACATAGAAAAAGGGAAAAGATTGGAATTTATTACTTAAAACATATGATTTGAATAAGATTAAAGCTAGAAGTTTTCATCTTGGAAAACTTGGTTTTAGGGAGATCGTGACCCTGATATACATATTCTAATACCGGTAATTAAATTACATTGTTTTAATGAGTTTGATAGTATGAGCACGTTTGGCACTCACTTACACTGTTTACAACTCTACATAACAACTGGTACTTAGATTGCTTTATTTATACATTCATGTGATTTTATCAAATATTTGTTTTTATTCTCAGTCAAATGTTTAAGTTTTCTCCTTTTTTGTACTGAACTTTCAATTGTTTCACTACATGATACTTTTTAGGACGCTCCGTAGAGTTTGATCCATCTTTATCATTCCATGGCAACAATAACATATCTTTTTTTTCTGGATGCAAGATTAATATTGTTGCTTATTTTTATCAGTATTACGGTGAAGAGAAACACTAATACTAATGTTTTCAGGCACAAGAGTGATTCGATGAGCATGTCGAGATGATTCAACATCAGGAGCAGTTGCGACAAATTATAGAAGCAGGACAACAACTTGGATGAACATGTTTCGAGACTTAAAAAAAAAGAGAAGATGGGATGTCGATTACTTGAATAATTTTTTAATGCTTGAAATAATTTTTAATATCTTAAAGGTAAAATGTAAGATAGAAATGTGTTTTAATTGTTTTATTTTGTTCTATTTATGTACAGAAAGAATATTATTAAAGGAATGAAGGGTCACATCAATAGGATTGCTCACGAAAGATTTGGCAGTATGGTAAGGATAGATGATTAAAATCATATTATTGGTAAGAAATTGTAAGCAACTTGCTATCATGTGTTGCATATCACTATTATTTTTAGAAAAACTGAAGTTGGTTGTTATTATGGCTAATGACTTGAAAGCAGATTGCTATTATGACAAGTTTTCAGTACTTAGAAGACCCTATAGTTGCCATGAATTCTAAAGGTGGCTAATTGCTTATGTACAATAAGATTAATATGGTTCCTGAGAAAGATGAAAATCTATTTATTATTTTTAGATCATGTATTTAAAAAAAATGGTGTACCAGGTTCATATATTCTATTGAAAAGAGAATCTATTAAATCTTATCACTATGTAAGTCACATTTGTAATTAATCACGTCAATTTGTGGCCATATGTGTGAGGTTTTCATGAAGCACCTCTTATCTACATCATGACAACTTTAAGTATTTCTATTGACTATGGATCTGGAATTTTTGGTCCAATTAGTTGCTCAAGTGTGGTTCAGTAATCATGGCAATTTGTCTCCTGTTTGATTTATCAACTATTATTTGCATTGCTTTTGCTTTTATTCTTTAAGTGAAAATAAAATTTTATGTTCATAGTATGATAACATTTTAAGCGTGGAGGGGAAGGTGTTGTTTAAATGCCACCAATTTTTGCATGTTGTTTATATTTGATCACCTTTATCATGGTGGGTGTTATTTACGGCCCAGACACCTTTCGATGGTGAAAAACATTGAGCTTTATCATAAATCTCCGATCATCTACAACTTTTACTACATGAAATACAAGTCTGTAAAATCATTGTCTAGTGAAATTGCTCTATTTCTGATACTACAATTTAGGGATTCAGATCAAGTATTAGTTGTTTAGACAAGATTTCAAATCCAAGTAAGAAAATCCGCCATGCTAATTAAATGTACGTTAAAACTAAGCATCGCCTTTGGCACTTCTAATTTACCTATATACTTCATGTGATTATTTCCAGTTAATTATTTTTAAGTTGCTGCATTCCACAAATAGAAAAGGACTAAAGATGGATTCACAAACCTATACGCCACACAGAGACACAGAAAGCTAATTGAGTTTATTTTAATCGAGTTTATTTTATTTGTTGACATGCATATGCTTTATGTAAGTTAAGGAACGATGTTAGTTAAATTGTGTTCATGATGAAGTGGTGTCTATATTAGCCATTTAATTCACGCATTTTAGTAAAAGCATTATGCGGAAAATTGCAATTATTTTGGGAAATGTTTTGATAAAGTCTTATTTTTTTAACAGAAAAGTCTCATTGTTTTAAGAAAATCACATAATTTGTCATTTACTGTTCAAATATAAAAAAATAAAATTTTCGTTAATTTAAGGAAAATGTTAAATAATCGAGATTTTTTTGTTAAAAAAAAACTTTTAATACCTTATTAAAATTTTTGCAAAATAATTAGACTTTTCTATATAAAACCTTTTAGTAAAAGAAATGGATTTTTTTTCTAAAGAAAATTATGTGATTTTAATATGAATGTTGGTAAGGTTTTTATAAGTTGTATAAAAGTGGAATTCTTCCTAATTAAAATTATGTTTTTTAAAATTCCAATTTTTTCTTACTTTGTCTACCGTGGATTTCATGGGTTATATCCTAGTTTATTAAAATAGGAGAGGAGATTCATTTATTAGATACTATAAATATAAATATATTATTTAAATGTTTATTTAGGAAAATTCTTCCAAATAAAAAAATAGAACAAATTACACGAATGATCCTTAAGGTTTTGTCTTTATCCCTAAAGTAGTCCTTACGAAACTTTTTTCCCTCAGATGGTACCTACGGAGCAAACCTTACACACAAAAGGCCAATGCGACTAACTTTACTAACATATTCTGTTAAGTTTTGTTAAACGACAAAAATACCCTTTGTTTTATGCACACAGATGGTCCTCTCTCTCTCTCTCTCTCTCTCCACCAGGTTATGATTTAGGGGTTTTCACAATTGCTTAAAAAATTTAAAAGCCAAATTTAGAAATTTGTGGGCAAACTGTGTTTTAGGTGTAGCTAAGAACTTTACACCATGGAAAGATCATTCGACAAAAGATCAAACACTTGGTGGGCAATAAGATCAAACATGTTTCCCTGTAGCATTTTACAAACTTGAAAGAACACCTGAAAGCATAAAACATCGTTTGTACGCCCATTTTCATTCTCATGCTCTTCACTTGCTCATAACCAATTAACCCCTTTGTACAAAAAAAAGCATAATTTTGAATGGAAGATTCAATCACGATGAACAACATGAAGCAGTTTCATAAACAATCAAATGCAAATCAAAGGAGAGATGAAGAAATGTCGACTAGTCAAACCCCACCTTGCTTACCTAAATCCATCACCGATATCTCCCAAGATTCATCAATTACATCCTCAAAGAACAGCGTCTCCTCTTCACCTTAATCGGAATCTTGATCGGTTCTGCCTTCGTCATCCTCAGACCATAATTTACTACCATCTGGTAAAGGATATGAAATCCCATGTGTGCAATGGAAGAGAAAGTTCAAGAAGAAGAAGTCCTCTATTGGATCAATGCTTTCTGGCAAAACCAGAAGGAGATGAGGGGGGAACGAGAGTTGTAGCTGCTTCCTCCGGTGAGCTTCTCATCTCATCACTTGATAGCATCACGAACAGTAAAAGACCCATATATGAGAGAGAGGGGGGACCATTTATGTGCATAAAACAAAGGGTATTTTTGTCATTTCATAAAACTTAACAGAATCTGTTAGCAAAGTTAGTCACAGGGGCCTTTTGTGTGCAAGGTTTGCTCCGTAGGTACCATCTGAGGAAAAAAAATTCTGTAAGGACTATTTTAGGGAAAAAGACAAAACCTTAAGAACCATTTAGTAATTTGTTCAAAAAAATATTAAGCATTCCAAATTTAAGAGTTTAAAAAGTAAAATAAAAAGAACTAAAATGAAATTGTAAAACTTCATTTTCTCATGCAATGAAAACAAAAGCCCTGAAAACCCCAATGTTCATCTTTTGTGCAAATCAACAAGAAAAAACCTTGCTACCTTCGTTCATGACGGTTCTACCTAAGCCACTAATACCCAGGAAGATAACCCCATCTCCCGGACAGCGGAATCTGTAATGTTCGCTATTAATGTCAAAGTATATCCCTTGATATCACCTGACAATCGAATAATTACCGATGGATTCATCATCGGTAGATTCAATCTCTCTGCAATCATCAGCCGCCGGAGAAAATGTAATAGTGGTGATTGACGGAAACAGGGGGAAAGGAAGTCTCGATGCTCTAGATTGGGCGATTAAGTACATTGTTGGCCCAAATGACACCGTCGTCGTTCTTGGAGTGTTGCCGGAAATTGGCAAGAAACCCGCTCCTTCTTGTTTACCTTTTCACCTCGGAGTTGGCACCTCCGGCATCTGTAAGCTTCTCATGTCTCTTGTATAACTGGTCGGAATTCGCCTTGAAAGATTGATTCAAATTATGAACTCCTTCTGATCGATGCTTTTTGTTTTTACTGTTATTAAGTCAAAGTTTGTAATTTTATAGATCAATGTAGCCAGTACTCTTTCTTTTTTGTACAAAAAATGTTGATTTTCATTTGAATCTTGGGCTACAAATCAGGGATAAAACTCGAGTTTTCACACAATGAAATGACTCCATCGGAACTCCAACAAGCGATTGGGAGAAAGAAGAGGGAATACCAAAAGTTTCTCCAGCCCTACTACCACCATTGTAAGCAGAGGGAGGTTTGTGTTTTCTTTGCTTTCTCAGTACTTAAAGGTCTCGTTTGCTTTCTCAAAAAGATGGAATTTGATTCTCTGATCTCCCGTCTGTGTAAAAAGACATAAAAGCCCTCCTCGTCTGAATGATCCTCCCTGCAGGTGAAGTTAGATATAAGGCTAGCTGCAGGATACGAATCCAAGAAATTGGCAGTCGAAGAAGCAGAAAAGCTCGATCCTCGCTGGATTGTTCTAGATGGGTACTTCATTTTTTTGGTTTCTTGATTTTCTTTTGAAAATTTCAAGATCTTGTCTTTATGGATTCCCTTTTGAATTTTAGATACTTGAAGAAAGATAAAGAATATATACACAAAAACGTAGACTGTCATGTAGCTTTATTGAAGGAAAAAGGTGTAGCAACCTTAATCCCATCAAAAATCACAGGCCCAGAATGCGAAGAATGGCAAACAGTTTGCAGAAAAATCGATGATCAAGCTTTCACAGATGATGACTTTGTGGAAGAATTACCAAACTCACCAAAACAAACTCCATTAACGCCTTCTTCATACCCGTTGTCATGGAGAACAGGGTTCCCAAGAGCTTTTTCTTTGGGTGAAATTGAAGAAATAACAAATGATTTTCAAAATGTCACGCTTAAAGATCAAAATAGGATCATATACACTGGGGTTTATGGAGAGAATCAGGTTATTGTTATGTGTTTTCGTGCAGATGATCATTCGGCTTCTTTACTTAAAATTGTGTCGCGAGTTCGCCATAGGAATATTTTGAATCTTGTTGGTTATTGTTGGATTGGTGGTTCCATCTTCTTGTTGTGTGATTGTCCGGAAGGTTCACTTGAAGCTTGTTTGTTGTGTAAGTCTCCTTTTGTGAGTTATGTGATTCTCAATCCGTTAGGTTCGTTTGTCACATAGGATATGACAGAACAGGTTGTACTGTGTTGGGACTAATGTTAGTTGTGTAAATTGGAGACTAATCCCAATGGGACAAAAATCCACGGAGACTCGCTCTTTATCTGTTGTTTGTGCAAAAGACGTAAATACCCTTCTGTATAAAAAAATTTAGGTGATAAGGCAGCAACAAACCTTTCATGGAACACGCGGTGGGGTATTGCCCTAGAAATCGGTGCAGGCATCCAATACCTTCATGAGGAGTTTGCAGATGGATCAATTGTAAACTTATCCCTTTGTTCTTGTAATGTTGCACTTGGTGGTGATTCTTCTGCTATGGTAACAAAATCTTATTTGTTTGTGTTTCTTTAAATGAAAATGGACTTTTGAGTCATGAAATTTGAAGCCTTTAATGGTGATATTGAAGCTTTGCATTTACGAGACAACAACAAAGCAGATGAAGATTGATAATGATCCGCAAGATGAATCCATGTTAGTGATATAAATCTTGTGTAATTTATTGGTTTGAAGGGTAAATAATGTGTGTTTTTGGTGAATTAAGATGCAAGAATATAGATATGAATGAGCAACTTAGAGCGGATATACAAGATTATGGAGTTTTCTTGTTGGAGCTTATATCGGGACTTAGTAGGCGATTGTTTGAAAAGGATGGTCAATCCCTTGTTGACTGGGTAAGGAAATGTTGTCTACAGTGTTGTTTCTTTTTGACTTAATAGGTTAAGAACTTGATTGGGTTGTTAATTATTTACTTAATTTGGACCTAATGACTTAGGGTTTAAGTAACCAAGCGTTTGCCTATTTTCCTTTATTTTTTCCTCCAAACGCACATGTTTAAAATCGATGGATATTGTTAAAATTGATTAGTATTATGAAATTTGTTATTTAGTAATGTAATTGTAAAATGATTATTTAGTCTCGTTAAGAAAAAAAAAAAGACATTATGTGTCCAACATTTTATTAAGGCAGTAAGTCATTTTTCACAATCATGACATAAATAGAAAAAAAGAAACAACCCTTTAAGTTTGTAAATTATATATATGAATACATAGAAAAAAAACAACCTTTTAATTTAGTAATCTATAGGAGTTTTATTTTATTTTATTTATTATTATTTTTTTTATGATAAAAGAACAACATAAAGTCAAAAGAATAAAACTTTCATCTTTCAGGCACTACCGTTTTTGGAGAAGAATATACTAAGCCCTATTTTGGATCCAAGGTTAACGGTTACAAGTGATCCTCAAGTGGTTCATATGGCTCGAGCCGCATTGGCATGTTTGAACAACGACTCGAGCCACAATCTTACCATTAGTAAGGTGTTGGCCATCGTACGAGGTAATCAATAGGTGGAAGTACTACATTGAGAATAATCATGGCATAATAAAAGATAGTATGACTATGTATCTTATACAATAAAAGTTGTATATGGCCCAAAGTTCGGTTTTTGAAAGGGAATAATATTACAAAAATAAATGATTTTCAAGTATGTAACAAAAAAGACCCTAGTGGTGATTTCCATGTATGTATCAGAAATATTTTAATAATTTTAACTGGTTTAATTTGAGTATATATATATATATATATATATATATATATATATATATATATATATATATATATATATATATATATATATATTGTATCTTATGTAAGTTATGAAATTTCAGCAGATTTATTTGATATATCATATTGGACTGAAAAATCACATAGATCTAACATGTTTATTTAATAACTTGAGTCGGAGAAAGTTAAACTAATCAATCTAAGATTATAGATTTAACCAAGGTTCTAAATAACGTAAGGCGTGACTTGGCGGCAATGTCAAGCCTCAAGTTTTTTCGAGCCTTGGCGAGTCACAGCGTTTGTAAGTCGCGGCTTAAGGCGGAAATTTTCTACATAATTAATATGTTTATATGTATTTTCAACTATTATTCATTTTTATACACATATATGAGTTAAGGCAGCGTTTTGGAAAAGCTTGGCGGCAGGTGCAAGCCTTGGAGCCATGACGAGCTTTTTAGAACCTTGGATTTAACTGATAAATCATATGAATCATGTTGTTTAACTAAAAGTGTTAAATTGAAAAAGAAACTCCACACATTGGAAAAAACAACTTAAATAACTTTTTTTTTCCATCAAATTTCAATGAGTACACATATTATTTTGGATATTCCTTTGGAGGACCCATTAAATTGAAAGAATTTTAGATAATTATTTATTTATTTATTTATTTATTTATTTTTTTTGATATTTTATGAAACTTTACCTAATGATCATTTTTGGAACTTCCCCTAAAAATCATTTGTAAAACTTCCCTAAATGACCATTTATGAAACGTCGTCTTTGGACAATTTGTGACATTTAATTATATAAATATTCAGTTTCTATATTTTAGTTTTTTATCTTTTGTATTTAATTCATGAAGAAATTTATTTAATTTTGTATTAATTATCATGAACCAAATAAAGAGGTAAACAAAACTAAATATAAAAAAAATATAATACTTATATAACTAACATTTGAAACATAAATTTAGGCTCAATCTGAAGAGAGTCTCCGGTCCAACACTTGAAATATATTAATTTTAATTATCATGTAAATATATTTTATTTAATATATAAATAACTTTTGTAATCTAAATTTTATCTAAACTATTTAGAATACAACACATCATTAAATAATTTTGTTTTCTAATTTTTTTTTAAAAATATTTGAAGTATAAAAACATTATTTTACTACTTTTAGTTTCTATGTGATGTAATTTTCAAAATTTATATTTATTTTTTTTATACAAATGTATTTATTTTTATGAAAAATATGATGCGTTATTAAAAAATAAATATGTTATTATAAGTATACTATTATTTTGTTTTAAAAATATAAGTATGTGGTTTTGATGTAACATAAGTGCTCAAGGTATAAGTCTTTTAGCATTTACTTATTTTATCAAGTTTGAGATGTGGGGTTTTCAGGGCATAATAGGGCGAACAGTAGTGTGTTTCGATAGGGCCACGTCGCTTAAGTTGCGAGGGGATACGGACCGTGACGTGATGGCGACTAGGTTTAAAACCTTAGATGTCGGTAGGGGTGTTCACGGTCTGGTTTTTTCGGTTTTTAGGTCAAACCGAAGCCAAACCGTTACTAACGGTTTTCGTCAAGCAAAAACCGAAGCCGAACCGTTAAAAATTTAAAACCGAACCAAACCAAACCGTTACTAACGGTTTGACTCCGGTTTAGGTTCACGATTTGGGCTTTTTAGGTCCATTTTAGTCGAGCCCATTAAACTAATTTAGTAAAAAAAACTGCACTATTACATTTATTAAAATAGTAAAAATTCTACCTAATATTAAAACTGCAATATTAGAGGTATTAAAACAACAAAAAAAAAATACACTATTAAAGGTATTAAAACAGTAAAAAAACTGCAATATTTAAGGTATTAAAACAATTAAAATTCTGTCTAATTTAGTAAAAAAAACTGCACTATTAACGATTTGTTAAAAATATTGCAATATTAAGTGTAAACCAAGCCTTTGCGTCTTTGCGATTTGCGATTACTCGATTAGGGCAAGTTCAAAATATGAAAAGAATCAGTGAATCACCTTGTCGTTCACAATTGCTTGGATGTGGAGGTGGACTGGTGGACTACTGGACTAGGATTTAGGGACTATCAATTTGGGCTTCATTTACTAATCACCATATCACAAAAGAAACAATAATTGAGCTGTAATAATTCAATATTATGGTTTTAAAGTTTATTATTTGTATATAAAAATTAATATATAATACAATAAAATATAATTACATATAAAAAAATTAATTAATATATATTCAAATCCTATGGTCCGGTCCGGTTTTTATACGGTTTAAAATCTTAAAAACCGTAAGCCAAACCGTTCAATACGGTTTGAAAAGTTCGAAACCGCAAGCCAAACCGTAAAGAAAAATACAAACCGTAAAACCAAACCGATAACAGGTTTGGCCGGTTTCACGGTTTCAAACTGAACCGCAAACACCCCTAGATGTCAGGCCTTGAGCCTTATTTAAGGGTGCTAACTTTTAAGGTTTCATGCGTTCTCCAACCTCTGCCACCAATGACAAAACCCAAGGCCCCTTGAGTGTTCTTGGTGCTTGTGTGTGTGTGTGAGTGTGTTTGTGTTTGGAGCATTCTTGGTGAAGTTTCGTGGGAAAGGAAGATTAAGGAAGAGAATAGAGTACGGATCTAGAAGTTGTGCTTCTTTTTCCTCTTTTTTGGACCATTGTAAGTATCAAACATCCTTAGTTTATTGATTTCTATGCTTAGATATAGGCTTAAATGATATTTTGGTTGTCTTTTAGTCCCATAACTTGTGATTGCTTGGAGGTTGGAAAACTCCAATGGATGATGTTGTTTCAGTCTCACTTATGGACCATTTTATACTAGAAAGTTGTGTTCTCATCCCTTTTCCAATCCATTCATAATCCCTTGGTCATTTATTTTTCATTTAAAATTTAGAGTTCTAGATCTTGGTTGTTTCGACTAAGGAGTGTTATGAATCATATGGATAATAAGTATTTTTGGAAAATATCTTATTTTAGGAAATTATCTTGTTTTAGTTTTTACATTTGGTAATTAGGATCATTTAGTATTTGAGTTGATTTGGGTGATCTTGTTTCCTTATTAGAGTCCTTTGTTTATCCCTATTTAAAGGGTAGTCGTTCATGAAATAAAATTATGCTTGAAGTCAATTGTTTTTAATATCTTAGAATAGTTTAACCTAGTCTCCTCTCAATAGGAGATTAGGTGTTAGTAATACTCACGGTTGTAGGAAGCACAACAGGTCCTGTCACGAGATCTAGATCCCGGGTCATAACAAATTTGGTATCAGAGCCGCTCGTGATGTCTACTCAACAGGAAGAATTGATGAAGAAGCTAGAAGCATTCATGGTCCAACAAACTCAGAGTACCCTTGAACTGAAGGGGGCAGTCGAAGCCTTGCAGGCCAAGCATGCGGCGCTGGAAGAGAGTTTATCACAATCCCAAAACAAGGTCAACAAACAAGGGTCTGAAGCAGGCGAGGAAGAAGAAGAGATGGACCAGCAATTTGAAGATAGCAGCGAGCTAGGCCGAGGAAGGGGCAAGGGCATCATCACCGGCAACTCACCAGGAGGCAAGATGACGAGTGCCTTCACGGTGTTAGGTCGAGGCAGGGGGTCGTTTGGATCAAACCCCTTGGGAACAGGGCGGGGAGTAGAGAAGGGGTCTGATTCTTGGCGCAATGCAGACCCACAATCATTCAAACACCGCTGGGATTTCCAGAAAGTTGAAGGATCGGGACACAATCGGCATATTGAACAAGAACAGGTGCATAAAAGTTGGGATGAATTTGATGAAGGAGGTTACCGTGGCAATCGGGTACCTAGAAATCGGGTGCCTAGATTCGCCAAGATGGAGTTTCCGGTGTATGACGGCAAGGGTGACCCACTTGAATGGTTACAGAAGTGTGAGGACTTCTTTGAAGAACAACAAACTCCAACTAAAGCATGGGTTCGTCAGGCAACCTTTGTTCTTCAAGGCAAGGCAAGCGAGTGGTATCGGAATTTGAGGCGGATGAAAGGACAGCCAACCTGGAACGAGTTTGTGGAGGAGTGCAAAATTCGTTTTGGGCCTCCAATGAGTATGAACCCGCTCAGAGAACTAACACAACTCAGGCAAACCGGCACGGTGGAAGACTATTGTGCAAGTTTCGAGTCTCTATTAGGAAGAACGACCGGAGTAACTCCAGAACAAAGCATGTGGCACTTTTGTGCGGGGCTAATAAATGTGATAAGATATGAGGTTGAATTTGCGAGACCCATAACTCTATACTATGCCGTGAATCTAGCTAGACAAATTGAGCTAAGGGTGGCCGAAGCAGGACAACCAATAGGGGTCAGGCCTACAGGAAACCAAACCTCGGCTGGAAGCCAAAAACGAGAGTCTGCAGGAAAAGGGGGAGCTGGAAACTACAAAACTGAAACACTAAATCCGGCCTGGAAAAAACTAACGGCTGTAGAAATGGCAGAGAGGCGGGCAAAAGGCTTGTGCTTCAACTGTGATGAAATATTCTCGATTGGGCATAAATGTGCCAAGATCTTTTGCATCATGATGGACAACGAGGAAGATGACGCTAATGGATGACTATTGAGCTTGAGGACAAGCTCAATGCGGAGGAGGGGAGTAATGTTATGAATCATATGGATAATAAGTATTTTTGGAAAATATCTTATTTTAGGAAATTATCTTGTTTCAGTTTTTACATTTGTTATTAGGATCATTTAGTATTTGAGTTGATTTGGGTGATCTTATTACCTTATTAGAGTCCTTTGTTTATCCCTATTTAAAGGGTAGTCGTTCATGAAATAAAATTATGCTTGAAGTCAATTGTTTTTAATATCTTAGAATAGTTTAACCTAGTCTCCTCTCAATAGGAGATTAGGTGTTAGTAATACTCACGGTTGTAGGAAGCACAACAGGTCCTGTCACGAGATCTAGATCCCGGGTCATAACAAGGAGATGGATAAAGTTGGAAAGTTTATCCAAACAAATCATTAATCGATTCAGATATGAGCTTTGCTGCTCTAGATTTCAAGTATTAATGTAACAATCCAAATTAGGTATTACCTTTGAATCCCTTGAAAATTTTAAATGTTTCGTAATATGTCCCCTAAGTATGCTGGGTGTACTCATGGGTACGCTTAGCGTACTTTGCAAGAATGATCGCGGAGGGACAACACATACGCTGGGCGTACGTGACGAATGCCCAAACCCTAATTTCCGGACTTGAGGCCTATATAAGCATCATTATCTCATTTGAGCCTCACCTTAATCAGCCTCTTTCACCTACAAATGTCTCTGAAAACCCTAATACAATTAGAGAGTGTGTTTTGAGCTTAAGGAGTGCATTTGTGGCCATTTTAGTGTCCGTTCAAGAAGAAGGAGTTGTCAAGCAAGCTTGGAGTGGTTTTGGGCTTTAAGAATTTGTATCTAGTTCGCCTTAAGGAGCTTCTGGAGGTATAAAGCTTTGATATTGCCTTCTTATTCTTTAGATATAGTTAGGGATTTCTTTATGGTCCCTTTTGTTGGTTTTGGACCTTCTCTCGAGAGTTGAGCAACTATAGAGACTGAAATGGTTAGATCTGAGCCTTATGAGCATGCTGGATGCATAAAGGTGCTATCTTGGAGAGTATCTGTTGGGTTTTAGCCATAAGAACATCCTATGTGCTCATGCAACCCTAATGCTTGGATCTAGGTTTCTCTATTGTACATGCTATTCATCCAAGACTTTAAACCCTAAATCTAACATTCAAGTAATCATATTAACATAAGAAATAGGTTTAGATCATACCTTGATTGTTATATAGCAATAACAATCTCAAATCCTTCTTGTATTGACTTTAGAAAGCTTAGAGTCACAAATGTCACTCCTCTAATGGCTCACAAACACCAAGAGCAAAAGGATGAAGAGGAGAAGAGAAGGAGGCTGCCCAAAACGTGTGGAAACCCTAACCAATTAGTTCACCACGTTTTTGAGGCTTAAGGGTACTATATACATGTAGGCTATTAGGGTTTTTAACTAGGAAACCCTAATTTGGATGCTTAGGCCCTAAGCAACCCATGGACCCTTCTTTAAGAAGCCTTGGACGATTTCTAATGGGTTTCCCCATAGAATTCGTTCAACCCTAAATAATAAGGTAATCCATAGGCCAATTGCAATTATCTTATAATTACAATTCCAGTCCCTTAAGTTTAATTAATCTCTTTTAGCCACAAACTTAATTCTTATTAATTCTTGACTAATATTAATAAAACAAGATGATTTCTCTTTTAATATATTATTCTCATAATATATTAATAAATCATATTTAATCCTTTCTCTCCATAATTCATCCTATCAAGTTGTTTTGGTGAAGGCAACCCAAAAGGACCATGCACCATCGGGTCAAGTACATAACAAAATAGTTATGAACTTAGACACTAATCCAACAGTCTCCCACTTGGATAAGTCTAATAACTATTCCGCCATGACTTCAGATCCTGATCTGCAATTGTAGCTTTCTAAAGCCGCTGTCAACTCTGATCTTATCAGATATGCGTGTCCTTTAGATAAGGGATCATATATTCCTCCATTCCAGATATCGTATAGACTGAGACATGGATCTAAATCATTCTCTCTGTCTATGTGCTGTTTCCCGAATTCAAATTTATGATGACTGACAACAGACTACAATTGAACACATCAATTTAGTCCCGGCTTAGCCAAGCGCTTAGGTGCCATCACTAAATCATCGAGGGGCCCACAGATATCGCTTTTATCCTACTTTGGATAAAAGGAATGGATAAACTTTGACTCAATGCTCGCTTGCACTTACTCACCAAATCACACATAACAATATGTTTTATAACACCAAGTTACTGGTGCGTTTACATATTATCAATGTGCAACCGACTCGCAAGATACAACTCACACATCTCGGTTTCAAGAATATAAGATGTTATCGTCTCACCAATCACTCATGATGAAATCCATGAAGTGATACAAGTGAGCGTGGGTTTAATCCAATGCTCAAATCATACTCATAAGCACTCATGAACGTTCCAGCAAACATTTGCTTATGTCTAATGCTCTTTAGACAATCCACACACCAATTCACGACAGTCTTCATTCATATCTACTTCCAATATATGAACGACTGTGGTCCGTTCGAATAATTTGACTGTTCTGAACCAATTAAATTATTCAGGAAGTCAAAACATACAAGGTGAAACACAAGGATAATACTAATCCCATATGGCCTCAAACCTTTGAGTATAAATAAAACACCTTTTATTTATCACCATATCGATTACTCATTATTTGTCGTTTCGGGTAATCAACTTCTTACTTGAATTATTACCACACTTGTCCCATGCTCTTAGCATGCACACAATGTTTACCTATGGTTCTTACTTTGTGAAATAGATCAAATGAACACATTACCAATCATACTCATTTCACAACTCCTAATCCTTTCCACAAGTGAAAGAACATCAAATTCTTGCCACTTATAGAATATGCTAGATTCTAACATTTTATGCAATGATCCTTTCGTAATGTCATAGCACAAAAGTCACAATGACTATTGCCAACGAAATTACAAAATCCTTTATCGGAGATTGTTACAAGACAATTCCATAGATTTGATGTCTTTCACTCAAAGTACATTCCTTTGAACATCCTTTTGCATAAAAGTTTCTAATCTAGACATTGATTCTCAATATCCAACAACCAATATGGAAACATTTCCATATTTTCCATATGACAATTCATTCTTAATAGAATCTTATCTATTAATATTAATGTCGATATGGTCCATCCAATATCATACTTCCAACTACTCACAAACGACCAATCATCGACGAACTTTGGATTGTCCTTTGATAGTTGTTTAATTTAGTCAAAACCGATTCTTGTCCTTTTCCCTCTTAATGCGCTAGACATTTGGAAAATTTTAGAATGGTCAAATATTATAGCATTTACAATCGATCCTATACCCGAAGCATATGGGACACGATGCATAATGTCTTACATAAAGATTTGATACTTTATGAATCTTCTGCCATGATATTTTTATGTGCTACGTTCTCACAATTCAAAATATGAAGAGGAATGCCGTAATCATAATCGAAATTTAAGAACGTGCTATGTATCCTTGACTAAATTTATTAACATTCCACAACCTAAGCTTTTAGATTTGAAATGAAGCATAATATTCTCTCCCTTAATTATAGCAAAACAACTTTACATCCTTACAACTTTGCAAAGTATGACTCTTGTTTTCTATAATTAATATTGCTAACTTGCAATACTTGCCTTAATAATCATACAATCATAACATTTATGCTCCCACTATCATGATGATTATTATAAACATAACACTTATGCTCCCACTAGCTTTGACATGTATTCAGAAACCAGCTTAACTTCCAGAAAAACAATACATATTGAATTTCTTAAGTTCATGTTTCTAATACTTAATGCTTTGATAATCCTTTATCTAAGCTTATACACCTTTCCCTTAGATAGCTCATATGTGTGTCTAAACAATTTAGACTAATTGCCAAATCTCACAATTCGAATCATGGAAAGGGATACCGTAACCATAATCGAATTCGAGAATCCAATTATCACAATCACTATCTTCTTAAAATCTCTTTCAGTGAAAGTATTACCTCACAGTCATTTTCATGAAGGAGGGAAACTTATGACACTTAAATTTAATGGTGTATGTGTTCTTATCCATGTGAATTTGTCAAAACCAAAGTTTACGAAAAATTCAAACTCATATGGACCGAACTTTCTCAATCTTGATTTCTTGCCTTATGGTAACACGACTGCCCACCATGTCTTCCAAGTAGTTAAGCAGCTCACCCTTTCCTATCAATGTAATTTTCATTGATCAAAGTGCTTGCCTTTTATGCGTTCAAATGAGAACTCATAGAACTCACATGCATAATTAACTCAATTGGAACGACATTGAAACAAGATAGTGTCAACACGATAGGTTGTAAACCTTAACTCGTATGCTAGTGATGATCGATAAGGTTTATTCTTGATTAGTTCTTGAAACTTTTCAAGACCATTAAGACTCCCACTGACTCCTTGACATATAAGATTCTTTTGTCAATGAGCATTTCTTGACAAACAAATATTCAAGAGTTAGTGTAGCTTTTATCAAGACAAAACACTTCATAAATTGGTCCTAGTTGGTTTTTGTCTTATCCAAGACATCACAACTTTCCAATTTCAAATGTGCAAGAATAAGAAAACCTTTTTCCAAATTCTACATTTGATGAATGTTATAAACCTTCTTAAGACTTGTCACTTAATGTCACAATCTTAACTTTAAGACTTGTTATGGAATGAATTATGATTGGCTTCTTGATTTAACCATTTCTTTAATTCTCGATTCCTCTTCTTAGACATACAATTGCACCAAGACTCACTTAGAGGATCAATTGAGATATGGTTCTTAATCATTAAGACCTATCATAAAACATAATAAAAGGTACTCTCCCTTCTTCTTAGAATAGAGAAACTTTTATCTTTCTGCCTACTTGATTCTTCTTATTCGTTCTGCTATTGATTTAAACTCTTTTTAATCAACTAAGAATCACACTTAATCTCATAAGTGTAATCATATTTACTTAACCTTAGTAAATCATGACGAATATCTTTGTTACTCTTGTGGTGGACTTGATCAACACACAACCTTGTGTACTCGATCTCCTAGTCCTTCACTTGACACTTTGTCAACGAATTACTCTTACTTCCAAATGTGAAAAATTTTCATTCATCATACAATACTTGTTTCATGATTCCAAGTTTCTGTCCACTTGAAACTTGGCCGATGACAAACTTTCCCTATTTGGCAAATTCTCGACATTTCACAATTATCATAATAAGAATCACATCCATTCGTTGTAGAAATATGCAAACATCAACTTTTTTCATAACGATTTTATTGCAAGGAAATGAATAAATAAATGAGTCAAATCACAATTTATTTTATTCATAAAGCAGCGGAAAACATTTTGTCCTTACAATGCAAAATCAATTGAAAAACTATGTAATTAAATATTCCTAACAACTCTATCATAACTTTCTAAGCTCAAAATTTAATCTTCAAGTCCATGAGATCGAGATCCATTTCTTTGTGATTAGACTCATCTTGCTTTTTCCATCAAGCTTCCTCTCTTTTCACTGATCCTGCAAAACATTCAAATGCAATCTTATCACATTATGTATTAAGAATCAATGAATAGGAACTTAATGGAGTTAGATAGTGGATTTTACCTGAAGCAAATCCATACTCTTTGACTCTCCCATCTTCTGGACTTTTCAGGCTCTTAGGGCAGACTTGTATCCAACGCCCTTTCTCTTGGCAGCAAATGCAGGTCGGTTCTCCTAGAATGTCCTCGGAAGCATGGTTGGTTGATTTTCCCAACAAATATGCTCCATTGCTTTGCCAAATCATTTCTGATTCAGCAGCAATGAGCATGTAAGTTAGGTCAATGAGGTTTTCGTCATGATCCATCATATAATACTTTCTTTTGAACTCATTATATGATTCGGGAAGTGACTGCAGAACCCTGCTCACAGCCAACTTATCTGGGAATGATGCACCCAACATTATCAACCTATTGATTTGTGATTTTATTCCTAGAACGTGGGCACACACGGGTTTACCATCTTTATGTTTCATTTCCATTAGGGCTTTAGTGACATGGAACCTTTCAATTCTTCAATCTTGTGGGTTAGGGAGAACAACGGGAGGAGAAGGAGGAAGTGAAGTATGATTTCTTGTTCCTCGATCGAATCGTGGAATATCATCTTCATGTGGAATGCTTGTTCCATGGGATTTGGGAAGACCATAGTTGTCGTACTTTGACATCTACAAAATGGGAGAAAACAAATTTAAGTTAGTTGATTTATTGAGTCCTTAATAAATCAACCAAATGAGATATTAAGGCTAGGACCCAACACAATACGCTACAACCTAGAAAAGGGATGCCGTAATCTAGTTGCAGAATATTTGAAGGTAAGTGAATGACGATTCACTAATTTCCACCATTAAAAAAGAAAAGGAAATTTAAGTTTTAAATTTATGAAAACTCCTAGATCCTTTGAGATTCATTGAACATTTCAATGGCATGTTTAAATCTCGATATGCCCCTCTAGTTTATGATTGGGATGCCGAGGATCACAAAGCGGGTGTGAATAACCATGCAAATCTACATGGTGCCCTCACATGTTACAGTCACCTATTCGATGTGCCGGTAAACCACACATACTCCACCAGACTATGACAAACATTGAGTCACCCTTTGCTACATTTGCTTAGAACCATTTAGTGTGCCGGTTAACCACACACGCTCCACTAACGTCTTCGCAAGGGCACAAAGTGTAATTTCATGGAATTGCATCAATTCACTTTTGCCTAAAGTAACTAAGATTGGGAATTTTATGAAAGCATTTAGTTACTTTTATACTTCATTATACTTATAATGGAAGGTTTCTGTCCTATCCTACCCTTTCGGCTAACAACCCTCACTAGTCAAGAGTGCGGTGGGTAAGAGTGGATACCCATTCAACCACCATTTTATAGGCAATTTCCTTAAACACCCTTTATAGACCAGCTTCGTGAATGAGGCCTACTAACGATAAGACTTTCTTTTACTCTTATATATATATATATATATATATATATATATATATATATATATATATATATATATATATATATATATATATATATATAATGTTAGACTTTTAATGTTATATATAGTATATGGTGTATTTTACACTTTTAAAATACTAGGTGGTCTAATTTAATAATTATACTTTTAATTAAATTGAATTGTACACCAAAACTTTATGGATTTATTAAATCTCCTTTAATTATACACCTTAATTAATTAATAAAACCGTAGGGGTGTGATTTGAACTTTTCAAAACAATACTAGGGTTTTAGAATTTAACATTTCTAAATTAAACTTTTAATCGACTTTTAAATTCCAAAACTTGAGGGTAAGTTTTGAAACATTTCAAAACATTAGGGTTTAGAATTTAAATATTTCAAAATCAAACTTTTTAATCAAAATTTAAATTCCAAAACTTGAGGGAAAGTTTTGAAACTTTTCAAAACATTAGGGTTTTAACTATTTAAATTTCAAAACAAAACTATTAAGTTCAAATTTAAAATATAAAACCTAAAAAGGAAAAATTAAAACTTTTTTCACAAGATAATTCAAATCTAAATTACAAATAATCAAACTTTATCTAATAAAACAAGTGATTATCTAAATTTTGACAATTATCTTCTATTTAGGTAAGGATAATCACCAAATATTGATAAAATTCGGATTTTATAACAAAAACACATTCATGGTAATTATCCAAAGCCAAAACCGGAAGAAAATCGCGAAAACGAGCTGTCAGACGATTTGACTAGTCGAGTCTGGACCTGGACTCGTCGAGTACAACTGAATCGGCGAGTGCACCAAGTGACTCGGCGAGTCAAACACACAGAAGCCAAAAAATTCGATTTTCAGTGCTGATTTCGATCAAATATGCATCAATACAATAGAAACCAATCTAGGCTCTGATACCACTGTTGGGTTTTAGCCATAAGAACATCCTATGTGCTCATGCAACCCTAATGCTTGGATCTAGGTTTCTCTATTGTACATGCTATTCATCCAAGACTTTAAACCCTAAATCTAACATTCAAGTAATCATATTAACATAAGAAATAGGTTTAGATCATACCTTGATTGTTATATAGCAATAACAATCTCAAATCCTTCTTGTATTGACTTTAGAAAGCTTAGAGTCACAAATGTCACTCCTCTAATGGCTCACAAACACCAAGAGTAAAAGGATGAAGAGGAGAAGAGAAGGAGGCTGCCCAAAACGTGTGGAAACCCTAACCAATTAGTTCACCACGTTTTTGAGGCTTAAGGGTACTATATATATACATGTAGGCTATTAGGGTTTTAAACTAAGAAACCCTAATTTGGATGCTTAGGCCCTAAGCAACCCATGGACCCTTCTTTAAGAAGCCTTGGACGATTTCTAATGGGTTTCCCCATAGAATTCATTTAACCCTAAATAATAAGGTAATCCATAGCCCAATTGCAATTATCTTATAATTACAATTCCAGTCCCTTAAGTTTAATTAATCTCTTTTAGCCACAAACTTAATTCTTATTAATTCTTGACTAATATTAATAAAACAATATGATTTCTCTTTTAATATATTATTTTCATAATATATTAATAAATCATATTTAATCCTTTCTCTCCATAATTCATCCTATCAAGTTGCTTTGGTGAAGGCAACCCAAAAGGACCATGCACCATCGGGTCAAGTACATACCAAAATAGTTATGAACTTAGACACTAATCCAACAGTATCTAGACTCCATGCAAGAGTTTGGAGCCTTAAATGAAGTCCTAACGTGATGAATGAAGTTTTTAAGTCCCATAGAGCATGCAAGGGCATAAAGTTGCCAACTTTATGCCCTACGACGTCTTAATGAGCTCATATCTGGTTTTGGACGATTAGACATCGAGTATTAAGCACTTAATGGAAGGAAGTGCTTAATCTGTTTGTACGCTGGGCGTAAGTTAGTGTGCGCCGCACGTACTGCTCAGGGACTCAGTACACTGCGCGTACCAGGGTGGTACGCCAGGCGTACGCACAACAGTTGGACTTGGACTTGTTTTGGGCCTTTGAGCTTGTGGGCCTCAATTAGTCATTGGGCCTAGTCACGTTTTGGTGTTAGTGGGCCAATTTATCTATTTTGGGCCATGGATGTTATGGTTGGGCTTTATTGGCCCATGAGGCCCATTAATGATTATGGATATGGACTTTGGGCGCAATAACTAAGGAAGACTTTTTGGGCCATTGTGAAAAGACTTGGGGATTTGGGTTCTCTACAAATATGGTGTTTGATCCCGAATTTGAGTAATGTTATTATTGTTCAGCATAGGTGTTTACGGACTGTTAGGAGAGCAGCCTTCAGATTCTTCAGATAGAGGCGAGTCTCCTCACCGTAACAATGGGTCTAAGGCACCAAGGCCGGCCCATTAGTTGTTATGTGATGTGCTAATTGGTATGGAATATGTGATATGCTAGTTATTTGTGACACTTGCATGAAAGACCTTGGAGGGTTCCTGAGGCACCTAGGTGTAAGACCTTGGAGGGTTTCCAAGGCATTCTTAGTGTAACACTGTAAATTTCAAAACATTTTTTTTAAATCATAGTATTCTCATTTACAAAACGCATCTCTATATTTTTTATTTAATAATCCAGGATCCTCAAACATAACTCTTTCTCTAGTGTGTACAATCGAGTCGGTGCTTTCCCGCGATCCTGAGAAAAACTTGAAACACATAACACATAATGAAGGGCTTAGAATAATGGTTTGGTCTAGGTTTTGCAGTTAGTAATAGGGGTGTGTTTGCAGTTAGCTGTTGAATTTTGGTTTACGGTTGTAATAGAGTTTACGGCCGTAAACACCTTACGGCCGTAAACTCTTCACGGTCTTGGGTGTATAAATAGTGGGTTGTGTAAGACGATTTTGGTTGTTGATGCCTTTTGTGTTCACGGTTCTCACCAAGTTGTATCAGACGTTTAAAGCTATAAAATGTATGCAAGCTTGGTTTGTTACTTCTTTGCTTATTAATTCGTTTTGTGTGCTTATTGTTTGCTTTTGATCTCTGGTGAGATCCGATTTTGGACCTTACAATTGGTATCAGAGCGAGACCAGCGTCAAAGGCATTCTACAGTCGTGATTAGTGCTAGTTCGTACTTCTCAGCAAAAAGGGTTTATTGTTTCATTCGGAATCTGAAGAATCCGTGGTTTTGGTCCGAGCTTACGGCCGTAAACACCGAGTTCACGACCACAATCCCTTTGAGTTCTTAAACCGTGAAGCTTAGTTCTTTGACAATAAACCAATTTTTGGTGCAAGTCTGTTAATCTTGAAGACCTATTCTAATCCGTGTTGAACCTTGGACCGTAAAATAACCTAATCTCTTGAATTTCTGTTAAAATTTTTGAACCGAAAAATCCTCAAGTTTACGGCCGCAAACAATTTACGGCCGCAAACAATTTCTGGCAGTAAAGACAATTTTTTTTGGTAGTTAATTATTTTATTTCACTTTTAAATCTTAATTAATTTTTAATTAATTTAAAAATATGGAATCTCAAAATCAAAACCACTTTCAAGAGCTTGATGCTGTCATGGGCACCACCACACGAATTCCTAGGCTCATGTCTGCTGATGGGTTTCCCGAGTGGAAGTATAGAATAGAAAAGTACATAAAAATGAAAGATTTCAAGTTGTGGAAATGTGTCATCAAGACTCCAGTCAGAGTAACCACTACAGTTGCAGGGCAAGTGGTTGATAAGAAAATAGAGAATTATACTGATGAAGACTTCGAAAGTGTAGAGGAGCAAGAAAAGGCGTTGGCCATATTGACTATGGCCTTGCCACCAGATATCGCTCAGGGGTTCAGAGAGTGTACCTCGGCTACAGCCTTGTGGGAGGCCCTGATTGAGGTGTATGAAGGGAATGAAGATATGCAAGAGAGTCACCAGGATATGTTGCGACAACAGTTTAATATGTTTAATTATATTCCCGGAGAGACTCTTGAATCACATCTGCAGCGGTTCACAACTCTTAATACAGAAATGACTGTGGCTGGAGTTTTCTACACAAAGTTTGAAGTGAACAACAAGCTACTGAATGCTCTCCCAAAATCTTGGGACATGAATGTAGCTGTCATTAAGAAAACTAAGGATCTCAACCACCTCTCTCTCGCTGAAGTGATGGCTGTCATTAAGTCATGTGATATTGATGACAAGCAGAGGGAAATTAACCATGTGAACTCGTATTCGGCTGCGAACCTTGGCATTTCCTCTAACAATGCTCTTTCATCCTTTTCTGTTTCTCATCCCTTTGCAGGTTCATCTTTTAATCTGTCTCCTTCGCAAGCTCAGACTCAAACTCCAACGGCTTCCTCTGCTTCAGCCATGCCCCTCTCGCAGAATAAATCATCTATGGCTGCTCAACCTGCTTCATCTTCAACTGGAGCATCTTCTTTAAGAGGAAAGGAGGGCGATGAAAACTTTGCTGTTGCTTCGGGACTAGTCAATTGCTACAATGCGCTTGTGGCCGGGGATCTTCCACCTCAACTTTCATTTGCCGATCTTGATCAGATTCATCCTGAAGACGTTGAGGAGATGGACATTACTTGGCAAATTGCCATGGCAGTTTTTAGGGCGAAGCAATTTGCCAAGAAAACTGGGAAGAATAACTGGGGAATGAATGCTGACAAGAAGGTTGGGTTCAACAAAGAAAAGCTACGATGTTTCAACTGCCACGAGCCAGGGCATTTTGCTCGTGATTGTCCACAGCCAGACAAAAGACTCAATAATGATAGGACAGTGGTTACAGTTGGCAACAATCATAGTGGTAATCAGATAAACAATGAGAAGGATATGGTCGCTCAGTCATTTGATTGGGAGGATCAGATGCAAGCGCTGAACCTATCTGGACGTAAAGCTGCCCACCTGGCACAAGTTTGTGATGATGCACGAGCAGAGATTGTGGCAGCCGAAAGTGAGATAAAAGAGCTGCAGTTTGCATTGATGGTATCCTCTTCTCAAGAACCTAATTCAGCCAAGGTAAGTCTTCCATCATGCTCTCAATCTTGTATTGACTATGTTAAAACTTTACATGACAAAATTGAGACATTAGGCAGTGAATTAGAAAATCTTAGGATTCTTCGTGAACTTAATGAAAAATTGATAAGAGACGTAGAAGACCTTAGATATGAAGGGTACCAACTTAGAAAAGGACAAAAACCACTCAAATATCAATTGGAATCGAAAATTAAGGACTTTAGGAGACTCCAGGAAGACTACAGTAATAAATGTGAAAACTATGATTATGTAATCAAACAAAACGCTGAGCTAGTGGCTGAAGTTGACTCTTTGAAAGGAAAGTTTGAAACCGCCAAACTTGATGTTAGAAAATATGACTTCTCAAGTGAGGTGGTTGCAAATATGATAGACAAAAGCATGAAGTTTAAAAGGAACCAATCAAAAGGTCTAGGGTATAACCATGTAACCCCTCCCTTCAACCATTCATATGTGCCCAAGCCTTTGTCCAAAGAGGAGATTGCCAATGAATCATTTATGGTTTATGGCAAGCCCTCCGGTTTTATTTCGGGAGGATTTATTAATGTTGAAAGTACTAACATTTCTACTTCTCCTGCAGATCAATCCTTGAATAAGTCAAAGCACGAAGTTGAAGGATGTGTTTCTGAAAATAAAATCGAGTCTAAACCTGAAGCTTTAGTTTTTAATAATGACAATACGCTTTCTGATATTTCTAAAGACAATGTTTTTTGTGATGGTGTTTTTATGACTTCTGATACTAGTTTGAATGTTTTGAAAAAGTCTATTTTGAACAATTTGGTTGATAATTTGAATGTGTGTGATAATACTTTTGATAAGCCATCAACATCACAAGATTTTCCATCTAATGTACCCTCGCCTGCCTCACAACCAAATTCATGTTCATGTTCTTGTGAGAGAAGCAGGGGTGATAGTATGGAAAACAAATCTGATCAATGTAGCACAAGTTATAACAGTAACAAACAGATTTGTTTTAATTGTGGTGTTCGTGGTCATATAGCAAGAAACTGCCAAAATCGTATGTTAGTACATTTCAAACTCCCAAGAGGAGAGAACGAGTTCAGAGGAAGGTCTTTAAATAGAAAGTCCTCTAGAAGTCGTTCTCAAAATGATGATTGGGCAGATAAAAGGAATAGAAAACGGACTGTTTTTCAAAGACATAAAAAGGTTTTTCATCAGCAAGTCCCAAGCAGTTTGCCAAAATCGAGCACGGCCAAGCCAAGGTCAAACTCGTCACGAAGCCACAGTGGGTCTTCAACCAACTCTGGTAGAAGTCACACAGGCTTTAAGCAGACTGATAAACATTCTATTTCTAAATCAACCGGGATGTTTAGAAAACCTAATTATAAATGGCTGCCCAAACCTGCTCCCAATACATCATTTGTGTTCTCGGAAAAATCTAAATGTGATAAATTTGAAAAGGCATCGGGATCACCCAGGAAGGTCATGACCTGGGTACCCAAATCTAATTAAACCCGCACATTTTGCAGGGACAGTTGCAGGGAAATGTCGTCAGGCCCTGGTTCGTCGACAACGGCTGTTCCCGACATATGACGGGAGATATCGCCCAATTGCACAACATTCAATCATTTAATGGGGGATATATCTCTTTTGCGGGTGGAGATGGTGGTAAAATCACTCAAAGAGGAACCGTCTCAAATGGAGTTTTAAGTTTCGAAAATGTTAATTTTGCCCCCGAGTTGAAACATAGTCTGTTAAGTGTCTCTCAGATTTGTGACAAGGGCTATTCTACGCATTTCACTGACAAGGAATGCATGATTCTCAAGCCAGACTTTGTCATCCCAGACGATTGGATTCTTGTAAAATCTAAAAGGGATGGGAATGCCTATATCATTGACATGAATAACAATCTTCCCGAACAAGTTACGTGTCTTTTCTCAAAGATCTCCGAACAATCTGCAATGCTGTGGCACAAAAGATTAGGTCATGCTAATGCAAAGAACTTGAATCGTCTTGCGAAGAACGAGATGGTCCGTGGATTTCCTATCAAGGAATTCATTATGTTTGAAAAATGTGTGTCATGTGCTCAAGGAAAGCATCATAGAAAGCCGCACCTGCCAAAACAAGTCAACTCGATTAGTTAAGTGCTTCAATTGCTACATATGGATTTGTTTGGTCCAGTAAACGTCCTCAGCATCAACATAAATTCTTATTGTCTGGTTGTGATTGATGACTTCTCTCGGTTTACGTGGGTTTTCTTTCTACCCAACAAACCTGGAGTTGCTGACTTGATCAAGAAGTTCATTGTATTAGTTGAAAACCAAACTAATAGTCGGGTGAAGGCGCTTCGTACTGACAACAGAACAGAGTTTAAGAATTCTGTTCTCGATCATTTTTGCGTAGAAAAGGGTATACTGCGTCAATTTAGTTCTGCTCATACACCCCAACAAAATGGTGTTGCAGAGAGAAGGAACAAAACGTTAAGAGACGCCGCAAGAATGATGCTTTGTGATTCAAAACTACCAGTTTTCTTTTGGGTCGAGGCGATAAACACTGCCTGTTACGTTCAGAATCGAGTGTTAATCAACAAATCTCAGATGAAAACTCTGTACGAAATTCTTTATGGTCACAAGCCATCAGTCAGTCACTTCCGTGTATTTGGCTGTCCTTGCACCCTTCTTCACTTAGATGCCAACCCGAAGTTCAATGCAAAAGCCGATGATTGTTATTTCGTAGGGTATGGTGCTCGCACGGCCTATAGAGTCTACAACAAGAAGACAAAACAAATTGTGGAATCATATGACGTGCGTTGGTTGGAAGAAAATGAGACGGACGCGAGAGTGGGTCCAGATTGGCTGTTTGACTACACATCCTTGTTCAAATCAATAGATGTGTATTCAAGTGGCTCATCTAGATCAGTTTCTGGTTTGAATAAGTGTTCTGCAGACGAAGACGAAGAAGTTGTTTACAGATCTCCATCTGAATCCCGCTCTTCACTTACAGGGAAGTCGTCGGTTTCATTTGAGAGGGAGTCTTCTGCTACACCTGAAGGGGAACATTCTGCTTCATCTGAGGGGGATCCTTCTGCTTCATCTGAGGGGGAGTCTTCTGCTACACTTGAGGGGGAGTCCATTTATACGCCTCAAGGGGAGTCGTATATGCAACATGAAAGTTCCAAATCGTCAGACCAAATTGCTTCTCCAGATACTGAAACTATACCTCATATTTCAATAGAGAAAGAGTTATTACGTGATGATGCTTCCGTTGTCTCTTCAACTTTTATGGAACTACTCTTTCCTGAGCTTATCTCAAATGAGTTTGTAGCAGAGCCGTCTAGTGCAGCCCAATCAGCAAATGAAGGAGGTATCAACATTTACACTCTTCCTGTCTCTCTCAATGACATCAGCCAAGAAATACCTTCAAGGATTCAACACGATCATCCAATCGACAACGTCATTGGTCAGCTAGGTGATGGTGTTAAAACCAGAAGTCAGAGTGGAGACGTTAATGCTTGTCTTTACTCTTGCTTTGTTTCTCAAATAGAGCCCAAGAATGTTGAAATGGCTCTAAATGAACCTAGCTGGGTGGATGCAATGCATGAGGAATTTCACCAATTTGAAAAACTCGGTGTTTGGAAGTTACTTGAGTTACCGAAGGGCAAAAAGTCTCTTGACACACGATGGGTTTATCGCAATAAGCAGGATGATTCAGGGGTTATTGTAAGAAATAAAGCTTGATTAGTGGTTCGTGGGTTTCGACAAGTCGAGGGTCTTAATTACACAGAAGTCTATGCTCCAGTAGCACGTCTGTAGGCTATTCGTATCTTCCTGGCATATGCCTCCTACATGAACTTTACCGTTTATCAAATGGACGTCAAGACCGCCTTCTTGTATGGCAAGGTAAAGGAAGAAATCTACGTTGATCAAGCCCCTGGGTTTGTTGATTCGAAGTTTCCTAATCATGTCTACAAGCTGGATAAGGCGTTGTATGGGTTACATCAAGCTCCTAGAGCATGGTATGCGACTCTTACAAAGCACTTGCTCGAGCATGGTTATTCACATGGTACCATAGATCAGAATTTATTTATCAAGCATGTTGGAGATGATAAAATTCTTGTGCAAATCTATGTCGACGATATCATCTTTGGATCAACTAGTCCACAGCTCTGCAAAGAATTCGAAGGGGTAATGAAGAAACGGTTTGAAATGAGTTCACTGGGAGAAATGACCATGTTTTTGGGGCTTCAGTTTAAACAGAATTCAACCAGAATCCTGCTACATCAAGCCAAGTATGTGGAGGATATTCTTGAGAAGTTCGAGTTTCGCGATGCTAAGCCTACCACAACACCAATGGCTGAAAGACCTCTTCTGACTCCAGATCCTGAAGGTGAATCTATAGATCAGACTCTCTATCGATCGATGATCGGATCGTTGATGTATCTTACTGCAAGCCGACCGGATATCATGTTTGCAGTGTGTCAATGCGCACGCTATCAGACTAATCCTAAACTTTCACATCTTATAGCTGTCAAAAGAATTTTTCGGTATATCAAAGGAAGCCCTAAATTGGGTCTTTGGTATCCGAAGAATTCTGAATTTGATCTTTATGCTTTTACTGACAGTAATTATGGAGGCTGTGAGCTTGGCAGGAAATCAACCTCACGAGGATGTCAGTACCTAGGTGACAAGCTAGTTTCGTGGCAATGCAAGAAGCAACATACTGTCTCGACTTCCACAGCAGAGGCGGAATACGTTGCTGCTCTCAGGTTATCTGGATCCAACATCAGCTGTTGGATTACGGTTTGAATTATTTTGAAACCCCCATCTATTGTGATAATGAAGCTGCCACTCAAATTGCCGAAAACCCAGTCCAACACTCTAAAACCAAGCACATCGACATTAAAATTCATTTTATCAGAGATTGTTATGAACGATCACTAATCCGGCTGGAATAGGTCCACACTGATAATAATGTGGCGGACTTATTCACAACGCCTTTTAAAAAAGCTCGATTCGATGTGCTTGTAGGTTTTCTGAAAATGATACGCTTTGAGGATTAAGTCTTTTTTTTTTAATTTTTTTTTTCTTCAACTCATATTTTTATTTTTTATTTTTTTTATTTTATTTTATTTCCTTTTGGTCTCTTGTTTTTGAGGATAGATTAAATTTGCGCATTGTGATTTATTTTTATTTTTACTCTCACCCATGCACAAATTTAGGGGGAGAAATAATCAACAAAATCCAAAAACAATAAAGACTCAGAAAATAAAAAAAATTATATAAATAATAGTGCTAAAAGTTTCGTTTGTAGGTGTTGTGATGGGAAATGAAATCAACAAGTGATAACGGGCAATCTGAATCGGCGTAACATACCTAAGTTGAATCGTCTACGCTCTGTGCTCGATGTGCTGGTAGGCACGAAAAATTTTAAATGGTCTTGACTAGGGAAAGTTGAATCTAATGAATATAAGGACTTGACAAACTTTGACCTAGCTAGATCCGTTTAACCTGATGTCACGACGCTTGGATAGGTTGAGCAGGGAGATAAACGGGAATCTACCGGTCACATTAAATAACCCGTACTTGGAACCGTGGTTTAACTTTTCCTCGATGTGCGGATTCTGTCCTTAATTCCGGTTGGATGGGGCGACTGGTAAAATCCGATAAATTAGGTATGTAGAATATCATTTTCTTTCTTTCCGTCTGTTAGTCATATGTTGTCTCCTTTGCATGACTTCCAATCCGACCTGGAACACAACATATGCAACTCTATTTCTCTGCATGTTATATATGTGAAATACCTCTTATCTATTATCCATATGCTGTCTCCTTTGCGTGACTTCTAATCCGACCTGGTACAAAACATATGCAACCTTCTACTTCTCAACCCCTCTGAAGTAATAAGTAATAGAATTCTGAATCTATCCTCTCTCTGAATGGTTGTCTGCTCACCCGGTGTAAGGAGTACTCTGGAAGATCTTGATGGCTAGGGCATATCACGAAGCGGGAAACACGTTCTAGTACACTTAAAAATTGAACACATACAGATTGTCTGTAGATCTCCCTGCTCGATTTAGGTGGACAACAATATCCCTGGTTGTAGTCAGTTAAATGGTCTTAAAAAAAATTGATTTAAGAATTAGGGCCAATCATGATAATAAAGTTATAATTAGATATACATACATGTATCATGTCATTGGTAAATTGTCCAAAATTGTCACAAATTTTTTGTGTTTAAGTGGACCACAATACTGACGATTGATCAGACGAAGACGTGAAGATAAGGGTACCGACAAGTGAAATAAGGTTGTCCAACAACTCTGATCCCAAAATCACAAATTTAGTTACAGTGGTTAAATTCTTATTCAGTAGTTAAATCTTATTTTGGTTAAAGTTAAATTGTCTTTAATTTTATTTTTACTTTTACTTTTATTTTTCTCTTTTATTTTTAAATTTTTATTTTTGTAATTCTTTTTTATTACTTTTCGAAATTAAATTTTTTATTTTTATTTTTAGTGTACAAATTTTAATTTTTATTTGCGTGGTTCTAAATTTTATTTTTTACAAAATTTATTTTTAATTTTCCTTAATTAAAATAATCCTCAAAGGTATTTTTAATTTTTTTTAACTGTGTTGGAGCTTGCTCAATGCTGGGTAGTTATCAGGTAAAAGGCCCAAGAATGGTAAATATAGGGTTTACTGCCGGAATCCCCTCATTCACGAGATTCTGGCCGGAAACACCCAACTCTCTCTCTACCTTCGAAATTTTTTTGTCGATTTCTGCAAATCCGCTTCAACCATCACGTAGGTAATGTGTTCTAGATCTTGAATATGTATTTTATTGCATATTTCACCGTGTAAATTGATCGGATATCGAGGAAACAACTTCGACGGAGCTTACGGCCGTAAGCTTGGGCTGTAAACTCCGTTTTGACTTTAAATCGTTGTTTTTCTGTTGCGATTCACACATTTATATGCACCTGTTAAAGTTTTGTTTATCAATTAATTGTATTGGTGTGATTTTTGTGAATTTTCCGAAATGGTGTTCATTGGCCGTAAACTCCTCTTAGGCCGTGAACTTGGAGTTTACGGCCCAAGAACGTTTAGTTTACTGCCCTCGAAATTTAGTTTAAATCATTGTGTTATTTTTGGTGTGATAAATTTGCCATAATTCTTAGGCCGTAAACTTCGAGTTTACGGCCCAAGAACAAAAATTAAACGGTTATTGCTTTTCAAAAAGGGTTTGAATCAGGTGTTTGTGTCTCGACCGTAAACTCTATTTCTTAAAATTAATTTTTCAAGTAAATTTTGTTTTGATCATTTTCTTTTAATAAAATATTTTTTTCTGGTCAAAATAAAATTCAATTTTGTTTACATGATTTTTCTTACAGTTTGTGGTTGAGTGCAGAAAAATGGAAAATTTGAAGTTTGCAGACATGCACAATCTCGCCATCGTGCTTGCAGATCCTCCGGCGATTCACTCAGACATGCGCTCAATGATTCACCGATTGCGGGAATGCTGCTTAGCGTCTGCCATCACTGTAAACCCGGTCGTATATCAGAATCTGATTAGAGAATTTTGGGCGACCGCTAGAACAAACATGGATGTCGATGGTAACTTCACGATGAAAGCTAAAGTTCAGGGAGGTGAGATCGTGATCAATGAAGGTTTCATTCGAGAGGCGCTGCTTATTGATGATCAACCTAATTTCCTGACCGAAATTGGGATTGAAGATACTCAACGAATTCTTCGAAGAATAAGCTATGAAGGAACTTCTCCACCAACACTGAAAAAGTTACTGCATCTGTATTGGAGGTTCCTGGCGCACGTGTTCGTTAGTTGCGTTTCGGGTAGAAGGTCAGGAGCGGATGAGATTTCTCAACGCACAACCGGTGCTCTCGTCTCTCTTGCTGCTGGTGTGAGGTTCAATTTTTCTAAATTCATCTTGGATGAGTTCGTCATCAACATTAGAGCCTCCACCCGAGACACCTTCCTCTTATATCCTTGTTTTATTCAGATGTTTATCAATATTCAGTTTCCAGATGTGAGGAAGGAAGGAGAAACTCTCGACATGAAGTCTTTGGGTCCTCACACGGTGGGACTCATCAAGCAAAACCGCAGAGGCAAAGTTGTTTTTCAGGGGCTGTATCCATTAGAGAAGTTCGAAAAGTTCACGGAGTTAGATGAATCCACAGAGTCATATGGTTCGTCTGAACAAACCTTGTCTGAGCCGGCGTCTACGGAAAAGTCGTCTCCACCAAACAACGTTGTCGTTGATATTTCTGAAGATGAGGGAATTGAGAAAGAAGATACACCAACTCCTAATGCTCAAATAGCTTCAGAACATGAACATAAGTTAGGTCATATTCAAGATGATGTGGAAATGAATTTTGATATGGGAGAGAATGTTCGGGAAGACAAGAATGACTCCTTTTATGATCTTGACCTCACAGTTTTCGATCATGATGATATTGCTGCTTCCTTAGCTAGCAGTGCTAACGTGGTATCACACGAGAATCTTGACTCTATTTTCAATAATGTCGATGATGTTGTTCCTCTGACAACTGAGGCAAGGAAGTCAAGTGAGACTTTTGAGACTGAAAATCCAAGTTCAGGGCAAATGGCTAATGTTTTAATTCCTATGGAGATAGTTACGGGATGTTCCCCTCCTGTATCAATTTCTCCTACAGTTGAGCCGTTTGTGAGTGTTTTTACAACACAATCTGACCAACCCCCGTCATAAAGGCAAAGAAGAGATTTGAGGCAAGGCAAAGTAATCGAACAACTTGTCAGCAGCCTCCCAGTACCCCCTATTGTTACTGCTACTACCAATCTCGCCACTACTAAGATGTTCGCAACGAGTTCAAGCCCTATGTTTGATGTTGGTGGTTCCTCTGCTCCACCAGGTTTTTCAACTCCTAGGTATAATCGTGATGATGCGTCCGAGAGATTCGCATTACATATGGCAGAAGAACAACTTATGACGCCAAATCCTCGAGGCAAGGGCGGTTCTATAGGAGAAGGTGGTTCTAGGGGCGATAACCTAACTCTTTTTGGTCTTCAAAAGGAAATATCAGTTCTGAGCCAAAAGAATCTTGAGCTAGATATTCAAGTGACAGAACTTCGCGTTGAAAATGTGAAGCTCAATATTCAAGTTTCTGAGTTGCAGTCTGATAAATCAAGTCTTGGGGTGCAAGTGGCTGAAC
The DNA here is from genome assembly GCF_002870075.4 of Lactuca sativa. Lineage (NCBI taxonomy): Eukaryota > Viridiplantae > Streptophyta > Magnoliopsida > Asterales > Asteraceae > Lactuca > Lactuca sativa. Next base: position 217,670,616 of record NC_056631.2, on the reverse strand, counting down.
TTACGAAAGATAAAAAGCTGAAGTCCAAGCAGATCTCTGACCTACAAGATCATTTCAACTTGCTAACTTCAAGCTATTTTGCTCTCAAAAATAAGATTGAAGAAGATTTTGGAGACAAGTATCAAACATCCGTTGAAGAACACAGGATTAATCTTCATGTGCAAGCTTTCCCAGTTAATTTGCCTGTCGGTCCATCATCTAGTGTTGCTAGTCATGGTGATGATGAACCTCCTCAGGCTCCCCATGTGACAGAAACCGTTCGTCGTGATCAGGAGGAAGAAGTGAAGAAAGGGCGACTATTGTTCAAGAGGAACCCTAATCAAAATGCCTCGTGGGACGAACCGTTAATCACTATGACAGATCTTGAAGTGATTCGTTTCCGAGATACATTTGGGGATCAATCGGGAGTTGCTTCTTGGGGATTCCATGATCCCTTAAAGATGTGGATTGTGATACGAAAAACTGGTAACTCTGAGCTGTATAGAGATAACCATGATTTTAGTTCATTCACGAGGATTGACATGACAGAGTTGTCTCGAGCTCCCTTCATAAATCAAATGAACAATCCACAAGTAACTCAATTCAAGCTTTTCCTGGATGATCAAGTCAAAAAGGGGTTTCCTTCCATGTCGACTGCATAATTTGTTATTTTTGAACATCCAGATGTTTTGGATCGCTCTACCGACAAGCCATTGCAAGTAGTAATGTGGCCCACAACAAAACAGGTTAAACAGTTTCCGATGATTCAAGTTTATCAGGATGGGTCTCTTGGTTCATTGGAGTGCTGGGTCTTTGACGAAATTACTTTTTGTGCAGTCCTTAAACTCAAAAATGGATGCATCAGACTCTATGATCGAAGAGACCTGTTGCAATTCTGGAAGTGGGATATTCACTATCTTAGCAACTTTCGAATCAAGGTTGTTGACGATATATATGAAGACGGTGCGAAAGCGTATACGATGATGGTTGCAGAAATTTTGAACAAACGCATGTGGAACGGAGCTATGGGGCAGATGGATGTTATGATAGTCAACAAAGGATAACCTTGGGCTAGTCCAAACCAAGGGGGAGATTGAAGGGCTTAGAATAATGGTTTGGTCTAGGTTTTGGAGTTAGTACTAGGGGTGTGTTTGCAGTTAGCTGTTAAATTTTGGTTTACGGTTGTAATAGAGTTTACGGCTGTAAACAGCTTACGGCCGTAAACTCTTCACGGTCTTGGGTGTATAAATAGTGGGTTGTATCAGACGATTTTGGTTGTTGATGCCTTTTGTGTTCACGGTTCCCACCAAGTTGTATCAGACGTTTAAAGCTATAAAACGTATGCAAGCTTGGTTTGTTACTTCTTTGCTTATTAATTCGTTTTGTGTGCTTATTGTTTGCTTTTGATCTCTGGTGAGATCCGATTTTGGACCTTACACATAACGCGGTAAGCACGAAGCTTAGTGAGTTCCCTAAAATACCACAGACATCTCAGTAGCCTCTCATGGCTATACTCAGATAAGACCCTCCGGTCAATGTGTCTCAGTGGGACTCTCCGGTCCCAGAACTCAGGTGGACCCTCCGGTCCTAACTCAATAAGCTCTCAATAACAATACTCAACATAAATCATAGAGACATAATGCAGGATATCACAACACACAAATAAGCACATAAGACATCTCAGTCACACAAGGATACCACTCACGGTAAGTATAGTGAGAAGACTCACATCAGATGAAGAATGGCTCCTACAAATGTTGTCGTTGCACACCGGCCTCTAACACTGTGCCAAACCCACAGTTAACCCAATTAGGATCTAAGACCATATCGTCACTCATCAGGTCTAAAGATAGCCCACCAACTCGGTCCCCAAATAACCCAAACCCATTGGGCCTACCAAGGCCCAATACTAAGTGGGCCCACCCAAGGCCCAACCCTTAAACTCAAGTAAAAAAGGCAAGCCCAACACAAGGGCCCGCTAATGGCCCAATCTTCCCAATTGCGCCCAAACTTAAATGGTCCTAACCCCCAAGCCCAAAAATCCTTTACTAAATCCTAGGAGGGTGAAAAGACCATTTTGTCCCTTGAAATCCACATTTGCTCGAAACCCTAAAAAGTCAATGGAAGGTCAACACTCGCCACGTATGTTGGGCGTACGTCTCTTTACGTTGGGCGTACGCTTAGCCATGCATGCAACGGGGGTGACTCTGTGCTACGCTGAACGTAGTTGGGAGTACGCTCGGCATACGTCCCAGAATTGCTTATCCCACTCAAGTGATCTTAACTCATTAAGACAACGGCTACCATCTCAGATCTCGATCGAATGAAGTCTCTTATAACATAAAGTTGGTGACTTTAAGCTCTATCAAGGCTGAACAAGTCTAGATCTTATAAACTCTCACTTTTTCCACCATAAAATCCACATATCTTATAGATGGGGAGATCTTGATGAACAAGACTCCATTTTTACGAACTTCTACTGTCTAAAGATATCAAGGAGGACAAGTATAAGGCTCTTGGGTTGACCAACTCAATAAGCTTCAAGCTGTGGGGACATAAACCCTAAAATGGACCATTAAATGAACTATGCAAAATAAGAGCAAAGTTTTGAACTTGATACCTCTGAATGATGCTTCATCCTCAAGGAAACTCAGATCCAAGAGCTTGAATGACAACTCTTCTTCCTTCAAAGTTCCTTCTTCTCAAAAGAATCCCACAAGATCACTTCATAAGCCTCCAATGCTCACACAAGCTAAGAAATGAGATTTAGGGTTTTGAGGGAAGTAAGATGCTGGAAATGGTGGCTTAATATGAAAGCATATTGTTCCTTAAATAGGGATATTCCAAAACATTAGGGTTTTCTTCTAGGACCTAGTATGCGCAACGTACTAGGTGGCCTTCGCGTCTCTTCCATACATATGAGTACGCCGAGCGTACACATAATTACGCCTCGCGTACTCAACTGCCACATATCTCAAAATAAGGACTAAACTTGCCAAAACATCAAATTGTCGTAGCTTCTTCATTGCCAGTCCGTTTCCAACGAACTTTATATCCCCGAAAAGGTGATGAGAAGCCATATGCTTCTAGCAACTCATGAAAGTCTCAAAGTTCCATGAATAAAACTCAAAATTCATAAATGATCAATCAGAATGTTACAATTCTCCCCTACTTGAATTAGATTTTGCCCTCGAAATCGCTCCTCAACAAAACATTGATCGAACTCAATAATAACTCCCAATCTTGAAAATGGACAGATCCTTTTGCCGCTGAGGTACTGGATCTGTCTCTCCAGAACCTGAAAACTCTAGTGATCTGTCTCCCTGTCAGACCACCCTCGCAAAATATCATCATGTTAATCGCTCATCGAAAAAACAACTCTAAGAACACTCTACCAATTCTGATTCTCTAATTGATCCTGATCGTAACCCAAAAGGAACGGAAGGGTCATATTCCACTAAGGACCCACCGCCTGAACAACTGTCATAACTCATCGGAAGGAAAGAACCCCAAACTCAAACACAAGAAAAGAATATGCTCGCTTGGAAGTATCCTCTGATATCTATAGACATGAACCCCAACTTCCTCTCAATTACCCCTTCAACACTGAGCATCAGTTCAACTCCCGACCCAAAAGATTATCCTCCAAAGGTTACTCGTTGCACATCGAGAACGTTTTACCGACTTCCTTCTCACAATAACTATATCAACTCATCGTGGTACATGAGTCACAAAATTCGCTTTACCCCACTCGAATACTATAACTCATCTGAAATCGTCTCACCTCCGACCTCTGTTGTCTACCTACCATTGATTCCATGCGTCTCGCGGTTCTTCCCAAATCGACGAAACTGAATCACTCTGGTTTAAGACATCTGATGGAGAACAATACCCCTAAAAAAGAATGAACCCATCTACGAATCTAAAACCTCATCTCGCTTACTCAACACACGAACGAATTCTAGACTCAAGCTCGAGAGTCTGATTCAACAGCAGAATTGGAACCCCTCAATTCTAGTGTGGTACTCAACTCATGACCAAATATTCGCGGATTTATGCACACACCAACTCTTCAATTCCTTCCGATTACGATAATTCCTTCTCAACCTGGGATATAAAAATTATCAACTGTCATGGAGACCCCGGTCTCTCCCTGGTTCGGCAATCGAGTTCCTGAAGATTCAATTGGTAAGGCTGCCCAAGCCTAAGAACTCCTCTGCGTCATACTCGGACTAGTGAATTACTACAGCTCCCTGCGGGACAATATTCACCCTTATTGACTACTGAGTGCTACGGTCTCCCCCGTAGTCTTGCGACACTCTCTCACTGACTCGAGAATGCTACCGCTCCCCGCAGTATCACATTACTCACTCTTTAATCAGTGAATACTATGGCTTCCCGCAGTATCATGATACTCTTCTCTGACTCACGTATGTTGCGGCTCTCCGCAGTTACATGATACCCTTTCTCTCACTGACTCATGGATGCTATGGCTCCCCGTAGTCTTACAACACTCTCTAACTCACTAACTCACCATGGGCTAACTCCATGGGTTTTCCCACATAATCCTAAGTGATTACCCCCACTCGAATCCACTCGCTCTATTATCACCTCATAATCTCATCATCTAATCATCACAACACCGAGTTTATTAACTCATGCTCCACAACCCAACATAGATAGGTGCACACACCCACTCAGCTTGTGCACCACCACTCCTAATGTAAATTCTCGTAAGCCAAGCACTTATCTCAACACAGGTACACCCTCAGACAGTCTCGCTCTGGGGACAATTAACTGATGAGTTCGCACTAGAATAATAGTCACTCGATATTCCACTTACAACTCAAATCTCAAAATAATCAAAAAAATTTAGGGCGTCATAATCAGATACCCCGGTACACCATCACAAAATCTCATGATGTCTTATCACATACACTGATCTTCCATTCACACAGCTCGGAACCTCGAAATACTCTAACTCACAACTTGAAACACGGGGAATCGTCAATGACTGAAAACATGTTGACAAAAAAATCCGAAGCTCCATCCTCTACTGATCACTACCCATACGAAACTACTCATACCGATTCTGAAATTGGTTGACAAATCACTGCTGTCCCTTCTGGAGTATAGATCACAATCTATACCGATACCCACAAATCTTAGCATTTTCACCCTGAGCTCAGCGACCTAACCGCCTCGAACTCAACATTTGCAAACCCGAAAAATCCCTGGCCACAATAAATTCTCTGACCAACGGCCACCTGCTGTGGATTCGCCCATTCTTTCTTAAGCACATACACATACATCATCTCACCTTGCACCTCGCCTCATCCACCAATAACCCAGGTCTCATGCGTCCGCACCGTATATCTCCATAACCAGTCCTCTAACCATACATGAACGGATCGCTGATCCTCTTAATAGAATACCCAGTTCTCTCCCACTTAGGGTTCGAACCATCACCAATTGGCATACCAACAATCGATGATATTCCTAATGGAAACTAAGCAACTCCAAATATCCCGTAACTCATACAAAAATCTCAGAATCCTCTCAACGTGACTGCCTCTAATCATCTCGAAGCCTCACACCGAAACACCGCCGGATACCCCAACTGTTCCAAATTAGTCTTGATTCTCCATCTAGAAATAATGCACTATCAAGCACCTCGTCTCTGATTCCTCGACCAGCCTCCCATCGCAGAAATCATCATGAAAACAAGAGACCTCACTCTCACTGTCGATACACAACATAGACAATGAGGGCCACCGCCCCTGTATACTCCTCCTGATCACTTGAAATCGCTGCTAAAAGCATGTCTGACTCGACTAAGGCATCTCTTTGTCCTCATCTCAGTCTTCACTAATAGCTCTCTCATGGTATAAGGAATACCTCGCAGCAAACATACTGCCCAAATGCTGTGGTGAAAAGATTGCAACTCTATTCTACCCCACGGGGTTTACCTCCTACTTTGAAACCGGAAACTCGATATCTCCTTTGATTCTCCCCGAAACGGGAACAATGCAACTCTTGCCACAGAAGGTGACATCTCATCCATCAACCGATGGCTCAACTCAGACCTCGATCCTCCAATAAGCGTCATCTCTACTCATCCTTGAGCCTTACGACTACAACTAACATCTCACCAATAAAGTCCCTCAGAACGAACTCGATTTCCCTTTCCAGGTATTCTCCATTAAAACTTGCTCGACATGGCCCTCTGGCCCCACACTTAATCACCTGATCTCGGACTAATCAACCACCACGGGACAACTGGTAAAACCAGAAGCTCTAACCGCCACGAATTATGGTACTCGAACCATGTGATCACCTCTCACTCTACTACTTAGAACTTCTGGTATTCTCCCCGTTTCAAGTATGGGTCCTCTACTTTCAGTAGTACGAGCCCATACTACCTGCGACATCTACCCATACTTTCAACACGGATCGTCCCAGAATTCCTAGGTAGCTCCTCAACCCTCTCGATCACCAATCCCGCTAAACCAGGTCGCTTCCCAGCGAATACTCTCCTCTAACAGCGTACTCATCTGAATAAGGCCACTCCCTAGGCTCTGCATAGGTTCCCTCACTTCTCTGCCCTCAGCTGTTGAAGAACTCCTTATGATTCCAGTCATCTACCTCTTGAATATCGTCATATTCAATTAGTAGCTGACTCCCATCATTAAGAGTTCTACAAAGCACGAAGCAAACAGTATTCGGGCATCGACTAATCTTTAAAAACACATAAAGCCACTCTAGGTTACTACTCTCTCCGTAGGCTCCTCAACTGCTCATTTAGGTATCTCTCCTAGATTACTCCTCTACTCAAGTTCTTTCTAAAAGATCTCCGCTTGATACTCTTACTCTGCACATACTCAAGGCACATTACAGATAGTAAAATTCCTAGGCTAACACATCACAAATTAGGCAACTCTAGCTCTAGAATATGAAATACCTAGCCTATCATCTATCATGCATCACTGATATCTCAATAATAACTCACAACACAAGTAAGTAAGGGTATTTTAGGAAATCACCGTTCGGGATCTGGCTGATTGTATGTAACACCATAAATTTCAAAACAATTTTTCGCATTTTATAAAAACATAATTCATTTAATATTCGTAAAAACACCAATGTTTGAAATTCAATCCATGTCCTACAAAAATCCCAAGATCTCATAACATAAAATCCCGTGCGTGTGTACTGATCAAGTCAGCGCCTTCCCACGGTCGTCACTAGTACCTGAAACAAATAACACCAAACACTGTAAGCACAAAGCTTAGTGAGTTCCCCAAAATACCACATATAACACATATTAGCCACTCGAGGCTATAACTCTGTGGGTTCGTGCACCCAAACTCTGTGAACCCTCAGGTTCTAACTCTGTAAACATGCACATCATAAATCACATAGAATAATGTAGTGCAACACATAACACATATATAGCATACAAACACTGTATCACATAACTCTAGTTACTTACTCAAAGTAAAGTATAGTAAGAAGACTCACCTCGCGTATCTCGATAACTCGCAAATCCCTGAAATCACTCATGCTCGATCCCCCGAGCTATAATCCTCCTATAATAAAACACATATCTCTAATTAACACTTTCATTACTAAGGTTGACTAACCCTACCAAGTCAACACTGGTCAACTCTGGTCAACGGTCAACTTTGACCGGACTCGGCGAGTGCACCAAAGCGACTCGGCGAGTCTATATGCGTTCACTGACTCCCTCGGATCCTCTCTTGACACGTCGAGTACTTCCTTAACTCGACGAGTTCCACCTGGTATGAATCGCGGGGCAACCACGACTCAACTCGCTGAGTCTCAAGAACAACTCGGCGAGTTCCGGTTTGACTTAGCCCCATGTTGACTCTCCCTGACTCACTGGGTCATCCCCCAACCCGGCGAGTCTACTCGCTGAACACTTTACGTGAAACCCCAACCCTACTCGCCGAGTCTCAAGAACAACTCTGCGAGTTCATGCCATGCACAAATTCTATTGACCTTCTGAGGTCAGATATGCTTTCCCAAACCATAGATCTGGCCTTCCCAAGCATGAATGTCACGTAAAGTTCGAAACTTGATGGTTGTATAACCCCCACAAGGCATCAAAAAGAGATTTGGTCCCAAAAATAACCACCTAGGTCCAATGACTCCATAATAACCCAAAAAGCTCGAAGGGCTAAGGTCTCTGGACCTCTTTGAGTCTAGATCCAAGGCACAAACTCGAAGAGGGACCATTTGCTTCACATAATCACTTTCCAAAGGGGTTATAAAACCCTAACTCTAAAGATCAACCCTAAAACTGAAGGAGATTCGAACCATTACCTTAAAATGAAGCCTCTGGACTCTGGATCTGCTGGAATCTCACCTCCTCCTTGCTCTTGCCACCTTCTTCTTGCTAAACAAGGAATACAAAGGCCCAAAAGTGACTTCCTCTCTCCCAAAACGAATTAGCTCTCTTAGGGTTCTCTCAAGGCACTGGTAGCCACAATGGGAGGCTATAAGTGACCTTAAATAGGCTCCAAACCCGGGGAATTAGGGTTTCATTAAACAGCGTGGACTCGCCGAGTCCAGACGCGAACCCGCGTCCAGAACCGCGATCCTACTCGGCGAGTTTGAGCTCCAACTCGCCGAGTCTCCTCACAAAATACCAAAAATATAAGAATGAAGAATACCTGGGAATCCGGGCTGTTACATTGTACACACCGCTCCTTCTTGTTTTTCTCTTTGAAACTCTTGCTTGTTTTTAGAAAAATCATTTCTTTTAAATTTTTTTTCTCAAATCCTTAGTTTGTGTAGCACCCAATTCTTGGTATGTATTTCATTCAAGTGTATTTCAATTTGGACTAAGACTCGGCGAGTTGATGGACAACTTGTCGAGTAGTAGCAACTTGGACCCGGGGGTTAAGTGGCAGACTCGTCGAGTCGGCGGCATGACTCGACGAGTAGACTCTAGGTGGACAAAACCCTAATCCAAGGGTTTGCACCCTATGTAAACGTCTTATTCAGCCTCCCTCTTCCCTTATGCTCTCAGAACCCCCTCTCATCAAACCCTAATCGTCCTTGGTGAAGATCTAAGGCCTTTTTACTGATTCTTGGTGGTTTGTGGTGGCAAGAAGGAAGGAGAAGCTTGAGGAACCAAGAGATTGGCCAGAGGAGTCAAACTTGTGCATCATCTACAGTCCTTGGAAGGTATAAAGTTGTCACCTTTCTCCTTCTTGTGTTAGATCCCTTTTTGAGGAGATTTAGGGCTTTTATAAGCCATTCTTGGTGACCAACCATGATTGCAAGCATGGTAGGGGTTAAGGTTTCAGATCTAGGCTCATTAAAGGGTTAGAAGGCAGAAAGGGACTACCCTTGCACCCATAGAAAGCCTCATGCAACTCAAGAGCTTCTTTTAGGGTCTATTTAGCTCATAATCCCAGAGAGTGCATGTAAAGTTCGTCACTTTACGTGCTAGAACGATCTTAGGAGCCTAGATCTATCATTTGGACAAGTGTTGTACATTAGAAATCAAGAAATGAGACTTGGACAACCTCGACTCGGTGAGTTGTTCTTGGGAATTGGAGAGTCCGAGGCTTGACTTCCCTTTTTCTGTTAGGGTTCAAAGGAACCCAGTGAGTGTTAGAATGGCGTTAGAAGGGTCCGGGGGAGTGACCCGACGCATTAGACATAGCCATAGACTTGGAGTTCATAGGACTCAACGAGTGCATGAGTAGACTCGGCGACTCTAAGGCAATCTCCCAACTGTTGAAGATGAACTTGACGAGTTGTTCATACAACTCGGCGAGTCAAGGACATTACTTGTTTGTAGGAAGAGGAAGAACTCGACGAGTTGTTCATACAACGCGGCGAGTCAGATGAAGGTTCATTCGGTGTTGTTTTACAAGGAGAATTCATCGAGTCATTGCTAAACTCGACGAGTAGAAGTTTGAAGAAGGACAAATGAAGGGTAGGGACTCGACGAGTTGGAGGCCCAACTCGGCGAGTCAGGTCAACTGGAAGTTGACCTTAACTTTGACTTTGACTTGGTCAGGGGTAAAATAGTCATTTTACCCTAAGAGCAGTTATCAATGTATGACTAAGTGTTTTATGGGAATTATAGCCGGAGGATCAACGGAGCAGCAGTCAGACATCGGTCGATCAACTTTTTAACAGTCAGCCTTACGAGGTGAGTTACCTTCCAGTAGGGGTGGATTTAAGACACCAATGCTGGCCCACCAGTATGTGATTATGGTTGAGATGGTTATGTTTGTGATAATTGTTTGGTTACTATATCTGTGTTGAGAATGCGTTCAGTAGTAGTAAGGCACGCTAGCCCTGTTTACCGGTTGAAAGATACCGAAGGGGTGGATAAAACCCATGCATGTATAGTAGTATGATTATGATATATCATTATGTGACTCAGTATGCTTATGTATGTTATTGTGAAACCAATATGTTATGACCTGTAATAGGGATAGGGGTGAAATAGTCCCCATATACCAGTTGAAAGATACCGAAGGGCAGGTTAGTTCCAAGGTACTGGTTGAAAGATACCAAAGGGGAGAGTAGCTCCCGGTTACCGGTTGAAAGATACCGAATGGGAGGATTGTTCCCGGTTACCAGTTGAAAGATACTGAAGGGGAGGATAGCTCCCAGTTACCGGTTGTAAGATACCGAATGGGAGGGTAGCTCCCGGTTACCGGTTGAAAGATACCGATAATTATGTGCTATGGGTATGATGGGGGGAAATCACTAAGCTTCGTGCTTACAGTTTTAGTTTTGGTTTCAGGTACCTCTTCGTCCAAGGGGAAGGAGCCGGCGGTGTAGCAGCGCATCACACACACCCTCATGTTTTCCGCATGGAGCTTCCTGGGAATGTACTCTGATTTATTTTACTTTTGACAAAATGGTTTTTATGGACATGTTTTGGATTATTGAGACATTTGTTGTGACATGAGATATCTTTATGAATGTTTTTATACCAATGGTTTTGATGTTATAACTTATTTAAAAACGAAATTTTTGGCCTTGAATTTTGGGATGTTAAGTGTTGGTATAAGAGCCCTGGTTTGAGGGATTCGGACACACCCTCGGGGGCGTCTGGACTCAAACCGTGGGGCTAAAGGATTTTTTTTAAAAAAAGAAATGGTTTTCTAAATCTAAGAAAAAGAGTTTGAGAAAGAACAAGGTGTGTGATGCGTGCGACCGGTCAAGCTCAAGTAAGTTTTCCCCAAGATACCCATAGTTGTTATGTTATGTTAGATGATATATGACTATGAGAATTACATGCTAGATTAGGGCTAAGGATCTAGGAGGATGTGTTTTATGCCTGATATATGTTTCGTGAACTGCATGCTAGATTAGGGCTGAGGAACTAGGATGGATGCCTTATATGCCTGTTGTATGAGCTGTATGCTAGGACTACCTAGTAAGCAATAGGATGGCCTAGTAGGTAATGCTTTCTATGGTTGCTCGATGCACGAATGCTGCTTGCTTTGTGCTATAGGGGTCCTGGCTAACTTCAACCAACTAGTGAGTGGATATGTAACAATATCCGCAAGCTAGTTAGGGGGATGGTAAGGACTCCTGGTGCAGCTGATGGCAGAGAGTAGGTCGGAGAGTACCCTAGGGAAGCCTAGGATGAGTATAGTTAGAAAGCGATATTGGTTAAGGGACATGGTGAAGTCGAAGCAATCTTTGAGGAAAGTACGGATAAATGTGGAAGGTAGTATGGTCCCGTACTACTGAAAGCAGAGGATCCGTACTCGAGTCAAGGAGGGCCTAGATGGAACCAGGAATCTTGGATAATGTGTGAGACCTCTCGGGGTATGTTTTGATCCTGACATTTATGTGTTTGTTCCCAGTATGGTGGTCACACGACATGGAGCAGGAGGCTCAGGATCTGGGTCAGGATCGGGATCGGACTCGGGCGCGCGATCTGAGCGGGTTGATGATGGATTACACGAGTTCATTGCGTCTGAGATTATGAGAGGTATCCCTGAGTCAACCCCGGTCATTTTCGGGTCGATCAAGGAGGGGATCATCGAGCTGATGGAGGATCTCCTCCGAGCATTCAGGAGTGATTTAGCGTGTGGCCAGGCGAGTACGCGCACACTGTCCTTCAAGGACTTTAGAGGGAGTGGTGGACTGGATTTTCATGGGGCAAAGGACCCCATTCCTACTAGGAGATGGATTGGAGACATTGAGTCTGCACAGTTGACGAGCTTTTGCCCGGAAGGGTCGAAGGTCCACTTTGCGGCGGGATGTTTAAGAGACAGAGCTAGAGATTGGTGGGAGTCGGTTGGTGAATCATTGGGAGCCCCGACCATCAATGCTATGACCTAGTCAGACATTGTGACCAGATTCAGGGCGGAGTTCGCGCAAGCTGTGGAGCTTCAGCAGCTGGCTAGGGAGTTTTTGGACATGAGACAGACTACGGAGACTGTGGCAGAGATCACCACCAAGTTCTGGGAGAGGGCTCTTTTGGTGCCCCATTATGCAGGCGATGAGGATATGAGGAGGACCCGCTATCACGAGATGTTGAGAGCCGACATTAGGGAGCATGTCAGCTTCTTGGCATGCCTGACCTTGGACTCTATGATTTCCAGGGCGCGGGAGAGGGAGATTGAGTTGGAGCACCTCAGGAAGAGGAAGGCCGAGACTGCGCAGGTTACAGGGCTTTCGGGGAAGAAACCCAAGGGATTTGACTCTAGGTTGAAGAGCCAGCAGGGCCGGGACCGCAGTGGAAAATCCGATCGGTCACACGAGGGAGTTTGTCGCACTGGGTTGGGTTCTGGCTGCTATAAGTGCGGCAAGGCTGTGCATTTTGGTAGGGATTGTACTGCCCCCGCCCCCACAGTGCAGATGACAGACCTGATTTGCTTTTATTGCAATCAGAGGGGCCACAAGAAGGCCAATTGCTCTATATTGACAACAACGACAACAGCGGTGCCAACCCCTGCAGCAGCGTGGGTTACGGATGGCCGAAAGGCCAAGGTAGAGGCTCCAGTGGTGTGGAGTCGAGCATTTCAGTTGACAGCCGAGGAGGCACGCACGGCACCCGATGTGGTGACGGGTACAATTTCTTCTCTTATTTCTTTATGATATGTCGCTGTGATTTTGATATGATATGTGTATGATTTGCTTAGGATCGTTCCATGTGAATGGTATACCGGTTCGGGTGTTGTTTGACTCGGGTGCTACCCGATCGTTTGTTTCTCTTGCGCTTAGTAAGAAGTTTCCTGAGTCTTCGGGCATGTTAGACTGCCCTCTAGAGGTCGAGATTGCGGACGACCGGTCAGTGCGAGCATCAGAGGTCTACCGAGATTGTGTATTGAGGCTGTTCGAGGAACGTTACCTGGTAGACTTAGTTCCCATACCTTTGCGGGGGAACAAGGTTATTATTGGTATGGATTGGCTAAGCCCTAATGGGGCAGTGATCGACTGTGCTCAGCAGTTGGTGCGGATCAGGACCCCAATGGGGGGAGAACTGGTGATCCAGGGTGAGAGGCCACAGTGAGGACCAACTTTATGTTCAGTAGCGAGGGCGAGGCGCTACCTCCAGCAGGGTTGCATAGGATCTGTCGCCTATGTTACAGATATCCAGGAGGCGGGTAAGGCGACGGTGGGCGATATGCCCGTGGTACGAGAGTTTGCAGATGTATTCCTCGAGGAGTTGCTTGGGATACCTCCGGAGAGGCAGGTGGAGCTCAGGATCGATCTCGTCCCTGGTGCGGCTCCGATAGCCAAGGCACCGTATCTGTTGGCTCCTCCTGAGATGCAGGAGCTGTCTACACAGCCGCAGGAGCTGTTGGACATGAGATTCATCAGACCGAGTAGTTCACCATGGGGAGCCCCGATTCTATTTGTGAAGAAGAAGGACGGGTCGCATCGGATGTGTATAGATTACCAGGAGCTGAATAAGGTAACGATGAAGAACCGTTACTCACTCCCGAGGATTGATGACCTCTTTGACCAGCTACAGGGAGCGTCTTGGTTCTCCAAGATTGATCCTCATTCAGGATATCATCAGATGAGGGTTAGAGAGGAGGATGTGCTGAAGACTGCGTTCCAGACACGCTATGGTCACTATGAGTTCGTGGTGATGCCTTTCTGGCTAACCAATGCTCCCGCCGTGTTCATGGATCTCATGAACCGCGTGTGCAGACCGATGTTGGATCGGTCTGTGATAGTTTTCATCGATGACATCTTGGTTTATTCCAAGATGCGAGAGCAGCATGAGGAGCATTTGCGAGAGGTTTTGGAGACTTTGAGGAGGGAGGACTTGTATGCTAAGTTCTCCAAGTGTGAGTTCTGGTTGTGCGAAGTGCAGTTTCTTGGGCACCTTGTCAACCAGGATGGGATTTCGGTGGATCCGACCAAGGTAGAGGCTGTGATGAGGTGGGAAGTCCCGAGGTCTCCATTTGAGATTCGGAGCTTCCTGGGGCTAGCAGGCTACTATCGGAGATTCATCCAGGACTTCTCCAAGATAGCCGTACCTCTGACCAGGATGACCAGGAAAGTCGTAGTCTTTCGTTGGGGGCCTGAGCAGCAGGCTGCATTTGATACATTGAGACGGAGATTGTGCGAGGCGCCAATCTTAGCCCTATCGGAGGGCATGGAGGATTTTGTTGTGTACTGCGATGCGTCCATATCGGGTTTGGGCGCGATATTGATGCAGAGAGGGAATGTTATTTCTTACGCTTCGAGGCAGTTGATGCCTCACGAGGTGAACTACACGACACATGATTTGGAGATGGGGGGGGTTGTTTTTGCCCTCAAGAATTGGCATCATTACCTCTATGGGGTTTGTTGAACCATTTACACGGACCACAAGAGCCTGAGGTATCTCATAGACCAACCGAATCTGAACATGAGGCATCGTTGGTGGCTAGATGTGGTGAAGGAATATGATTGTGAGATCCTTTACCACCCAGGAAAGGCCAATGTGGTGGCAGATGCGCTCAGCCGCAAGGTAGCGCCGATTAGAGATATCTACATGCAGATGACCGTGGTGACTCCGCTATTGGAGCAGATCCGAGAGGCCCAACAGGAGGCTATGAAGGAGGAACATCGGAAGAGCGAGCATATTGTGGGTCAGGTTTCCTCCTTCGACTATTATAGCCGAGGGTTGTTGACCCTCTACCGTAGGGTGTGGGTCCCCTATCATGGAGGTGTGTGCCAGACATTGATGGAGGAGGTGCACAAATCCAGGTTTTCTAACCATCTCGGGGCGACGAAGATGTATAGGGATCTTCGTTTTGACTATTGGTGTCCCTGCATGAAGCGGGACGTAGCATGGTATGTGGAGCGGTGCTTGACCTGCAGGAAGGTTAAGGCCGAACATCAGAAGCCACACCTCAAGATGCAGCCATTGGATATTCCCATGTGGAAATGGGAAGATATCACCATGGACTTCATAACAAAACTTCCAAGGACCGCGCTGGGGGTGGATTCCATATGGGTCATTGTGGATCGGTTAACCAAGAGCGCCTATTTTATACCGATCCAGGAGAGTATATCGGCCGATAAGCTGGCTGACATCTATATTCGAGAGGTAGTGGCACGGCACGGGGTGCCAGTGTCAGTGATTTCAGAGAGGGACGTGCGGTTTACTTCCAGGTTCTGGAAGAAATTTCAGGATGATTTGGGTACTCGCCTCCACTTTAGCACCGCTTTTCATCCGCAGACAGATGGTCAGAGCGAGCAGACCATCCAGACTCTGGAGGATATGCTGTGGGCATGTGTGCTAGACTTCGGTGGTAGCTAGGATACTTACCTCCCATTGGCTGAATTCTCCTACAACAACAGCTACCATGCGAGTATCTATCGTCCTCCCTTTGAGATGTTATACGGGAGGAAGTGCAGGACCCCGATATGTTGGGGTGAGGTTGGCCAGAGGGTCATGGGGAGCACCGAAGTGGTGCTCAAGATGACAGAGAGGATCCAACAGGTCAGGAGCAGGCTCCAGACTGCACAGAGTTGGCAGCAAAGCTATGCCGACAAGCGTCGTTCAGACTTGGAATTCCAGGTCGGGGATATGGTGCTCCTGAAGGTGTCTCCTTGGAAAGGCGTCATTCGATTCAGGAAGCGGGGCAAGCTGGGCCCCAGGTACATTGGACCTTTCAGGGTTATAGCCCGGGTGGGAAGGGTGGAATATCGGTTGGATTTGCCAGCCAAACTCAGTCAGATCCACAACACTTTCCACGTCTCCCAGCTGCGGAAGTGTTTGGTGGATGACTCGACAGTTGTGCCCTTAGAGGATATTCAGGTTGATGATAGCCTGAACTACATTGAGCGGCCTGTGGCAATCCTCGACCGGAAGTCGAAGGACTTGAGGAACAAGAAGGTGGAGCTGGTGAAGGTGCAATGGAAGCACCGGAAGGGCTCGGAGTGGACATGGGAGCCGGCGGACGAGATGAGGGAGCACTATCCAGAGCTTTTCCTGGATCGAGCAGCAGACTTCGAGGACAAAGTCTAAAATAAGCGGGAGAGATTTCTAGCGAGTTGTTCATACAACTCGACGAATATGCTTATGTATGTTATTGTGAAATCAATATGTTATGACCTGTAATATGTAATAGGGATAGGGGTGAAATAGTCCCCAGATACCGGTTGAAAGATACCGAAGGGGAGGTTAGTTCCCAGGTACCGGTTGAAAGATATCAAAGGGGAGAGTAGCTCCCGGTTACCGGTTGAAAGATACCGAAGGGGAGGATAGTTCACGGTTACCGGTTGAAAGATATAGAAGGGGATGGTATCTCCCGGTTACCAGTTGTAAGATACCGAAGGGGAGGGTAGCTCCTGGTTACCGGTTGAAAGATACCGATGATTATGTGCTATGGGTATGATGGGGGAACTCACTAAGCTTTGTTCTTACAGTTCAGTTTTTGTTTCACGTACCTCTTCGTCCAAGGGGAAGGAGCCGGCGGTGTAGCAGCGCATCACACACACACACTCATGTTTTCTGCATGGAGCTTCCTGGGAATGTACTCTGATTTATTTTACTTTTGACAAAATGGTTTTTATGGACATGTTTTGGATTATTGAGACAGTGGTTGTGACATGAGATATATTTATGAATGTTTTTATACCGATGGTTTTATGTTATAACTTATTTAAAAACGAAATTTTTGGCCTTGAATTTTGGGATGTAACAGTTTGACTCCAGATATAGCGCGAAGGTGCACCCGAATCCCTCAAACCAAGGCTCTGATACAAACCTGTAACACTGTAAATTTCCAAACAATATTTTTTAAATCATAGTATTCTCATTTACAAAATGCATCTCTATATTGATTAATTAATAATCCAGGATCCTCAAACATAACTCTTTCTCTGGTGTGTACAATCGAGCCGGTGCCTTCCCGCGATCCTGAGAAAAACCTGAAACACATAACACATAACGCGGTAAGCTTGAAGCTTAGTGAGTTCCTCAAAATACCACACACATCTCAGTAGCCTCTCATGGATATACTCAGATAAGACCCTCCGGTCAATGTGTCTCAGTGGGACCCTCCGGTCTTAACTCAATAAGCTCAAAATAACAATACTCAGCATAAATCACAGAGACATAATGCAGAATATCACAACACTCAAATAAGCACATAAGATATCTCAGTCATAGAAAGATACCAGCCACGGTATGTATAGCGAGAAGACTCACCTCGGATGAAGAACGACTCCTATAAATGTTGTCTCTGTACACCGGCCTCTAACACTGTGCCAAACCAACAGTTAAGCCAATTAGGATATAAGACCATACCCTCACTCATCAGGTCTAAAGATAGCCCACTAACTCAGTCCCCAAATGACCCAAACCCATTGGGCCCACCAAGGCCCAACCCTTAAACTCAAGTAAAAAAAGCAAGCCCAAAACAAGGGCCCACTAATGGCCCAATCTTCCCAATTAGGCCCAACCTTAAACGGACCTAACCCCAAGCCCAAAGTTCCATGAATAAAACTAAAAATTCATGAATGATCAATCAGGATGTTACACTTAGTAAATACCCCGGAGGGTTCCCGAGGCATTTGGGCTAAGACCTCGGGGGTTCCCGAGGCACCCAGAGTAAGACTCTGGAGGGTTTCCAGGGCATCCTTGGGCTAAGACCTCAGGGGGTTCCGGAGACTCCCGAAGTAAGACCCTGGAGGGTTTCCAGGGCATCCTTGGGCTAAGACCTTGGGGGTGTTCCTGAGGCACCCGGAGTAAGACCCCGGAGGGTTTTCAGGGCATATATATGTTGTATGCATGGCTTATGTGGTATATATAGATTTTATAACTAATATGATATGTGTTATGTGGATGGTGTGTGGGGTATGCTCTGGGGGATTCACTAAGTGTTATCTTACTATTTGTGGATTTGTTTCAGGTACATCCGAGCCCAAGGGCAAGGGCAAGGATTGATGGCGTGGCATGCACTCTGTCAGGCGTTTTATGGGACACTGATGTTTGAAATAAAAGTTGTAATTGATATGAGTTTTGAAAACAATTATATTTGGATTTTGTGATTTATGGAAATGTATTTGGTTAATTAAAAATGAAAATTTTCTTTGAAAAAAAATTGGGTCGTTACAAGTTGGTATCAGGGCCTTGGTTTGAGGGATTCAGGCACACTCTCGGGTGTGTCAGAACTCAAACTAAGGAAATGGTAAACTTGTTTTCAAAAATAAAATAAAAAGCTTTTAAAGAAAGGAAAAGATGAGAGTGCAACGTGCGTGATCAACTGAGGCAAGTAAGTAGTTCCCCAATGTGTTAGCCATGTTATACTGATATTTGAGGTTTGATGATTGTATGGGACTTGCTATGTGTATGCTTTTAAAATTATACGGTTAGGAGCTTATAGCCTTAGAATGATTGATTTGGACTTATTTCCTGTTCCTTGTCTGGTTGTGGTCCTAGGGTAGAATCTTTTATTCGAAAGTCTATTTGATCCTTTTCTGTGTATAATTTGCGTGCATAAAGGCAACCTGTTATGATCGGTCTGATTGATGTGAGCAGAGTAAATGTTAGGACAGCCTGGGATTTGATGTATGCGGTAATCCATAGGAAATGGTTTATTTTTGGACGAATTGGAGTTATCAGGTAAACCCTTGTGGAAACGTACAGGTAGGTGTTGAAGGTAGTATTGGGCCCGTACTACTAAAAGCACATGACCTGTATCCAAACCAATGTTATACCTAGAACCCGTAAGGAGGACCAGTGTGGGAGGATCCCTTTTATAGACATCTTGATCATTATGTTTTATGGTATTGCAGTACAGTATGGTGGTGACACGACACAAAGCTGGGGGATTAGGATCGAGATCTGGATCTGGGTCGGGTGATGGTACCGAACCCATTGACGAGAGGTTGCCTGAGCTCATCGCAGCCGAGGTTATGAGGGGCATCCTTGACGCCACCCCAGTTATCTTTGGGACGGTCAAGGAGGGTATGATGGAGATTATGGAGGAGAGGCTCAGGGCATTCAGACCCGAGATTGCTGTGGGACAGGTTGGGGCCCGAACTCCCTCATTTCGAGAGTTTAAGGCGTGTAAGGTGCCAGAGTTCTTCGGGGTCAGGGACCCCATTGTTAGCCGACGCTGGGTGGTGGACATCGAGAACACCCAGCGCATGAGTTCTTGCCCGGATGCGGAAAAGGTGGGATTTACGTCATGCATTCTGAGAGACAGAGCCCGAGACTGGTTAGGCGAGGTGACTAGTCGGGTGGGAGTAGCCGGTGTGGCTGAGATGACATGGGTCAAGTTTTTTCGGCGATTTGAATTTGAGTTTGCACCAGCTATTAAGGTGCAATGGATGGTGAGGGAGTTCTTGGAGCTCCAGCATACCACCGAGATTGTGGTGGAGATCACTGCCTAGTTTTGGGAGCGAGCATTGTTGATCCCACAGTATGCTATCGATGAGGACATGAGGAGGATGAGGTATCATTCCATGCTGAGGGATGATATCCTAGATTTTTAGAGTTTCACAAGTGAAAAACCCTGAATGAAATGGTGGAGAAGGCTCGTGAGCGGGAGATAGAGTTGGACTTCTGCAGCAAGCGGAAGCCTGAGCAGGTCCAGACAGCAGTAGGTCAGGCTAAAAATCCTAAAACCTCGGATTCATCTAGTAGGGGCCAGCAGCGCCATGGTGTAACATCCGGAAATTTTAGGTATTATATTTATTGTTTTTATTTTGAGTTTTGAGGAAGAACTCGGCGAGGTGGTGCGTAGACTCGCCGAGTAGAGACGCGATTTCTCATCCGGATTAATGACCAGACTCGACGAGTCGCAATGGTGGACTCGGCGAGACAACGCTGTTTAATGAAACCCTAATTTCTCGGGTTTGGGGCCTATTTAAAGGGCCTTATGGCCGTCATTTGTGCTCACCAGCCCCCACAGCGAAACCCTAGTGCATTTGAGCGTGTGGAGTGCGAGAAGGAGCCATTATCAACCATTGGAGGTGTTATTTAGCAAGGGAAAGGAAGTTTTAGACAAGAGGAAGCAAGAGGAACAACTTCCTGAAGATTTGAGGTCCAGAACATCACATTTGAGGTACCATTTTCGAACCCTTTTCTGTTGAGGTGATGTTCATGTTGATTTAGGGTTTGTTGAGCCCTTTTGTGGCTAGATCTAGTGCCCATTTGGTCCCATAAACGAATTAGGTTATGGATCTGGACCCTTGGAGGTCTAGAGTGTCCCTTTGTCCAAGCGTTTTATGAATCCATGGAGGTTTTGGTTTGGGATCTTTGTGTTTAAGGTCAAAACACCATTTATGAGTCATTAGGTGTGTTATGAGAGCTAAGACATGAACTTTACGTGGTAAATGAGCTTGGAAGTACTGGATCTATGATTTAGTGGAACAGATCTGACCTCAGAAGGTCGTTTGGGGTTGTGCATGGAGTGCACTCGTCGAGTCCGTTGGCAGACTCGACGAGTTGGTGTGGGTTGTTCATAGATTTCGAACCAGGGGTTGAGTAACCGAGTTGGGTGAGTGACTTGGTGAGTCGGAAGGGACTCAGAGGAAATGGGGTCCCCGTAGAGACTCGGCGAGTCCACGCCAGACTCGACGAGTTGAGTTGACCATTGACCATTGACCAGAGTTGACCAGTGTTGACTAGTTAGGGTTAGTCAACCCCAGTTGGGAAAGTGTTAATTAGAGATGTATTTGTGTTATAGGAGGATTATAGCTCGGGAGATCGAGCACTAGTGATTTCAGGGATTTACGAGTTACCGAGATACGCGAGGTGAGTCTTCTCACTATACTTTACCTTGAGTAGGTAACCAGAGTTATGTGACAGAGTATTTGTATGCTATGTATGTTATATGTTGTACTGCATTATTTCTATGTGATTTATGTTGTGCATGTTTACAGAGTTAGAACCGGAAGGTTCACAGAGTTAGAACCAGAGGGTTCACAGAGTAGGGTCCATGGACCCATAGAGTTATAGCCTCGAGTGGATAATATGTGTTATGTGTGGTATTTTGGGGAACTCACTAAGCTTCGTGCTTACAGTGTTTGTGTTATGTGTTTCAGGTTTCTTGCAGGATCACGGGACGGCACCGGCTCGATTGTACACACCAAAGAAAGAGTCATGTTTTGAGGATCCTGGTTTATTATACAAGTGAAAATGGAGTTATGTTTTGTAATCCGGTTACAAATGAGACTTTAAGAAAGGTGTGTTAAGAATTAAACGACTATTTTTAAATGAAAAATTGTTTTGAAATTTACGGTGTTACACATGGCCGGTGTGCGAAATATGGGAGATCTTATGGTGGATATTGCAGGGGGACGGGTCTGACATGTCATACATGTAATTAGCAGGGCCGCGTGAGCAGAGATTGCATTAAAAAGGGCTTGATTTGTTTCCACTGCAATCAGACTGGCCATAAAAAAGGCCGACTGTCTGAGGTTGTAGAGAGGGGGAGGAGCAGTGGCGGCGCCCGTGCCCGCCATGATGAGCCGCACATTTCATCTGACTACCGAGGAGGCTCGGGCAGCGCCAGACGTTTTGGCTGGTACGTATTTATTCTTCTTTACTCTATGCTTATCTGTATTGCTTATGTGTACATTGTTCTTGTATAGGGACCTTTTGGGTCAATGTTATGTCGGCTCATGTTTTGTTTGACTCAGGTGCTACCCGATTGTTCATGTCTCTTGCGCTTAGTAAGAAGTTGCGAGATGTGCCAGGAACTTTGGATTCCCCGCTCGAGGTTAAGATTGCGGATGAACGCACTGTGAGTGCTATGAGGGTGTATCAGGACTATGTCATGAATGTGCTTGGCGAGAGGTGTCACGTTGATCTACTCCCGATACTGTTGCGAGGGATGAAAGTGAATGTCAGGATGGAGTGGTTGGGGGCCAATGGGGCCACGATTGAATGTGAGTGCCATTTGGTGAGGGTTCGAACCCCAAGTGGGGAGAACTGGTTATACATGGTGAGAGGGCTTCGCAGGGGCTAACTCTTAGTTCGTATGCAAGGGTTAGGAGATTTCTGCAGCAGGGATGTACGTGATTTATGGCTTATATATCAGATACAAGGGTTGAGACCACGACGGATGTGGGCAATGTTCCGGTTGTACAGGAATTTCGGGATGTATTTCCTGAAGAGTTACCAGGAGTGCCTCCGTAGAGGCAGGTGGAGTTTCACATTGATTTCGTATCGGGTGTCACTCCGATAGCGAAGGCACCATAACGGTTGACACGGCCCAAGATGAAGAAGTTATCTATGCAACTTCAGGAGCTGCTAGACCGAGGGTTCATCTGTCCGGGCAGTTCCCCATGGGGAGCACCGATCTTGTTTGTTAAAAAGAAGGATGGATCACACATGATGTGCATTGATTACTGAGAGCTGAACAAACTAATGGTGAAGAACCGTTATCTGTTGCCGAGGATTGATGATTTGTTCGATCAACTGCAGGGTGCGTCTTGGTTTTCTAAGATTAATCTTCCGTCGGAGTACTGTCACACGAGGATTCAGAATGAGGATATATCGAAGACAACTTTCAGGACTCGATATAGGAATTACAAGTTTGTGGTGATGCCGTTTGGGCTCACCAATGCCCCAACAACGTTCATGGATCTCATGAACAGGGTGTGTAGACCGATGCTGGATCGGTCGGTGATTGTTTTTATTGATGATATCCTGGTCTATTCTAAGACCAAGGAGCCGCATGAGCAACATCTGAGAGAGGTATTGGTGCCAAGTTCTCCAAGTGTGAGTTTTGGCTGTGAGAGGTACAATTTTTGGGGCACATCATCAATCAGGATGGCATTTCGGTTGATCCAGCCAAGGTTGAGGCAGTGATGCGGTGGGAAGTACCGACGAATGCGTCTGAGATCTGTAGATTCTTAGGTTTAGTGGGCTATTACCGGAGATTTATCAAGGATTTCTCCAAGATTGTTGTGCCCTTGACTCACTTGACCAAGAAGAATGTGACATTTCTGTGGGGCACAGATTAGCAGGTGGCTTTTGAGACCCTAAGATAGAGGTTATGCGAGGCTCCGATCCTAGTACTACCCGAAGGGTTAGTCGATTTGGTGGTGTATTGTGACGCATCGATTTCAGGGATAGGCGCAACACTGAAGCAGAGGGGGCACATGATAGCTTACACCTCGAGGCAGTTGAAGCCTCATGAGACGAACTTGTTGGATTAATGTCTAAGTCCATAACTATATTTGGTATGTACTTGACCCAACCCGACATGGTCCATTTGGGTTGCATGGCATCGGAACAATTGGATAGACAGGATGAGGAAAAAAAGGATACTAGTGATTTATATTAATATATTATAAGTTCTAATATATTAATATATAAACATATTATTTAATTAGTATTGATCAAGAATTAATTTATAATTAATTAATTGATCAAAATGAACTAATTAAATATGGACTCTTAGATATATATGTGTGATGGGCCAAGTTCATTTAGGTTGGGCTAAGATTTCATGGATAGTCCATGGAGTATTTAACCCATGGATCATATGAAATGAAGGGTCATGGGTTTAACCCTAATCTCCACACTATATAAAGATGTCTTTGGTTGGTGAAATTGGCACTAGTGTGTGTACACAAAAAAGGGCAAGGCCAATTTCACTAGAGAGAACCAAAGTATCCTTATTCTCAAGGTTAGTCCAAGTGTTCATGGTGCTGTGTGAACCATTTGAGGAGTTACACTTAGGGCACTAGGCACTCAAGCTTCATGAAGTCAAGCAACAACAACAAGGTATGTATTCTATCTGTTTTATTACCCTATTATCATTGTTTTGGTATGCTAGTTAGGATAATATATTGGATATTTATATTTGTATGTATAATAGAGAAAACGTAGATCCAAGGTATTTAGGGTTGTATGTGCACCATAGGATGTTGTAGTATACTAAAACCCAACAGTGGTATCAGAGCCAGGTTGTTTTCTATTATATTCATGCAAATGTTTGATTTTCAAAGTTGAAAAACAAAGGGAAAAAAATATGAAGTTTGTCAAATTTTAAGATAATTACTTGTTTTGTTAAAAACTAATTATATTTAAAATTTCAAAAATTTTCTATATGAGTTGAATTAGGTCAAATTTAGTAAAAGATAAAATGATATGATTATTTTATTAGCTTTAAAAGTTGGATCTAAATGTTTTAAGGAGTTACAATTTTTGTGAGCTCAAAAGTTTTTTTTAAAGTTGTGATCTTAAGTGTTTTGAAAACTCCATAAGTTATGGGTATGAAAAGGTTTTAAAAAAAATTGATTCAAAGTTTTTATTGAGTTACAAAATTTGGTGTTAATGTTTTAAAGAATTCCGTAACTTATTCTTAAGTTATGGAACATGAAAAGTTTCATCATAAAACAAGCATTTAACTCCATAAGTTATGGATTACCAAAAGTTTTATGTTTCCTTGATTTATGAGTTAGTATAGATTAATGAAAAAAATAAATTTGTGTTTTAGTTGTTTTCAATCTTAATTAATCTAAAAGTTTTTCATAAAATGTGTTTTTTTTGTAACTTGTCCTCAAGTTACATAAAAGGTCACATTTATGAATCCTAAAACTCATAAAATTGTCATAGGTTACATAAAAAATGAAGAGTCTTTTTCATTAAATAGTATTATGACTCCATAACTTGTCCTCAAGTTATGGATGTTTAAGAATCACTTCTTTAAAAGTGTTATTAAAGAATAAGAGGTTACATAAAAAATGAAGAGTCTTCATTTTAATGAACCATTAAACTCATAAATTATGAAATGAAAAGTTTTGAATAGTTTCAAAAACTTACCCTCAAGTTTTGGAATTTGTAAAGTTTTCACTTATGAATAATTTAATTCCAAGTTAAGCCCTTAGAATTTTAAAAGTTAAAATTCAACCCTTATACTTTATAATATTATAAGTTAATATTATATATATATATATATATATATATATATATATATATATATATATATATATATATATATATATATATATATAAGAGTAAAGTCGTCTTATCATTAGTAGGCCTCATTCACGAAGCCGGTCTATAAGGGGGGGGGGGGGGGGCGTATAAGGTTACTGCCTATAAAATGACAGTTTAATGGGTGTCCACTCTCACCCACCGCTTCCTTGACCGGTGGAGGGTCGTTAGCCGAAGGGTAGGACAAGGACTATAATTCTCCCTTCATTAAAAGTATTAATGATAAATACTAAGTAACTAAACTCTTATTAATACCCAATCTTAGTTACTTAGGAAAATGTGAATTTGGTGCTAAGCCATGAAATAACACTTTGCAGTTTGCTTAAGTCAGTTAGTGGAGTGTGTGTGGTTAACCGACACACTAGCTTGATTTAACAAGGTAAGCAAAGGGGTAACTTAATGTTTATCATAGTATGGGTGGAGCGTGTGTGGTTAATAGACACATCGATTGATGGGTAAATATTAAGGGTACCAAGTATATTTGCATTGTTATTCACACCTTGTTTTGTGATCCTCGGCATCACAGTCACAAAACCTGAAGGGCACAATCAAGATTTTATATCTAATCAACAGTATATATAGTTCAATACATATCGATTGAAGGCAAACGGGCAACAAGCTGCGCCGCTAGCCCTTTTTGGATAGCAAAACCAATTCTTTTAAAAACTACATTTGTGGATCTAGGAGATATGACATTAGAATGCATGACCCGTTGGACTCTATTGAGGAGCTCCACCGCATCTAGTGCGAGAAAACCAAATGTATCGAATGCAAAAGGAACAAAAACATGTTGATTTGTTATACATGCGTTCTGGTGCTTTACCACCTTGCACGCAACGGCTTTCAAAGCGACATGCCCAGCTGTGAAACCCCCGCTCCCCAAACCAACTAGAGGAGAGACCCCAGTAAGATCCACACACGCGTGCTTCCCTCGTATCCATCCAAAGACCAAAATGTCAGCCGGTCTAAGTGTGGACCTTCCATCCTGCGGGTCCGTCAAAAAGTTCATAGGCGCTTCTTTCTTCACCGAAATACCAGCACGCCGACAAGCATCAAAGAGAAAATCCCGAACCACATCATGTCTATACTTAAAACCAGGGAGCTCTCTACAATGAACCGCATGTACCCCAAAGGTATCCAAACATGCCTTGCGACAAACTGGACATATCTCGTCAATTGGAAATATGGGAATCATGAGGCGGTAACGAAGGATAGTTCGGTACTCCATAGGAGACATATGTTGGCCAAGACCATCAATAGGGATAGTTAGCAGAAAATCCTGAGCATGAGGCGCCCGCAGACACTCAAAGACTGCTTTCTGTCTGACATTCATGTCAAAGTCGACTTCCATATCTTGGACGATTTTGCTAAAAAGGGCACATGCCAAAGCTTTTTGGGATTTAGGGGGGGGGGGTGTCCTTATTAGTGAAACCGCTACAGTCAAATCCCGGAATCGTATTGCGAAGACGAGTCATAGCACATAGGTAATCCGAATCCATACCACATTCGCCACTGTCACGTAAGATGTGGTCTTGTAATGCCCAAGATTGGGCCCTCGAGGCTACAAATGCATAGGAGGAAACCTCATAGGCCGAGTACAAACCCAAAACATCGAAATGAATAGGTAAGGAAGCCAGGCGCCACTGAATATCTCCAAAGAAGGGGCCTCCACAAACCACCATATCCTCGATAGACCTGCGCAATCCCTTGTCAAAGAATAACGCTGCCTCTTCTATGTGTATCGGCTGGCATGTCCTTAAACCAAAGAAAAGTTTTGCAATGCCCATACATGATCGAAGCAAAAGGAGCTCACTCTGCGGGTCACATAGTTGTGGAAGAAGGCCCATCAAATCAATAGCATTGACCGCTCTCTTCATGGCCAGCCCGCTAATAAACCCTGCGTCTCTGCTAACAACCCCCCAAGGAGCTTCACCCCCCCAAAGAAGGTCTCCCTATATCTGTTGGGAATAAATCGGCATGAAGTTTCCTACCATCACAGGAGGGCCAAAAAATCTCCGTTTTCTTGATGTTCAACTCCAAACCCAAACCTGGACCATGCAACCGAATTATGTTCAACACTCTAGCCACCTCCTATGAATCCCCAATGACAGTCCCGTCATCTAGATACCAAGCATGGAGGAGGAGCTTACAATTGTCTCTAACCTTGTGCACAAGTGGGTGCAAAACGAGGGCAAAAAGAAGAGGGCCCAAGGGGTCACCTTGTTGCATCCCAGTGGCAGACCATATATGTTGGGCTCCGATATAAAGTCTCGCTGCTTGCCCGTACAAGAAGTTCACCCACAAAGAAATGGAAGGGAACATCTTATTAACCTCGTGGAGCAATGCTGATCGATCCACCAGGTTAAAGGCATTCAAAAAATCCACAGTCAGCATTACAAGAGACCCATCAGCATGGTGTTCACTCAACACCCTATTGGCACTGTGTAACACAACCTTAGCACCGCTAGATACACCAATCCCGAACTGAAAATCATTAAGGTACTTGGCCATTTCTTTACCCACACCTTTCATGGAAACCTTGGAAACCAGCCGTCTCCATATAGTGCCTACTGCAATCGGACGGATCCCGTTGTCAGGTTTAAGTAGAGGCGTGAGAGGAGCGGATGCAACAAACTCTGCCAAAATGGTTGGACATCTTCCCGCTAACCATAAATTAACAACTGAAGTGATAGCATGTATGAGATCTGTGGCAATAACAGACCCTTCTCCACAAAGGGCGTCTAGTAGGTGTTGAGCCCTCAAGCCATCTCTCCCATAAGAAGTTCCTTTAGGGAAGGATTTGATGCAACCAAATACACAGTCAAAGTCTGCTACAAGGGGAGGTTCAGAAATTATGGGGCTCGGCATGGATGGGGGTGGTCTGAAAGGGTGTTTATCCTCCAAAACTTTAATAGTATCACCATTATATGGTGCAACACCCGATGAACATAACACTTTCACTGTTGCGGTAAAATGACCATCTGCGACCTTACGGAGACACTGTCTGATGTTGGTGTTACTTGATGTAGTCTCCTTCTGAAGGATGCCTCCACCCTGTCTCATAGCTCCACCCTCAGGATTGTCTAACATATTTTGAACTAACTTCGTGATACCCCCCTCTTTCCCCCATGTATCCAAGGACTGCAGGATGGAGCTTTGCTGTAAGGATTTTCTAAAGAATCTAGGAGTTTCAAAACCAATTAAAACCTAATAATACATTTCGTTTATCTTGGTGGAAATTGGTGAATCTTCATTCGCCTACCTTCAAATATTTTATAGCTTGGATTACAGCATCCCTCGTCCAAGTTATAAAATAGTTTGTTGGGTCCTAGCCTTAATATTTCATATTGGGTGTTATATTAAGGACTTTGGATCAACTCTCTTGAATATCTCCCAAATGATGTCTAGTTCAGACATCTATGATCTTCCCAAATCTCTTGGAACTTCACACTTCCTCCACTTCCTCTAATTATTCTTCCTAACCCACAAGTTCAAGGTCACTTAATCCATATTGGCAAGGGAAGGTCTAGGTGTGATCACACTTGGAGATGAAGTCACATATTGACAAGCCAAGAGAGTTGGGAGTCAAAGTCTTGAGAAAGTTGGTGGTTCAATCACTTTCTAAGTGACATAGTGAGTTCCTTTGGGACTCCTATGAAACAGACTATGACAAGACCCTTAATGATTTTAACTATTTGCTTGGTGCTGCTGAATCAGCAATGATTTGGAAGGCTAGTAAAGAAAATTTGATTAGAAGATTGACTTCCCAAAACTTTATGGACATTGACAATGGTGACACTGGAAATCAAGAAAAAGCATTCTCTTCCCAATGGAAATGGATCGGCCATAGTCAACTCGGTTGACCAAATGGTAAAGGGAAAAGCTAAGTCTGTGATAGTCCCATGTACCATTACCAAAGGGTCCATATGTTAAATTGCCAAAGGAAGGGGCATTGATTGCGAAGCTGCCAAATTTACCTAAGGATGTTAAAGTCAATAAGTTTGACTCTACTTCAGGTAAAGTCCATTGTCTAACTTTGTTAAGCTCCTATTTGGAGATTCTTATTACATAATGTGACCGAGTCACATGGTGATGTTATAAGAA
Organism: Lactuca sativa; assembly: GCF_002870075.4. Taxonomy (NCBI): domain Eukaryota; kingdom Viridiplantae; phylum Streptophyta; class Magnoliopsida; order Asterales; family Asteraceae; genus Lactuca; species Lactuca sativa. The sequence continues at coordinate 217,641,110 of NC_056631.2, read as the reverse complement.
TCAAAGAAAAGAGAGAAAGCTTAAAGGAAGTATATGTTGATTCTGATCGCAAAGATGGATTTCGATCGCATTTGAATTTTGAGCTGTTACTTAGGAGTTATGACACATTTCTTAGGAATATATAACAACAAGGTTTCCATATGGATTGTAAGGATGAGTTTTTCCGCAAAGTTTTTAAATAAAAGTAAATTTTTGATTTTATTTATTTTAAGTATCCTTATAATGACATTTATGGAAAATTGTTGCTTATATGATTCCATTGCTAGTAATATAGGAAAATGGTTTTGATTCTTTCATTTGTGGTAGTGTCTAAATTTACCAAACAAGGAAAGTTTCTCATCACCCAAGTTTAAATTGGACCAAAAATTGGAATCATGCAAGTTGTATAGTATGATGAATGAGAACTTTCAAGCATTGGAAAATTAAGACTAATTACTTGTTCACATGGATGTGTAAGTCAAGTAAAGGACTAAGGGATCATGTACACATTCTTGTGCACTGGTTAGAGTCCACCACAAAAGATCGATAAGACTATTCGTCCTAATTTACTAAGGTTTAGTAAATATAGTTATACTTACAAGCTTAAGTATAGTTTTGAAACATTGGAAAGGATCCAATGTATGGCAGAGCGAATGAGAAGAATCAAATTAGGCAGAAGGATAAAAGTTTCTCAAATATAAAAAGATGGGAGAGTACTTTAGTATCATGTTATATGATCATCTTAATGATTAAGAGACCTTATCACAATTCATCTTCTAAGTGCATTCTGATAGCTAAGAAGAGGAATCTTGAATTGTTGGAATGGTTAAATCAAGAAGATGAGTCATACTTCGTTCCAAAACAAGTATTAGAGTCATATTCCAAGACTGTAAGTTGAGTGAAGTGTTCATCTTGATAAAGAATCCGCACTATCTCTTGAATATTTCGCAAGATAGTCTTATATGTCAAGAGGACAGTGGGAGTCTTAAAGATCCTAAAAATAATATCAAGATCTAATCAAGAATAAAAAACCTGTAGTTTAACACTGGCACATGACGTAAGGTTTATAACCTATCGTGTTGACATATTTCTATTTATGTGGCTATTCCAGTTAAAGTTGGCTTTGCATATGAGTTCTTAGAGTTCTCAATTGGTTGCATATCAACTTGGAAGCAATGGAAGACCCTTGAGTTGCCAGGTGGCAAGACTTTAAGATTGCATAAGTTCAGTCCATATGAATTTGGAATTGTCAATAATCTTGTCTTGTGATTATGGTTTTGACAAAAATTCACATGGAAAGGAACACATATACCATAAAATCTAAGGGTCATAAGGTTTCTCTCCGATTCATGAAAATGATGGTGAGGAAACACTTCCACCAAGTAGATTTGAAGCAGATAACAAAGGTCTAAACAATTGAGACTATGATTACGACATCCCTTTTTACAGTTCTGAAATTGTTTAGACACACCTGTGAGCTATCTAAGATAAGGTGAATGATTTTGATAAAGTCTTATCAAAGCAATCTAGTATTGACCTCTAGAAGTCCAATTGTTTTCTGGATACATGTCCAAGCTAGTGGGAGAATAAGTGTTATGCTAATAATCATCATGTTAGTCGGAGCATGATAATTATGATAAGTATTGCAAGTTAGCAATGTTAATTATAGAAAAAAAAACGTTTCAATTCGTGAGGTTGCAGGGGTTGAAAAAGTTGTTTTGCTATAATTAAGGGAGAGGAAATTATACTTCATTTCAATTCTAAAAAGCTTAGATTGAGTTTATAATCATTCTAAAGAGCTTATATTGAGATTTTAATCACCTTTAGTCAAGAATATATATATATATATATATATATATATATATATATATATATATATATATATATATATATATATATATATGAATTTCATGTTGGATTGGTTGAACTTAAGAAAATTCTTTATATTGCGTTCTCAAAAATTCGATTATGATTACGGCATCCGTTTTCATAGTCAAAATTTGAGAATATGGCAAACAAAAAATTATTATGGCAAAAGACTGGTCTAGAACCATGTCTTTATGTGAAACATCATGAATCCTGTCCCATTTACTTTGGGTACAAGATCGATTACTTGTGCTATAATATTTATTCTTTCTGAATTTTCCAAATGCCTTAGGGAATTAAGGAGGAAAATGTCTAGAATTGGATATGACTAAAGTGATTAAGCAATTGTCGAGGACAATCTAAGGTTTACCAAATATTGGTTGCTCAAGGAAGTTGGAAGTATAATGTTAATATTGGAAGGACCATATTGACATAGTATGAAAAGAGGCAACTCTTGTTCAGAAGTGGTAGTGATAATGGGAATATAGAGTTGTCTTCATAGGTGGAAGCAATCTGTGTAAGGTTAAAGAAACTTAATGCAAGAATCATGTTCAAAGCAATGCACTTTGAATTTGAGACATCGTTTCCATGGAATTTCTCTCCATTGGAATACTCTGTAATGATTGTCGCCAAGTCTTTGTGGCTTTGTGCATAATCATTACAAGAGGAACAGTGCATATAAGTTTAAAATCTAAATAGATTTCGATAAATGTTAGGAATTCTTACATTTACGACAAGGATTTGGAAGTGTGAAAAGAGAATCATTGAAATTATGTTCAATCGATCTAGTTCACAAAGTAAGGATCATAGATAAACATAAAGTGCATACTTGGTGTATGGCAAAGCTATTGTTTAGAAAAACATAGTGTACATGCTTGGAGCATGGGACAACTAGTGTTTTTAATTCAGGTATAAAGTTGAGTAAACCGAAACAATGAATAATGAATAATTAGTATGGTGATAAATAAAAGTGATGTATTTATATTCATAGGGTTTGATACCATATTTGATTCATTTATGCTCGTTTTTCACTTTGCATGTTTTGACTTCCATAATAACTAGGTTATTCTTCTGGAATGACTAAGTTATTCAAAACATCCATAGTCGGTCATATGTTGGAAGTAGATATGAATCAAGACTGTCATGGGTTGGCTTGTAGAGGTCCAAGTTGGTGGACAAAGTTGTGCTACAACACTCATGAGTGCTCATAAGTTCTGAGTATTGGATTCAACTCACGCTCATTGGAATCACTTCATGGATATTATCACGAGTGATCGTGAGACGATAATATATTATATTCTTCAAACCTAGAGATATGAGTTGTTACTATGAGTTGGTTGTACACTGATTGCACGAAACTGCATTGGTAACTCAATGTTATAAAATGTTCCTTTGTGTATGATTCAACAAGTAGTAGAAAAAGGCATATGAGTCGAAGTTTATCCATTCCTTTTACCTTCGGGATAAAAGCGATATCTGCGGGCCCCTCGATCATTTAGTGATGACACATGTGAGTGCTTAGCCAAGCCAGGACTGATTTGATATGTTCAATCAGTCAGTCGTCATAAATCGGAAATCGGGAAACAACAAATGGGCAGAGAGAATGATTTATAAGCCATGTATCAGTCCATATGATATCTAGAATGGAGGAATATATAATCCCTTATCTAATGGACAATTCATTGACAAGATCAAAGTTCAGTTAACACGTCAGAGTTCGACAAAAGCTTTTGAGAGCTACGATTGATAGTCGGGTTTTGAAGTCATACTCAATAATAGTTTTAGACTTATCCAAGTGGGAGATTGTTGGATTAATGTCTAAGTCCATAACTATATTTGGTATGTACTTGACCCGACCCGGTATGGTCCATTTGGGTTGCATGGCATCGGAACAATTGGATAGACAAGATGAGGAAAAAAGGATACTAGTGATTTATATTAATATATTATACGCTCTAATATATTAATATATAATCATATTATTTAATTAGTATAGATCAAGACTTAATTTATAATTAATTAAGTGATCAAAAGGAAATAATTAAATATGGACTCTTAGATATATATATGTGTGATGGGCCAAGTTCATTTAGGTTGGGCTAAGCTTTCATGGATAGTCCATGGAGTATTTAACCCATGGATCATATGAAATGAAGGGTCATGGGTTTAACCCTAATCTCCACACTATATAAATATGTCCTTGGTTGGTGAAATTGGCACTAGTGTGTGTACATAAAAAAGGGCAAGGCCAATTTCAATAGAGAGAACCAAAGTATCCTTATTGTCAAGGTTAGTCCAAGTGATCATGGTGTTGTGTGAACCATTTGAGATGTCACACTTGGGGCACTAGGCACTCAAGCTTCATGGAGTCAAGCAACAACAACAAGGTATGTATTCTATCTGTTTTATTACCCTAGTATCATTCTTTTGGTATGCTAGTTAGGATAATACCTTGGATATTCATATTTGTATGTATAATAGAGAAAACATAGATCCAAGGTATTTAGAGTTGTATGTGCACCATAGGATGTTGTAGAATACTAAAACCCAACAAAACTACCCCACTCATGACTTGGAATTGGGGGCAGTGGTGCTTTCCCTCAAGATTTGGAGGCATTACTTGTATGGAGTGAGGTGCACCATCTATACTGATCACAAAAGCTTGAAGTATTTGATGGATCAGCAGAACCTCAATATGAGACAGAGGAGGTAGTTGGACATGCTGAAGGACTATGATTGTGAGATTCTATACTGTCCTGGGAAGGCCAATGTGGTGGTTGATGCTTTGAGCCGCAAGGAGGAAGGTTCCCCAATTAGGAATGTTTGTTTGAGGATGACCGTGATCTCTCCACTGTTGGATATGATCAAGGAGGCTCAGGTTGAGGGGGTGAAGAAGGAGAAATGGAAGATAGAGCGGATTTGGGGACAATATACTTTGTTTGTTAAGGATAGTTGTGGTCTTTTTGATGGGTTTTATGCATAAGAAACATTCTTATATGCTCATACAAACCCTAATGCTTGGATCTAGGTTTCTCTATTGAACATGCTTTGATTCCAAGACTTACAAACCTTAATCTAGCACACAAATAACAAAAATAACATATAGAATCAGATCTAGATGTTTACCTCTTCAATTGTTGGCTTAGATCTTCTCTTTCTTCTTCTCTTGAGCTTAGAGTCACAAATGCAACTCCTCTAATGGTTCACAAACCCTACAAGCAAGAAGGAAATATGAGAGAGGGAGAGAGAGGCAAGAAATCGGCCTAGGGATCTCTTAGAATCAAGTGGTAGCCGAATTCAATGCCCTAGGGGTCATATTTATACTTACAGGTTACTAGGGTTTCAGTCTAAACCCTAATGGACAGCTTATCCACCAAGCAGCCCAAGGAACCTTCTGGAATAAGGCCTTGGACGAAAATATGATGGATACCCATCATAATTTCGTTTCCCCTTAAGCCCATTAGGTTGCCTTAACCCAAAACTCAACTATCATACATTTGACAGTTATACACCTTTATTCAATTAATCTCTTTTGATCATCAAATTAATTCCTAATTAATTTATGACCAATACTAATTAAATAAATATGATTTCTCCTTTAATATATTATTCTTATAATATATTAATAAATCATAATATTCTCTCTTTCTCCTTAAATTACCTTGTCAAGTTGCTTTGGAGAAGACAACCCAAAAGGACCATGCACAACCGGGTCAAGTACATACCAAATATAGTTACGGGCTTAGACACTATTCCAACAGTCTCCTACTTGGATAAGTCTAGTAACTATATCTCACATATGACTTCAGAATCCGATTAGCAATCGTAGCTCTTATACTTCGCTGTCAACTCTGATCAACTTGTCTATTAGATAAGGGATCGTATAATCCTCTGTTCCGGATATCATGCTGACAATGCTTATTGTCCAACAGTAGTTCCTTGATTTCTGATTTGTTTGACATAGAATTTAGTTGAACATCAACTTCATTCTGACCGGGCCCGACACATAAGTCAAACCAAATCATCAAGTGGCCAATATATCACTTTTATTCTCATTGAATAAAAGGAACAGGTCAACTTCGACTCATATGCATCTATTATTTACTAATGCATCACACACAATAATGTGTTTTATAACATCAAGTTACTGATGCGTTTACACATTATCAATGTATAACCAACCAGCAAACAACAACCATATCTCTAAGTTTTAAGACTATATGATGTTATCGCTTTGCGATCACTTAAGATAAAACACCACTAAGTGATACAGCAAACTCGGGTTTAATCCAATGCTCAACTCATATTCATAAGCACTCATGAACTTTGCAGCAAACCTTTGCTATGTCTAAAACCTTTTAGACAATCTACAAACAATTCATGACAGTCTTCATTCATATCTACTTCCAAAATATGACCGACTGCGGACCTTTTTGAATAATCCTATCATTCAGGAAGTCAAAACATGCAAAATGGAAACAATAGATAAATAACCAACACAAGATAGTAGCTTTACTCATAAATAACACATTTTATTTATTCATCGAATGTCAGGTACAAACTATCTATTACACATTTCCTATCTAATCCAAACTTATATCATCCTTCAGCCCAATGCTCCTAGCGTGCTACAAGTGTTTGACCCTACTCAGTCCCTTCTTAAGAGGATCTACTAGGTTTTCTTCTGATGATTCCCTCTTTACAACGAGGAGTCCCTCTTCTATCCGATGTCTGATGAAATGGTATTTTCTGTCAATATGTCGAGATCTGCCATGATCTCTCGGTTCCTTGGTCATGGAAACCGCTCCTTCATTATCACAGAAAATTTCCATCGGCTCTTTTATGGATGGCACAACTCCAAGGTCTCCAATGAAGTTCTTCAACCATATAGCCTCCTTTGACGCTTCGCTCACCGCAATATACTCTGATTCGCACGTTGAATCAGCTACGGTCTCTTGCTTGGAACTTTTCCAAGTCACTGCTCCTCCATTTAGGGTAAAGACCCAGCCCGACTGCGATCGGAAGTTATCCCGATCCGTGTGAAAACTAGCGTCACTGTACCCTCGTACCCTTAAGTCATCACTCCCACCGAGGACTAGAAACCATTCCTTGGTCCTCCGAAGGTACTTAAGAATATTCTTAAATGCAATCCAATGAGCTTTACCAGGATTCCCTTGATATCTGTTGACCATGCTCAAGGCGAAGGCCACATCAGGGCGAGTACAAGTCATAGCGTACATGATAGAGCCTACTGCGGAAGCGTAAGGTACTTGGCTCATATCAGCTATCTCTGCCTCTGTACTCGGGTTCTGAGTCTTACTCAGCTTGGTATTGCTTTGGATTGGCCACTCCCCTTTCTTGGAATTTTCCATACTAAAACGCTTTAGTACCTTTTCCAAGTATGTATCCTGACTGAGTCCTATCAGTCTCTTTTCCCTGTTTCTTACTATTCTTATCCCCAGAATATAAGCAGCCTCTCCGAGGTCCTTCATAGCGAAACATTTCCTAAGCCAGGACTTGACCTCCTGCAATGTTGAGACATCGTTTCCTATGAGTAGTATGTCGTTGACATACAATACGAGGAAGCTCACTATACACCCACTGGCTTTGACATACACACAAGATTCATCCTCGTTTCGCAGAAAGCCAAACTCTTTAACCTTATCGTCAAAACAAAGATTCCATCTGCGAGACGTTTCAATCCATAAATGGATTTCTCAAGCTTGCATACTCTATTTGGATGCTTCGCATCGACAAAACCCTCTGGCTGATTCATGTAGACATCCTCAGCCAACTTTCCATTAAGGAAAGCGGTTTTCATGTCCATCTGCCATATTTCATAATCATGAAATACAGCTATGGCAAGCATCACCCTAATAGACTTTATCTTCGCAACTGGTGAGAAGGTCTCATCATAGTCAACTCCGGGAGTTTGAGTAAATCCCTTCGCAACCAATCGCGCTTTATAAGTATGCACTTTCCCATCCATATCCGTCTTCTTCTTGAAGATCCACTTGCACCCGACTGTCTTACGACCCGGTACATTACCAACCAAATTCCAAACTTGGTTGTCGTACATGGAATGAATCTCGCTGTCCATCGCCTCTTTCCATTTTGCAGACTCTGGGCCTGCCATGGATTCCTTATAGCTGCTAGGTTCATCCAAATTTACTAGTGTACTATCACTAATAAATGTATCCCCTTCAGTAGTAATATGAAAACCATAAAACTGGGGTGGAACACTAGCCCTAGTGGAACGTCGAAGAGGTAAGGACTCGTCAACAGGTTCAACAGGAGTTTCCTCCTCAAGTTGAGTGCTAGTGTCAGAGGTTCCTTCATCATTTTGATCTTGAATCTCTTCAAGTTCAATTTGCCTCCCACTGTCTTCTTGGCTTATCAATTCCCTTTCTCAGAAAACTCCTCTTCTAGCAACGAAGAGAACATTGTCACTCGGTCTCTAGAAAAGGTAGCCAAAAGACTTCTGCGGATAGCAGATGAAATAACACTTCTCACTACAAGGTTCTAGCTTGTCGTGAGTCTCTCGTCTTACGAAAGCCTCGCAACCCCAAACCTTGATATGTGCCAATGAGGGAGCCTTCCCTATCCACATCTCGTGAGGAGTCTTGGAAACCTTCTTGGGGGGAACTAAGTTAAGTATATGGGCGGCAATCTCCAAGGCATACCCCCAGAAAGCTATTGGTAACGAAATCCGACTCATCATAGAACGAACCATGTCCAACAAGGTCTGGTTACGTCTCTCAGCCACACCATTCAATTGTGGCGTCCTCGGAGGCGTCAATTGCGAAACGATTCCGCATTCTTTTAGATAGTCGTGAAACTCAAGACTTAGGTACTCTCCTCCTCGGTCTGACCAAAGCATCTTGATTTCCCTGCCCAGCTGATTCTCCACTTCATTCTTAAACTCTTTGAAATTTTCAAAGGTTTCCAACTTTTGCTTGATTAAGTAGATATATCCATATCTGCTATAATCATCTGTAAAAGTCACGTAGAAGCGGCAAGCATCCCTTGTGGTGGATCTAAAGGGCCCACATACATCGGTGTGTATGAGATCCAATAAACCCTCACCCCTTTCACAAGTGCCAGTAAAGGGTGACTTGGTCATCTTCCCAAGTAAACAAGATTCACACGTGTCATCATCCCTAAGGTCGAATGACTCCAACACTCCATCCTTTTGGAGTGGGCTATGCGTTTCTTGTTGACATGGCCAAGGCGACAATGCCACAAGCATGCTTTGTCTAGACTAGTAGACGAATCAATATTCAAAACATTATTTCCTAAATTATCAACAATCATCACAAATTCATAAATCCCATTACAAGGTAATGAATTGAAATAAAAGACACCATTCAAATAAACGTTAATAGAACCATTACTATTATCAAAAGAATATCTGAAACCTTGTCTAAACAACCCGTGAAAAGAAATAATGTTTCTTGCCATATCTGGCGAATAACAACAATTCTCTAAATCTATCCCTAACCCATTACTTAACACTAAAGAATAAACACCGACTTTGGTCACAGGCGACGATCTTTTGTTTCCCATAATCAGGTTCATCTTCCCATGTTCCATCTCCTTACTTCTTTTTAGGCCATGCATATCAGAACAAATATGGTAACGAAACCCTGTATCAAGAACCCATGAAGTCGTAAATGATGAGTTATTAGATTTAATTGAATACATACCTGCAAAGGTGGTCTTGATCTTCCCATCTTTTATGTCCTGTAGATATTGTGGCAGCTTCGCTTCCAGTGGCCCTTTTGGTGGCAATAGAAGCACTTTGCTTCTTTTGGATCGGAAGAGGGTTTAGCAGGGCCTGCTTTGGTCCCACTTGAGGACGAACCATCACGGGGTTTCCCCTTATGGTGGCTCTTACATGGAGCCTTCCTCTTTTTGCCCTTTCCTTGACCTATTGCCATCACAGGAGCGGCCACAGCAGGGGACGGTGCAATGGATTTGTCTTTGAGGTTGCTCTCAGCAGTCCTCAAGAGTTCTTGGAGCTTGCTCAAGGAGACCTCCTCTTTGTTCATGTGGTAGGTCATCCTAAACTGATTGTAGCAGGAAGGCAAGGAGTGGAGGATTATGTCGATAGCCAAATCCTCATCAAACTTAACATTAAGTTTGAGAAGACGATCAACATACCTCTGCATTTTCTGCAAATGAGAGGTTAGGGATTCTCCACTCCCCATCCTAGCGGTGATCATGTTAGTAATGATCTCATAGCGCTCTTGCCTCGTGCTCTGGTGATACCTGTCCAGCAAATCCTGATGCATTTCATACGGATACATGTCCTCATAGGACTTTTGGAGTTTGAGGTTCATTGTGGCCAGCATGATGCAGTGAACTTTCGTGGCATCACGCTCATGGGCCTCAAAGGCGGCCAATTCTTCAGGAGTAGCAACATCTGGGAAGATCTTCTCAAGCTTTTCATCGAGGACATATTCTTTGTCCTCATAGCGTGTGATCATGCGAATATACCTCATCCACTCGTTGAAGTTTGAACCATCAAATGTCACTTTCTGAAACAAATTCATCAACGAGAATGACCTAGAAGCGTTGTTGTTGTTGTTGTTGTTGTTTGCAGACATCTGAAAAAGAAGGGAACAAAGTTTGATTAGAAATGAATCCCTAATTAAACACCGAAATGAGAAATTAGGGCTAGGATCCAACAACATTATTTACAATTTAGAAAGGGATGCCGTTCTCTAAAAGTAAATAATTTGAAGGTAAGTGAATGACGATTCACTAATTCTCACCATGAAAAACGAAAAAGCAATTTAGGTTTTAAATGTATTGAAAACTCCTAGATCTTTTGAGATTCATTGAACTTTTCAATGGCATGTTTAAATCTTGATATGCATTTCAAATTTGCGACTGGGATGCCGAGGATCGCAAACAAATTTGTGAATAACCATGCGAATCAATGTGGTCCACTCAATGTCTGTATCACCTAATCAATGTGCCGGTAAACCACATGCGCTCCATTGATCTATGACAAGCATCGAGTCACCCTTCGCTACCAATGTCATCCCCAAATTGATGTGCCGGTTAACCACACGCTCTCCATCAACGTTTGACAAGGTTACGAAGTGTAATTCCATGGATTAGCATCATTTTCACATTTTACCCTAAAGTAACTAGGAATGGGAATTTAAAAAACATGTAGTTAATTTATATTTAACATTATACTTTTAATGAGGAAAGGGTTGTCCTATCCTACCCGTTCGGCTAACGACCCTCCACCAGTCAAGCAAGCGGTAGGTGTGAGTGTACACCCATTAATCGCCATTTTATAGGCAGCAACCTTATACCCACCTTATAGACCGGCTTCGTGAATGACGCCTACTAGCATTTTTAGTTATACATATATATATATATATATATATATATATATATATATATATATATATATATATATATATATATATATTAATTAAACTTGTAATAATATATAATAGTATAGGGTTGAATTTTAAACATGTAAAATTCTAAGGGCTTGAAATTTAAATTACTCAAAATTAAACTTTTAATCATAAATTCAAATTTCAAAACTTGAGGGCAAGTATTGAACTTTTCAAAACACAAGGGATCAAATAACAAATAATTCAAATTAACCAATTAATTTCATAATTATCTATATTTGACCTAATCTTATTTTAGTCATTAGATAATTACCAAATAACTTTAAATAATCCATATTTATCACATAAACAACTAATATTTAAAAGATTTGAAATTATCTATTGTTTTGGAAAGGATAATTACTTAATTAAGATAAAATTCGGATTTTAACTTCATAAAACAATTTAAGCATTAAATTCAAGTCAAAACAGCAGCTAAAACCCAAAATACCCTCTGCCTGACGCACTGACTCGCCGAGTCAGACCTAGACTCGCCGAGTAGGGGTCAACTCGCCAAGTCCAGATACTGACTCGTCGAGTTGAGTCGGGCAGATGCCAAAAACTCGATTTTTAGCAAACAAAACAGTTAAGCATCACATACAACTAAAAACAATCAAAGCTCTGATACCACTGATGGGTTTTATGCATAAGAAACATTCCTATGTGCTCATACAAACCCTAATGCTTGGATCTAGGTTTCTCTATTGAACATGCTTTGATTCCAAGACTTACAAACCCTAATCTAGCACACAAATAACAAAAATAACATATAGAATCAGATCTAGATGTTTACCTCTTCAATTGTTGGCTTAGATCTTCTCTTTCTTCTTCTCTTGAGCTTAGAGTCACAAATGCAACTCCTCTAATGGTTCACAAACCCCACAAGCAAGAAGGCAATATGAAAGAGGGAGAGAGAGGATAGAAATCAGCGTAGGGATCTCCTAGAATCAAGTGGTAGCCGAATTCAATGCCCTAGGGGTCATATTTATACTTACAGGTTACTAGGGTTTCAGTCTAAACCCTAATGGACAGTTTAGCCACCAAGCAGCCCAAGGAACCTTTTGGAATAAGGCCTTGGACGAAAATATGATGGATACCCATCATAATTTCGTTCCCCCTTAAGCCCATTAGGTTTCCTTAACCCAAAACTCAACTATCATACATTTGACAGTTTATATCCCTTTATTCAATTAATCTCTTTTGATCATGAAATTAATTCCTAATTAATTTATGACCAATACTAATTAAATAAATATGATTTCTCCTTTAATATATTATTCTTATAATATATTATTCTTATAATATATTAATAAATCATAATACTCTCTCTTTCTCCTTAAATTATCTTGTCAAGTTGCTTTAGAGTAGGCAACCCAAAAGGACCATGCACAACTGGGTCAAGTACATACCAAATATAGTTACGGGCTTAGACACTATTCCAACACTTTAAACACAGTGTGATCGAGTGTGGGTACCGGTGACTGGAGGAGTGAGGCAGAGGATATTAGAGGAGGCACACAAGTCCAATTTCTCTATACATCCTGGGGCTACGAAAATGTATAGAGACTTAAGACAGAGTTATTGGTGGCCTTACATGAAGCGGGAGATCGCCTGGTTTGTGGAGCGGTGCTTGACTGCAGAAAGGTCAAGGCCAAGCATTAGCGGCCTCATGGCAAGGTTCAGCCGCTACCCATGCCCATGTGGAAATGGGAAGAGATCACGATGGACTTCATCACTAAATTACCGAGGACGACAAGGGGTATGGACGCCATATGGGTGGTCGTGGACAGATTGACGAAGAGTGCCCACTTCATTCCGATTTCTAAGAGTATATCCAATGAGAGGTTGGCAGATATTTATGTACGGGAACTGGTGGCGAGGCACGGGGTGCCCGTGTCGGTAGTCTCTGACAGGGATGTTCGGTTTACCTCTAGGTTCTGGAAGAAGTTCCACAAGGAACTGGGCACCCAACTACATTTTACTACGGCGTACCACCCCCAGACATACGACCAAAGTGAGAGGACGATCCAGAAACTTAAGGATATGCTAAGAGCATGTGTGTTGGATTTTGGAGGGAGTTGGGATATGTACCTCCCATTGGCAGAGTTTTCGTACAATAACAGTTACCATGCCATTATCGACCGAGCTCCATTTGATATGTTGTATGGTCGGAGGTGTAGGACCCCGGTTTGTTGGGCGAGGTTGGACACCGGGTCATGGGGAGCACTGAGGTAGTGCTTAAGACTACCGGGCTGATTCAGCAAGTGCGCGACCAGCTGCGGGTCACGCAGAGCCGTCAGAAAAGTTATGCTTACCGGCGACGATCGGATCTTGAGTTCTAGGTGGGGGACTTTGTGTTACTGAAAGTGTCGCCCTAGAAGGGGGTTATCAAGTTTCGAAAGAGGGGCAAGCTAGGACCTCGATATATATGCCCGTTCAAGATTACGGCCTGGGTGGGCAAGGTGGCATATCGCTTTGAATTGTCGAATGACCTTACCAGATTCACAACACGTTCCATGTGTCGTAGCTTTGGAAGTGTGTCACTAACGAGTCCGTAGTCGATTCCCCGGACTACATTCAGGTAGACGAGAGCCTAAACTACATTGAGAGGCCCGTTGCGATTTTGGATAGGAAGACCAAGGGTCTTCGGAACAAGGAAGTGAAGCTTGTAAAGGTGCAATGGCAACACCGAAGGGGCTCTGAATGGACATGAGAGCCGGAGGAGGAGATGTGGGTGGATTACCCTAATCTATTTACATCTACGGACTTCGAGGATGAAGTCTGGTTCAAGTGGGGGAGAGTTGTAACACTCCAAATTAGGTATTACCTTTGAAGCCCTTGAAAATTTTAAATGTTTCGTAATGTGTCCCCTAAGTACGCTGAGTTTACTCATGGGTACGCTTAGCATACTTTGCAAGAATGATCGCGGAGGGACAACACGTATGTTGGGCGTATGTGACGGATGTCCAAACCCTAATTTCCGGACTTGAGGCCTATATAAGCATTCTTATCTCATTTGAGCCTCACCCTAATCAAACTCTTTCACCTTCAAACATCTCTGCAAACCCAAATACCATTAGAGAGTGTGTTTTGAGCTTAAGGGGTGCTTTTATGGCCATTTAAGTGTCCATTCTAGAAGGAGGAGTTGTCAAGCAAACTTGGAGTGGCTTTGAGCTTCAACAATATGTATCTAGTTCACCTTGAGGAGCTTCTGGAGGTATAAAGCTTTGATCTTGCCTTCTTATTCTTTAGACATAGTTAGGGTTTTCTTTATGGTCCTTTTTGTTGGTTTTGGACCTTCTCTTGAGAGTTGAGCAACTATAGAGGCTAAAATGGTTAGATCTGAGCCTTGTGAGCATGCTAGATGCATAAAGGTGCTATCTTGGAGAGTATCTAGACTCCATACAAGAGTTTGGAGCCTTAAATGAATTCCTAATGTTAAGAATGAAGTTTTTAAGTCCCATAGAGCATGAAAGGGCATAAAGTTGCCAACTTTTTTCCCTAGGACATCTTAATGAGCTCAGATCTGGTATTGGACGATAGAACATCAAGTATTAAGCACTTAATGGAAGGAAGTGCTTAATCTTTTTGTAGCTGGGCATATTTTAGTGTACGCCGCACGTACTGCTTAGGGAGTCAGTACGATGTGCGTAGCAGGGTGGTACGCCAAGCATACGCACAACAGTTGGACGTGGACTTGTTTTGGGCCTTTCAGCTTTTGGGCCTCAATTAGTCATTGGGCCTGGTTGTGTTTTGGAGTTAGTGGGCCAGTTTACTATGTTGGGCCATGGATATTATGGTTGGGCTTTATTGGGCCATGAGGCCCATTAATGATTATGGATATGGACTTTGGGCCCATTAACTAAAGAAGACTTTTTGGGCCATTGTGAAAGGACTTGGGGATTTAGGTTCTCCACAAAGATGTTGTTTGATCCTAACTTTGAGTATTGTTATTATTGTTCAGCACGGGTGTTTACAGACTATTAAGAGAGCAGCCTTCAGATTTTTTAGACCGAAGTAAGTCTCCTCACCATACCAATGGGTCTAAGGCACCAAGGCCGGCCAATTAGTTGTTATGAGATGTGCTAATTGGTTATGGAATACGTTATATGCTAGTTATTTGTGACACTTGCATGAAAGACCTTGGGGGGTTCCACAAGCACTAGGTGTAAGACCATGGAGGGTTTCCAAGGCATCCTTGGTAAAGACATCGGGGTGTTCCTGAGGCATTTAGGCTAAGACCTCAGGGGGTTCCCGAGGCACCCAGAGTAAGATCTTGAAGGGTTTCCAGGGCATCCTTGGGCTAAGATCTCGGGGGGGTACCTGAGGCACCCGGTGTAAGACCCTAGAGGGTTTCCAGGGCATCCTTGGACTAAGACCTCAGGGGGTTCCCGAGGCACCCAGAGTAAGACCCCGAAGGGTTTCCTAGGGATCCATATATGTTGCATGCATGGATTATGTGGTATATGTAGCTTTTATAGCTAATATGATATGTGTTATGTGGATGGTGTGTGGGGTATGCTCTGGGGGACTCACTAAGCATTCTCTTACAATTTGTTAATTTGTTTCAGGTACATCCGAGCCCAAAGGCAAGGGCAAGGCTTGATGGCGCGACATGCACTCTCACATGCATTTTATGGGACACTCTGATGTTTGAAATAAAAGTTATAATTGATATGAGTTTTGAAAACAATTATATTTGGATATCATGATTTATGGAAATGTGTTTGGTTAATCAAAAATGAAAAAATTCTTTTGAAAAAAATTGGCTCGTTACAATTAAGATCTTATTGATTAAGCTGTTTTGGAAGAAACCGTGATGCAATAGGTAGTATGTCACAACGCGGGCCACAAGATCCATTCACCACTGTTTTGGCAACTAGTGTTTGCAAAACGACGAAGGTGTTGGTCGTACGCATGGAACCACAAACCATTGACTTTTTGAAGAATTTAACTTTTGGTCATATTAATGAGTTTTGAGTTATAGTTTGAGGTTTGACCATCATTTGGTTTAGGTGGGTAGTGTAGCTGATTTGGAATGATCTCGAGTGGTTGGATTTCAGATCTTTTATTCAGGTGAATTTTTTTATTAGATGATTACAATATGTTACAATATGTATCCTCTATATGTTAGGATGTTGATATGATGTAGTATGTTGTTAGGCAAGTAGACTAGCTTAGTTGTTAGGATATTGTTGTTGGATTGTTTAATTATTGTTTGTATTTGTCAAAATCTTACATGTAAATGTCGAATGAGTTACAACTATCTGGTGAAGGCCAAGATATTTAGGGCGGACCAGCTTTATTTTAAAGGCCAAGGGGTGGATCATAGTTACAACCATTACTTATATATATATATATATATATATATATATATATATATATATATATATATATATGGAGTGGATCAAATGAGAACACCTAAAAGGTTGAGAACGCGAGAACCGTTGTGGACCAATCATTTTATAAGTGTATATTAGTAACTTTATATAAATATTAATTAATGATTTCCTAAAATCTAGGAATAATGATTTTAATTACCTAAAAAAATTAATAGTTCTTTTTGGATAATGGAATATATATAATTTTTTTTATGATGATTTTTCCGAAAAATAATTTATGACCGTTTCTTTTTCTTTAAAATCACAAATGAATCCACTTTTATTTATAATTTCATTTTAATACACTTCTACTCATAATCACAAATGAATATACATAGTTATTCACAAATAGATATTGTTTTAATCACAAATGAATATAACAAAATAATACATAAATTACATCTAAAAGAAAATGATAAACACGAATTTATGTTTATTATCATTTATTAAACCAATATAAAAACACCTATAATCAATATTGAATACATTTCAATCACAAATGAAATATACTTCTAATCAAAAATGAAATTACAAGAAATAAGTTAGATGTTTTTCTATCAGCATAACATAATACATATATGAAACATCAAGCTCCATTTTCTTGAAAATTTGCTTCCAATTGCTATTTTGTTTCCTTATTTCTTCTCAATGGACCTAACATAAAAATCACTGGATTCATTCATCAGTTTTAACCTTTTATCAATGACCATTGTCTATGAATTATGAAATTTTTTAAATAGATATGATCTTACTTGTATTGTTAGTAGAAATTGGTGAGATTGAAAATCATATCTTTGAATAATCTTGTTGGTTCCTTTATCTTCTTTAGTATCCAAAACCAACATCAAGTGTTATAATCATTAATGCATCAAAGTGTTATAATCATTAATGAAAGGGACTCAACTCTTACCTCCTGAACTTTAGATCACTAGTAATCATTAACGATTAATGATGCTGGTGCTTTTTGCCTTTTGTAGTGCATCCAAATCTTGCTTTTATCGTCTCATGCTACCCTCTTAATCTATATATCTCTTATATCCAACTCTACTATGAGTTAGAGTGAGACTCAACCAACTTTGATTTATGATTTTCTGCTAGTATCCAACATCACACCTAAAAACAAAGGCATTTGTGATCATTGTTATTCTTAAATTCATTCCTGTAAAATGAGTTCAATGATATTAAAGAAAAAAAAAACAATTCACAAACTATAATAATGTATAGGAAATGTATATATACATCTTCATTTATTCACAAACGCTTGTATATATGGTTATAGTTATATTCATGTATAAATATAGCTATATTCATGTATGATTAATGTAGAAAAGGAAGAAAAAAAAAACAAATGGCAAACAGATAGAAATATTTAAGTAATTTTGTTTGCATCAATATAGAGAAATTTGAATTTTCTATTGTTTTTGATTGTCATTGAGGGTGTAGCAAAAGGTTAGCTTTGATTTTCATTCATTGAATATCGTCAAAAAAAATCAAAGAAAAGATTGAGAAAGAATCGAACAGGCAATCAAGTTCCAGTTTTCTGAATTCGGGCATTTCATCGAGCACCTTATGTGCACAACTTATCTTCTTCCCCTATTAGCCAATTTAAATGAGTAAAGTACCATACCTGAGAAACATGCACATGCAAAAGAATGTCGCCTCTTGAATCTAGATGTAGGCCTGGAATATTTGAAAACAAAACGATATGCAATCAAGTATTTGCTCGAATAAGGGAAGAAGATAAGTTGTATGCGATTTATGTATTGAATTTGACATCCAATTTATGTATAGAATTACCTGTATACGATTCAAATGACACATTGGGAATCGAGAGATTCACTTTGGAAATCGACAGATTGGCACAATACTCGTCGATCGATTTGGAGTAGATCAGGGGACGTTCGACGCCTCTTCTGCACCAATGATGAGTAGATCAGCCATTCATTGTCACTCGATCAGACGAGGATCAAAAATTCCCCAATCAATTATGCCTCCCGATCCCTGCTCCGTTCATGAATCCTTCTCCTCCAATCAACAGCAATTTGGAGATCCTGTTTCCCTTTCCTTTTTTTGGCTTCATCAATTCCCTTTTGGTGGTGGATCAATGATGTAGGGTGGAGGCGTACCTAGGTTTACACAGAGAGATGAAGAGAGAGACGGGAAATGGAAGGAAATAACTGAGTGATTGAGGAACTATAGGAATTAACTAACGGTGGTAAAGATCCAATTACTACAATACCCTTATCACCATTTGAAGTTACACTTTAATACCTGTAACTTTTAAAACATTACATAAATGGCCCATACAATAATAACCTTAGATTTAGTTTTTTGAATGGTTCAATCCGTTCTCGCGTTCTCAACCTTTTGGGTGTTCTCATTTGATCCTACTCATATATATATATATATATATATATATATATATATATATATATATATATATATATATATATATATATATATATGTATATATATATATATATATATATATATATATATATATAATATTGTTTGTGGGATTTTGAGGAACTTACTAAGTTTGGATTATAATTACGAATTAAATGTTATTTAGGCACTTCATCAGATTGTGGAAGGGAAAGGCTTAATTGTACACCTGCATCACCGTTATGTTTTGTGATTTCTACATGTTTCTATTTTATACTCTAATTTGATATTTTGGATATTTGGGTTTTGATTATCAAACAATTGTTTTCCTTATGAATGAATGGATGTTTTGCATTAAATATTATCGTTTATAAAATGAAAATTTTGGTTTGAAAAATACGACATTACATTTGATTTAATGGTAAAAATATGTTTCCGTTTTAGTTTCATAATATAAGTATGTTGTTATCTACAATTCCAAATATAAGCTGACAATTAATGAATAGTATTGACTTTAAAAATTTTAAATTAAATATGATTGTTGATGTACCCCATAGGGAATCTGTCAAGTCCAACAGAATCGTCAGTCTAACAAACGAACCCGAAGGACGAACAGCTAACATTGGGTCCTCGCGCTCATTCCTGCCCTTGCACTCTGTTAGATGCCATTTTATGCATCTTATAGGGTAGTTTTCATTATCATTTAGGATCATATTTTGTAAATTTTCATGTCATTTATTTAAATAATGTTCAGCTCATGTATTTCGTTAGAATTCTCGTACTACTCATGTTTTTATGTCAATTTCATATAGTTCAAGTGGTGCCGTGCTTTGGGAGCAGTTGGATGCGCGTTTGGAACTTAAGATGGAGCTTGGAACTTATGGAGTATGTTGAGGAATGATTTCAAGATGTTTTGGTCAAGAAACACTCGATCGAATTGTTCACACGAAGATAAAATCTGCAATCTAAAGTTAAAGGATGTTGCTGACAGCTTTGACCCCATGTCATTATTTTGACCATATCTGGAGAACCGTAACTCCGATTGATGCGATTCAAAATGATCTAAAAAGTAGACGAAATTTCGGACGTCTTAAGCACAACATCTGATCACAGGTTTCCTTCATGCGATCGCATGGGGCCTTTTTGTGATCGTAGGTTAGGTCGCAGGTTGGATTCGAGGTTTTTTAGTGCCAAAAATTCATCCGGAAGCAAAAAATGAAAACCTGCGATCGCGGGTTGTGTACATGCGATCGCAGGTTGGCCAAAAAGTGCCAAAATAGTATCTACTTCATTAAAAAGGCCCGTGATGCATTTATTTCAAAACCTGCGATCGCAACCTTAATACATACGATCGCATGTTATCCGTTTCTTGTTCCGGAAGCTTCCAACTTGAGTATAAATACAACCCTCATAATCAGTTGAAAGGGTTGGACGATTCCAGACGACGAAAACCACTTCAGAAGGCGATTTTTGAGTTCTTTCAGCTACTATTGGAGATCTGGAGACTGCGAATCATCTCACACATTTTGTTTATCTAGATTGATCAGTAATGTTTCTTTTATCTAGTTTGATTTCGTTTTTGTCCAGGTCTGGCTAAACTTTAGTTTTCATTTCTGCATAGATTAGTACTTCTCATTTGATTAGTTTTCATATCTGATTTTTGATTTGTGTTTCAAACTAGATTCTTCAATTTTGTTCTTAATGAATGTTTGGTTTTGAATTCTTGTTAGTCTGATCACCTAGCTAGGGTTTTATCATTCCAGTTAATCAGTTATAGGATACATAATTGTTCTTGTCAACTGGTAATAAATAACAAGTAATAAATCGGTTCCGCGTTTGGGATTTGACTTTATTATAAACTAAAAAATCATACCTTTACGCTTCCGAGCTTGTGAGAAGTATTGGGTATTGTTGGGAATTTTACATAGAACTTAATGAAACTTTTATGATCTTAGATAAGAGCTTGTTTGATTAGACAGTAAAAAGTTTGTGTTAATCGAAGAGCTTGTTTTGGTTAACTAATTTAGGTAAAAGAGAAATTACTAGAGCTTGTTAGTTTTTCTCAGTACCGACTTAAATAGAATGCATCTCAAATAATCAGGTATGGGTTAGTTACATGATTAGGAAAGTCACAACAGAACTGAAACCGTTTTTATTATTGATTTTCATTTACTTTTAATTTCATTGTAACTTTAGTTTTTAGTTAAATTCAAATCCCCCTTTTATAACTTCTGTTTTGACTAGATGTACTTGATGCAAAAAGGCATTCACTTTTAGGTTGTGTCCTTGAGGATTCGACCCTGCTTCCCTGTGCTATATTTTTAGTGTAACAAGCAGTGAGAATTTACTTGTTTAATTCACGCACGACAACGTGTTAACACGCTCCCCTGTTTATTCCTTAGCGCCCAAGCATCAAAGCCAGAGTCGAGACAAAACAATACCAACCAACTCGCAAGCTCGGAAGCGTAAAGGTATGATTTTTTGTCACTGCAAAAGACGTAAATACCCTTCTCATCCTCATGGTATAAAAAAAATTTAGGTGAGAAGGCAGCATCAAACCTTTCATGGAACACACAGTGGAGTATTGCCCTAGAAATCGGTGCATGCATCCAATACCTTCATGAGGAGTTTACAGATGGATCAATTGTAAACTTATCCCTTTGTTCTTGTAATGTTGCACTTGGTGGTGATTCTTCTGCTATGGTAACACAATCTTATTTTTGTGTGTTTCTTTAAATGAAAATGGACTTTTGAGTCACGAAATTCGAAGCCTTTAATGGGGATATTGAAGCTTTGCATTTACAAGACAACAACAAAGCAGATGAAGATTGATAATGATTCGTAAGAAGAATCGAGTTAGTGAAATAAATCTTGTGTAATTTATTGGTTTGAAGGGTAAATAATGTGCTTTTTGGTGAATTAAGATGCAAGAATATAGATGTGAATGAGCAACTTAGAGTGGATATACAAGATTACGGAGTTTTCTTGTTGGAGCTTATATCAGGACTTAGTAGGCGATTGTTTGAAAAGGATGGTCAATCCCTTGTTGACTGGGTAAGGAAATGTTGTCTATAGTGTTGTTTCTTTTTGACTTAATAGGTTAAGAAATTGACTGGGTTTTTAATTATTTACTTAATTTGGACCTAATGACTTAGGGTTTAAGAAACCAACCGTTTACCTATTTTCCTTTATTTTATTTCTCCAAACGCACATGTTTAAAATCGATGGATAATTGATAAGTATTATGAAATTTTTTAGTTTGTAATGTAATTTTAAAATGATTATTTAGTCTCGTTAAGAAAAAAAAAACATACATTATGTGTACAACACCTTATTAAGACAGTAAGTCATTTTTCACAATCATGACATAAATAGAAAAAAAAAACAACCTTTTAAGTTTGTAAATTATATATATGAATACATAGAAAAAAGAAACAACCCTTTAATTTAGTAAACTATACGAGTTTATTTTATTTTATTTAGTATATTCTTTTTATGATAAAAGAACGACATAAAAAAAGAATAAAACTTTCCTCTTTAATTCCTAACTTTTATACAAAATTTTCATGGTTTATTTTTTGTGAGATTTCCCAAGTTTCCCTTATATTTTAAACATTATTTTTGGAGACAAAAGTTTACAATCTAATTTACCAAGTAAACCATCTTTGAACTCAGGCACTACCGTTTTTGGAGAAGAATATACTAAGCTCTACTTTGGATCCAAGGTTAACAGAGACACGTGATCCTCGAGTGGTTCATATGGCTCGAGCCGCATTGGCATGTTTGAACAACGACTCGTGCCACCATTTTACCATTAGTAAGGTGTTGGCAATCGTACGGGATAATCAATAGGTGGAAGTACTCATTGAGAACAATCATGGCATAATAAAAGATAGTATGACTATGTATCTTACACAATAAAAGTTGTATATGGCCCAAAGTTTGGTTTTTGAAAGGGAATAATATTACAAAAATAAATGATTTTCATGTATGTAACAAAAAAGACCCTAATGGTGATTTCCATGTATGTATCAAAAATATTTTAATAATTTTAACTTGTTTAATTTGAGTATATATATATATATATATATATATATATATATATATATATATATATATATATATATATATATATATATATATAAAGGTTTAAATAAGAACCATTAACAACCATTTTTATAAAAGTTATTTTCGTCTGTCCCAACACTACTTTACTAAAACACTTTCTTATAAACAATTCATATATCTCAACATCATATCTAGATGAGATCTTTCTTCTCTTCATTAACATAAAAATCTCTCCATTTGACTTCTACCATCGGTGATGCCCATGGACATCGTCGTGTGTGTGTGTGTGTGTGTGTATATATATATATATATATATATATATATATATATATATATATATATATAGGGTTAGGTTATTTTGTTTTCACTATCTATTGTGTGCATGTATGACTGATTCTGGACCAATCATTTTAGTTATTTTAAGAAAGTAATTAATGCATATTACATGTTGAAGATATAATGAATATTAATTACATCTTCAGTATTTAATATGCATTAATTACTTTCTTAAAATAACTAAAATGATTGGTCCAAAATCAGTCATACATGCACACAATAGATAGTGAAAACATTTGAACCTAACTTTCTCTCTCTCTCTCTCTCTCTCTATATATATATATATATATATATATATATATATATATATATATATATATATATATATATATATATATATATATATATATATATATATATAAAACTATGTTATAACCCGTGGGAACCACGGTTATTATAATAATTAATTTTTTATACTAAAAACTAATAACTATTAGTCAGTTATTTTAAAATGACATAGATAATAACAAGAACATACTTACATGCTATAAAATTACAAAAACTTTTCGTATACAACATTCTAATAAAACAATTCGTTCCAAGATTAACGAATATAAATTGTTCTCTTTGCTAACTATTTCTCAACTACAGGACCTTCTCTACTCCTTCGATGTTCAAAATCTTAAAAAGAAAATACAATTTTACAAAGTAGGATCCTATAAATAACAATTTAAAGAAAGTAGAATGCTATAAAAGATGTTTTTTCCATAAGTTTTCCACCCCATGTTAGAAATTCTTAGAAAGGGACCATTTTACAAATTAGAATGCTATAAAGATGTTTTTTATTTAATTTTCGGTCTATGTTCAAAAAAACGTTTTAGGAAAATAGAATGTTATAAATGGCATTATAATAAAGTTGATTGATATAAATTAAAAAGAAATGAAAGTATAACTCTATTTTCACATTAAAATGAAAGTTGAATGTTATAATTGAAAAGAATGGAAGAAAAATGCTATAATCGACATTAACATAAAAATTGAATGTTATGATGGAAACAAAAATGAAAGTAAAATGATATAATAGACATTTCAATGAAAGTTGAATGGTATAACTGAAAAAATGCAATTAAAATGTTATAATCAACAATAAAATTAATGTTCAATGATATAATTAATAATAACATGAAAGTTGAATGCTAAAATTGAAAAAAAAAATGAAACTATAATGCTATTCACCAATACTTGATCACAATGGGAAAGCTCAATAATTAGAGCTATGCATAATGCAATTATCAAATACAACTTTCAGGAATTAAGATTACCTGCTTTTGTAAGCCCTAGGACCAAAAATTCTAATTTCAACAAATTAATTTCTTTTTGCGGTTTTATGTAACAATATAATAATCACCTCATTCATAAGTGGGTTAAATTCAAAAAATATAATTTAATCAAATTATGTTTTTTTTCGGCTTTCTATTAAAGCAATGGCTAAGATATTACGTTGTTGTTGCTCTTATGCTAAAGTAGATTACACGAAGGTATCCCAATTCCTGAATGAGTGTAAAGAATAAAAGACATATAAAAACTAAGTTTATAACCATGACCAGTTAAATAAAAAAAATTATAATGAACATGTGTGAACCTTTTGGAAATGAATGCCTTGATAACAAATGATATATTGTCGGCAAGATGGGATATGATTAGACCACCTTCCTGCATCACCATATTTTCATACTACAATTAGTGTCTTGATAAAAAAATAGTATATAATATAAAGAGCTACACTATTCATTCAAGTAAACAAAAGTATGGTGTTGCCCTTTAAATGAACCTTCTTATTCAGTCAAACACTTGGTGATTGTAAATCAAAATCACCAGCTTTTGCTTTTGTGGCGAATTTTGCGGCTAAAGTTACCTAATTGCCATTGGGTGGTAGTTAAGGTGTAAATTATCATGGGTTTAGATTACAAAAAAAAAAAAAAAATGAAACCCATGCTTCAGGGCAAATGTGTACAACAAAATATCCGTGTGAAAATGGATGGATTTCGATAGAAATATAACCCTTCTTTTCCTATGATCTTTGCTACCGATCTTCAGCTGCAAGATTTCCATATAATATTTGAAGATGACTTGTTTTCTTTATTTGCTTTTTTGGTGTTTTTATAATTTTCTATAAAAAAATAACAAATTCTTGCTATATTAAATGAAATTTCATGAAAATTTAGGCTGCAAATTAAAAAGATTATGATATGTCACATGTCCTTCAGATAAAGAAGATAAACGTTTTGCATTTTCTGCCAATGTCTTCCCTGTAACTGAAAATAACCAGAAAAAACAACTTCAATTCATTAAACTATAAAGAATATCGAACCACTTTATAAAAAATACAAACAAAAGCACTAATTTTTACAAGAACACATAATTTTGGACAAATGGTGTCAAAAAAGACGGTTCTTTTGTCCATTAAATCTCCATAACATGTCCAAATATCTTAATTTGTGTTAATTTTAGAGTTTTGTAGTGTTTTCACAAGGATTATACATTGCAATAAAAATTCAAGTACAATTGTTCGGAAGGCCAATAGTCAATTAGTCAAATAGTTGTTTTTATTATGACTACCTATAATGCAATCTCCATCTAGATACCGAAAATCCAAAAGGTAACAAAGGATTACAGGTGTTCCTTTAAACTAAACCAACTCAAAAGAAATAAAGAAATGAATATAGAATATAGAAAAAGTTTAGGGTATTACAAAATGACCCTACCTGCAAGGAAGAGACATTCTCATGTCGTGGTATTAGCACTATACATTCCACCACGTCCCCTGCCCTTTGAAAAGATATATTAGACTATTAGAGGCTTAAATGGTAAACTTGAATACATGTAAGAAAGACCACTAAAAAGAAAACTTGAACCTACCGTGTATACGTATGACCCCCATCAAACCCACGAATCTTCCATAACTGAACATATTATTTTGACACATAAATATACAAACAAATAAAAGAAGTAAAATATAAATTTACTGATTTCATTTCCACTCGATACCAAATTCAGTTGCACATATGCATGACGACCATGCTTGTTAAAAAAAAGGTTTTTTGATTCTTCACCAATTCCATTATCTTCATTGTTTGCTAAAGTAAAGTAATCCTTTCAGGCATTTCATCGAACAATTGCTCTGCAACTTTAACTTCCCCATAGTTTCCATTTAACTTTGAAAAATTTAATACCCACTACCAAATAGTAGCATTCCATGGATGGTTATAGCCTTTATATGGATAATATCTTTGATGCACAAAGGAGAAAAAACAAAATTGATTCAGAAAATGATCTTTGTACAAAACAACGTTTTTTTATGCAAAGCTTACCATTGCAATCACTTAACAACAGCTGAAGCAAAGGCAACTGAACATGAAATTTTTGAGAAAGCACTTGCGATTCTGATTGGAATATGCATATCCACTTGAAGTAAACTGCAATTTAAACAAAGATAAGAGAGAAACTTAGATCAGTGCAAGAATCGAAGGTGAAGATTATAGTGGTACTGTGGTAGGCGGCCGAGTTATGGAGATAAAAGAGTGAAAAAAACCTACTGCTTCATTACTATTGTTCTATGATATATTGCGATTTAGAATAACATATATTAGTTGAAAGATTCATACGAGGGTTGTAGGTATATATGAAACGGAAACCCTAAACATGGAGGAGGAAGAATGTAATTGAAATCATCAAAGATACGTATTTTGACTTTAAAAACCTCAATCCTTCATTTTCTCCTTGATTATTGGTATCATCAATTCATTATCAGTGGAAATAAATGGAAACAAACCGGTAATTTAAAAGTATGAGCTGATTTATAGGAGATGATATAATTGAATTTGTGGTACAAAGAATGGGCGGGAATTTGAGTCAAAAGACATCTCTGGTAAGGACATGTGGCAAGTTGGTGGTGCAATAGAGGGACACCTAGCGTACAAAGTACTCTTTTATTAGGAATATATATATATATATATATATATATATATACACACACACACACACACACACAAGTTGGACTTGTCCAAGATTTCTTTAATTAAAACATTTAAAAAAAATGGTTATTAGGGTTTTTAATCTTTTTGGATTTTCATTTGCACCAGTGTATATATATATATATATATATATATATATATATATATATATATATATATATATATATATATATATATATATATATATATATATATATATATATATAGTGGTTCAAATGAAAATCCAAAAAGATTATAAACCTTATGAAACATTTTTTAAAAAATGTTTTAATTAAAGAAATTTTGGACAAGTCCAACTTGTATATTATATTAATCAAAATTTTTTAATCCATAGTTTACAACTATTTGTCACTTGTCATCAAACCGTCGTTGGACCACTGTCGAACTAACAAGAAATTCAGTGACATTTTTCTAATCGTATTCACAGTTTAATAGAACAAACATTGTAGCTTCTATTTTTTGTAGTACTTTTTAGCACATACCATTTTATATTTGCAACAAAATATAGAAAATTTAATAAAAAACATATGTATTGACAAATTCAATTTTCTCTCTTTTAAATCGTAGATTTCTTTTAAACATATTCATTGTTTAAATTACCATATGCACATTTGAATAGCATTAAGTTATTAATACCCAATTTTATATTTACATGCATACATTTATTTATGTTTTAACACAAATTTATATAATATATACAATACAGTCCAGTTTTATTTTAATACATAAATTTCACAGCATAATACAATCTATTATATACTAATTCACAAATTCAAATAACTCAAACATAAACTCTATCACCACCACCAACTACCAAACACCCACCACTACCAACTACAACACACCGCCATTAACATTATGTGCCACTTTTGTAACCATCAATCCTTCCAAATAAAAACTGCAAATAAAATCATGCATCCAAAGCTTAAATATTATATTCACAGTTTAATAAAGATATTAATTCATTCATTCAAAATTTAATGCAAAGTAATTATAAAAACTAATACATTTTACGAATTCGTACAACTCAAATAATAAATATATTCCTAAGAAAGTTAATACAGATATTGATACCTAAATCATTCATACTTTAAAACAAAATCCACAAAAAAAAAAATCACAGCTTAATACAATTAATTCACAACTTAATACAGTTAATTCACAGTTTAATAGACATAACTCATAGATTAACATAATAAATTTACAATTTAAAACAAAAAAATATACATTCAGATCCATGTTATCAACTTAAAACTTACATTAATACCTTGAGATCCGAAACCTAGTGTTTTGTTCAACGTTTAATTTAAATAATATTCACAGTTTAGAGTTTACATATATTATTCAAAATTAGATAAAATCATATATTTGTATAAATTTTCTTTTATTTCATATTAAATTCATAAAAAAATTTACAACTTAATATAATTCATTTATAGCTTAATACAATCAACTGACAATTTAATACACAAAATTCACAACTTAATATAATAAATTCATAGTTTAATATACTAAATTCACAACTTAATACAACCAACTGACAGCTTAATACAGTCAATTCACAACTTAGTACAATCAATTCATATTTAATACCTCCGGATCCATATGATAGTGTTTTTTTTTTCAAAGTTTAATTTATACAATATTTACCATTTAAATTTTACATAAAAGAATCACAGTTGCAGAAAAGCGGATTGGTATATAAGCGGATTTGAATATAATGCTTCTTTCATCTCATATTTCAAAAACAAACACAGAATTCATAAAAAAATTCACAACTTAACACAATCAATTTACAGTTTAATAGACAAAATTTACAACCTAATATTGTAAATTCATAATTTAATATATAAAGATAATACAGTGACATAAATATTATCCACTTAAAACTTACATTTCATGACTTTCATTCACAGTTGAATAAAACAATTTCGGACTATTATTCACAGTCTAAAATTACCATTCACAGTTTAATACAACATACAAACTTATAAATCTTGTTGAAATATTTAATCAAAAATGATGTGCCAACATTTTAGACCAAATAGTATTTCGTCTTTAAGTTCCATATATTTAATCACA
This sequence comes from Lactuca sativa, assembly GCF_002870075.4. NCBI lineage: Eukaryota > Viridiplantae > Streptophyta > Magnoliopsida > Asterales > Asteraceae > Lactuca > Lactuca sativa. Next base: position 217,611,617 of record NC_056631.2, on the reverse strand, counting down.
TTAAAAATTCATTTAGTATATATTTATGTGAATTAAGAACTTTAGTATAATTATCTATAAGCATTTCAACTAGATATCTAGATTTATTAAATCCTTATTCTAATAAAAGAATAGTTTTATTCTCCTTTTAACATGTGTCACCATATTAGGCATCCTAATTAATGCATATTTTATTTTCCTTTTGTTATGTGTCACCATATTATATCTCCTAAATAATGCAAGCTACTTGTCAACTTATTGATTCTTCATTTTAAATTTCTCATTCTAATTACATGTAAGTCCCTAATTTGCTTGTGTATCAATCAGATCTGTTTGATGGTGCGGAATACCAATCAAACGGATGATGTCATATCAAATAGAAGAGAAGAAGAAGAATAAGATGATGAATCTTGTATGTATTGATATGAATGAAGATCCGGATACAAGATTCACACACATTAACACACACTCTCTTTTTTCTCTCTCTAGAACACCTTCAAATGCACACACTTAAGCTCTCCACTAGTGTTCATCAATCTATTCCTCACACCCCTCACCTCTATATATACATGAGAAACATGGGCCGTAAATAGGGTTTATGACCGTAAACCTATTTACGGCCGTAAACACCCACCTGGCCGTAAACCTAACCGTAAACTCATAAAATATTACAGAAAAACACAATTGCCCAGAAAAGCAAAGTATAAACCATATTTTTGACTCACCAATCTCCCCCTTGGTTTATAGATTTCTTTTTTTAATTGACCCAATAAGCTCCCCCTAAAAAGTAGCTAACTTTTCTTGTCAATCTTCATCGACAGCTTCGCTTCAGCATTAATCTTCAAATTCTTCACAGCTTCAAGATGAACTTGATGAATCTTTAATGAAAGACTTCATATTGAGTGGTTGGGCTTTTCTTCAGAATTTGGCTTTGGACGCACATCGGGTGAGGAGGCTTGATGTACTGATTCTTGAAAGATAGCGCTTTCAGCTTGAGAATCTTCAGAGAGAACATCAGAGAAAACAAATCTTATGGATCACTTCAGCATGTTCAAGATAGCAGCAGACTGATTGAGGAGGCTTCAATGCAATCTATCACATAATCTTCAAGTCAGCTTGACCTTTCTTCTGGGGTTGAAGGATTGAATGTCGAAAGAATAATCTTCATTTCTTGCTCCTTCGAATGAGAATTCTTCGATGATCACAGACGAAGCCTTGGCTCAAAAATCTTCGACACAAACTCCATGAGTTTCATCTTCATCTGAATTCACTATTCAAGACAAAAACAAAAGTAAAAGAAAAATTTAGCACACAATATTTTTTGGATTTTTTTTATAATTTCTGAAAAAGAAATAATACAGAAATAACACTATTTTTTTTATTTTCTGATTTTTGTTTGGTTTTTAAAATTTTTAATTCTCCCCTAATATTTAAATTAGAAGAAAACTATGAACAAATTTTAAAAAAGTAAAATGATATCTTACTTTAAGAATGATTTGGGATCAAAGTATTTTAGACAGCCTTAATCCACTTATCGGTACCTTCTATCTTCACGTCTTTGTCTGGTCGATCGCCGGTATTGTTGTCCACTTACACACGAAAAATTGAGACAAAATTAGGACATACTATTAGTTATAAGAAAAAGTGATCCTAAGTTCCTAGAAAATATTTCTTAAGGACCATTTAGCTGACGACGACCAGAGATATTGTTGTCCACCTAAATTGAGCAGCGAGATCTATAGACAATCTTTGAGTGTTCAATTTTAATTGTACTGGAACATGTTTCCCGCTTCCTGATATGCCCCAGTAATCAAGGACTTCCAGAGTACTCCTTACATCGGATGAGCAGACAATCATTAAGCGATAAGATTTAGATTATTATCAACTATAGTTTTTTAGAGGGATTAAGAAGTAGAAGGTTGCATATGCTGTGTACCAGGTCGGATTGTTAATCACACAAAGGAGACAACATATGGCTAACAGATAAGAAAATTTTCATAGATATAATATGCAGAGAAATGGATTTACATATGTTGTAGTCCAGGACGGATCTCTTCCAATCACGTAAAGGAGGCAACATACGACTAACAGACAGATAAAGAGAGAGAACAACTTTCTACAGACCTAATTCATCGGAATTTACCAGTCGCCCCATCAATACCGGAATTAAGGACAGAATCCGCACATCGAGGAAAAGTTAATCCACGGTTCCAGATACGGGTTCATTTAATGTGACAAGTAGATTCCCATATATATCTCCCTGCTCAACCTATCCAAACGTCGTATTGTCAGGCTAAACGGATCTAACTAGGTCAAGATTTGTCAAGTCTATAAATTTCCTAAGTTCAACTTTGCCTAGTCATGTCCATTTAGAATCTTTCGTGCCTACCGACGCATCAACCCCAGAGCATAGACCCTTCAACTTTGGGTACGTTACGCAGACTCAGATTGCCTGGTATCACTTTATAATATCACTTCCCAGTCCTTCATCAATAAGCAAAACTTTATGCAACATTTCCTTTTGATTTTTTTGAATTTTTAATGTTTTTGGATTATTTTAAAATTTTAAAATTTTTGTTTTGTTTTTATTTCTCCCCCTAAATTTGTGCATATGAGAGAAACGAAAGTAAATGCACAAATTTAAACTATCCTAAAACAAAAATTAGTCTTTAAAGCAAATCAGCTTAAGAAAAACTCAGGAGTATAGAGAAGAAAACTTAAACCGTAAGTCACCGATTGAATTTGCATCCAGAAGGTCTGAGAACAGCACGCATAAAAGCAGAACAAATCCGAGAATTCTTCATGTCATTAAGCACTAACCCCGTTTGTGATCTATTCCTTTCCCGCAAAGGACACATTCTCCCAAACAATGTTCTGAGTGTTGTACAATTGAGAGATGTCTCCTTTCATGTGCCAGGAACAGCCACTACCAACAAACCGAAGTCTGATGATATGCCTCCATAACTACTCTGACACAGAGTGGAATCAGTTGGTCTTTGGAACCCAGTGCAATTTGAAACTGGGTCGACCTTTGTCATCCTTGCACGATACTCTCTCCCATGACATATCTTGTTTATCACAAACAGAAGATGAAGAAATATTAGAGTCATTAGTTGATTTGGGAGAGTGAGCCTTTGGAACCCATTTTTTAGTTGGGTTTAACCCATTTCTTTTTCGATCTGATGGGTGGCTCAGTACTTGCTTTGGAACTTGATGTCGGCCGTTGAGATGACTTTGATTTTGGCTTCACGGGAGCATCTCTTGGATTGGACCTCTTGGCCGACATTCCTTTATTGCCCTTGGGATTTGGATTCTTGGCCTTTTGGGTTTGATTCTTGGCCTTCTGCGCGTTCCAGTCATCATGGTCTGAACGTGACCTTGAGGGGTTTCTTTTGAAGTAGCTCCCTCTTGGCGCGTTTTACCATCCTTGTGCGTAGTAGGGAACGTATGAGTGATTTAAATAGTTTCAGGCAATGTGACCAGGTGTTCCACAGTGAAAACAAGTCTTTTTCTTCACTGGGAAGATGTTTCTTCCTGCCCCTGGTGGCGTGTCTTTGCCTTGTTTCTTATTGTTCCCACAAGCACAATTGCAGGAGGCACTCTGTTTCACTGGAATTGGTGGCCTATATTTCTCAACAGCAGGTTGATCAGAAGCAGTTGAGTTTGAAGCAACAGATTCAGAGCTCAAGGAGATGTTGGTTTTTTCAGTGGTGTTCTCCTTGTTCTCATCTTCTGCTACTTTACCTGCATATGAAGTAGATGTGCTAGAAACAGGAACATCAATATTTTCAAACAAATAATAAAATATGTCAAAAAAATTTAACTCAACATGATCTGATGCAAAAGCATCAAAGGCATCACAAGATGTATCATCAACTTTAACATCAGAAACAGAAGGTTGTTCATTGGAAACAGAAACTTCAGGTTCAGGCTCAATTTTGTTATCAGAAATAGATCCTTCAACTTTGTGCTTTGATTGATCTAAGGATTGATCAGCAGGAGAAGTACAAATGTTAGTACTTTCAACATTAATAAATCCGCCTGAAACGAAACCAGACGGCTTGCCATAAACCATAAATGGTTCGTTGGCAATCTCATCCTTGGATAGGGGTTGATACTGATATGTATGATTATAAAGAGGAGGTACACTATCATATCCTAAACCCTTTGACTGATTTCGTTTGAACTGCATGCAGTGATCAATCATGTTGGCAACTACCTCGCTTGATCCATCAAATTTTCTAAAATCAAAATTTGTGGTTTCAAATTGTCTTTTTAATGTATCAAGATCGGTAATTAACTCATCATTTTGCCTCTTAACCTAATCATACAGTTCACATTTTTCATTGTATTCTGACTGAATTCTTCTAAAATCCTTTATTATAGTTTCTAATTCAGCCTTCAGGGGTTTCTGACCTTTTGCTAAGTTGATATCCTTCATATCTCAGGTCCTCAACTTCTGTTTTTAATAAATCAATTTGGCCCCGAAGAAATTTAATCGTAGTTTCACAAGATTGAGAACATGAAACTTTATTGATTGGAACGTTTGAAGAACTCATTGTTTGTTTTTTTATATTTTTTGAAAAAAGAAACAAAACAGAAATAACACTATTTTTTTTATTTTCTAATTTTTGTTTGGATTTTAAAATTTTTAATTCTCTCCTAATATTTAAATTAGAAGAAAACTATGAAAAAATTTAACAAAAATAAAATGATATCTAACTTTAAGAATGATTTGGGATCAAAGTTTTTAGACAACCTTAATCCACTTGTCGGTACCTTCTATCTTCATGTCTTTGTCTGGTCGATCGCCGGTATTGTTGTCCACTTAAACACGAAAAATTGTGACAAAATTAGGACATACTATTAGTTATAAGACAAAATGATCCTAAGTTCCTAGAAAATATTTCTTAAGGACCATTTAGCTGACGACGACCAGGGATATTGTTGTCCACCTAAATTGAGCAACGAGATCTATAGACAATCTTTGAGTGTTCAATTTTAATTGTACTGGAACATGTTTCCCGCTTCTTGATATGCCCCAGTAATCAAGGACTTCCAGAGTACTCCTTACATCGGGTGAGTAGACAATCATTAAGAGAGAAGATAGATTTAGATTATTATCAACTATAGGTTTTTAGAGGGATTGAGAAGTAGAAGGTTGCATATGCTGTGTACCAGGTTGGATTGTTAATCACACAAAGGACACAGCATATGGCTAACAGATAAGAAGAATTTCATAGGTAGAATATGCAGAGAAATGGATTTGCATGTGTTGCAGTCCAGGTCGGATCTCTTACAATCACGTAAAGGAGGCAACATATGACTAACAGACAAATAGAGAGAGAAAACAATTTTCTACAGACCTAATTCATCGGGATTTACTAGTCGCCCCATCAATACCGGAATTAAGGACATAATCCGCACATCAAGGAAAAGGTATTCCACGGTTCCAGATACGGGTTCATTTAATGTGACGAGTAGATTCCCATATATATCTCCCTGCTAAACCTATCCAAGCATCGTATTGTCAGGCTAAACAGATCTAGTTTGGTCAAGATTTGTCAAGTCTATAAATTTTCTAAGTTCAACTCTGCCTAGTCATGTGCATTTAGAATCTTTCGTGCCTACCGACGCATCAGCCCCAGAGCATAGACCCTTCAAATTTGGGTATGTTACGCAGACTCAGATTACCTGTTATCACTTGATAATATGACTTCCCAGTCCTTCATCAACAAGCAAAACTTTATGCAACATTTAGAAATGTTAGTACCTTCAACATTAATAAATCCGCCTGAAACGAAACCAGACGGCTTGCTATAAACCATAAATGGTTCGTTGGCAATCTCATCCTTGGATAGGGGTTGATACTTATATGTATGATTATAAGGAGGAGGTACACTACCGTATCCTAAACCCTTTGACTAATTTCGTTTGAACTGCATGTAGTGATCAATCATGTTGGCAACTACCTCGCTTGATCCATCAAATTTTCTAAAATCAAAATTTGCGGTTTCAAATTATCTTTTTAATGTATCAAGCTCGGTAATTAACTCATCATTTTGTCTCTTAACATAATCATACAGTTCACATTTTTCACTGTAATTGACTGAATTCTTCTAGAATCCTTTATGTTTGTTTCTAATTCAGCCTTCAAGGGTTTCTGTCCTTTCCAAAGTTGATATCCTTCATATCTCAGGTCCTCAACTTCTCTTTTTAATAAATCAATTTGGTCCCGAAGAAATTTAATCGTAGTTTCACAAGATTGAGAACATGATACTTTATTGACTGGAACGTTTGAAGAACTCATTGTTTTTTTTAAATGCCCTTTGACTAAAAGCTCAAAAGTCAACCTCAAAAGTCAAATTTAAAAAGTCAAACTTAAAAGTCAAACTTAAAAGCTCAATCTGAAAATTTAAAAGTCAAACAAGAAAGTCAAAGTTTAAAGTCAAAGGTCAAACTTTAAAGTCAAAGTAAAAATTTTGAAGTAAAAAGTCAAAAATAAAAGTCAAATTTTAAAAACTATAATTTCTGGTTGAAAAACGAATTGAAAATTAAAAGATAATTCATTTTAGGTTGAATTTGACAAAAATGCGAAAGTAGGATCCGAAAAGGACATTTTATGAATTAAATTTCGACGGGGAGTATCCTGTGGTAAGTCAGCTCAGTTAATAAGGCGCTTGGTTGCTCAACCAGAGGTCCCGGGTTCGATCCCCGACACCCCAATTCCGTTTCCCTTTTTATTGAAGCGCTGATGCGAAGCTTGCTGCTGCTGAGCCGATCCGTCCTTCAAGCCAATCACCGAGCCGAGGCGCAGACGATCCCAGCTGTAAACCGCCGAGCCGAGCCGCAACCGCCGCCGCAAACCACCGAGCCGTATACTCCGAGCCGCAAGCCCCCGACAGTAAACTCCGGCGACCGTAAACACGTTTACGGCCGTAAACTCTTCAAGGACCGTAAACACAGCTATAGATCGCGAAAAAAACGGCGTTTTCACCATTTTTGCTCCAAAACTCGATCAAAGACTCGTTTTTATGAAAAACGCGAAGAACAAACCCCCCCCCCTAATTTTCAGAGATCTATCCAAAAACGCAAGAATCTTTCCAAAATAAGATCAAATCGGCTCCAGATCTGACAAAACTGACTGATACAATCCAAGCTCTGATACCAATTGTAAGTCCCTAATTTTGCCTGTGTATCAATCAGATCCGTTTGATGGTGCGGAGTCCCAATCAAACGGATGATGTCAGATCAAATAGAAGAGAAGGAGAAGAAGAAGCTGATGAATCTTATATGTATTGATATGAATGAAGATCCGGATACAAGATTCACACACACTAACACACACTCTCTTTTCTCTCTCTCTAGATCACCTTCAAATGCACACACTTAAGCTCTCCACTAGTGTTCATCAATCTATTCCTCACACCCCTCACCCCTATATATACATGAGAAACATGGGCCATACATGGGTTTACGGCCGGGCCGTAAACAGGGTTTACGGCCGTAAACCTGTTTACGACCGTAAACACCCACCTGGCTGTAAACCTGTTGGGTCGTATTTTGTGTTATGTATTGCGTCTATTGGGCTTGTTAGCTAGTCCATTATGTGTCTTCGGTATGGGCCTGTCCATCCGTGAGTATAGTAGGGTTTAGTATATATATAGGAGATTGCATGCATCCTAGAAAGTAACGATAGAATATAACGATCAGAGAATTATTCAACAAGTTTGTTATTATCGTTCTTGTAACCCTAAAATCCTCTACAGCGGAAGTTCTTATTCGAGCTCTGCTGAGGATTGTTTGATCTAATCATTCGACACGTCTTGATCCATACTTGTGTTATTTACTGCTTTTACATTCATCGCGTTACCTGTTAAGAAGATCTAATCGATCATTAAGTTTGTTTATAACTTAACAATTGGTATCAGAGCAGGAGGCTGTGTGATTCATACACATCTTTTCTGTGAAAAAGGTTGCGATTAGGGTTATTCCGCATTAACTAATATTTATTGAGCCGTCATCCCATAATTGACGTAACTCAGCATTTATTTGTTTTGCCCTAATTTTATATATTACAAGTCTGATCTTTCAAACAGGTTATACGATCAAGCATGGACGAGTCACAATCAAATCCCATAAACATCTCAAACAACATTGGATCAACGACGAAGATTCCCATCCTTTACACCCAGGATTACGAAGTCTAGGCACATCACTTTGAAGATTATGTCATTGGATCTGAAGACAATGGATATCTTATTTGGGAAGCAATCGTGTCTAGACCATTCGCTCATTCAGCAACGTCTAAAATCATTAAAACTCAGAAAGAGTATAATGATCTGTTGAAGGACGTAAAAGATATTGCTCAAGACGAAAAAGATAAGTTTCAGTGCAATATTAAAGCATTGAGACTAATCAGATTCGCTCTTCAATCGGATACTTTCAAGCTAGTGAGTTTATGCAGCACTGCCAAAGAAATATGGGATAGGCTACGAGAGTTATATTCCACAGACGAAGATCTGGAGCATTCCATTCAGACCTTACTTTTATCTAAGTTTGGCGAATTTAAGCAGAATCCCGAGGAAACTGATACTCAGACGTTCGATCGCTTCAATCATCTTCTCAGTAAGATGATTAAACACGATATTGAAAGGAAGTTGATTGAACAAAAAGTTACATTTTTGAATGGTCTTAGATCTGAGTGGAGAGCGGTTGTGTCCACTGTTAAAGCTCATGAGCAATTCAAATCTTATTCATTGGCTAAACTGGTAGGGATTTTGAAATCCCAAGAAAAGATTGTCTTGCAGGAGAAAAATGTGGTTTCAAGCTTGGGTTCCTTGGCCCTTCTTTCTAAAAGCCAAAGTGTGATGGAAGATGAAGACCTTAACTTAGAAGACTATGACCTTACCTCTGAAGACTATGCAATGATGGTGTCAAACCCAAAGAGGTTTATTAAGAAAAGGTTTCCTACCAATAAGAACCGGAATTGGCAGGGAAGCCATAGTTCTGAAAAAGTGAGGGAGGAACCGAAGGCAGAAGAAGCAAAGAAAGAGCCGAAAGCTGAAGGGGATTCTGGTGTGAACTGCTACTACTGTGGAGGAAAGAACCACTATGCCAAAGACTGTGTCCTAAAGAAAATGGCAGAAAAGGATGAAGAAAAAAATGAAGAAGCTGTGTTTATGAAAAAGCTGGAAGAGATCAAGAGAAAGAAAACTACTGCCAACCCTTCTATGAATGCTTTAATTGTGCAGGGTTCGGTAGCGGATGATGAGTTCGGTGGCGTGGAGGTCTGGTCAACCGATTCTGAGGATGATGAAGTCAGAAAGCCATCTCATGGAAAGGCTTATGTTGCGAAAGGTGAAGGAAGCGGTGGAAAGTGTCTGATGGTGTCGGATGTATCTCAAATGAGGGGATACAACACAGACGGAGGGAATGAAGACACGAAGGAGCGAGAGGACTTGTGCTTCACAACAAAACCTCTCAGCGTGCAGTTTAATGAGCTTGATGAATTAATCAAGAAGGTACAATCCATTTTTGTTTCATTCAAAGTCCCACAAAATTCATATGAAAAAGAATTAAAAAGCGTAAATTCAAGAATCTCATATCTAGACAGCAGTTTAACTCAAACACGGGTCACCAATTCTAACCTAACTGACCAAATAAGCAGGATGTCTTCAAAGAGTGAGGAACGGAGGATGTCGATAGAGCTGAAGGAGTCAGAGTTGATCAAATCCAAAGACGAAAACATTTATTTACAAAGAGATAATTTAAAACTTTTGAAATAAAGAAATGTGTTTTGTTTGATTGTTAAGCGTCTTTATTCTAACATCACTCAACTTCATCTTAACTGTGAAATAGGACAGAAAATTCATCGCATGATTTTGCCCTTCCTTGAGTTTAAGGAGGACGAAATTGACGCTGAAGCATATAATTGCGAAAGTGTAGTTTCATCTGATGATGTGAATCTGACTTATATGTATGGTCTAGACAAAATCGAATCTTTCATAAAGTCCAAGGACCATAAGGACATGCTAAAAAACCTTTTGGATGAAAATGATAAATTGAAACTAAGGACCAAAACCATACAAAAGTTTGATTCATTGAATGCCAACTTGAGCTCAGAAACTAAAATTGATGTTGAAAATGCATCTGAGCTTAATGAGGATGATGATATGAGTGAAATTTCTGTAGAGGATGAAGTGGATTGTTCTGAGATTGTCAAGAGCGAACCCAAAAACCACAAAAATCTTATTTCAGAAAATTCTGTGGAGTTTGCTCGTCTATCCCAACAAAAGTCCCCGATCCTTGAAGAAAAGGCTGTTGTATACCAAAAGGTAAGGACGACTCCAAATCAGGTGTATAAGGTCACAGGAGTAACCAAACATCAGACAGCCGAACTCACAACCATTGTAAACGAAGATAATGCTGATGGTTGTGATGAGTTCTTCTAGTCCGCCTCTATCGACAATGCTGACGAAACCGTTGGTCTGTCAGAACGGACGTCCTGGAAAACCAAAGGCAGATATGTGCTAGAGCCTTTGAACAAGCCTGATAACTTCGACATGCCAAGTACTAGTGGTACAAAAGATTTTCCTGAAGAAAAAGGAGTTCCTGCAAAAGAAGTCACTCCTTCAAGCGAAACATCATCAGTTCAAAGTGAACCGGCTGACAAGAAGCAAAAGCAAAAAGCCAATATCCATCGACAACCAAAGCAAGTGAAGAATCAAAAACAGCAAAGGAATCAGAGATACAAGAAGAATCTCTCTGAACGAAAACAGTTTTGGCAATCTCAAAACGCCCATTTCTCTTATCATGACAGAAATTCGAAGTCAGAGAAAAGTGTTGTTAGACCGCAAGAAAGTAATAACAATCGAAAGGAGAGGTTCGGTTCTGAGAATCATAACAACCGAAAGGACAAGTTCGGTTCTGAATATTATGACAACCGAAGGCAAAGGTTCGGTTCAGAGAACACCAGCTACCGAAAGTATAGGTACGGTTCCGAGAGCAAAAGCGACCAAAGTTCGAGTTCGGTCCCACAAATGACCAAAACCAAAAGTGTCACTCAGGACCTCAAGTCTATAAAACTTCTCAGTCTAATTTCTCTCGTTCTAATTCTTCTAATTCCTCTCAACCTCATTCTAAATCCAATTCTGTTCATACTCAAAATCCAAAATCTTCAACAGATTTGAAAGGAAAATCGAAGGTTTCCTTAGTCAAGACAGATCAAAATCATCCCAAAGTCCAAATGCCTAAACCTGAATCCAAACCGACAGTAACAAATCCCAATAAAATTAAGGTTTTCACCATTAAAAAGAAAGATGAAACAACTTTAATAAAAAGAACATATCTTGTTGACATCTCTCTTACTATTCCTGTACTTGTGAAAGGCTGACGTGGACCCAAGAAACTTTGGGTTCCTAAATTTGCTTAATTTTTGCAGGTTATCAGTGACGAGCAGTTTGACGAAGAATGGTATATTGACAGTGGCTGCTCACGTCACATGACAGGAAGGAAGGAAGAGCTGAGGGAATTTCGGTCTCTTTCAAACGGTGGAAATGTCAAGTTCGGGAACAACTCATTCGGCACGATAAAAGGCTATGGAATGATAACAAATGGAGATTTCACGATTAGAAAGGTTGCATACGTTGAAGGACTGCAGCACAACCTCATCAGTGTATCTCAGCTTGTTGGAGGTACTGGTCTCAAGGTCTCATTCGACGATGAGGGTTCAGAGATAATAGAGAAGAAAACGAAAAGAGTAATTCTCAAATGGGAGCGCAATGGTGAAATGTTTCCCCTGAATCTCAAACCCATCAAAGGAAAACCAGCTATCTGCCTGTTATCCAAAGCACAATCTGACGAAAGCTGGTTGTGGCACCGAAGGCTCTCTCATCTCAACTTCAAGGATATCAACAAACTTGTCACAGGTGGTCATGTTCGAGGTCTTCCATTGCTCAAATTCGGTCGAAACATTTATGTGCTGCGTGTGAAATGGAGAAGCAAATTCGTCAAAGTCACCCATTGATTGTCAACACTAAAGTTGTTGAACCACTAGAGTTAATTCACATTCACCTGTGTGGTCCATCATCTATCGAAAGCATCGGCGGTAGAAAGTATATTCTTGTCATTGTTGATGACTTTTCACGTTTTACATGGTTGTTCTTTCTGAAGCACAAATCTGAGGCAACTCTCAAGCTAAAGATGTTTATCAAGCAGGTTGAAGTGCAGCTGAAGAAAGTCGTTCGCAACATCAGAAGTGATAATGGGTTGGAGTTCAAAAATAAAGAATTTGAAGACTTCTTGGTAGAAAAAGGAACCAGTCAGCGTGCAGTTTAATAAAAAGGAACCAATCACAACTTTAAAAAAAAGAACATATCTTGTTGACATCTCTCTTACTATTCATGTACCTGTCAGCGTGCAGTTTAATAAAAAGGAACCAATCACAACTTCTCAGCTCCCTACACCCCTCAACAAAACGGAATTGTCGAAAGACGAAACCGATCTTTGTGTGAGGCGGCCCGAACCATGCTAAGTTTTGCTTCTTTACCTTTATATTTTTGGGCTGATGCTATTGCTGCAGCATGTTTTACGCAGAATAGGTCCTATCTCAATAAACGCTTTAATCTCCCTTCTTTAGAGATCATCAACAACAGGAAGCCAAACGTCAAATTCTTCCATGTATTCGGCTCACGGTGTTTCATCTTCAATTCTAAAGAACATCGTAACAAGTTCGACGTAAAAGCCGATGAAGGGATATTTCTGGGATATTCTCTCACTTCGAAAGCATATAGGGTTTTGAACAAGCGTTCGAGGAAGATTGAAGAAACTTATTATGTGACTTTTGATGACAGCTATGTCAAAAAGCTGAAGGCCAGTGAAGACACAGTTGGATAAATTTTTTCTCAAATAGGCCAAGTCACAGCCTCGATTGCAAACCTGTTTGAGAAGTTTGTTGAGTTATTCGATGAACCAGAGAAGGCTACTCTCTCGGAAGCTAGTGCAGTAGACAACAAAGTAGATCATCTGAAGCAACTCATCGAAGATGCTGCCAAGCAAATGAATGAAGGAGGATCAAGTCCAAACGACCCTCCACAGCACGATGCTTCAGTTGAGGGGGAGGATCCACCTTCTTCATCACAGTCGGGCTTACATGTTGAGGGGGAGAACTGTTCTCTAGCTGCTCCCGAAAGCCCAACTGTACCCGAAAGCCCAGCTGTACCCGAAAGCCAATCTGCACCCGAAAGTCCTGTGGTACCCGAAAGCTCAACACCACCCGAAACTCCTATAGCTCCGGAAAGTCAAGATACACCTGAAAGCTTATCTGTCGAGGGGGAGAATGCAGATATGTCTTATGACAATGATAGTCAATCTGAATTAGAAGAGCTGGTAAATGTTGAATTGGATTCATCCTATGATCCAAATTACCCTCCTCTTGTCAAATGGACCAGAGATCATCCTGTTTCACAGGTTGTCGGTATTGTCTCTGAAAAGGTCCTGACCCGATCTCAACTCAAGGCAAAGCAAACTTCCTTATTTTCAAAAGTAGAGTTCTGTATGTTTAACTCCTTCGTCTCAAAAGTTGAACCAAAGATAGTTAACACTGCACTTGATCACTTCGATTGGGTTCAAGCTATGCAAGACGAACTTAATGAATTCGAAAGAAATAAAGTTTGGCGGCTCATTCCAACTCCTCAAGATGCCTCGGTTGTTGGTCTCAAATGGGTCTTTAGAAATAAGATGGACAAGGAAGGCAATGTGATAAGAAACAAAGCTCGTCTAGTGGTGAAAGGATACTACCAGGAGGAAGGAATCGACTATGAGGAAACTTTTGCTCCTATGGCTAGGCTGGAATCTGTTCGAATATTTCTTGCCTATGCTGCACACAAGAACTTTGAGGTCTACCAAATGGACGTAAAGTGCGCATTTCTAATTGGAGAACTCGAAGAAACGGTGTACGTAGAGCAACCTCCTGGATTTGTCAATGAAAAATACCCCAATCACTGTTATATTCTGGACAAAGCGGTATATGGACTGAAAAAAGCACCGAGGGCCTGGTATGAAACGCTAACCAAGTTTTTAAGGATGTCCAAATTCAAACAAGGTTCGGTTGACCCAACCTTCTTTCGTAAGAAGGAAGGTACCCACCTTATGATTGCCCAAATCTATGTCGATGATATCATCTTCAGCTCAACGAATCCTAGCTTAACGGCTGAATTTAGAAAGCTGATGGAGACTAAATTTGAAATGAGCTCAATGGGTCTGATTAACTTTTTCCTTGGTTTAAATATTAGACAGGGACCCAAAGGCATCTTTATTAACCAGGAAGCTTACACGAAGACTCTACTTGCTAAATTTGGCATGATGGGAGACTCAAAGGTTAAAGTTCCAATCGCGTTCGGCACCAAGCTCACTCCATCCTTGGATAAGCCAGCAGTCGATATTACGCTATATCGCCAAATGATCGATTCTCTAATGTACCTTACTGCTAGCAGGCCTGGTATAATGTTTTCTGTTTGTTAATGTGCTAGATTTCAGGCAAATCCTCGTGAACCTCACATGCTTGCAGTGAAGAACGTACTCCGGTGTCTCAAGCGAACTACCTCTCTAGGCTTATGGTATCCATCCAACTCAGGCTTCTTCGTTCAACCCTACTCAGATGCAGACCTTGGATGTTGTGGACTAGACAGGAAAAGCACCACTGGAGGCTGCCAATTCCTTGACGGGAAGTTGGTTAGTTGGCAATCAAAGAAACAGACCTGTGTATCTCTGTCTACCGCTGAAGCAGAATACATCGCAGCTGCCTCCTATACATCTCAAGTGATTTGGATCCAAAGCCAGCTCCGGGACTATTGACTCAATATGAAAAAGCTCCCACTATATTGCGACTCTGAAAGTGCAATTAGGATCTGTCATAACCCAGTGCAACACTCCAAGCCTAAGCACATAGCACTGAGGTATTACTTCATTAAGGATCATGTGGAAGATGGGAACGTCGAAATACACTTTGTTCGAACCACTGATCAACTGGCTGACATCTTCACGAAAGCTCTTCCTGAAGCATCTTTTAACAAAATACTACAAGGGCTAGGTATGATGGAATCGGAGTCAGTACCAAAAATTACCTCTCAAGCTCAAAAGTAAGAAGCGAAATAGACCGAATGTTCGGGTTCGGGTCTTGTGCTAATGTACCGAAATGAACCGAACGCTTGGGTTCGGTTGCATAATCTGCTTTTCGCTCATCACTCAAAGGTAGTTTCCTTGGTTGTAGATATTATGTATAAATTTTCCAAATTCATTTATCTTATTGTCAAAGTTATTCTCTTTTTTTTCAAACCTATTTTCTTTGGCAACCGAAATAAACCGAACATTCGGGTTCGGTTCCAAAATTTTTATCACCCGAAATAAACCGAACGCTCGGGTTCGGTTCCAAAGTTTTTCTCAACCGAAATAGATCGAACGCTCGGGTTCGGTTCCAATTTTTTTGTGTTTATTTTTTTTTTCATATTATCAAAAATTCTAAAAATATTTTTTCTCGTAAATTCAAAAACTCCAAAAATATTTTAATTTTTTATTATTTTATTATTTTATTTTTTTTATTTTGGCTTTTATTTTTTTTTTGTCTACTTGTGGGTATATCATTTCATTAGCTAAGTGTCCCTAGAAGCATGTTGTTGTATGTGTCCAAAGCCTCACCTGATTCTGAATAATAAGTCTTACTGATTTGGTATAAACAAACCTTGTCTTCCCAATTAGGCTTTCATATTTACTCTAATCATGAGCTACCTAACTCTATTCTCATATGAGATATGAGTTTTCTGCTTGGTCCTATTTTTTATAGCAGAGGTACTCTGATTTCTTTACACCATCTACATTGCATTTCTCCATCACATTCTCATCACAAACGTAACCCTTGAGACTCTCAGAAATTACCACTGAGGTTTATGGCTACCCAATTTCTGCGTTTATGATCTTAGCTTCATGCCACTACGTGCTAAGTGAAACCCAATATTCAAATACCCAAGATGCATTGACGGTGAACAATTAATTTGTTCTAGCTTTCACTGATGAATTGACAGACTTATCCATGGGAGTACAACATGAAATCTCTATTTTTCTTTTGAGTGATTCCTATGAAATTGTTAAAAACAATAACATTTCTTCCCTTGGGATCCAGTTTTAATTTTTGTTTAGATTTTATAAATTTCCTAGCCAAATCAAATTATCTCCAACCTACTTGTTCAACAGACTACACCGGTCTCACAAGTACTTCGTTCGATTTCTGTCTTATATCAAGATTAGGATTTTTGAATCGAAGCGAAAGCCACCCTCATAAGCCTAATTAAAAGAAGCCTTTCAACATTTCTTAATAAGTGTCTGATCGTTATTCAACGGGAAACCACACAAACACTTTAACGTCTCTCTTGACTTTGAAGGATGAGATTCGTGCCCGAGATCCTTTGTTTTGTGTCTTTATTGACATCACATATTTTCCCAAAAGTGTTGTTTTATTTCTTTTCTTTTACACACTCATCACGAAAATCTTTTTGATTTTCCAAAATTCTGGTTTCATTCATTTCAAGGAGTTTTAATTGGCTTGGTTGTTATAAAAGATTGTGGTGAATTTTAATCCACGTGGGAGAATTTTTAAAAGATGTCATTACTATTTAAAGGGATAAGATGACGACATGATGGCTCAGGCGGGGGTCCAATCGATTTGATTTCAAACGGCGCAAGAGGGAAGCGTGCGAATCGGAACCGTTTCATCTCCAAACGGCGCCAGATGGGAAGGCGTGTAATTAGGGCCTGACACTCTCTCTCATGAGTGATCATCGGCTACCCCAACTGTCACGCGTCAGTCAACTCCGAAAAACCCTTCGTTTTTCGATCGAAGATTTGGAAAGATTTTTCTCTCTCCTTTACCCTCACTATAAAAGGCCGTGTAAACCACCATTTACCTCTTTACCACGCCTATATTTCCAGAGAGACCGAAATTCTTCAACCTTCACTGTTCATCATCTCCTCCACTTTCTTCAAAGCAATGGCAAATTCCTCCTCAGTTCACACAACATCCCACATCTTGCCCATTCGCCCACAACAAAGCTTGATCATCGATTTAACCCCTCATTCGTACGACGCATTCATGTTCCCCATCATCGAATGTCTGAAGTTTTCTCCAATCGCTCCTACACTTACCAGGGCTGAAATAGTTCCAATGGAGTTCCTTTCACAGATCTTTGCCACCGCTCACTACGACAAGGTCGTCGACAGAATCTTCTTCGATGTTTTTCAGCACAAGGCGTCGATTTCAAAGCAGCGGTTTTGCTCGTTGTTAGGGTTTGACGCGGATTCTTCCAGGGTCAATCCGGAATCAATTCCAATGGGTCATCTGTTCAACATGTTCTACAACATGGGATACATGGAGGTGCTTACTACGGTGACGAAATTCAAGAAGTCGTGCCTACCTCCACAGTGGAATGGGATGTTCTGTGACAACCCTATATTTCCCAAAAGCATTGTAAACACTCGAAAGCTAAAAACAACGAAATTAACCTCGAAAATAAAGTGTTCAAGTATCTAAGTTGGGATGCATCAAATATTAGATATCATGCCAAGGTTTCCAAAAACATAAAGAACGCTCAAAACCGGGTTATATTGAAGAAATTATAACCACTCGTATATTTACGACACGACGTTAAAACATTATTTGACGTAAAAAGTAAAATCTCAATAAAATGCATTTTTACCCTTAAGTATCTAAACAAAAGTCGTAGATCTCGTTGAAAGGTGAGCGTGCATAAAAAGATCGGCCAAATTGGACCTCGTATGAAGAAGTTATGAATTTTCAAAGTTTCGTAACAGTAGTAGAGGGCTAAAAACTCGGATTTAAGATCGAGTGTTATTTAGCTATCGCCACCTAAACGGAAGTTGAAGATCTCCTCAGTGGTAATAAAACGATAAAAAGAGAAACGAAAACCGACGTCGAATAAAGAACCTACGAATTTTTAACGAATTTTAGGAGGCCCGGCCTATTAAAAATATATCATTAAAATTAAAGTCAAAACTAGCCGACGGAGTCTAAATGAAAGTTGTAGAGCATAATCTCACCTACGCGTGGATATAAAGAACATGAAAAACGGAGCTCGTACGCGAAAGTTACGGAATTTAGAAGAGGACAGGCCGGATTACGCCCGGCGTTCTCTGGGAGTACGCCCCGTGTACTAGACCCAGAGTCGAGTCCCATCGGCCCGCCCAAGCTACGCTTAGCTAGCCAGGAGTCGTAAGCCATGACGCATTTTTACGCCCAGCGTAACGACGTACGCGCTGCGTACGTGAGTACGCCCCGCGTACTCCAAATTTACGCCCCGCGTACTCACTCTTCCAGCACTATAAATAGATGGCATGAGCTTCGAGTTTTGGCACACCTTCACAATTCCTCAGCCATTCTCCCAGCTCCAGAGACCATTTTCTTACCTTGGTTTCCGCACTCGAGCCCCCGACGAAAGATTTACGCTGCAGAGATCCCCGAAGAGCCCGACGACGCAACCATCCGCGGTCGAAGTTCTGCTCAACCCTAGCCTCTCTCTTCAAACTTAACGAGTGAGTTCATACCCCTACTTTTCAATTCTTTTTAAGTTTTAGGGGGGGAAATACAAGTACATTACGAATCAAAGTATCATTTTATAAACATAATTATATTATCGTTCTTATAGGGTACTCGCTTTCAAAAATAACTTTATGTTTAAAGGGCTATTATATCACCAAGTTGTTATTACCAAATGGGAACATACTTTTGAGAAACTATAATGAGCATTGTATTCCAGTTATTCATACATTTACATATACATCTCGACAAATGAAATACTTTCAAAAGAAGTAAAGTCTTTATTATCGTAAATCTGTTTATACCAAGTAATGTGAGACATTTAAACTTCAACGTACTCGTATGTATGCATTTCAAGTCCTGTATTATATACCATAATCTCTTGGAGAGAGAGCGTGATACTTGTGTATAGATCTATACGGGATTGACAATCCCGCACCTAAACTATTAGCTATAGTTAGACCGGCAGGTCTGGGGTGACAAATGTCATAACACTACAACACCTGAAGAATGTTGTTACAGGCCGTCAGTGTCAATAGTATGGTTATAAAACTCACATAAAAGTATAAAAACAAGTTTGATTTACGAGATTCATATATGCATTTCAGTTTTCCATTTTATTGTTAACACAAATTTTATCGCTATTATTCAAGCATGGAAAACACTAATGCACTCCAACACGGGAAACTTTTCAAATCATTTATAGAAAATATTGGATTTTCTGAAAACCTCGTTCATCGATTTACTATCAAAAAGGACATACTTTTCAATGCAAAACACTTATGAACTCACCAACTTAATTGTTGACACTTTTTCGAAACCACTTGTATTTATTAGGGAATCAGTAATACAGGTAACCACCAGCTTTTGGCGAAGGGAACACTAAGGATGTTTTATAATTGAACATTTATCATCTCATTGTAATATTCTTTTGCTAATATGTATAACGCAACAACATACGTTTTCATTATATATGTGATGGTTGTGTTACTTTCTTTACAATATTCAATGGTTGTGATACTACGTGAAGTCATCCACCCCCGAATGTTTCCGCCATTCTGGTTTGGGGGTGTGACATGTTCACTGTTTTGTTCAAGGGTTTATCTGAACGAAGTGTCGGGTCTGATGGAGCCAGCCGTTTATTTCTCTCCATCATGTATGGGATCTACAATGGCATCAACATGGACTACGGGTCCGTTCTGTGGCAACAACTCATTCAGAGTCTCTCCTCCACTTCCATACATTCAGAGATCTCGTATGCTCGGTTCTGGACCATTGTCACGAAATGGGTAATGGACAAGCACCACGTCCCCATTGTTGCTGGTGCTCCAATGTCTTCGATTGGTACCTTCCATACCACGAAGATCATTGTGTCGGATGCTTCAAAGTTTCCTTTCAACGGGTCTATCCCGAAAACCATGTATGGGGATGTTCCTGCTGATAGCCGGATTATCAGGACGTACAAGGAGTTCAAGCGTTCTGGTCCGAGGGATCTTACTCCGGAGATGCTGAAATCAATTCATGACGCCGACAAGCCTGCTCCAAGAGGCAAGAAGGCTGATAAGGGAAAACAGATGGCCAAAGGGGCAAAAGGCCCGTCTCCAAAGAAGAGGAAAACCACCAGGGCTGCTCAGTCTCCACAGCAGAAGAGGAGAAAAACTCAACCGAGGCGAAAGCTGGTTATTGCTTCCTCCTCAAGCGAATCTGAGGGTGAGAGTTCTGATTCTGAAGACTCTCAATGTGGCAACACTCCACCAAGATCTCCAACCCCTGAAGTTCATGTCTCTACTTCTCCTATATCCTCTCCACCTAAAACCATTCCTATTTCTATTCCCCCCATAACTTCCACTACTCAAATACCATCCACTTCCATCCCAATACCTCCACCAATATTCATCGAAGCAACCACAACAACCACTGCAGATGTTAGAACCAACGTATCTGATACGGGAGTTCATACTGACGCACCAACATCCACCTCAGCACCCGAAACCACCCCAGCACCCGAACCCACACATACACCCGAACAAACAACCCAACCCGAACCTACCCATACTACCGAACCACCAGCTTCATCACCACCATCTTCTCCTGGTCACGCATCATAGGAAGAAGAACCACTCCTTGGCGGGGAGAATATGACTTTTGACTCGGTCTACTATAGCCTGTTTCAAGTACAAAGTGATGACGATGACGACGCTCCTGTCACCAAAAGGAATCTCCAGGAGCTCCATGACAAAATTGACTCGCTCATCGCCTCCTCTTCCACTTCTCAGTCATCCCTATCTGAAGCTGCAACTCAGAAAATTGTTGAAGCTTTCTCTAAAGCTCAGCAAGCTTCCCTTGCTTCTGCCACCACCACCATAGATGCCTCCACCAAAGCCTGTCAGCCTGCGACCGAAAAAGTCGTTAAGATATTTACTGATGCCTCTTCCCTGTTGAAGTCTTTACAGGAAAGTGCCAACGCTGCCAAGACTACACTGGAACCTATTGTCCACCAGCTGGCAACATCAGTCGCAACTGAGTTGAACTCTTTCGCTTCTCTTCATCAAACAATTTCTGACGACAACTCAGCTTTTCGAACAACCATCGAAGAGTGTCTCTCCAAGCTTCAAGAAGATTTGGCTGCCGAGAACACTCTCATGGATGTTCTTGCAAGGAAAACTAATGCTCTGAAGGTCAAGAGCATTCAACTCTCCAACTCTTAACATGATATTGAATCTCTTCGATCTAAACGAGAGGTGGTAAAATCGTGTGTTTTGGATGTCCACTCTGCTATCTCCAACATCCTAGAAGCACATGATCCAATTCTCAACTACACTGTGAGGCGTGACCTTGCAGAGAAGCTCGCTCCCGCCCTCGCCCTACTCAGCAAACTCGAAGGTCTCCTTGATTTCGTGTCCATTCCGAAACAAGGGGGAGAGAAGGAAACAATGTCTCAACCACCTCCTACCTCAACAACAACTCACACAACCGAACCTCCTCCAGTAGGCCAAGCCTCTGGTTCCGGTGTGAAAGACAAAGGCAAAAAGATTGCTGAGGAGGAAGAAGAAGAAGATAAAGAGACAATCGTCGACTTGTTGAAGCGTAAAAGTCGAAACAATGAGGCTGACATCAGTGCTCGTGTGGCAAGAGAGGCTGAAGAAGCCGAACATAAACAGGAGGAAGCCCACGACCTTCTTGAGAGCAGGAAAACTCTGTTTCCTTCCTGGACTCTTGAGAGGATGATTAAAGAAGCCATTGACACACCAATTATCTTGTAGCTGGAACCTGTGATCTCTTTAGATCATTCCAACACTGTCGACTCACAGTTCGACATGCCACTGACCCGAAAGGCGTTTATCTTTCATGCCTTTTCCAACGTTGCAGAGGTCCCTCATCCTCATCCACAGGTTGATCGGGACTTAATCAATTTCTATCTGAAGGCTGCTCAACCCCAATATCAGACTTGGAGCGCTCAGAAAATTGTCAATGTTCGGGTCTTGAAGCCGTACAGTGAAGGTAACTTCATCAACGTTCGGTTCAAGGTACTTCGGGGATCTGCCAAAACCGAACATGCTATTTCCCTTGCAGATCTTCCCAACCTTAATCCCCATGATTGGATTATCTTGCACAACATCCTCCTCACCAACGAAGCTGAATACGGTCCGATCATCGACCACTTCAAGAGGATGCTCGTGTGCTACATCATGGAAGTTGCATTGATGGATCAGGAGATTGCGAGGGTATTTAAGAAGAAACCTACAATATCTCCTATTGGCACTGCCATTGATATCAACCTGATGCGGATGGGGAAGATTGACCCGAGGAGGAACTTGGTCATGTTTACCAGGAATGAAGGACAGAAATGTCTTTTCGCCTTGGCAGACAAACATCTATACACCACTGCGTGTTTGGAGCACGTTTTGGGGATCATCCACAGATGCAAGCAGAACACAGCGGATGATTTCAAGTACTTTGATGACATGATTCAATGGTACATTCGGTTCAGACAGACTATTATCGCTCTAATCTCACGTCTGTTTGATACTACAAAGAAGGTTCCCGCTGCTGGCCCAAGCAAGAAGAAGAAGTAGTCTCGCTCCAATTTGACGCAAAGGGGGAGATTGTTGGGTCGTGTTTTGTGTTACGTATTGCGTCTATTGGGCTCGTTAGCTAGTCCATTATGTATCTTCGGTATGGGCCTGTCCATCCGTTAGTATAGTAGGGTTTAGTATATATATAGGAGCTTGCATGCATCCTAGAAAGTAACGATAGAATAGAACGATCAGAGAATTATTCAGCAAGTTTGTTATTATCGTTCTTGTAACCCTAAAATCCTCTACAACGGAAGTTCTTAGTCGAGCTCTGCTAAGGATTGTTTGATCTAATCATTCGACACATCTTGATCCATACTTGTGTTATTTACTGCTTTTACATTCATCGCGTTACCTGTTAAGAAGATCTAATCGATCATTAAGTTTGTTTATAACTTATCAAAACCTGACCGTAAACTCATAAAATATTACAGAAAAACACAATTGCCCAACAAGCCCTTTGTGTCACTATGATCAAGAACCTCCCACATGAAATCTCAGTGTGGCGAGATGAAGAATTCAAGCTTTGAACCAATTGAGCCCATAGAACAGACCCATAGTCGAGATTTATACCATGGTACATACCATAGAGAATGGTCATAAACCCTTTGCTAGCACCATCAGACCTAGCCATTCGCTCAGAAAAACCCTTAAAGACAAGCGTAAACAATCCATTCCATTGTAGAGGAAGGCAAGATTTCTTTACCTTGGTAATGGTGGAGAGAACATCATTGTACCCCATGTTGTAAAACATGTCAAAAAGTTGTGCAGTCGTAATCGATTTTGGGTTCACCATTGAGTCACCACAAGGAAGCCATGAAAGAGTGCAAAACCTAACTTTTGAGACCGAAGACTTCTTATCAAATATATCGAACGTAATGTGTTCCTCTGCCTTGAGATACTTCGTAGAAGAATAAACTTGAGAGAGAAGAGTCATCAGTACACATTTGATTGTAGAAAGAGCATGTTCCAGTGGCGATTACTTGAGACACTCAACCACCTGCAGCATAAAAGAATCATACTTGAACGGCGTCAAGTCGATGATTAGGTTTTGGTTAGGCTTGATTGTGAGGAATGATGATTGAGCGGTTTGTTCTTGAATAGAAGATGAGTCTACCATTCTTGATGCTTGAAGAGGAAAATGAACACTAGAGAGAGTTTTTGTCGTTTGAATTCGTAAGAGAGGTTGTGAATGGTAAAGTAGAAAAGACTAATAAATAATCCTTTTATACAATATCCATGAGAGAGAAAATCAATGATGATCACTAAGTTGAGATTTCGGAAACAATGCCTAATTGTGCGTGATTTGACAACTATAAACCCCCAAAAAGCATGTCAGTCGGCATGACAATAGGTGACGTTCCATCTCTCACACGCGTTTATTTGAATCTAATCCATTCGGCGCCTCTTAACATTATAGAGATGTTTCAACTTCCAAAGAAACGAAGTCTGTTTCCTTTCTTAGTTCAAATAAATAAACCAAGCTCCTTTTACTTTTTAACATATAAGACCACCAATGACGAAAAGGTGAAATAACATGACTAAAAATAACCATTAGAACCTCGAACTAGACTTTTGGAGGATCATAAAGATCTTCGTGCAAGAGTGTGCCAATGAAAAAGAAATAAAGCAAATAGTGTATTTGGGATGTAAGTGATGTCATGAGAGACATAAAACGGATGATCCCGGGCACAAATCTCTTCCTTCAAAGTCAAGAGAGACTTAGAAGTGTCTTTATGGTTTCCCGTTGAAGTACGATCAAATGCTTCTTAAGAAGTAATGAAAGGTATCTTTTGAAAGTATAGGCTATAAGGGTGGCTTTCTATAAATAGTGGGTTCATACCACTTGTAGAGGTGTGCCTGAGAGATGTAAAAGTGAGTGTTATTTATGTAGTCTAGATCTAGATCCTTTTTGTAACACCATATACAATCAATAGATCTCTTGATCACCCAAATCACCATGTTCAATTGTGCAAGCTTTAATTCCGCATGCCAAACCATGTTCTTTGTCACTACAATTGGTATCAGAGCTTGGTTTTCACGATCAACGTGACTTTTGAAGAACGATTCTCGGTTTGGCAATTGTTCTCGCAATTTGAACAATTTTGGTGAGTTTCTCTCTATGATCTCTGTTAATTTCATTGATTCGTGCGTTACGTTTTTGATTTGTGATCATTTGACTTGATGGATCAAAATTTTATTGAAAAACTCATTTGTTGTGATCCAATAATTTTTGTTCTTTGATCATGTCCAAATCCAATCCTATTTGTTGTTCGAAATGATTTTCAAATAGCAATTATTCATTTGAATCGAGTTTTAAGTCCAAAAATTTATTGTAACTCAATCAATTTTCTAATATTAGATCAAATCACATTTTCTCGGAATCTATTGTTCATCATTTGTGATTTGAGCCCAAAGTCAAATCTCTTACTGTTCATATCTACAAAGCCCAAAAGTATATTCGATCCACTTGATTGAAATTGTGAGCCCAGTGATTCGAAAAATCCTTTTAGAAATATCTTGCTACTATTCTTCATCGTAAGTTTCCTGAATAACGATGTTATTGAATCACGTTTTCTTCAACTTGTTCTAGCATCTTCGGTTTCTTCTCATCATTCCTAAAATTTATTTGTTTTGATTGTTGAATTCAACTTATGAGTCGATTTGATATAAATTGTATATTCACAGAATCGATTATGATTAAGTCGCTGTTAAGAAATCATAAACTATGTTTTTGATTTTGATATATCTTAACCAAGAACACTTGAAGGAGGTGAAGATCGATCGATTGAACATATTTTGATATGAAATCGGACATCAGATGCATCGATTTCGTGTTTCTTGCAATTTGATTTCGAAAAGTCAATTTTAGAAAAAGTCAAACTCAATTTCTATTGTTTGAATCCTTGAATTGGAAGTTGAAATCGGTTGATACAAGTTGAACATGGGTTGTGGATGTCCAAATACTATTTGATTTGGTGTTTAATTTCGAACTTGATTTGGATCTATGTTTTTGATGACGAACACTGTGTGTTAGTTGACGTTTGGCAATTGTATGAGATTTGGAAACCGATTGTTCGAAGATTGAATGGTTTTACAATCGATTGAGTATTGATGATTGTTTAAGTTTTGATGTCGATGATTGTACAATCGATTTCCAAGATCATCGACATGATGAAATTGATTTCAATGTGCGAAGGGTATGGGAATATGGAACGAGATGTCAAAAATTGTTGATTTGGAATCGAAGGGTCCGTGGGTTTGGCTTTAGAAGATTAGATGGGTCGATTTCTTCAAAGATTTGAGAATCGATGTTGGATAATGTTGTTAGCTGTTGATGATTTGGTTGGTTGTGTGAGTTCGCAAGTTTGATTGTTGATTTATGATGTACAAAGTTGAAGAACTAACTAGGAAATCAATGTTTGCAAAAGAACAAAAATTTGATTTTGGAAATTGAAGGAGAATGCGAAGGTGATTAATGGTGATATTCAGTTCGCATTTGGTGAGACAATTTTGTGGTTGATGGTCAAACTGGATTCTCATTTATGTGAATTAAAACTGGGTTCGCATATAAAGATGTGATATGGAGTTCGCATCTGGGGTTCAAAAGCAGTTCGCATATAAAAGAAAAAAGGTTTGCATTTGGTTATATTGAGTTAAGATGCGAAGTCTTCTCATCCATGGTTCGCATTCATGTTTCAGTAACATGCGAAGAATTGATGATGCGAAGTATGTATTTCACTGGTTAATGAATTGGGGAAGAAAACACACAAGTTTCAAAATTAGTCCGTGAAATTTCAAAAACATGGCAAAATTGACCCAACTTCGCGAAATGGGTAATATAAGCTGAGAAATTGTAGAATTTTCAGTTCTGGTCCCTGCAGTTTGTGCGAATTTACATTTTCTACCTAGTTTCGCAAATGAGGGAGAATTTCGCATATTTGGCAGTTTTGGGCGCAATGGGTCACTGCAGAATTTTGAAATTGACAATTTCTACCAATTTTTGAGAAATTATGTCAAAGGCGATCCGTGAACGATGATAAAAATTCATTATTTTTTGGATTTTCTGGATTGAAGCACAAAATTTATGCCACATGTTAAGGGAGAGTTTTAACATGAAAAATTCCGAATAGAGCACGTTCTTTTTCCTTTGGAGTTTCATAATCAAATTTCGATTATAAAAAGGGGGAGAAGTTTTATATGGAAATTCGAACTTGAATTTTTCATATTACGCGGATTTGAAGACCGAAGTGATCTTGAAGTTTTGAAGCTTACGAGATGATGCAATTGGAAGTTCGGAAGTGATGTATTCGAAATGGGTTTGGAATTATTGAAGATTTTTGGGATGTGTTTTTATGCGCAACTTTAGGGTGATTATTTGGAGTTTGGAATACTCTTGATCATTCGTTGCTGCTCGGATTGTATGGTCTCACATCCTAGAGCCCAAATTGAAGAATCATGGAAGAATTGAAGATTGAAGTTCGTTTCGACATGTGTCACCTTTGAAACTCGAACCGTGTAGTGCTTGATTTTGGAAGCTTTGAAGTGGGTCATTCATTCCTAACTTTGAGGGGGAGAATGTTGGGGTGCAAAGTTATTCATTCATGACTTTGTATATGTTTGACTTTTGTAAAACCCACTTGCATGTGGAGTATTTGCCTTTAGACCCATTTGTTTGTTAGAGTGAGAGAGAGACATGTAAACACCTCTATAAATAGTGGGTTCATACCACTTGTAGAGGTGTGCCTGAGAGATGTAAAAGTGAGTGTTATTTATGTAGTCTAGATCTAGATCCTTTTTGTAACACCATATACAATCAATACATCTCTTGATCACCCAAATCACCATGTTCAATTGTGCAAGCTTTAATTCCGCATGCCAAACCATGTTCTTTGTCACTACACAAAAACCATCTGGATCTTTAGGGTAGAAAAGTCTTGGTGTTACACACTTTCATAAACATTACGCAAAAATTAAAAAGAGATTTCTAAAAAGTAACAAACGAAAGAGGTCATTATATTAATAATTGGTGAATGCTAGAACATTTGATTGTTCACCGTCAATTCAGGTAAGGTATTGGATTTTGGGTTTCACATAGTACGTGGTGAAACAAAACTGTGATCATGAACACATATGTTGTGTAACCGTAAACGTCAGTGGTAAATGCTGAGAGTCTCAAGGGTTACAAATATGAAATGAAATATGATGGATAAAAGAAAAGAGTTGAGGTGGTTAAAGAACTGAATGTACCTCTGCTATGCGAAAGTGACCTAGCAGATAACTCTTAGCTCAATATGAAAAGAGTAAGGTAGCTCATGACTTAAGTGAATTTAGCAGCCGGATTGGGAAGAAACGATTGGTATATATCGAATCAGTAAGGCTTCACTATAGAGTCGTTGAGGCTTTGGACAACATACAACAACATGCTTCTAGGGACACTTAGCTAGTGAACAGAGTAAAAACATTTACCTTCCCCATGATACATTGTTGAGATTAGCTACCAATGTGTTAGAATAAAAAGAATAAATGAAAATGTTTTTGTATATTGAATTTTTTTTAAAAAGAAATAAAAACAAAAAAAAATATTTTTATAGTTAGAAATTTTCTGAAAAAGAAATAAAAACAGAAAAAATATACAAAAGACGCGAAAGAGAAGGCTCGGTATATTTTGGTTTATTTCGGTTCTGTTTTTTTCGGGCACCAAACTATACCGAACGCTCGGTAAATTTTTCGTGTCTAAAATTTAAGACGCAAAAGCGAAGGTTGTACTTAATGAGGTGAAGATGGTTTCGGTATTGATTCAGCCTCCATCATTCCCAAGCCTTGGAGTATTTTAATAAAGCTTGCTTCAGGAAGAGCTTTCGTGAAGATGACGGCTAATTGATTAGCTGATCGAACAAAGTGGATTTCAACGTTACCATCTTCTACATGATCCTTGATAAAGTGGTACCTCAGTGCTATATGTTTCGTTTTTTTAGTGTTGCACTGGGTTATGACATATTCGAATAGCGCTTTCCGAGTCACAATAAAGGGGAATCTTCTTCATGTTCAGGCCATAATCCCTAAGTTGACTTTGTATCCATATGACGTGTGAAGTGCAAGATGCTATGGCGATGTATTCATATTCGGCCGTAGATAAGGAAACACACGTTTGTTTCTAGGACTGCCAGCTGACTAGTTTTCCATCAAGGAATTGACACCCGCCAGTTGTGCTCTTTCGGTCCAGACCACATCCTCCAAGATCAGCATCAGAGAAGGCTTGAACAAAGAAGCCTAATTTCACAGGGTACCGAAGACCGAGAGACGAGGTTCGGTTCAAATATCTAAAGATATTTTTAACTGCCACCATATGAGGTTCACTTTAAAATCGGGATACTTCTCATTCACAAATCCCGGTGGTTGCTCAACGTACACGGTCTCTTCCAGTTCCCCATTTGTGAACGCACACTTGACGTCTATTTGAAAAACTTCAAAAATTTTGTGAGCAGCGTATGCCAGAAAGATCCATACTGATTCTAACCTTTCTACTGGAGCGAAGGTTTCTTCATAATCTATTCCTTCTTCCAGACAATATCCCTTCACCACAAGCCTTGCTTTGGTGCGTATCACATTCCCTTCTTTATCCATCTTGTTCCGGAATACCCATTTTAATCCAACCACAGATGCATACTTTGCTGTTGGAATTAGTCTCCACACTCAGTTTCGCTCAAACTCATTGAGTTCATCTTGCATAGCCTGTACCCAGTCCGAGTGATCAAGTGTGGTGTTAACTATTTTTGGTTCGATCTTGGAGACAAAATAATTAAACACGCAGGATTCCACTTGAGAGAATAAAGCAGTCTGCTTCGCTTTCAGTTGAGAGGATGTAAGAACTCCCTCAGATGATTCACCAATAACTTGAGTTTTCAGATGATCTCTTGTTCATTTTGTAAGAGGAGGATAGTCTGGATCATAAGTAGGATCCAATTCAACATTTATTTCTTCTTCATATTCTTATTGAACATCTTCGTCATTTGTATTACGATTCTCCCCCTCGAATGACGAAACAAGTTCAATTTCTTGTTCAAAATTCTCCCCCTTGATTGGACTTCCAGTGTTAATAGTTGGTGATAGGTTCTCCCCCTGGAAAGGCAAATCAGTTCTCTTTGGTTTAGACGAACCCTCCCCCTGGAATGTGGGGCGTTCATGTGTAGGTTCGCTTGGACCTTGAGGTTCGCTTTCCATGCCTTTTGCAGCTTCGTCGATTATCTTCTTCAAGTTGTCAACCTTATTATCAGCTACTTTCGCTTCAAAGAAAATGGCGTTATCCGGTTCATCAAAGAGCAACATGTACTATTCAAACAGATTGGATATTGGAACCAAGACTTGACCTATTTTTGGAAAGATTTTTTCCATTGATCCTTCACTGGATGTAATTTTCTTCATGTAACTATCATCAAATGTGACATAACAGGTTTCCTCATTTTTCTTTGAATGTTTATTTAGAACCCTATATGCCTTGGAGATGAGAGAGTAGCCAAGGAAAATCCCTTTGTTAGCTTTTACATCAAACTTGTTTCAATTAACGTTAGATTTAAAGATGAAGCATCTATAACCGAAAACATGGAAAAAGATGACGTGGGTCTTGCGATTATTTAGAATTTCATAAGGAGTGATACAAAACCGCTTATTGAGGAAAGTTCGGTTCTGAGTATAGCGAACGATAGGAATCGCATCAGCCCAGAAATACAATGGAAGAGAAGCGAAGTTAAACATGGTTCGGGTGGCTTCGTACAAGGAACAGTTTCGTCTTTCAACAATGTCGTTGTGCTGTGGAGTATAGGGAGCAGAGAAGTTGTGAGTTACTCCCTTTTCAGCCAGAAATTCTTCAAACTCGTTGTTTTTGAATTCTAACCCATTGTCACTTCTGACATTTCTTACTACCTTTCTCAACTTTATTTCCACTTGTTTTATGAAGGTTTTGAGCTTTGTAGTTGCCTCTGATTTCTATTTAAGAAAGAAAACCGAATTGAAGCGTGAAAAGTCATCGACAATTACAAGAATGTATTTATTACCACCGATACTTTTTATGGCGGAGGGACCACAAAAATCGATATGTAGAAACTCAATGGATTTGATGATCTTTGTGTTAACCCGTGTGGGATGACTTTTCCGGCTTTGCTTTCCCATTTCGCATGCCAAACTTGAGAAGTGGAAGTCCTTGCACATGATCACCAAGAACTAGCTTGTTGATATCTTTGAAGTTAAGGTACAACAGCCTTCGGTGTCATAGGCAACTTTCATCAGAATGAGCTTTCGTTAGAAGGCATATAGCAGGCTTCCCTTATGTCAGGTTTAGATTTAATGGATACATTTTGCCTTTGCATTGGGACTTCAACAGAACTCTCTTAGTTTTCTTTTCTATGATCTTGGATCCCTCATCATCAAACGAGACCTTCAGGCCAGTCCCCACAACCAATTGCGAAACACTTATGAGATTGTGTTGCAATCCTTCCACATAGGCTACCTTTCGAATTGAAAAATCTCTATTCGTTATCATTCCATAGCCTTTTATTGTGCCATATGAGTTGTTTCCGTACTTGA
This sequence comes from Lactuca sativa, assembly GCF_002870075.4. Lineage (NCBI taxonomy): Eukaryota > Viridiplantae > Streptophyta > Magnoliopsida > Asterales > Asteraceae > Lactuca > Lactuca sativa. Next base: position 217,580,375 of record NC_056631.2, on the reverse strand, counting down.
CACATCCCCCATCTTTGAGAGCACGAAATTCTGTCAACTCTTCCTTCCTTTTTGTCATATGACGTGAGCAACCACTATCAATATACCATTAGTCGTTGAACTGCTTGTCACGTATAATCTACAAAAATTAAGCAGATTTAGGAACCCAAAGTTGTTTGGGTCCCGGTGAGCCTTTTACAGAATAAGGAAAAGCAATAGAAATATCAACCATATACATTTGTTTTATTAAAGTGGTTTCGTCTTTTCTATTAATGGTGAAAACTTTGATTTTGTTATTTTATTTGTTTGGATCAGTTTGTTTTTCTTTATTTCAATTCTTAACAACTCCTTTAGTATCCTTCCTAGGTTTAGTAGTCGTCTTCTTTGTTTGTTCTTCTGAATATGAGACGAGCTTTCCCTTTCCTTTAACATCCTTAATAGGATTTTGCTTAGTTTGAGAGTAATGAGGAGAATTGGATTTAGGACCGAAACTGCTCTTTCGGTTCTTCTAACTGCTGGATTGGCAGTGAGAGCATTGATCAGAGTTTGCCTTTGTACTTACTTTTGTCTTTGGATTGGACGCCTTTTACTTGTGAACATAGTTGGTGTTTTGGGATTGCCAAAACTACTTCCTCTCAGTTAGATTATTTTGATATCTCCTGTTTTGCTGGCGTTTCTGCTCTGACAGTTGCTTTTGAGACTTGTGAATGTTCACTTTCGCCTTTGGTCTTTCTCCACGAGTTTTGCTCTTCAGTTAGGCGGATTCGCTAACCGCCCACGCAGGTTCGCTCTGAATATTTTTAGTACCACTTGTACTTGCTTTAGCACAGTTAGATGGCTTATTGATTGGTTCAACCACGTATCTGTGTTTTACCCTCCACGAGGTTTATTCCAATAATCCTTTCATTTCATCTGCATTATCAATTGGGTCAAACCAGAAGTACTCATCACAACCATCAGCATTATCTTCATCTACCAAGGAAGTTGGCTCAACAGTTTGCTTCTTGGTAACCCCAGTGGTGGCGTACAGTTGATTTGGTACTGTTTGTACCTTTCGGTATACTACAACCTTTTCATTCAGGATTTTGTTCTGGTCTTTAGATGATCGGGCGAACTCAATTGAGTTTTCAGATATAAGGACTTTTTCTGGTTCGTGTTTGAGTTTAACAAATTCAGAACAGTCAACCACGTCCTCTATAGAAATTTCACTAATGTCATCGTCCTCGTCAAATTCAGAAGTATTGTCAATATCAATCTTGTGTTCTGAACTTAATTTGGTACTCAATGAATCAAAATTTTGTACGGTTTCGGTCTTAATTTTCAACTTATCATTTTCATCCAATAAGTTTTTTAGCATGTCCTTGTGGTCTTTTGACTTAATAAAGGACTCAATTTTGTCCAGACCATTCCTATAGACATCAGTAGTTTCTTCTGACGAGACAATTGATTCACATTTATAACAATCAGCATATATTTCGTCTTCCTTCAGTTCAAGGAAGGGCAAAATCATTTTATGAATCTTTTTGCCAATATCGCAATCTAGATGCAACTGAGTAATATTTGTATAAAGACGCTTAGCAATCAAACAGAAAATATTCCTTTGTTTTAAAATTTTCAAATTGTCACATTGCAAATATATTAATTCGTCTCTTGCCCTAACCAACTCTAACTCCTTCTGCTCTATCCATATCCTTTGCTCCTCACTCTTAGAAGATACCCTGCTAATTTGATCAGTTAGGTTAGAATTTGTAAGGCGAGTTTGTTTTAAACTACCATTTAGACTAGAAAATTTAGATTGTAAATCTTTTAATTCCTTTTCATAGTTAGAAACACGTATTTTGAGTGTTTTAAAGATAGAATTTACCTTCTTGATCAACTGATCACATTCGTTGATCTGTTCTCCAACCGGTTTCGCTGTGAAGCATCTATCCTCCCTTTCTTTCTCTTCATCATCCCCTCTATCTATATTGTAGCCTCTCATTTGTGATACTCCAGCAGTCACCATCAGACACCTTCCAGCAAATTCAACACTGTCTCCTTCGCCACAAAATCCCTGCCATGCGTGGGCTTGCGAACTTCTTCATGCTCGTAGTCGGTAGACCAAATCTCTACTCCTCCAAACTCACCATCAACTGTATTCTCCAGCACAATTAAAGCATTGATTGAATTATTAGAGGTTTTCTTCTTCTTTATTTCCTCCAGCTTGCGTAAATGGCACACTTCATGATCTTATCCATCCTTCTTCTCAGCCATCATTCTCAACATGCAATCTTTAGCAAAGTGATTTTTGTCGTGGTAGAAATTGAAGTCATATCTGGAGTCACCTACAAGCTTGTTCTCCTTCTTCACTTCTTCTTGTTGAGGAGCGTTTTTAACCTCCTCTTTTGCCTTTTCGGAACTGTAGCTCCCTTGCCAGTTTCGGTTCTTGGAGCTGGGGAACTTTTTGTGAGCAAACTTCTTACGATTAGAGACCATTAATGCATATTCATCATTTGTCAGATCACATTCAGAGAGATCCAACTCTTCTTCTTCTTCAACCATGTTCTTGCTCTTTGAGATAAGAGCCAAAGATCCCATACTAGACACCACTTTCGTTTCCTTATTCACTACATTTTCATGTGACTTGAGTATTCCCACAAGTTTCGGCAATGAATAGGTTTTGAATTGTTCATGAGCTTTCACAGTTGAAACCACCACCATACATTCAGGTCTTAGGCCATTCATAAAAGTGACCTTTGAAGGTTTTGAGCATTCTAACACTCCTATGGTGTACATGCAACCCTAAAACCTTGGATCTATGTTTTATCTATGATACATGCAAAATGTTTTTCCAAGGTTCATAACCTATCTAGCATACATGGGGAACTTTTAAACATAAAAGTAAGCAAGAAATCATACCTTGTATTAGTTTGGATTCCTTGAAAACCTTGTGACCCTAGCACCTCAACTGTGATGCCTTAATGTCTCACACAACACCAAATGCACTTGGAATAACTTAGAAAGAAATGAAGAACACTTAGAAATCGGCTAGCCCTCACTTGTATGTCTTAGTAGCAGATTTTGGTGAAGAACATGAAGCTTATATAGTGTGTTACAATTAGGGTTACACCATGTAAAGCCTAATTGTCATGACTTTTCATTTCCATAACCCATGGGTTCTATAAACACCATGGAGCCTCCATGGAGCTTCCTATGGGTTTTAGCCCAACTTGATAATCCATGTAGCATTAGCCCACTACACAAGTATGTAGGATTTACACAATCAACCCATATATTTAATTAGTCTTCTTTTGACAACTTAATTAATTCCAAATTAATTCTTGATCAATACTAATTAAATAATATTATTAATATATTAGAGCTTATAATATATTAATAAACCTTAAGTGTTATTTCTCTCATTTTAGTCTATCCAAATGCATGATGCCATGAAACCCAAATGGACCATGCTAATCGGGTCAACTACATTCCAGAAATAGTTATGAACTTAGACACCTAATCCAACAACCTTTTGTTCGATCACTTCTCTGCCGATTCCGTGCTTGATCCTCTTGCTAAGAAGATGATTGAAACGATCGAACGTTTGAATGATTTTTTCTTCTGGCTTTTGCTTGAAGTCACCAAACTCTGAAAGCATAAGAGTTTGGATTGAATGCTCTAGATCCTCATCTGTGGAATACAGCTCCTTAAGCCTATCCCAGATTTGTTTTGCTGTTGTGCATGAACTAACCAAGCGAAAAGTATTAGATTGTAAGGTAAATCTAATCATCCTCATGGCTTTAATGTTTCTTATCAGTTTGTCCTTCTCATCTTGAGGAACTTTCTCCACGTCAATCATTAGCTGAGTATATTCCTTTTGCGTCTTGATGGTTTTATTTGTTCCATAATGAACAAACGGACCAAAGGTAATAGCCTCCCAGATTAGATACCCATTTTCCTCTAAGCCAAGAATATAATCTTCAAAGTGATGCGTCCAGACTTCATAATCTTGAGTATATAAAATTGAGATTCTCGTGGTAGATCCAATACTGTTGGAGATGTTAATAGAGTTGGAATAAGAGTCGTCGTGTGTCATTATGATTTGTTTTGATAACCTGTCAAGAAGCAGACTAGTAAATAGAGTTAGGGTATGATCGAGATCTAAGAGTAGCGTCAATTAACAGATGACGACTCCAACATATACGATAATAGCGGAAACCTTAAAACCTTCTTCAACAGAAGAGATGTGTACGGATTACACACTCTCCTGCTCTGATACTAATTGATGAGTTGAAAACTCTTTTAAGATCGAATAGAGTCTTAACAAGCAAATCAAGAAAGCAAATAAAAACGCGAACACACGATAAAGCAAACAAGTGCTAAATGATTAATATGCAACACCTCAGAAGAGCTCGATAAAGAACTTCTATTGTATAGGTGTGCTAGGGTTACAGTACAATCAAGAAAATAATAAAATGAGAAGCGTGCTAAGAACGATGCATGCATGCACTATTTATACCAAACCCTAATAAACAAAACACGATTGGACAGGCCCAGACCGTGACTATCATGGACCGAACTAAAGGCCCAATGACACAACATCTTAAACCCAAAACACATCACGAGTCTAGCTTTCCTTTCTGGCCCACAGCTCGTGTCTGGATTGCTCTCGAGCCCACAACATAAGTCTGGCTTGCCTTTTCTGGCCTACAACTTATGACCTTGCTTGCTCTCGGGATTGTTGGCCTCCACACATAGTAGTATTGCATCAACCCAACCACTCTATGTCGTCATTTGCAACAGAGAAACAAATAACAACAAAAAAATAAACATGCAGACCTTAACAGATCACTACAACACAGTAACATCTTAACCAAGATACATAACCTACTAGGATGGACTTGGTGCCTTCGACCCACAAGTATAGTGCAAAACTAGGGGTGCAAACGAGCCAAGCTATTTACGAGCTACTCGGGATCGGCTCGTTAAAAGTTCGACTCAAAACTGGTTTTAAACGAGCCCGAGCTCAAGCTTAGTATTAAGGTCGTTTATTAAACGAGCTTGAGCTCGAGCCTATGTCACTAAGCTCGATTAGGCTCACGAGCCTAAAGGAGCCTTTATATAATATAATTTATTATTATTTTATTATATTAAAATAAAAAAAAATATTTGGGAAATTATGGATTTCGGGTATTAGTAAATGAGCTTTTTAATGAGCTTTAGCCGAGCTTAAGCTTATTTAGGCACATCAAACAACAAACGAGCTGAGCCCGAGCCCGAGCTGAGCTTGTACAATTCTTTACGAGCTCAAGCCGAGCTCAGTAAAAGAAAGCTCGAATCGAGTCGAGCTCAAGCTTGAGCATCATATAACTTAAACGAGCCCGAGTTGATCCTGGCCAGGCTCAAACTCAGCTTGGCTTGTTTGCACCCCTATGCAGAACTCACATCACAGTATGAAATGTTGGCTAAACAAATCACTGCTCTGAATACTGCCTCTATGTGACGCCCGATATTTAAGGTATTTATTTAAATTTTGTTATTTAATTATTTAGAGTTTGGGCCTTGAAGTCATTGGACCTTTTTCAGTTTTGGATAATGGTGCGCCGTACACGGGGCGTACCACCCAACGTACATTGGGCATAATTGAGTAAAAGTAACGCGGATGCCATGCACGTACGTGCTGCATAAAAGGAAGTACGCGCAACGTATGTGTCCAGTCCCAAAAACCCTAATATTTAGGCTTTGAGCACTATTTAAATGTAACGACCCAAAAATACAGGGTAAAAATTTCATTTTTCATTATATTCAAACAAAAATATTGCCTAATCCAACCATTCGAAAACATTGCTTAATTAAAACATTTATCAGAGTTACATCCCAAAGTCACATAATGCGGAAAACACGGGTGCATGCGCTATGATGAAGTCGAGTCCTTCCTTTCCAAACCAATGATACCTGAAATCATAAACAAAACTGTAAGCACGAAGCTTAGTGAGTTCCCCATAACATACCCCACACAATCCACATAATCAAATAAACCATATTAGCTATATAAGCTACATGAGCCACATCAACCACATAAGCCATGCATGCAACATATAATAATGCCTTGAAAACCCTCCAAGGTCTTACAACGGGTGCCATGGGAACCCCCACACGGTCTTAGCCCACTGCTATGGGAACCCCCACATGGTCTTAACGAACTACCATATAAACCATACATACTAACATATAAGGATGCCCTGGAAACCCTCCAAGGTCTTACTCTAGGTGCAATGGGAACCCCCACATGGTCTTAGCCCACTACCATGGGAACCCCACATGGTCTTAACAAACTTCCATGGGAACCCCCACATGGTCTTAGCCTAGAATGCTATGGGAACCCCTACATGGTCTTACATCTAATTGCCTCGGGAACCTCCCGGGGTCTTCTATGCAAGTATCACAAAGACAACTAGCATATCACATACCACTTAATAAACTAGCATACCACATAACACATAATCAAATAGCATACCACATAACACATAATGAGCTGGCCTTGGTGCCTTCGAACCATTGGTATGGTTAGGAGACTCACCTCACATTGCCGAAGTCCCACAGATAAAACTCTAGTTGTTGGATGATAGACTCCCGAATTGTCCATATCAAAACAACACTCAATTAACTAATTGGGTTTCAATGCATAACCATAAATCCACACTTGGGGTAAAAGGACCATTTTACCCTCGGCCCAACAAGATTAATAACCAAGGCCCAAGCCTAAAAAAAAGGCCCAAAACTATAAGATCCATAAAGGCCTACCAATGGCCCAATTTTCCAAATTGGGCCCAATCCCATACGGGTCTTATCCTAAGCCCATATTCTCCTCCAATACACTCCAGGTTACTCCAACAACCACTGGGACAAACTTGGTCAAATGCATCAGTCAAAGGTCAAAGTCAACAGTCTAGGTGACCCAACTCGCCAAGTTGGTCCTTCAATTCATCGAGTCCACTCCCAAGTCAAATTCACGATATTGCGATCCAACTCGTCGATTTCCTCTGCTTTTCAACAGACTCGGGGCAACCCCAACCCAACTCGCTGAGTTCACCCATGAACTCGTCGTGTTCTTTGATCTGCCAACCCACTTAATGCATTAAGCTCTTATTCTTGAGTCCAAAGGCTCCAAACCTCAAATCCACATCCATAGAGATGTCTAGGAGGATAAATTTTCCAACTTTACTCCCAAGGATCATCCATGAGGATACAAACTCAAACTCTAAGTCCTTTGAGGAAGTTCTTGACCCATTAAGCCCTTAAACTCTCATTTCAACATCCCAAAACACAGATCTTATGTCTAAGGGTTGAAAAATCACATAAAGTTTCTAAATTTACGTCCATGCATGCTTGAAACGCTCTCTAAGGTCCATTTTAGGCTTTATAATGAACATATGGCATGCATGGGACATAGGGACCAATAAAGCTTGCAAATGTAAGCTTCAAGAGGTAATTTAGGGGTCAGATCTGCCCCAATAACCCCTGGAATCCTCTTTGTCTTGGATAACTCCGTCAAAGACCCAAAACCAAATCAAAACTATAATATATGAGATCTAATAAGCTACATGTCAAGGTTATGACTTTATACCTCCAAGATGTAGCCATTGATGTAAGGTTTCTGGAACCAATATTAGTCCTCCAAGCTTGATGTTTCTCTCTTCAATGCTTCCTTCAAAGCTCTCCAACAATCACTCTAAAACTCACAAAACTCAAGGAACAAGTGGAAAAACGATCCAGGGTTTCTTCTGGACAAGGGAGGGTGGTAAGGAGGCCAACCCTAGAAGTTAAATCCTTTAAATAGGATGCAATACCCGAAAAATTAGGGCTTTCTCTTCTAGTGCCAGCTCGTCGAGTTGGACCTCCCTAACTCATCGAGTTGATCTTCCAAAACGCGAGTGACACATATTTCCAACACGTCGAGTTTATGCCTTAAACTCAATGAGTTGACCTTTAGAAATAGGTTTTATTTCCATAATTAACCTTGAAAATTTCGGGTGTTACATTAAAGAACATTATGTCCTAAGGATCTTTTCTACTAGCCTCCCTTTTGTCCCTAATCAACCTCAATGAAACCCTAACCCCATTGTTGAGTGTTTTTGAGTTTGTTAGGTCTTTTGAGTGTATTTTGGTGTGTTTTTTCCCTTTTCTAGTGTTGGGATCCTTATCTGTGAGGGGAGATTAGATGGATTTAGAGTAACCTGGTTGACTCAAAGCAATTCTTGAGGAATGTACGGATAGATGTAGAAGGTAGTATGTGTTGATTTGGTGTCTATGCCCATAACTATAACTGGGATGTACTTGACTCGATTGTACCATGGTCCTTTTGGGTTTCCTTCACCAGTGCAATTTGATAGGATGGAATTTTGAGAATAAGTTTATTTATGATTTATTAATATATTACAAGCAAGGTTGTAAAAATCGTTTGACGGTAGCTCGACGGTCGACTGGTGTTAACGGATTAATCAGTCTTGGCGGGGATTAATCGAGGATTAATCGGGGACCATAGATTATTAATAAAATATTAAAATCAATTAAATATTAATATATCTTAAGAAAAACAAGTACTTCAAAATTAGAAAATAAGAAAAATTGTAATTTGGAAATTTGGAAATACGAAAATATGAACATTTTGGTATAATATTCGAAATTTTGAAAATTTGAAAATTTTGGAGTAAAAAAAGAAAGTTGGTTTTTTGAATTTTTTGACTTTTTTCGACCTTTTTTACTTTTAATGACTTTTGTTGACCGATTAATCCTGCCAAGGCCGATTAATCCCGCCAAACGCGATTAATCCTAAATTTCTGATTAATGCCTTAATCCTCGACGGTTGGAGAACGTCAAACGATTAATCGCCGATTAATCCCGATTTCTACAACCATGATTACAAGTATAATATATTAATATGAAATCATATTATTTAATTAGTATTGATCAAGAATTACTTTAGAATTAATTTTTTGATTAAAAGAGACTAATTAAATATATGGGGATTAATTGTGTAAATCAATGATTCTTATAGTATGGGATAATGATCCATGGTTACTTGGGTGAGCTAAACCAACATGGATAGTCCATGAAGGTTAACCCATGGAGCCTAAGTAATATGAAAGGTCATTAGGGTTTACAAGGTGTAACCCTAGCATTTGCTACACTATAAAAGCACACCCTCATAACCAAAATCGATTGCCACATCATTCTAAGAGTTTGATATTGATTTTGTTCTAAGTAACTTATTCTCTCAAGCCTCCTCTTGCATATTGGTGTTTGGGAACCATTAGAGGCATCACACTTGAGGTGCTTAAGCTTTCAAAGTTCAAGAACTACAAGTCCTTCTAATAGCTAAGTCATCTAACTATTTTTATTGTTCATTTGACAATTTGTATGCTAGTTAGGACATATGCTTTGGAAAATTGAAAATATTCATGTATAACTAGAGAAAACATAGATCAAAAGCATTTAGGGTTGCATGTGCACCATATGAGTGTTATAGTGCTCAAAACCCAACAGTATGAGCCCGTACTACTAGAAGCATAGGATCCATGCTCGATTCAAGGAGAGCTGCGATAAAATCAGGGACCTTGTAGAGTTGTGATTCCTCTGATATTTTTTTTATGTGTGTGTTCTGATGGTTTATGTGGTCTATTTTCAGTATGGTGGTATTGCGGGGCAGACCTATCGGCAATTCTGATGTCGGGGAGGGTTCTGGCTCAAGATCTGGCGTTGTGCAACTCGATGAGCAGCTTAGGGAGTTTCTCTCGTCAAAGGTTACGCGTATCATTCTTGATGAGCAATTGAGCTCGTTTCGTTATGAGATTATGGCATTAGCAGGAGCTCAATATTTGACATCCAAGGAGGTCAAGGCTTGTGGAGCTCCAGATTATCATGGGGTGAAGGACGCCATTGCGAGCAGGCATTGGTTAACGGATGTTGTTAACATTTTCTGCACCAGTCGTTTTCCAGAGCTTAACAAGGCCAGATTAGCTTCCTGGCTTTTGAAGGACAGGGCACAACAATTATGGGAGGAGGTAGGGCGTGCACTGGGTGATGATGCGGTTGATATAATGACATGGGATAATTTCTCGACTAGATTTCGAGCTGAGTTTGCACTAGTGATCAAGGTGCATCAGTTGGCGCAAGAGTTCTAGGCTCTCCGCCAGACTGCGAAGATAGTGGCTGAGATCACCGCGATGTTCAGGAAGAGGGCACTTCTATTTCCACAGTATGTGGTGGACAAGGAGATGAATAAGGACCGATATCATGAGATGCTGAGGAGCGACATTCAGCAATTTGTGAGCCGATCTAAATGCAAGACGCTGGATGTTATGATAGCTCGAGCTAGGGAGAGGGAGATTGACCTGGAGATGGAAAGGAAGAGAAAACCATACTAGGTTCAGACATTCGGGGGTTCGGGCAAGAGGCCTAAGGTATCTGATTCTAGATTGAGGGGCCATTAGGGTTGTAGCCATTGTGGCAAGTGTGGCAGGATGCACGAGGGACTGTGCAGGAGTGGCAGTGGTGATGGTTCTAGCTGCTTCAAGTGTGGTTGAGCACGTCATTATAGTAGGGATTGTACTTCTACCACCACGCAGGGATCAGACCTGATTTGCTTTCATTGCAATTATAGGGGCCACAAGAAGGCCCAGTATCCGAGTTTGGCTACATCAGAATCGATGTTAGCACCCGCTCCTGCGACTCTTTGGATTACTGACGGTCACCAGGGCTGGGCAGATGTGCCTGCAATGAAGAGCAGGGCTTTCCAGCTGATGGCAGAGGAGGCACATACAACTCCTGATGTGGTGATAGGTATGTATCTTTTCCTTATCTCTTTCTTTGTATTGAATTTCTTGCTTATGTTTATGTGTTTTATTTTAGGATCATCCCTTGTGAACGGTATCTTTGCTTTGGTATGATTTGATTCGGGGCCTACCCGATCCTTTGTATCGCTTGTGCTTAGCAAGAGATTTGTTGGGGCTTCGGGGGAGTTGGATTCTCCTCTTGATGTTGAGATTGTTGATGATAGGATGGTTCGGGTTGCGAGGTTTCATTGGGATTGTACTCTTCAGTTATTCTACGAACCATATCTCGTTGATTTGGTTCACATTCCTCTGTGTGGGAACAAGGTCATCGTGGGCATGGATTGGTTGAGCCCTAATGGGGTAGTGATCGACCGTGAGCAGCAGTTAGTTCATGTTCGGACCCCAATTGGGGGAGAGTTGGCAATTGATGGTGGGAGACCGCAGTGTGGGCCGATTTTGTGTTCTGCAACGAGGGCCAAACACTATCTTCATCAGGGTTTCTCGGGTTTTGTCACCTATATCATGGATACCCGGGATAAGGGTAAGGAGACCGTGGATGATGTGCCGATTGTGCAGGATTATCCGGATGTGTTCCTAGAGGATTTGCATGGGGTACCTCCAGAGAGGTAGGTAGAGTTCAAGATTGATTTGGTCGGAGGTGCGGATCCGATAGCCAAAACATCGTATCGGTTGGCTCCTCCCAAGAAGCAGGATTTGTCTACAAAATTGCAGGAGCTATTAGACAAAGGATTTATTAGACCGAGCAGTTCACCTTGGGGAGTACCGATTCTCTTTGTGAAGAAGAAGGACAGGTCTCATCATATGTGTATCGACTACCGGTAGTTGAATAAGGTAACGGTGAAGAACCATTATCCCCTCCCAAGGATCGATGACCTTTTCGACTAGCTTCAGGGTGCATCTGGTTCTCCAAGATTGATTTGCGTTCGGGTTATCATCAGATGCAAGTTATGGATGAGGATATGCAGAAGACAGTTTTTCGGATTCGATATGGTCATTATGAGTTCGTGGTGATGCCTTTTGGGCTCACGCATGCTCTAGTCGTGTTCATGGATCTCATGAACCGCGTATGCAGACCGATGTTAGATCGGTCTGTGATAGTAGTTATTGATGATATCTTGGTTTATTCCAAGACTCAGTAGTAGCATGAGGAACAGTTGAAGGAAGTGTTAGAGACTTTGAGGAGGGAGAGACTTTTTGCAAAGTTCTCCAAGTATGAGTTCTGGTTGTACAAGGTGTAGTTTCTAGGGCATCTCGTCAACCAAAAGAGTATTCTAGTCGATCCGTCCATGGTTGAGGTCGTGATGCAATGGCAGGTTCCGAGGTATCCATCTAAGAGTCATTGTTTTCTTGGTCTGGCTGGTTATTATCGGAGGTTCATCCAGGATTTCTCGAAGATCGCTATTCCATTGACCCAACTGACCAAGAATTCGGTGACCTTTCGTTAGGGGCCTAAGCAGCAGGCAGCTTTTGAGACTCTTCGTCAATGATTATGTGAGGCGGGGATTCTGGCCATACCTGAGGGTGTTGATGACTTTGTGGTTTATTGTGATGCTTCGATCTCTGTTTTGGGGACAGTATTGATGTTGTGGGGTCGTGTGATTGCTTACGCTTCGAGGCAGCTGAAGCCTTATGAGGGGAATTATCCGACGCATGATTTGGAGCTGCGGGTTGTGGTTTTCACCCTCAAGATTTGGCAACATTACCTTTATGGGGTTCGTTGTACTATTTACACATATCACAAGAGCTTGAGGTATATGATGGATCAGTTGAATCTAAACATGAGGCAGCATAGATGGTTAGATGTGGAGAATGATTATGATTATGAGATCCTTTATCACTCAGGGAAGGCCAATGTGGTGGCTGATGCTTTCAGCCGCAAGGCGGTCGTAGCTCCGATCAGAGATATATGTTTGAGGATGAATGTGGTTACTCCATTGTTGGAGCGGATTCATGAGGCTCATGCAGAGGCGATGAAGGAAGAGCACCAAAAGAGTGAGCGCATTGTGGGTCAGGTTGCTTCCTTCCATTATGATATTCATGGATTGTTGACTTTGCATCGGCGAGTCTATTTTCCTTATTGGGGCGGTGTGCACCAGGTTCTTACAGATGAGGCCCACAAGTCGAGGTTCTCGATTCATCCCGGGGTGACGAAGATGTATAGGGATCTTTGTCCTGATTATTGGTAGCCTTGCATGAAGCGGGATGTGGCATGGCATGTTGAGCGATGCCTGACTTGAAGGAAAGTCAAGGTCGGGCATCAGTGTCCTCACGGCAAGATGCAGCTATTGAAGATTCTCATATGGAAATAGGAAGACATCATTATGGATTTTATCATGAAGCTTCTCAGGACTGCCTGTGGTATGGATTCTATTTTGGTCATTATGGATCATTTGACCAATAGTGCGCATTTCATTCCGATCCAGGAGAGTATCTCTGTAGAGAAGTTGGCTGAGATTTATGTTATGGAGATGGTAGCACGTCAAGGGGTGCCAGTATTAGTGGTTTCAGATAGGGATATTCGTTTTACTTCCAAATTTTGGAAGCGGTTTCATGATGATATGGGTACTCGTCTCCATTTCAGTACAACATTTCATTCAAGCGCTCAATGGAAGAAATTTCAAGAAATTCCAAAAATAGATTGAAGAATTTAAGCTCAAAATGAAGTTACAAATCCAAGTTAAATCAAATTAGAAGCCATTTCAAATTCATATCTAGCAAATAAATAATTGTGTGATATGATACTTGTGCCTATTGAAATAGTGAAATCATAGAGCTTGGGCTCCTACGGGGGTTGGCCGTTGCCGCTTTGGCGAAAGCTGATTTGGTCGTGCCAGGTTCTTAAGGATGCGTCGATCCTGATTCTTACCTATCTAGTCTTAAGGACATGAGATCCGGACTATGTTATTTTCGCTCATAAAGCTAATTAAGGTATAAAGTTTAAATAAAACTATGGTTGGACTGTTGTGTTACACCGTTTCGTGGTCTTCCTCACTTTGGGAGTTCGTGATACATGAAAGGTAGCAGGATGGTTGCTTCGGTGTTAGTGATTGGATCGTATAGAAAAATATATAAAAATATATAAAAAAAAAAGTATGTTTTTTTTTGTTTTAAAAAATTAATTGTTTGTTTCTCTTTTTCATATCATTTTCGTTCATTATTCTTTTTTCTTTTGTTTTTGCATGCATATTTTATTTCTTGTTCTGTTTATTTTATGCAGTTCTTGCTAGTTAGGTTTTCGTTTTTAGTTGATTAGTGTATCTAGGTTACTTCATTATTACCCTAAACCTCTATTCCGTTTCCAAAGTTATCATTTCCTTACTCAAGGGCAAGTAAGGTCTTGGCTTGGGGAGGTTTGTTAGATGCATTTTACATGCATCTTTTAGCACATTTTCGTCGGTTTTTCGTTACAAAAAACTAACTAACTACCAATTATTCTTATGTATTATGTGTTTCGTGATTATTTTGTAGAATGCCCGTACTGCTCACATTTTTATGATTTTTCGGGTAATTTGGAGCACATGGATGATTACGCGAGTTCGGGATGCGTTAATGGATGCTTTGGAGCTTAACTGGAGTCTAGACTAAGGAAGGATACCGAGGAATGATCAAGAACTGCTTGGAAGGAGGAACGACATCGAAAAGAGACAAAAATGAATACTTGCAATCACATGCCTTATACCTGTGATCGTAGCTTTGAACATGCGGTCATATGTTTGGTCGCAGCTTCGCTTCGGAGATTTTTCATGCCAAAAATTCAAAAGGATGAGAAAACCCACTTTGTGCGATCGCAACAACATAACCTGCGATCGTAGCTTGGACAAAATGTTTCGAAATAGCAACACACTTCAATTAAAATGCCCAGGATGCATTTTCAACAATACCTGCGATCGCAACTTCCATACATTCAATCGCATGTGCGTTGCTTTTACAGATGGACGTATAAATAGAACCGCATACTTGTCCAGTAACCCTAATTGGCGATTCCTAGCGATTTTTAGAGAATTTCAAGTGAAGAACGCAGATCCAAAGGAGACGATTCAATTTTTTTTCATTGTTTAGTAATATTTATCGTTTAGACTCTATTTTTACTGTTTGTAATCCGTTTTAGCCATGTCAGGCTAAAAGCTCAGATTTCTGTTTCGCAAGACGAACCTTTTCGTATGATTAATAATTAGGCACCATATTTGACTATGATTACTATTTATTTTGATCAATTTTGTGTTTAATTGAATGTCTAATTTTGATTTCAATTTCTGTTGGCCACTTAAATTGTTTGTGAATCATTCTAGTTATCTGATTGTTTAGATCCGTGATTGTCAAGACTAATTGGCAAAAGGAAACAAATATTGGATTAATTTTGCGTTTAGGGTTAACTCTAATACGAATTGATCAAACAAGTTTTTACGCCTCTTAGCTTATGATAGGTATTGGACTTTATTGGGAAATTACATTGTGTCTAATTCAACTTTTCTTTGTTAATCAAGAGTTTGTTTGGTTAATTTGGTAAAAAATTAGGTTTAATTCAAAGAACTTATTTTGATTAAATAATTTATGTAATAGAGGTCATTAGAGCTTGTTAATGAACTTCAATACCAGTTTAAACAAGTGCACAATCAAATATTGTGTTGAAGGTTAATTACATGATCAGGAGAGTCACCGCAGAACTGAAAATGTTTTCTCTATATTGAAATTTTCCAACCTTTTAATTAAGTTGTTATTTTATGATTTCTAATTTTTATTAGTTTTAATTTTCAGAAATAACCCCCCCCCCCCTTTTTATGTTTTATACATTTGACAAGAATTAGTTCGTCCCTTACGCAAAGAGGCAAAGACTTTAGGACATGTCCCTGAGGATCCGACCCTGCTTACCGGTACTATCTATTAGTGCAAAAGAGCAGTCTTATTTATATTTTTATTTGTTTAAATCGTGCACGTCAACGGTTTTAACAAATGTCTATGGAGGAACTTGTCGTGCGTCTTCGCATTGAAGAAGACAATCGAATGGCTTTGATGAAAGGAAATGAAGTTGAGTCTTCTAAGGTTCATATGGTGGAAGTTGGTCAAACTTCCAAGAGCAAAAGCAAGGGACCTCACAAAGGGAAAGCTTAGGGAAAAAAATTAGGCCCCAAGGTAGGAACTTTCAAGAAGAAGTTCAAGTGCTATAATGGTGGCCAACCGGGTCACTAGGCTTCGGAGTGCCTGCAACCTAAGCGGGGAAACCGTCAAGAAAACATGGTGAATGATAACATGCAGTTTGTGGACATGATAAATGATCTCACGGATATGGTCTATAAGGTGAATCTCAAGAATACAAATTCAAAGGAGTGGTGGATTGACACGAGGGCTGCTCATCATGTGTGCCATGATTAGACTGTTTTCAATACCTACAATGAAGTTGAAGATGGTGGAAAGCTCTACATGGGAAATGCAGCTACCGCAGATATCAAAGGTCTTGGTGATGTCATTCTAAAAAGGACTTTGGGGAAAGATGTGAAACTTAGGAGTGTTTTGTGTGTTCTAAACTTCGTAAGAATCTGGTGTCGAGTGGTTTGTTGAATTAGTTTAGTTTTAAGCTTGTGTTTGAGTCAGACAAGTTTGTTTTGTCCAAGAACGGTATGTTTGTAGGGAAAGCATATGCCATGAATGATATGATCAAATTGAATGTAATGGTGACAAACAAAATGAATAAAGCAAGTTCCAGTTCTGCTTATTTTCTTGAGTGTTCAAATGTTTGGCATGGTCACTTAGTACATGTAAATTACAATTCTATTAAACGATTAATTAAACTAGACTACATACCAAAGCTTAATATTGACTCAAATCACAAATGTTCCACATATGTTGAAGCCAAACAAACTAGATTATCTTTCCAAACAATCAAAAAACACCAAACCTCTTGATTTAATTCACACTGATGTGTGTGAGTTAAAATCAATTACCACTCAAGGTGGGAACAAATACTTCATTGCGTTCATTGATGATAGCACGAAATATTGTTACACATATTTACTTAAGGGTAAAGATGAAGCAACCGAAAAGTTTGTCTTGTACAAAAATAAAGTTGAGAATCAACTCGACAAGAGAATTAAAGTAGTTAGAAGTGATAGTGGTGGAGAATATATTTCTCCTTATATTGAATTCTGTGCGAAAAAATGGAATTCGTCATGAATTCACATCAACATATTCACCTTAATCCAATGGAATTGTTGAAAGAAAGAACCGTACCTTGAAAGAAGTGGTTAACGTCATGATATTAGTTTGGGTGTAAACTAGTCAATGTGGGGGAAAGCTATTTTTTCGGCTACCTATCTTCTAGATAAGTTACCTTGTAAAGAAAAGGATGAAACACCGTATAAACTTTGGATGGGAAGAAACCCATCATATAAGTACGTACGAGTGTGGGGCTGCCTAGCTAAAGTTGTTGTACCACCGTCTAAGGTACAAAAGTTAGGTCCTAAAACAGTGGATTGTGTATTCATTGGGTATGCACAAAGTAGTAGTGCTTATCGTTTTCTTATGCATGATTCTAAGAATACTGAAATACACAAGAATACCATAATGGAATCAAGGAATGCTTCATTCTTTGAAGATGTATTTCCTTGTTTGAACAAGGAGGTTGAAAGCCCATCTTTATCAAGCAAGGAAGCTGTTTGAGAGGAAGAACGAGCTCAATCTGAGGATGAAGAGATAGAACTCAGAAGAAGTAAGAGGGCTAGAGTTGAAAATCATTTTGTGACGATTTTTACACCTATGTGGTAGAAAGTGAACCTAAAACCTACCAAGAGGTGGTTACTTATTCTGAAGGACCTTAATGGAAAGAAGCCATAAAAAATTAGGTAGAATCTATCTTACAAAATCAAACGTGGGAACTAGTGGATCTACCTCCAGGTAGCAAGCCACTTCGTTACTGTTGGATTTTTAAGAGAAAGATGAAACCTGATGGAAGTATTGATAAATACAAGGAAAGACTAGTAATCAAATGTTATAGAAAAAAGGAAGGTTGAGATTACTTTGATTCATATTCGACGGTAACGCGAATAACATCCACTAGATTAGTTCTTGCCATTGAAACTATTAGAAACCTGCAAGTTCATCAAATGGATGTGAAAACTGCTTTCCTAAATGGGGATTTGGAAGAAGAAATTTATATGGAGCAACCCAAGGGATTCATTGCGTTGGGATAGGAGAACAAGGTTTGTAAACTTGTTAAGTCTCTATATGGATTAAAACAAGCTCCAAAATAATAGCATAAAAAGTTTGATCAAGTCATGATATAAAGTGGCTTTAGACTCAATGAGTATGATTAGTGTATATATGTGAGAAACACCACTCATGGTTATGTCATCTTGTTTTTACATGTTGATGATATGCTTATCATTGGTAGTGATGACAAGATGATAAGATCCACGAAGGATATGTTGAAATCCAGGTTCGACATGAAAGATATGGGTTTAGCGGATGTGATTCTTGGAGTCAAGATCACAAGAACCCAAAGTGGTTTGATTTTAAGTCAAACACACTATGTAGATAAATTTCTTCAAAATTTTGCTAAGGGAGATACTAGCATAGCTATACCTCCAATTGACACTAGTCAACATCTACGTAAAAATAGAGGTGATAGTGTTAATCAAGTGGAATATTCAAGAATTATTGGTAGTCTGATGTATCTAATGAGTTATACCAGACCTGACTTAGCATATGTTGTGAGCAGAATAAGTAGACATACTAGTAAACCCAGTTCTGAACACTGGAAGAGTATTACTAGGCTGCTAAGGTATGTAAGATTCACAGAGAATATGGACTGCATTATGGCAGACATCCGGCAGTTATCGAAGGATACACTGATGCAAATTAGATATTTGACTTAAAAGATTCCAGATCTACAAGTGGATATGTGTTTACACTTGGAGATGTTGTATCCTAGAAATCGTCCAAGCAAACAGTTATATCCAAATCTACGATGGAATCTGAATTTATCGCCTTAGATATTTGTGCTAAAGAGGCTGAGTGGCAACAAAAATTTGTAGAGGACATTCTCAAATGGCCTAAGCCGGTAACGGCCATATGTATACATTGTGATAACCAATCGAAAAATGGTATAGCTCAAAGTACAATGTATAATGGGAAATTAAGGAACATTAGACGTAGAGATAAAACGATACAACAAGTAATCTCTACGGGGGTTATAACGGTTGAGTGGGTGAAGTCAAAGGATAACATTGTGGATCCAATTACAAAAAGCTTGAGTAGAGATGTAGTTTATAAGCTGTCAAGAGGAATGGGACTAAAGCCCATGAATGAAAAAATTCATACGAAAGAAACCTTACCCAGAAGACTGGAGATCCCAAGATTTGGGTTTAAAAGGACAACCTATTTGTTTGAGTGAGGTGGGTCATTATGTGTGTGTATGTGTGTGTGTGGGGGGAGTTAACATTACTTACTAGTCTATTCCTATATGTAGTGACAAAATTAGGCTAAACATATAATTTTTTATCACACCCCCAAACTGAAACGGTGGAAACGTTCAGGGTGGAGGATGTCATGTATAGTATCACAACAATTGCATCATAGTAATCAAAGTAAACACAACCATTACATTGAATTTATATAAGGTATTTACATCATTTTGATTCATATTTATATACATCAAAAGTATAGCAAAATATAAAAGACGTGACTCTATACGCTCGTTATTGAATTCTGTTTTCCTGAGAATACAAGCGATTTTGAAAGAGTATCAGCATTAAGCTGGTGAGTTCATAAGCATGATTTTGTAATGAAAACCTGTTAATGAATCTATGAAATGTTTGTATGTTTCCAAGAAAATCCAATATTTTATTTAGTAAAAAGGTAGTCTCAAACCCTAAGACCAATTGTAAGTTCGTTATTGAATTCTGTTTTTGTGTATGAAAGTACTTGTAGGAAATCCCTGGCTACCACCAGTAATGTAAGTAATGCATCGTATTAAAACCCTGGCTATCACCAGTATGTATAGTAGTTTTATTACTTAAAATAAAACCATTGAAGAATGAAATCCCATAATCTAAAAGTTAGTTTATACTGTTGTGAGTTCATATAACCATGCTTGATATGACCTAGTGACCTCTATGGCGTTCTTCAGGCATCGAACGTTAGGACATTTGTCACACTAGGCATGTCTGCCTAACTGTAGCTAGCAGTTCAGGTGTGGGATAGTCAATCTCGAATAGATCTATTCACAAATCTCATGCTCTCCCTCCAGGAGACTCCGGTTATACTATGATAGGATTTAGCCTGCACCTCGAAGGGTACAATTAAAGTAATGACTCACAACCCTATATTCACTAGTTTACATGTAATGTAATGTTCACTTGTACTTAAATCTATATATATGTCATATAGAGTAAGAATAATTATACTTAAATAACTATTTAGTATGATACTCTTGTATTCAGAAAGTAGTAATGTATACCATAAACTATATTTGTCATAGTTTATATGATTGTTAAAGTTATAATCCTAAGATGGTAAAACTGTTTATTGAAATCCCAAACTATACCTATTATAGTTTGCAAGTGTCTTAAGTACTTGGATCGTGTATTGCTCTGAAAATTATGCAATTATAATTGTGAGTTTAAAACTTCCCTTATGCTTACCATGTTACAAAAGGGATAAAATATCTAAATACTTAATAAATTGTGGTGGTCTTTTGGTTGTATCAATTGCATAAGTTTTAATCATGTTGAAATTTTGTGTATAAAGTTCACAGAAACTATTTGTGTTTGCCTTGTATCTCCCCTGAAAACATTAAAATAGTAAAAACATATGGGTATGAACTCACTTTTGGTTGCGAGAAGATGCCAGACAGTGAAACTGAAATGAGGACCCTCGAGTTGTTGTTCACGGAATTAACGGATTCTAATAATAATTAAACACATATATGTATCTTATTAGTGTAATCATTAAATATATTGTTGGGAAAACACTTGTTTTTGGTTTAGGAATGTTATCGAGACTTGTTTGGATTGGAAAAATCGGGTTTTCAGCTAAGTTCCACGACTTAGGGTTGATTGCGGCTGTGAACTGTTCTCGACCGTGAACTGATTTCAACCCTTGAATGGTTAACGCCCCCTGAATGGTTTACGGTCGTGAACTGATTTCAGCCTTTGAAGATTTGAAGATTTGAAGGTTCATGGCCGTGAACTCAAGAACGAAGAGTGCTTGATTTGATGGAATGATGAATGCTTGATGCTCCAAAACAAGTTCCAAGGTGGATTTGGATGATTTTCTTGAGTTTTCGCTTGATGGTTTTAGAGAGAGAAAGTAGTGGTTTTGGCCAGCCTTGTAGAAATGAGGGTAGGAATATATATATATATATATATATATATATATATATATATATATATATATATATATATATATATACACTAGTCATTTACCCACACTAAGCGACGGGTGTGCATTATTTATGCAGAGGAGATTAGTTTTTTTTACGCAAATGAGAGTAAGATGTGGTGGTGAGGGTTAAGGTTTACGTAAAAATTGTATACTCGTTTTTTTAGATAAAACATCTTAAGTTATATGAGTAATGGTTCCATTACTTTAATTATTTAAATTAGTCGTTTTGCAACCAAGACAACAATTTCTAGATGCATGAAAACATTGTTTTTCGGTAAGAGATAAAAAAAAATCAAACAAATAGCCATTAAACAAAAAATACCGATTAATTTAAACTGTGTGAGCTTTTTATAAGTAAACCCCATCAATATCTTATGTTATATAAAATGATAATATTCAGCCTTTAAAACAAAAATAATGAACTACTCATAAATTGTTTCCAAATTAAATGTAATAAATCAGTCTCCCATCCACTTTTAAATTAAGAATTGTAAATAGTTATTCACTTATCAAAAAACATTTTAACTTGATTTAATTTACGGTAGTATAGATGAACAAAATGAAAATTATTTTTGTATTATATAATTACTTGCAAATTCCAAAGAAAAATATTAGAATTCTTATTAAATAATAATTTACAATATATAAACATTTGAAAGTAAAACTCACGATTAAAACTTAATATTTAGTTTGATAACAAAATGTTTTCTAGTTATATGTTTTTGGTTATATTTTTGGAACGATATAGTTAATATGATTGTAATATTTAGTTTGATAACAAATCTTTTCTAATTACATTTAAACCATAGCTCAAAACCCATAAAGTTGTAAGTAATTTAATTTATAATACATAGAATTGTTGAACAAAATACATTTTTCTAAAAAAGGCAATAATATTTAATTACATTAATACTCACATTGGTATTTCTGAATTAGAAACGTCATAACATGAAAGTGAAACCAAATCTCGACTTTCATGTACATAAATCACTAACTTCAAATAAACATTGTCTTGAGGTACACGCCAACTTCAAACATTTTGCAAAGAATCATTTGTCGTGTCGCCAAAAGTAACATTAGTAACCTATGATAGAATTTTGAAGCATTGTCAGTTTGTCGTTAGTTCTTTTGTATATTCCAAGGTTAAATATAAGTTAAGTTTCAAAGTACAATGCCTAAATAAAAAAAACTTATGTTTAAAAAAAATGAATGTAAGATGTTAAAGAATAGAAATGACAATTATGTCAAACTACAATAAACAAAGAACATGTAATCAACATATGCAGATAAATGGTTGTAAATTGCTATTTTTTTATTCATCTTTAAAAAATAATGGAAACAAAATTTATGGATAAAAAAAATGTAATTTTGTCTTTGTTTCAATCAAAATGACGGTGTTGCTTGTTTGGTCCATGTTCTAATATACCATACTATAAAATGACATTATGTAAAGTATTTAATTGTTGCGAGTGATGATAAAAGCAAACAAAAAATGGCATCATACTTGAATCAGTTAAAACGTGCAAATCAAGAACCAAAAATTTGTCAAAAATGTATTACAATTGTTGAACAGTTAGTCAAAACCGAAAACCTGAAAAATTCAAAACAAATATGTGTATGTTTGATCGCAGAACTGGTGAAATTAACCGCACCTACACATTTTGCTTTATGTAGCTTCATTTTATGGCCTTAGACATTGTTCCTACAAACACAAAGTTAAACTCACACATACAATTAAACATAGACCCACAAATTGTATTTATTTTAATCAGAATAAAAAACCACATGTAAATCAAAAATCATGAATGGGAAAAAATTGATTTAAAAACTAAATCAGAAAATATAAATCAATGTACCTGAAACATAGGGTAAGGGGGAGGAGCTAGTTGCGTCCATGGTAGGGCTTGGTTAGCGGAGACATGAGTGGATTGTTGATGAATGTAAAGAAGGATAAAGGACCATCATTGCTCCTCTGCGGATCTATATGCGTTAAATGGGAGAGAGAAAGTTAAGTGAGAAATGTGAAGAAGGGGTGATGGAAATTAAGAAAAATAAGTCAAATAGCTTAACCTAGATGCCGACCAGATTGAACATCGAGCTCTTTTTCCTGGATTTATTAATGAACACATATACTTATAGAAAGATACCTTAATTGGCAGAGAATCTGAGTACCAAAGATGGCCTTAAAAGCTTGAAAATGCCAGAATAAATAAACAAAGAGAAGAATAATCAAGATTACTAACTCCTTAAAAACTTACCTCAAGCATCTTCCTTTTTTTTGTGATTACCGTCTACAAATCATACCAAAATCTGCAAGAAACATGTGGCTGCTAAAGGAACATTAATAGCAAAAACAATGATTTCTCATCTATTGAAAATTACAAAACCAAAATCAAACCTAAATCAAATGAAATAAGAGGATGAAAGTGACCTTTACAAAAAAAAAAAAAAAAAAAAAAAAAAAAAAAAAAAAAAACACCTTTCAGATCTGGGTTTCGCTGCAGAAAAAAATGAAAAATTAATTACTATCAGTAGGCGTCTATGGTTCCTTTTCTTCTCCCTTTAAACCTATCAAAATTTCAACATGAAAAACACGGAATTAGTTCCTCTTTAGTTAAACTGATTTGTCCATGTAAGGTCGACAACAAGGTTTTCTGGAGAGACCCATGTTCCATAACTATTGACAAAAAGAACCAGAAATCAACCTTCATTTGTTCGTGTTTGTGTGTATGAGTACAGAGAGACATGTCATTGTATTTCCGTGTGTTTTATGGATAATATATATACAAGAGACGGACTAACTCTTTAAAGTGTGATCCAATAACCCCACAAATGAAAACAAAATCATACCAGGTACATCGATGTTGTACCTAAAATCGAGAATACGAAACAACATTATCGAGAGAGAGGGGGGGGGAGAAAGAGACGTTGAATATATGTTTGGTGGTAGGCAGGGGTGAAGAAGTTCAAATTCAGGGTTTTTATGATTCGTGGAGAGAAGCGTGCGATGTTGGTGGCGTATGGTGTTGACTATGGATGACGGCGACGAGTGTGACACTGCATATGAGATCTAGGGTTTTGGAGTGATGGTGATGATTGTGAAATATCGTAAAATATAGAGGGAGATTTTACCAGATCTGGGTGGTGAAGGGTAGTGGCAGAAAAGGTGGACTTCTACGGGGTGGTGAATAGCGGTGGCGGAAATGGTGGACTTCCAGGGGGACGATCATCTAGTTGATAGAGAAGAACAGGGTGGTCGGTGACATACTTCTGGGTTGTAGCGACGACGTCATAAGGGTGGTGGTAACGGAGGCCTGGTGAAGATTCAAGAGAGCAAGTAGAGAGACATAAAAGATTTGGGAGAAACGATGGTTTGTAGATGATATTAGGGTTTTCTACGTTTAGACATAGGGGCAGGAGAAGATACGTTTTCGTTAGGCTTAATAGATTTGTAAATAGTGTTATAATAGGTGTACCTCTTAATTTTCAAGAAATAGGCAATATGTTTAATAATATAGTAAAAGATATATATATATATATATATATATATATATATATATATATATATATATATATATATATATATATATATATATATATATATATATAGGCTGGGTTCGCGGTCGGAGGTGGGGTCCCCAGGCCGTGAATGGTTTATGGCCGTAAACACTGGGATGAACAAGACTTGGCTAATTTTCGAAGAAAAACTTGAGATCTCATAGTTTCTTGAGAACCCGGGAACTAAAGGTGGAGCATTGGATCAATTATTTGGATGGCTTAGATGATCAATGGTATATTTGTAAATATAACTATCTTTAGTGGCATATTAGGTTTCTATAAACATAATCATAAGGGTATTATCGGTATGAAAAAAATTTGGAAATTAGATCATTCCCCCAAAATCCGATCGATTCTTTTTCTCCAAATCCATCAATTGTCACACCCAACGACTCTCTTTCTTTCAGAGCTTCATGAGCGACTGCTTCTAGATCAGATCCTTCCGCCTTCCATATCGGTCCCCTTTTCCTTCCAGATCAACGTCGGTCTCCACAACGATCACACCTCGTTGATTTCTGTCTATTTCCTCCATAATTTAACCACGAACATGGAGGCATAAACCTCCTCAGAGCAACTCCTTTCAGAAAACGAAAACAGTGAAGTTACCGATCCATACAACTAATAACATCCGTAAATCTCTTCACCTTCTTCTCTTTGATGCTAGACGTAAATCTATTCAAAGCTTTCTCAATCGATTTCCTTTCTCACATCCATCATTCTGATTCTAGATCTATTCAGAGCTTGTTCACTGTGGCTAAAATTCTAATTATGTTCATCGGTGTTTTTGTGGTGATAGATGAGATCGTGATTAAATCTAATTTCTAGATATATCCCTGGCTTTAGATTCTTTTTAGGTTCTTTATGTTTCTAGTCGTGAATTGGACCATCATTCGCCTAGTCCGCCAAATCCTTCCATTGGTTCATCAGGTAATCACCCCTAACCACAACATTTACGTTCTCTTCCTTCCTAATCGAATCGTGAAACTATAATTGTTCTCAAAGAGGAGAAAAGGGAAGCGATCAAGCATTTGTGTGTGTGGACTGATTATCACCGGAGTCGAGCTGCTTTTCTCAATTAATTGCTTTCCGATCTCCTCGCTAGAAACCACAGACTGGTTTAGTTTGATGTTGACGTTGATTGGACCAGGTTATTCACTGAGATTCGAATCCTATAAGAAAAAAGGATACAAGAAACCTGTAACAAATATCTCATCTGATCTCAAGATAAATCTTCATTTTTCATTTGTGTTTTTTTTCATGTTTATTAATAGCAGTGTGATTTGGTACATGATGTGTGTAGGATGGAGAAGCTTATGCTTACCTGCTAAATGTTCTTGCACCAGAACATTGCAGCCCACGCACATTGGATACCAAGGATCCGACTGAAAGGGCAAATTTGGTACTCGAGCATGCAGAAAAATGGATTGCAAATGATACTTGGCTCCTAAAGATATCGTTGAAGGCTTTGCAAATCTAAACCTTGCATTTGTTGCACATACTGTTCAAGATTCACATGGTAGGTAAGTTATTAAAAAATCAAAATTTAAGTGTATTATAGAGTAATTTACTTTATATTGACCTTTTACATAATTAACCTAAGAAATTTCAAAATAAAACAAATGGAGTGACACCAAGAAGATGGATATATTACTGCAATCCTGCCCTCAATAAAATCATAACCAAGTGGACTAGTGGAGAAGATTGGGTACTTAACACTATAAAATTAGCAGAATTGTGTAAGGTAATAACTAATAAATTTAATTTTATCTTTCCTTTTTTCTATATATTCATCACAATTCATATCATTATAAAATTTTTATTAGGAGCTTAAAAACGAGTCCACTATTAATTATGATGTTTCAAATCTTGATTTTAGAATTAAGAAATGACTAATTACACATTGTAAATGTTATATTTTAAAACAATACAATTATATATATATATATATATATATATATATATATATATATATATATATATATATATATATATATATATATATATATATATATATGTTAGTTTTATGTTTAGAATAATATGATATTTTTTGATGTGATGTTTTAACTTTTAAGTGTGGTTATGAATAAATGATGTCTGTTTGGATAAAGACAAAGTATGTGATCTAGAACTATTGACTTTTTTTTTTAATTTTTTTTATGTAGTTTGCAGATAATGAGGATCTAGAAAGTCAGTGGAAAGTTGCAAAAAGGAGCAACAAAATCAAGGTTGTGTCATTCCTTAAAGAGAAAACAGGATATTATGTTAGTCCTGATGCAATGTTTGCTAATTTCCTATATTTCTTCTTGCATTTGCAGATTTGCTCTTGATATTGACCTGGATGCTCCAAAAATTAGAATTCCTATAAGATTAAATGCCTCATCAAAGTATAACAGTCATTTTCGTTTGGATTTTGGTCATTTTATATTGAGGAAAGAGGTATTTTAATTAATCTTTGGGATATTTTCTGTTCCATCATTGATTTCTGATTCGGTGACCAATAAACTAATCCATTAGTATATTATATAAATGAAAATATAATTTTATTGATGTATTTTGGTTGCAAACTTTACATAGGAATTACATGTGATTCACATGTAATTTACATATGATTAACATGTAAATCACATATGAATTACAAGTGATTTACATGTAATTTATATGTGATGTAAATCACAAGTAAATCACATATGAATTACATGTAATTCACATATGATTCGCATGTGATTCACATGTAATTCACATATGATTCACTTGTGATTCACATGTAAATATGAATTACATGTGATTCACGTGTAAATCACAAGTGAATCACATATGAATTACATGTGATGCACATGTAAATAACATGTAATTCACATATGAATTACATGTGATTCACATGTAATTCACATATGATTAATTTGTGATTTGCATGTAAATTGCAAGTGAATTACCTATGAATTACATGTGATTCACAAGTTAATCACATATGAATTATATGTGATTCACATGTAAATCACATGTAATTCACATATTAATCACATGTAATTCACATGTAAATCACAAGTGAATCACATATCAATTATATGTGATTCACATTTAAATCACAAATGAATTACATGTGATTCACATGTAAATCACAAGTGAATCACATATGAATTACGTCTATATGCACACATGCATTTTGTATAAGTGTTCTTCGTTAATTATTTTTTAAAATTTTCTTGTGAAGTTCACATTTAAATCTTAAAAGATACAATCACATGTGAGTATCACATTATATAATCGCATATGAATCTTACATGATATATACATGTGCGTGTTCTTGCAATAATCAATTTTTTTTTTATTTTCTTGTAGATTTTGAAGAATTTTTGGAAAATATTAAAGAGGTGAAAAGTGATAAATTGAAGAAAATATGAAAATCTTGATATGAAGAAATGATAACACTATGAATCGTTGTAGTTTTTTTATATTTTATGTTGTATCGATTAAAATACTTATATTATGTTTATAGTATAAAAAATATGTATATATGCATTTGAAAAAATATGCATATATGTACCTAAAACGTTATTTTTTTGTTAAAAAAATGCAGTTTTGAAAAAAAATGCACTTTTTTATAAAAATCATAGGTTTTTTTTTTTTTGAAAAAAATGCCGTTTTTCTGAAAAAAAAAATGCAGGTTTTATGAAAAAAAATGAATTTTTTTTGAAAAAAAAAATATATTTTTTCTAGAAAAAATGCAGTTTTTTTTTAAAAAAAATGCCGATTTTTTTTTAATGCGGTTTTTCTTAAATATAGTTTTTTTTTAAATGTAGTTTTTTTTTTTAAAAAAAAAACAGTTTTTTAAAAAATATTTTTTTTCATTTTTTTTGAAAATAATTAAAAAATTTCTATTTTTTAAAAAATCGAAATTTTTTTTAAAAAATAAATCCGAAATTTTGAGTTATTTTGTTAATTTTTAGACATTTATATTAATAAATTAAATAACACAAAAAATTACATTAAATGAGATTGGTAAGATGACGATTATGTCCTTAACGAATTACTTTTGATCCAACGCTCCAGTTTTAGTTCTCGGTTTTTCTGGAAACTTTGAGTTCTCAACCGATCTCAACTATATATATATATATATATATATATATATATATATATATATATATATATATATATATATATATATATATATATATATATATATATATATATATATATTAGATTCATGTACTCTAAGTTGTTTTCAACCTTAGGAGCTTGACAAAATTGACAAAATAAATAAAATTTGAAATTTTTATTTAACGGGTTTTGGCTTTCGTTGACTGAAAAAGGTTCGGGTTGTCATATTTTTAATGATTTTTGGAATCACCTATGTAAGAGAGAAGTGGGGTCGCTTCGAAGGGAGTTACGGGGGCACAATTCCTAAAGCTCCTGCAGAACCAGGTTAGTGTTCATGACAAAAACGAACACGTCTATGAGGATATGAATTTGTCAGGGAGAGTTCGGTGAGAATTATATTGTTGTCTACATAAATGGTAGCTCAGTTCAAAGACATCAAGACCTACCCATCATATGCAGGATTCAACTGTTGAAAATTTCGTTTGGAAATTTGATGTGCATAGATCGATCTTCATTCATGTAGGGGATTATTGGAAAATTTTAGTATAAATATTTATATTTTTACTAACTTTGGACATATATAAATGTATACAGATGTTGTATATATAATTAACTCTAAGTAGGTTTGTGTTCTCTACCGTGAGAACCTCGACATGATATATTATATGTCTAAAATAGAGTATATGTGAATGAGATATTGATACTCAAAGACGGGTATCATACATACTTATAAAGCTAGCATTTTTTTCTCGAATCTCAAGCATTTGAAACTACATTTTTTAACTTCCTCAAACCACATTCATTTGAAACCCCCCTTTTTAACTAATGCAACTCAAAAGTTTTCTTAATTATGATTTAACACTTAAAAGTTTTATAACATATATATATATATATATATATATATATATATATATATATATATATATATATATATATATATATATATATATATATATATATATATATATATATATATGGTTGAGATCGGTTGAGAACTCAAATTAAGTTTCCAGAGAACCTAAGAACTAAAACTGGAGCGTTGGATGGTAACTATAATATGATTTTTTCTTTCAACCAAAACAAATGAAGCTTTTTTTATTTTTTCTTTATATTCAGTTTCTCATTTAATCTTTATATGTGATTTGTGTGTATTATTCAATCTTGAATGTGATTTCTTTCAACCAAAACAAATGTTTATGTAACATCTTTATTTATACATTCAACTACCCAATGCTCTTATTTATTTGATTGTAGTTTTCTATTTTGATTATGTTTATTTTCCAATATATTATTGTTGGGTTATCCTACACAACATATTTAAAAGACAATATTAAAAAGATAACATAATTTTGAATATTTGATATGTAATTATGATAGACTTATTATACTATGTTCTTCATATAAAAGTAATTTATCCATATTACTACCACATGAATTACATATGACATTTGCGAAAATATATATATATATATATATATATATATATATATATATATATGTGTGTGTGTGTGTGTGTGTGATTTGTTTAACATGTATATGCACCTATGTATGTTATAAATTTATAATTAAATATCTTTATGTTTAATAATTGAAGAGATTAAAATGATGCATCAAAACCAATTATTTACACGAATATAATAATAATAATAATAATAATAATAATAATAATAATAATAATAATAATAAATATACATTTCCAAGTACCGCATTCATTTGAAACTCACACTACAACTCAAAAGTTTTCTAATTTATGTATATTTATTAGTTAAAACTCAATAGTTTTTAACTTATGATTATTAATTAGTAGTCACTAATAACTTTTTATTTTCCTTTCTTTTTTAAGGATATAAACTTTTGCTCATTAAAAACATTAATGTATTTGAAGAGATTTGTGATTTAAATATGAAGAGTTAATATAAATGTTATAACAGATGTTTTAGTGTTTTTATGTTATTAAAAGTTATAGTATTAATTTTTCATATTTTTTATTATTTGTTGTATATATATCTTTTTAATACAAATGTTATAATATATGTTTTTCTATTTTTATGTTACTAAAAGTTGTAGTTCATATTTTTGTTCATACGTTTTGTTACCCATTATATTATCATTCATTTGATATATAATTTACACAATATTAAACAGTTTATAAAATTATCAAATAATTGTATATATCACAATGACTTAAAAATACACTATAATGTTTAATAAAACTAATATGTTAAGTATATGTTTGCTTTACTACTAACATTTTGTTTCAAAGTAGAAATATTAAATAATAATTTGGTAAAAGTTATTATTTTAACTATATAATTTTATTCTCACGCAACGCGCTGGGATTCGCCTAGTTAGAGAATAAAGCTAGCAAAATAGATAAATGTGGGAATGAGTCTCACATTGGTTGAAAGATCAAGCTCAACTAGGTTTATAAGCTTGAATGCATGAAAGACTTACAAACTTGTGTCTATGGTTTTACTTCAAGACCTACCCGCACACATGGGGTGGTGTAAATCTTGGATTTCGTGGACCCAAATCACTAAACTTGCGCATTGGTGCGACCTACGGACACAAATGCAACTCTGAAAACTCGGACTCGCGCAACCCTCATTTTGTAACTGATGCATTAATTACCTTATTTAATAGCAATGCCTCAATCAATTCCGTATCACGAACTGATTTGTTGTCATTATATGTTCAACTATAAAAGGAGACCTCCACTGTCTCATTCAACACACAAATGAAAATACTATTCTTCCTCCTCCTTCTCAATACACCTGCTTCCAATGATTTTTTCAGGCAAAGGGATATATCCGACAATACACACTGTTAGAGTTGTTGTATCTTGGGAACAGACGACGAATCTTTTTAAGGGAATCGAGTCTAACTCGAGCCTCAGCCACTACGTTTACTACTAACCTTTTTCCTTTATCCAACAAAAAATAATGTATATATAATTGAATATGCATGCAAAGATATTTACTTTAAACTATTATCTCTTGATCACATTGTAACACTCTTATTTTTTTTATTTTTACCAAAACTATTTTTAGAAACTAAAACTTTATGAAACAATTTTTTGCACAAATTGATTCTTTTTTTGAAATGACAAATAATTTAAATTGATGTTTAGGCATTTAAGCGCTAAATATGGTTTTTCTATTAAACGTTTTAATACCTCCGTGCGAGGTTTTTGATAAATGTAAGTGATATCTAATATAGATTGTAATAAAGTGATGTTCATTATCGATGATCAAATAGTCGCTATGGTTATTTTTTTTATTTTAATTTTTTTTAATTGTTGGTTAGTTGTTTGAATTTATTATCATTAAGTTAGAAGAAATGGTCAATGTCTGAATTAGAACTCGTATCCAACATAAAAACCAAAGCCTCTACCAAAGAGACTAGTTTGGTATTGGAAAAATTAGAGTTTCGATGTAATTATTAGAGTTAAAGGTATTGGAAAAATTAGAGTTAGGATGTAATCATTAGAGTTAATGGTCATGGTTTTCTCAACTTAAACCATTAAGGATATGATGCACTTAAACCATTAAGGATATGATGCCCCATGAGTCGACTAAGATAATATCTAGTTTGAGAATAAATGATAAATTTAAAAAGGAATTTTATAAAATGATTTGAGTAATTGGATTATCCATAAATTTGTTTCGATAATAACGGCCTATATGTATTTTAGAAATGCAAGAACCAAATTTTAAACGTAGAAATTAAATATCCTTCTACCTTTTGATTCTATCAATCCTCCTATCCATTTAAATGATGACATATGTCATATTAGTATCCTAAAATATCATTAAATGAGCATTAAATGTTATACATGTCACTATTTCATTGGGTAGGAAGATATATAGAAACAAAAAATATAAGGATATTTAATTTTTCTTTTAAACGATATAGATTTAGGAAAAGATCACCTGAATTTGTTGACCGGAAGTTGGAATCTTAATATGAATAGATAAATTATTTTGATACTAATAGTGATAAATTATTTTAATTTAATAATCTATGATCACATAAAAAAGTATTGTAAAATTAAGCATGAAATTGATTCAAGATGTTTTAAGTTGAGAAAAAATTATCATTTTTAACTGTCATGTGATTTTAAAGACATAATCCTTATAATGGATAGATAATTGTAACACCGTCAATTTCAAAACATAGTAAATGATACTAGAAGTTTCTTCATTTCTAGTTTAGAAAACAAAATTAAATTAAATTAAATTAAATTAAATAACTAAATAATTAAATAATAGTTTCTAAGGAACTTTAAGGTTGCGTTTGGTGAACGAGATTGGACTTGACAAAACAGAATAAGGCTCTTTCAGATTGCGTTCGACATGGATGGAACAAGAACAAAAGTAGTTGTTGACCAAGTCAAATAAGACTATTTTATTAGATTTTAATCCCACCAAAAAATATGGAACAAAAACAATTTGACACAAAATACCCTTAAATAATTTACTTCTCTTCCTCGTATATTATTCTAAAACTACCTTTTATTTCGGTTCATCTCTTATATATTCAATTTTTTCTTTCATGAGACTTCAAGTTGTAGAGAATAATAATTCATTAATAGCAACGAATACAACATCAATTTCATTGATGCTTCCTATGTCTCTTTTTAAATTTTATTATTTTAATCTTATTTCTTATTTGTGATTATAGATTATTATCTATGACGCCCCATTTTAATATTTATTCGCTTTTTCTTTATAAGATCAATGATGTATAACTATTTCCTATTACAACCGCCAAAGAGAATTCCAATATGCTACAATGGTGTGTGTAATATGTTTATATATAACTATTCTTTAATAATATTAGTAGAACGTCACTTACAAGTATTATATCCGAAAGCAAATTGGAAACAGTTTATGATATTATACAAAGATAATTTAATAATTTTACAATCTTGTTCCATCGAGTCATAGCCTTACCAAACATTATATAGAAAGATCATCTTAGTCCAGTCTAGTCCCGTCTTGTTCAGTCCAGTTACGTTCCGTTCAGTCCTTGTATAAAGATATTATTGATAAATAATCAAAAGACAATAAATACAATGGACCTTATATATATATATATATATATATATATATATATATATATATATATATATATATATATATATATACACACGGGTAAAGTAAATATACCTAACAACCTTACATAAGCTTAGGTACCTAACTCCATAATATTACATCAATTTGTATCATATTTACATTGTAATTGCCTAAGGTTCTTAAACTTCAACCCCATAACTTGATTACTTCCAAAATCTTTGGACTTTCACCAATATCTTTCTTTTACATCACGTCTTTCTATCGAATACCACCTGATGGGCTTCTTATCCTACCGCTACAAATGAAAGGATGTAGGAGAAATATAATGATGAATTTCCAAATTTTTTTGAAGTAAATCAAGTTTAGGTATGAAGTTTAAGAACTTTAGATGATTGCAATGAAAATTTAATGCAAAATAACGTAGTTTGATGAGGTTAGGTACCTAAGCTTATATAAGGTTGTTAGGTATATTCACTTTACCCTATATATATATATATATATATATATATATATATATATATATATATATATATATATATATATATATATATATATATATATATATATATATATATATATATATATATATATATATATATATATATATATATATATATATATATATATATATATATATATATATATATATATAAAATTAGAGAGACCATGATGACCATCTATTTTGCTTTATAGTTTTTATCTTTGTATAGCACCAAAATAGTAACGCAATGGCAATTGAAAAACATGGTTTATGAGTAATTTGGTTTCGGTTTTTTTAAACAACCCTTGAAAATAATACAACCTTGAAGTTTGAATTAAAAAGTTTAAATCCTTAGATGTAATGTAAACATGAATATTATTTGATCGTATAACCAATGTTTTTGTCAAGAAAAATACGATTTCAAATATAAACTGGGTGTTCAAAAATATGAAATAATGCTGGCATAATTTTGATTGAAAAACCCTTAGCCACAAAAAAGGAGAAGAAGGAAACAAAAGCAAATTATAACAAACGAACAAAGGAATCCTTCAATATCTCCATTTTCAAATGGCTCCTTTCGTTCTTTCTAATCCTACCCCATATATACATGTTTTCTAAAAAGAGAAATAAGTTTCTTTTATGTCAATTATTGTACTCAAGTAACTCAACATAGTACAATTTTTCTTTAAATATTAACTAATTATACATATAAATCTTATGCATCATATTGATTTTATGTGGTTTCAAAAGGAAATAAACGGATAATAAAGGTTTTAAATTATTACTTTATTAGGTGTGAGATCCGTATACTATACGGATTTACTAAAAAAAATATAAAACTTATAAACCTTAGGCAATTAAAAAGTAATAATTTTATACGTATAAAAAACTTTGATAAAAAAGTATATAAATGAATACAAAGCAATACAAATTTATGTAAAAATAAGTTTAAATTGAAAAAAGTTATTTTTATGTAAATAATGAAAATAAAAAAGGAAAACATAAATGTTGAGACGTAAATTTGATTGAATTTATTATAATTTATTTAAGAATGAATTGAATTAATTAAGTCAATGATTTTCACTAAAAATAAAATAGAACCAATAAGCAAATTACATGTGGAAAATAAATAAATCAAAAATTATGAGAAAATTGGATGTGACAAATTAAAGGAGAAGATAACATGTGACAATGAAATCTTTATTTATTATGAAAGATTCTTTTTAAACGGAGGAGGTTTATTAAAACTAACAAGGCGTTAGAAAAAACAATTAGAGACAGGTAATAACTAAAGCTGAGTTTTGAAGTCAAACAACTCAATTAATCTTATTGTCCATACTCTTATTTTGAATCGAGAAAACGCTCTATCAACAATATTGTGAAAAACATAAGATTTTGCTAGGTTTGCTCGCCCCCCCAAAAAAGAGAGTTTCTAAAGTTCTACAAAGTACATAAAGAAGAGATCAACACGATATTAAAAGCCCTAAGTTACTGTCTGTCAACCAAATTGATTTATGCATCAAAATAAATTACTTTGCAACTGCATACTTGATTTTAATGTATATGCAACATATTACCATATAGATATACTATATAATTATTAACTAGTTGTGAAACTCGTATATTATACGGGTTAATTAAAACATAATGTTAAACAGGAGCGATTAAATGAAAAGTTTATTTGAATTTGAAATATCAAATAAGTGAAAATTATGAAAAAAAAAATGTAAAAAATAAATTAATTAAAATTATGTGTTTAATTGTTAGACCCGTGTACTAAACGATTTATTATAATAAAATGTTAAATACAAATGTTTAAAGTGTAAATTTATTTGAAATTGAAATTCAAAATTGAAATTTGAAATTTGAAATTTGAAATTTGAAATTAATAATTATTATAGTAGGTTTAATTTATGGAAACTAAATTAATGATATAGTGGAAATGAATAATGAAGTAATTGACAAGTGGAAAATAAATATATTTCAAAATTATGATAAAATGACATGTGGCCAAATAAATGAGAGAATGATAAGTGGCAATAACATTTTCATTTATTAGGGTAGAAGTCCATAAAGAAGAGATCAACACGATATTAAAAGCCCTAAGTTACTGTTTGTCAACCAAATTGATTTATGCATCAAAAGAAATTACTTTGCAACTGCATACTTGATTTTAATGCATATGCAGCATATTATGATATAGATATACTATATAATTATTAACTAGTTGTGAAACCCGTATATTATACGGGTTAATTAAAACATAATGTTAAACATGAGCGATTAAATAAAAAGTTTATTTGAATTTGAAATATAAAATAAGTGAAAATTATGAAAAAAAATGTAAAAAATAAATTAATTAAAATTATGTGTTTAATTGTTAGACCCGTGTACTAAACGATTTATTATAATAAAATGTTAAATACAAATGTTTAAAGTGTAAATTTATTTGAAATTGAAATTTAAAATTGAAATTTGAAATTTGAAATTTGAAATTAATAATTATTATAGTAGGTTTAATTTATGGAAACTAAATTAATGATATAGTGGAAATGAATAATGAAATAATTGATAAGTGGAAAACAAATATATTTCAAAATTATGACAAAATGACATGTGGTCAAATAAATGAGAGAATGACAAGTGGCAATAACATTTTCATTTATTAGAGTAGATACTTGATTTACATTTCATTATGATATGTATTCGAAAGTTTGATTTATAACAAAATATCTTTGTTTATAAGTTTATTGATATTCTGATTTCACTGTATGATGAAAAAACGGAATTTATGTGAGCATAATGTACAAAAATATCTCATATAAACCACCCTTCTAGAAGACGTGTTTGCAATTGATTTGATAAAGATTCAATTAAGTATTGTAATTCTCTTCCTCATAATAATCCATAAATCCTGAGTGACAATGCGATACTGATAGATACATTCCTCTATATAATGAAAATTATATTATTTAAAAGTATTCGTTAAACATAACTATCATATTAAGTTTTATAATATTCTATTATAAATATTTCACACAAAAAACATATTCAAGAAATGGACCCTTGTTTAATTAAAACGTTAAGATGATAAACTTATTTAATTAAACAACTTGAAATTTTCATTCTCATTATATCAACTAGGAGGATATCCCGCGCTTCGCGGCAGGACGGAAGTAATCGTATATATAATAAAAATGTAAGAATGGCAACGTACTTTAATCCCTTTTACTAACAAATAGTTAAAATATAGTTTAGTTTTACAAACAGTTTTCAAGTATACAATGAAGGGGTGAATTTTGATTTGACTAAGTCTGACCAGATGCAATTTACCTTTCTCATAGGTAGCCGTCTCATTTTCAATGTATGCCTTTGAACACTGCAAATCATGAAAGTTAGATCAGTCAAACAAACAAAGCATTAAAAATATTCCTACCACTTGATCCCCATTTCTGATGGTTTTTTCAGATAAATATGGTTCTAAAATAATTAGGTGAATTTTTGAAGTATGGTTAACAGGTTTTCCAAAGTTTAATTTTGTAATACAAATGAAAGTAGCAGCTTGAAACCAGTCAACCAAAATAAACGTAATGGAATATTGTAACACTCATAAAAATTCAAGTCAATTTAAACTTTTAAAAACATTTCAAAAACATTAAACATTACAAACTTGTTTTCAAAATGTATCATATCAGAGTATCCCAGAAACAAATTCATAAAAAGTGAGGAGTTGTATGATCACGCTTTAGCCTTGCCCCGATCCCCTGATGTACCTGAAACAATAAACTGAAACTGTAAGCTCGAAAGCTTAATGAGTTCCCCCAAAATACCGATACACACAGTCCATATAACCATGTCAGCAACATCATAACATAACAAAATGAACAGAATGCATCAGGTCCACAGCTTACAGGCTGGATTACCCCCTGGGCCCACAGTACGAGTCTCCCTTAGCTCGTAACTGGAATGCTTCCAAGTTTGTTGGATTACCGCACGAAGCAGTCTCACCTCAACCCATCCCACATAGCATATCAACATATAACATAACCACTGAGCATGCAGATAATCATATAACACAGGTAGTCCTACAGATCTACCTAACTGGCATAACCACTGAGCATGGAAATAATCATATATCAACACAGGTAGTCCTACCGATCTACCTAACTGGCATAACCACTGAGCATGCAACATTAACTTCATACACAACATACTAACACTGCTAGGATAACATATTAAATGGGCCGACCTTGGTGCCTTAGACCCCTTAGTATAGTGATGATAACTCACCTCGCAACTGTCGTCTGAAACTAGAAAGCTCAACTTCCGGATCACCAACACGAACTCCACCACCTATAGTTACCATAAAACCCTTTTTCATAAATCTCCAAATTACCAAAATACCCTCATAAGTCAACTGGTCAACTCTTGGTCAAAGTCAAATTCCACAGTCAAAGTCAACAGTCCATGTTGACTTGACCCGTTGAGTGTAGTTCACCGACTCGTCGAGTCCTTCCTGAACTTGAGAAGTCATGAAATTCGTGATTGGCTCGTCGAGTTCCCTTTTAACTCTCCAAGTTCATACGTGTCCAAGAATTAGGAGAAACCCTAGCCGACTCGCCAAGTCTTCGAACGACTCGTCGAGTTCAAGGCAATCTTCAACGGACTCGCCGAGTTTGTTCATCAACTCGACGAGTTCATGACCATCTTCATATGACTCGCCAAGTTGGCTATGCAACTCATCGAGTCCTTGCAGACCTTCATCCATGCAGACACCTTTTAAGCCATGCCAAGGTTCCAGATTACAGATCCAAGCTTCTAAGGCATATTTCTCACGTAAAGTTGCAAACTTTACACGCATACAAGGCCCTAAAGGCTCTAAATGACCAATCTAAGCTTCTAATGGAACTTTACACCTTAGGAGAGTCTCATCCTTGCA
Source organism: Lactuca sativa (assembly GCF_002870075.4). Classification (NCBI taxonomy): domain Eukaryota; kingdom Viridiplantae; phylum Streptophyta; class Magnoliopsida; order Asterales; family Asteraceae; genus Lactuca; species Lactuca sativa. Next base: position 217,541,030 of record NC_056631.2, on the reverse strand, counting down.
AGAGATTGAAACTTTAAGGACTTAGGACTCAAAATAGGTTCAGATCTAAAGTTTCAACTTCAGATCTAGCTCCCATACCAAAATCCCTTTATGAATAACTAAAGGAAGGCCTAGTTTTCACATATGAATGATTGTAAAAGAAAAGAGGTTAAGGTAACAGCTTATTACCTTCAAGACGTGCCCTAAACTGAAGTAGACTCTGGATCCACACAAAATCCTTGATGCTAGCCTCTTGATCTACAAGTTTCCTTCACAAAAGTCACTTCTCAAAACTCCAAAACACTTTCCAAGCTCTCACTCACGAAAATTAGGGTTTCTAGCTCTCAAGGGGTAATAGAGGACAGTGAGAGGCGCTAGTGGTTCAATATATAGGGTGCAAAAACCCTGAAACTTAGGGTTTCCACTGCCAGCTCCTACTCGTCGAGTCCCTCATGCCGACTCGACGAGTCATTCATTTATTGACGTGTCCTGGCCCGCTGCTACTCGATGAGTCACAGCGGCAACTCGTCGAGTAGACCTTAAACATGAAATATAAATGGAAAATTAATGATACGTGATGGTTAAGATGTTACAATTCTCCCCCACTTGACTTAGACTTCGTCCTCGAATTCTGCTGCAGCGAACAACTCCGGGTAATGCTCCCTGCATCTCAGCCTCCGGCTCCCATGTTCACTCGGATCCCCTTCGATGTTCCCATTGTATCTTCACCAACGGGACCTCCTTGTTGCACAAGATTTTCACTTTCTTTTCCAAGACGGCAATCGGCCTCTCAACATAATTCAGGTGCTCATCAACCTGAATGTCATCCAGTGGCAGCACTTCCTCTGGGTCCATAATGCACTTTCGCAATTGCGAAACGTGAAAGGTGTTGTGAATTCGGCTGAGCTCATCAGGTAGTTCCAGCCGGTACGCCACTTTACCAATCCTGGCGATGACCCTGAACGGCCCAATATAGCGAGGACCCAATTTTCCCCTCTTCTTGGAGCAGATCACGCCCTTACAGGGCGAGACCTTCAGGAGTACCATGTCACCGACCTGAAACTCTAACTCAGATCGGCGCAGGTTGGCGTAACTCTTCTGCCGACTCTAAGAGGTCTGCAGTCGCTGCCTAATCTGCTGAATCTTCTCGGTAGTCTGCAAGACCACCTCCATCCGACACATCAACCTGTGACCCACCTCACCCCAACAAACCGGGGTGCGACATCTCCACCCGTATAACAGCTCGAATGGCGGGGTGCCAATGTTGCAATGATGGTTGTTGTTGTAGGCGAATTCTGCAAGCGGTAGGTGGGAATCCCAACTCCCACCAAAATCAATGACACATGCCCTCAACATATCCTCGAGGGTCTGAATGGTCTACTCGCTCTGACCATCAGTCTGTGGATGGAATGTTGTGCTGAAGTGCAACTGCGTGCCCAGCTCCTCGTGAAACTTCTACCAGAAGTGGGAGGTAAACCTGACATCCCGATCATCTATCCTCTGGAGTAGGTAATGGTTCTTCACTGTTAACTTGTTCAACTCCCGATAGTCAATGCACATCCGGTGTGAACTGTCCCTCTTCTGGACAAAAAGAATCGGTGCTCCCTATGGAGAACTGATAGGTCGAATGAACTGCTTGCCCAGCAGTTCCTGTAGCTACGACGACAACTCCTGCATCTCTGGTGGTGCCAATCGGTACGACGCCTTAGTGATAGGGGCCACACCTGGTACCAGGTCGATCCTGAACTCGACCTGCCTCTCCGGAGGTACTTCGAGTAATTCCTCTGGGAATACATCAGCAAACTCTCTAACTACCGATACCTCTGAAACTGATGTCTGATCTCTCACCTGCGTATCTACCACATACGCTAGATAACCTGCACACCCGTGCTGAATGTATTGCCGAGCCTTGGCAGCTGAACAAAACCCTAATCCCAGTCTGGTGCCCTTACCATATAAAATAAGTTCTCCCCCACTTGGGGTTCGAACTACCACCCTCTGGCCCTCGCAATCTATCATGGCACCGAAGCGACTAAGCCGATCCATACCCACAATCACACATACTTCCCCCCTGAGAATCGGAATCAAATCTATCGGAAAGATCACTCCGAAGATTTCCAACTGGCATCTTCCGTAAACCAAAGAAGCATAAACTCCATGCTCGTTGGCGATAGAAACTCGCAACGGACACTCTAGCTCGTCAAATGGCACGCCAAACCCTTACTAAACGTCTGAGAAACGAAAGACCGACTCACCCCCGAGTCAAATAAGAGCAAAGCAGGCAAAGAGTTCACTAAAAACGTACCTAATCACAGGTACAAAAGATAAGCATACAACAGATATAGTAAACGAGATAAAGGATAGAAACATACCAGCAACCACATTCGGTGCTGCCTTGGCCTCCTCAGCTGTAAGCTGAAATGCGCATCCTTGAGACTTTGGAGGCTCTCCTCTACCCTGCCTCCCATCAGTAATCCTCAACGTAGTCGGCGCAGGAGCTTGTGCCGGCTTGGCGGCAAGTAGTGGGCAATTGGCCCTCTTATGGCCTACCTGATCGCAGTGTTAGCATAACCTCATACCCTAAACTAGGACGTCCTGGTGAAAATCCTTCGTGAAATGTCCCTCCTTGCCACATCTGTGGCACCCACTACCCATTCGACACATACCTGAATGACCCTTGCCACACTTCCCATAAGTGTGGCTCTGCTGACCCCCAGTCCTAGTGTCAGCGGTCTTAGACTGCTTCGGCGCTGGCTGAGACTGTGTCGGGGCCTGCCGCTACTGTCTCAACTGCAACTCAATCTCCAACTCACATCGTATGGCAGCCTCCTGCAACTCTAGAAGAGTATCACATCGCTGGGTTGACACAAACTGACGGATATCCGTCTTGAGCATGCTCAGATAACGGGTCATCTGAGCCTGCTCTGAAGCAAACTCCGGGCAAAACATCACCCTCTCAGTGAACATACGGGTGATCTTCGTCACCGACTCCCCATCTTGTCTCAAACTCAGAAACTCTTACGCCAAACGTTCCCGCTCAACCTACGGAATGTAACGGGCGCGGAACATGTCCTTGAACTGCTCCCAAGTAACAACAGCTATCTGATCATCAGTGTACGATCCAGTCGCAAGTCTCCACCAGTCCTTGGCCCCAGACCTAAGCAGGTTTAGAGCACATCTGACCTTCTGGTCAGCAGAACAGGAGCCGGTGAAGAAACACCCCTCCACATCTGAAATCCAACAACATTGAGGCCTCTCATCTATTTATCACACATCAACTATCTACCCATGTTCTACCCAACATATTAGTAGATAAAAATATATATTTTTATACATCGTTTAAAACCTATATAGTATTCTCATTCAATACATATTCCAAACAACATATGAGACACATACACATAACATGTATTTCATAGAGAATAAATCATATCTATGAGATAGAAGAAAGTGAATATACATTCATACATATAATAACAAAATATACACATAACACGTATTTCATATAAAATACTTCATAATTATGTGTTAGAAGAAGTGACTACACACTCACTTGATCAGAAGATGATCGGACAGCACTACGACTTGTAGAAGTAGTATTCTTCGGTAGATCTGGAAGATCTTCACAAAACCGGGCTCCTCGCGGGCAGAGCTTCGGCTCGGGAATCTTACTTCTCAGGATCTTCGGGGCTTCGGGACTTGCTTCGGGACTCGGGAATGATACCGGGGCATCGGGATAATTTTGGCACGAAAAATGAGGCAAAACGGGAGAGAAAGAGAAGAGAAAAGGAGCAAAATGGTCGGCTGCCCTCGCATCCTTTATATAGGGGCAGAAGCCTCGCATTACGCTGGGCGTAATGCTCAGCTACACGGGGCGTATTGCTTTGGAAACGTCACTGCATGCGTCATTGGAGCACTCGAGTGCGAGGCGGGTCACGCTTCGGTGTACGCTGGGCGTACAACTCTACGCTGGGCGTAGTTCGGATAGGATCAACAACTCCTTCGAATAAGCTTTCGTATGCGTGCCACGGTCTTCAAAAAATCATAACTTTCACATACGAGCTCTGTTTTTGACGTTCTTTATATCCACGCGTAGGTGAGACTAAGCTCTACAACTCTTGTTTGGACTCCGTCGGATAATTTTGACTTTATTTTTATTGTAATATTTTTAGTCGGCCGGGACAGGAAAACGCCGTTATAAATTCATAAATTCTTCATCTGACGTCCGTTTTTACCTGTCTTTTTACCGTTGCACTACCATTGACGAGATCTTCGATTCTCGTTTAGATTGTTTCAGCTAAAAACCTTTCGATCTCAAATCGAGTATTCGAGTTGCATACTGCTAAGTCGAAACTTCGGAAAATCATAACTTCCTCATACGAAGTCAGATTTGGGCGTTCTTTTTACGCACGCTCTCGGTTTAACGAACTCTACGACCTTCGTTTAGATCATTAAGGCTAAATATTGCTCTAACGTAAATTTCACTTTTTACGTCATTTAGCGTTACCGGTTCTATCGCGAAACTTCGACAGGCCATAACTTCTTCGTTATAACTCGGATTTCGGCATTCATTATATCTCCGGAATCCGGGGCTTATCTCACCCTTTAATTTTGATGCTTATTTTATTCTTAAGTCATTAAATTATAATAATTAAGAAAATAAACACATAATTCACGTAATACTCAAATATTTCATCATTAATACTTCAAAATGAGTTACAAGGGTTAACCTAGTCTATTATATCAACAATAATGCCTAGCCTGGAAACGCAGGCGTCACATGTTATTCGCCAGATATGGCAAGAAACATTATTTCATTTCATGGGTTGTTTAGACAAGGTTTCAGATATTCTTTTGATAATAGCAATGGTTCTATTAACGTTTATTTGAATGGTGTCTTTTACTTTAATGCATTACCTTGTAATGGGATTTATGAATTTGTGATGCTTGTTGATAATTTAGGAAATAATGTTTTGAATATTGATTTGTCTACTAGTCTAGACAAAGCATGCTTGTGGCATTGTTGCCTTGGCCATGTCAACAAGAAACGCATAGCCTAACTCCAAAAGGATGGAGTGTTGGAGTCATTTGACCTTAGGGATAATGACACGTGTGAATCTTGTTTACTTGGGAAGATGACCAAGTCACCCTTCACTGGCACTTGTGAAAGGGGTGAGGTTCTATTGGATCTCATACACACCGATGTGTGTGGGCCCTTTAGATCCACCACAAGGGATGCTTGCCGCTTCTACATGATTTTTACGGATGATTATAGCAGATATGGATATATCTACTTGATCAAGCAAAAGTCGGAAACCTTTGAAAAGTTCAAAGAGTTTAAGAATGAAGTGGAGAATCAGCTAGGCAGGAAAATGAAGATGCTTCGGTCAGACCGAGGAGGAGAGTACCTAAGTCTTGAGTTTCATGACTATCTAAAAGAACGCAAAATTGTTTCGCAATTGACGTCACCGAGAACGCCTCAATTGAATGGTGTGGCTGAGAGACGTAATTAGACTTTGTTGGACATGGTTCGTTCTATGATGAGTCATACTTCGTTACCAATAGCTTTCTGGGGGTATGCCTTAGAGATTGCCGCCCATATCGTTAACTTAGTTCCCACCAAGAAGGTTACTAAGACTCCTCATGAGATGTGGAAAGGGAAAGCTCCCTCGTTGGCACATATTAAGGTTTGGGGTTGCGAGACTTTCGTAAGACAAGAGACTCGCGACAAGCTCGAACCTCGTAGTGAGAAGTGTTATTTCATCGGCTATCCGAAGAAATCTTTTGGCTATCTTTTCTATAGACTAATTGACAATGTTGTCTTCGTTGCTATAAGAGGAGTTTTCCGAGAAAGGGAATTGATAAGCCAAGAAGATAAGGGAGGCAAATTGAACTTGAAGAGATTCAAGATCAAAGCGATGAAGGAACCTCTGACAGTGGCACTCAACTCGAGGAGGAAACTCCGGTTGAGCCCGTTGACGAGTCCTTACCTCTTAGACGTACTAGTAGGGTTAGTTTTCAACCCAAGTTTTATGGTTCTCATATTACCAGTGAATGGGATACATTTATTAGTGATGAAACACTAATGAATTTGGATGAACCTAGCAGCTACAAGGAAGCCATGGCAGGCCCAGAGTCTGCTAAATGGAAAGAGGCGATGGACAGCGAGATTCAGTCCATGTACGACAAGCAAGTTTGGAATTTGGTTGATAATGTACCGGGTCGAAAGACAATCGGGTGCAAGTGGATCTTCAAGAAGAAGACGGACATGAATGGGAAAGTGCATACTTATAAAGCGGGATTGGTTGCGAAGGGCTTTACTCAAACTCCCGGAGTTGACTATGACGAGACCTTCTCACCATTTGCGAAAATAAAGTCTATTAGGGTAATGCTCGCAATAGCTGTGTTTCATGATTATGAAATATGGAAGATGGACGTGAAAACCGCTTTCCTGTAAGTCCCTAATCTGCTTGTGTATCAATCAGATCCGTTTGATGGTGCGGAATCCCAATCAAACGGATGATGTTAGATCAAATAGAAGAGAAGGAGAATAAGAATATTAAGAATCTTGATTGTATTGATGATATAAATGAAATTCCTTACAATAGATTCTCTCACACAATATGCTCTCTCTCTTCCTCTCTCTCTTGGCCATATAATCTCTTCGTGTTCATCAATCACTACTCCTTACCGTAACACCTATATTTATACTTGGAGAACATGGGCCGGATAACATGGGTCGTAAATGGGTTTACGGCCGTAAACTCAACTGTAAACTCCAAAAATATTACAGAAAAATACATTTGCCCAGAAAAGCAAAGTATAAACCATATTTTGACCCAAAAATCTCCCCCTTGGTTTATAGCTTTCTTTTCTTAATGACCCAACAAGCTCCCCCTAAAAAGTAGCTGGCTCTTCTTGTCGATCTTCAATGGGAGCTTTGCTTCAGCTTTAACCTTCGATTTCTTCACAGCATCAGGATGAATATATGAATCTTCAATGAATGACTTCATCTTAAGCACTTAAGGTTTTCTTCAGAATTTGGCATTAAACGCACATTCGGTGAGGATGCTTGATGTACTGATTCTTGAAAGATAGTGCTTTCAGCTTGAGAAACTCCAGAGAGAACATCAGAGAGAACAAATCTTTTGGATCACTTCAGCAGGTACAAAGATAGCAACAGACTGATTGAGGATGCTTCAATGCAATCCGTCACATAATGTTCAATTGCAGCTTCACCTTGCTTCTAGGGTTGAAGGATTGAATGTTGAAAGAATAATCTTCATTTCTTGCTCCTTCGAATGCGAATTCTTCAATGCTTACGGATGAGGCTTTGGCTCAGAAATCTTCAACACAAACTCCATGAGTCTTATCTATACCTGAAATCACTTTTCAAGACAAAACAAAACTAAAAGAAAACTTAGCACACAAATTAAAACAGAAACAAAAATATTTTTTGATTTTTGATTTTTCTGAACAAGAAATAAAACAGAAATAACACTATTTTTGGATTTTAATTTTTCTAAATTTTCTTTGATTTTTGAATTTTTCTGTTTTTCTTATTTTTTTATTTTTTTTTTATTTTCATTGTTTTTAATTTTTAATTCTCCCATAATATTTATATTAGAAGAAACTATGATAAATTTAACAAAAATAAAAATGATATCTAACTTTAAGAGTGATTTGGGATCAAAGCTTTTAGACAGCCTTTATCCACTTGTCGGTACCTTCCATATTCACATCTTTGTCTGGTCGAACGTCGGTATTGTGGTCCACTTAAACACAAAAAATTATGACAGATTTAGGACATACTATTTGTTACAAGACATGGTGAACTTAAAATCCTAAAATTATATCTGATCCTAATTCCTTAGATACTATATCTTAAGGTCCATTCATCTGACGACGACCAGGGATATTGTTGTCCACCTAAATTGAGCAGCGAGATCTATAGACAATCTGTATGAGTTCAATTTTAAGTGTACTGGAACGTGTTTCCCGCTTCCTGATATGCCCCAGCCATCAAGAACTTGCAGAGTACTCCTTACACCGGGTGAGCAGACAACCATTCAGAGAGAGGATAGATTCAAAATTCTATTACTTATTACTTCAGAGGGGTTGAGAAGAAGAAGGTTGCATATGTTGTGTACCAAGTTGGATTAGAAGTCACGCAAAGGAGACAACATATGGCTAACAGATAAGAAGTATTTCACATATATAACCTGCAGAGAAATAGAGTTGCATATATTGTGTACCAGGTCGGATTGGAAGTCACACAAAGGAGACAACATATGACTAACAGACGGAAAGAAAGAAAATAATATTCTATAGACCTAATTTATCGGAATTTACTAGTCGCCCCATCCAACCGGAATTAAGGACAGAATCCGCACATCGAGGAAAAGTTAAACCATGGTTCCAAGTATGGGTTCATTTAATGTGACAAGTGGATTCCCATATATATCTCCCTGCTCAACCTATCCGAGCGTCGTATTGTCAGGCTGAACGGATCTAACTAGGTCGAAGTTTGTCAAGTCTATAAATTTCCTTAGTTCAACTATGCCTAGTCAAGTCCATTTAGAATCTTTTGTGCCTACCGACGCATCAAACGAGAGCATAGACCCTTCAACTTCGGGTACGTTACGCAGACTCAGGTTGCCTGTTATCACTTGATAATATCACTTCCCAAAACATCTCCTGCAAGCACATTCCATTAACACCACATTTCTGATTTTCTGATGTTTTTGGATTTTTTAAAATTTTAAAATTTTGTTTTGTTTTTATTTCTCCCCCTAAATTTGTGCATAGGAGAGAAACGAAAGTAAATGCGCAAATTTAAACTATCCTAAAACAAAAATTAGTCTTTAAAGTGAATCATATTGAGAAAAACTCAGGAGTATAGAGAAGAAAACTCAAACCGTAAGTCACCGATTGAATTTGCATCCAAAAGGTCTGAGAACAGCATGCGTAAACTCAGAACACATCCGAAAATTCTTCATGTCATTAAGCACTAACCTCGTGAGTGATCACTTCTTTTCTTCCCTTCCCGTAGAGGACACATTCTCCCAAACAATGTTTTGAGTGTTGTAAAGTTGAGAGATGTCTCCTATCAAATGTCAGGAACCGCCACTACCAACAAACCTAAGTCTGATGATATGCCTCCATAGCTGCTCCGACACAGAGCGGGATCAGTTGCTCTTTGGAACCCAATCCATTTTGAAACTAGGTCGACCTTTGTCATCCTTGCACGGTACTCTCTTCAATGACATATCCTGTTTATCACAAATAGAAGATGTAGAAACGTTAGAAGCATTAGGAGATTTGGGAGAGTGAGCTTTTGGAACCCATTTGTAGTTGGGTTTAACCCATTTCTTTTTCGATCTGATGGGTGGCCCGGTACTTGCTTTTGAACTTGATGTCGGCCTTTGAGATGACTTTGACTTAGCCGGTCTTTGTTTCACTGGAGCATCTCTTGGATTTGGCTTCTTAGCAGGCATTTCCTTATTGTCATTGGGATTCAGATTCTTTGCCTTGTGGGTTTGATTCTTGGCCTTCTGCGCGTTCCAATCACCATTGTCTGAACGTGACCTGGAAGGGTTTCTTTTGAAGTATCTCCCACTTGGCACATTTTTCCATCCTTGTGCATAGTAGGGAACGTATGCATGATTAGGACAATTTCTGGCAATGTGTCCATGTGTTCCATAGTGAAAACAAGTCTTTTTCTTTACTGTGAAGTTATTTCTTCCTACCCCTAGTGGCGTATCCTGGCCTTGTCTCTTGTTGTTCCCACATGCACACTTGCAACAGGCACTCTGTTTCACTGGAATTGGTGGCCTGTATTTCTCAACGGCAAGTTGATCAGAAGCAGTTGAGTTCGAAGCAACAGTTTCAGAGTTCAAGGTGATGTTGGTTTGTTCAGAAGAACTCTCCTTGTTCTTATCCTCTGTTACTTTGCCTGCACAAGAAGTAGCAACATTAGTATCTTCAATATTAATAACTCCTCCTGAAACAAATCCAACTCGTTTTCCATATTGAAGATGTGCCTCCCTGTCAATTTCTTTCTGTGTCATGGGGATGGATATGTAGTTATGATTGAAAGGAGGAGGAACACTATCATACCCTAGACCCTTGCTTTGATTTTCTTTGAACTTTAATTGGGCTTCATATAACGACTTGACTGTCTGACTTGACGAAGTATAATTTTTGAAACTAACGTCTGTTTTTCCATACTTAATTTTTAAAGCGTCAAGTTCTTCAGTTACAGTAGCAAGTTGTCTCTTAATATAGTCATAATCTTCACACTTGTTGCTATAATCTTCCTGAAGTTACCTAAAGTCCTTGGTTTTTGTTTCTAAATCAGCCTTCAGGGGTTTCTGTCCTTTCCTGAGTTGATATCCTTCATATCTCAGGTCCTCAACTTCTCTTTTAAATAAATCAATTTGTTCCCGAAGAAATTTAATTGTATCTTCACTAGATAGTGTACATGAAACTTCATATGATTGAGAACCTGAAACTTCATTGACCAAGATGTTTGCAGAACTCATTGTATTTCCACACTTCAAAGCGTTAAGCTCTTCAATTACATAAGCAATACTAAGACGATTGAGATCTTTTGTCTTCTTGATGATAGCCACGTTCATATCCCACGATTTCGGAAGTGAATTCAATAGCTTTTTGTTTATCTCAGATTTGGACAAGAAGATCCCAGCTATATTCATCTCAGTAGTGAGTGTGGTAAATCGCTCCAACTGAGTTTCGAGGGTTTCTTCAGGGATATAATAAAAAATGTTAAAGTTTTGTCTTAACATATCCTGACGACTCTCTTTCATGTTTTCAACTCCCTCGTAGACCTTAAAATCGATTAAAAAACACAACTAGAAGCTAAAATAAAACTTAAAAGTCAAATTTAAAAAAAATCAAACTCAAAAGTCAAACATGAAAAAGTCAACCATGAAAAAGTCAAACATGAAAAAATCAAACTTGAAAGTCAAACCGAAAAGTTAAATTTGAAAATTTAAAAAATTAAACGAAAAGGTGAAAGTTTAAAGTCAAAGGTCAAACTTGAAAGTCAAAGTCAAAATTTGAAATAAAAAGTCAAAAATAAAAGACAAAAATAAAAACTATTTATTATTAATATTACTTTATTATTATTATTATTATTATTATTATTATTATTATTATTATTATTATTTTGGATGAAAATAGAATTTAAAACAAAAAAAAGTGAATTTTGGGTTAAAAGTGTCAAAAATGCAAAATTAGAACCGAGAAAGAAGCTTTATGAATTAAATTCGGAAAGTAAGTGTCAAAGAGTCTTCTAGCCGAGTTGGTAAGCCGCGAGCTTTAGTTGGCAGGAGACCCGGGTTCGATCCCCCACTCCTCCGAAATTCTGATTTTTTTATCTGTGCGAAGCGAGGATGGTTCTTGCGAGGCTGCTGCTTGCGAGGCCAAGGTGCGAGGCCGAGAACTCAGAAGCCGGAAACGTGCGAGACCTAGCCGCAAACTGCTGAGCCGTATACTCCGAGCCGAGGCCGCAAACCTCGGGTCGTGAACTCCTCGGAAACCCTAGCTGCTGGCCGCCACCCCCTCGCAGGTTACGACCAAAAGCAGTGATTTTTGCCCTTTTTTGCTCCAAAATTCGATCAAAAACCCTTTTTTATTAAAAAAACGAAGAACAAACCCCCCTTATTTTTCATAGATCTATCCAAAAACGCAAGAATATTTTGAAAATAAGATCAAATAATTCTCGAAAACTGACAAACTTGACTGATACAACGAGGCTCTAATACCAATTGTAAGTCCCTAATCTGCTGCCGAGAACTCAGAAGCCGGAAACGTGCGAGACCGAGACGCAAACTGCTGAGCCGTATACTCCGAGACGAGGCCGCAAACTTCGATCCGCAAACCTCAGGCCGTGAAATCCTCGGAAACCCTAGCTGCTGGCCGCCACCCGCTCGCAGGTTACGACCAAAAACAGTGATTTTTGCCCTTTTTGCTCCAAAACTCAATCAAAAACCCTTTTTTATGAAAAAGACAAAGAACAAACCCCCCCTTATTTTTCAGAGATCTATCCAAAAACGCAAGAATATTTCGAAAATAAGATCAAATAATGCTCAAAATCTGACAAAATTGACTGATACAACCAGGCTCTGATACCAATTGTAAGTCCCTAATCTGCTTGTGTATCAATCAGATCTGTTTGATTGTGCGGAATCCCAATCAAACGGATGATGTCAGATCAAATAGAAGATAAGGAGAAGAAGAATATTAAGAATCTTGATTGTATTGATGATATAAATGAAATTCCTTACAATAGATTCTCTCACACAATATGCTCTCTCTTCCTCTCTCTCTTGGCCGTACAATCTCTTTGTATTCATCAATCACTAATCCTCACCCTAACACCTATATTTATACTTGGCGAACATGGGCCGGATAACATGGGCCATAAATGGGTTTACGGCCGTAAGGTGTTTACGGCCGTAAACTCAACCGTAAACTCCAAAACTATTACATAAAAATACATTTACCCAGAAAAGCAAAGTATAAACCATATTTTGACCCAACATTTCCTTAATGGAAAGTTGGCTGAGGATGTTTACATGAATTAGCCAGAGGGTTTTGTCGATGCGAAGCATCCGAATAAAGTATGCAAGCTTGAGAAATCCATTTATGGATTGAAACAAACGTCTCGCAGATGGAATCTTTGTTATGACGATAAAGTTAAAGAGTTTGGCTTTCTGCGAAGCAAAGATGAATCTTGTGTATATGTCAAATCCAGTGGGAGTATAGTGAGCTTCCTCGTATTGTATGTCGACGACATACTGCTCATAGGAAATGACATCCCAACCTTGCAGGAGGTCAAGTCCTGGCTTGGGAAAAGTTTTGCTATGAAGGACCTCGGAGAGGCTGCTTATATTCTGCGAATTAGGATAGTAAGAAACAGGGAAAAGAGACTGATAGGACTCAGTCAGGATACATACTTGGATAAGGTACTAAAGCGTTTTAGTATGGAAAATTCGTTGCCAATCCAAAGCAATACCAAGCTGAGTAAGACTTAGAGCCCGAGTACAGAGGCAGAGATAGCTGATATGAGCCAAGTACCTTACGCTTCCGCAGTAAGCTCTATCATGTATGCTATGACTTGTACTCACCCTGATGTGGCCTTCGCTTTGAGCATGGTCAGCAGATATCAAGGGAACCCTGGTAGAGTGCATTGGATTGTAGTTAAGAATATTCTTAAGTACCTACGAAGGACCAAGAAATGGTTTCTAGTCCTCGGTGGGAGTGATGACTTAAGGGTATGAGGGTATAGTGACGCTAGTTTCCAGACGGATCGGGATAATTACCGATCGCAGTCGGGCTGGGTCTTTACACTAAACGGAGGATCAGTGACTTGGAAAAGTTCCAAGCAGGAGACCATAGCTGATTCAACGTGCGAATCAGAGTACATTGCGGTGAGCGAAGTGTCAAACGAGGCTATATGGTTGAAGAACTTCATTGGAGACCATGGATTTATGTCATCCATAAAGGAGCCAATGGAAATTTTCTGTGATAATGAAGGACGGTTGCCTTAACCAAGGAACCAAGAGATCATGGTAGGTTTCGACATATCGACAGAAAATACCATTTTATCAGACATCGGGTAGAAGAGGGCTTCTAGTTGTGAAGAGGGTATCATCGGAAGAGAACCCAACAGATCCCCTTACGAAGGGACTGAGTCGGGTCAGACACTTATAGCACGCTAGGAGCATTGGGATGAAGGATGATATAAGTTTGGATTAGGTAGGTGATATTTGCATATTTAGCCTCATAATAAGTATAGATTTTTATCATTTATTAGCTAATTTATCGCATATCATGGACGAAAGGTACTTAATAATGCTTGAATTGTGTTTTCAATCCAAAAGTGAAGCTCAGAAGCAAATGGAAGCAGGAGAAGCGGTTGGGAGCTCGGAAATTGAACAAGGAAGAAAACCACCAAAAACAACACCTAATCAGCGAGTCCAATTGAAGATTCGAGAAGATAAAGACTCCGGGACTTATCGTGTACGGGAATTAAGAGATGGACTCGGCGAGTCGGTAATGGACTCGACGAGTCGTTTCGCATCTATAAAGATAACTTCTCAGATCGACATTCGACATTCTGGAACCCTTCTGGAGAGAATAGCTACGATTGAAGAGTTAGAAGAACCCTAGAGAACGAAGATACAACCTAGAATCCAATTCCGAAGGAGATTTGAGGCAAATTCTCATCATTCTACTTAATCTTTTGTTTTCCATTATGGCTAGATAATTAGAATTCGTTTCATTGCTGTTAATTACCTGAATCATGAGCTAAAAACTCTTAAACTTCTGTTTGGGGATACAGTATTTATACTATGGGTTGATTTATGGTAGGATTAATTCAATGTTGGTGATTTTGTTGATTTTAGCTTGTTAAAGAACCTTGTGTGTGAATAATAACTATTTTTCTGTTAATAGGAAGATAATAAAATAGTATGAACTTCCTTTAATTGTCAACCTCGTATGCTTATGTGACCACTTCATCATATGACTAGGATTAATGAACATGAAACTAGAATTAATAAGAAAAATAGGTGAATTCATGTATGAGCTTGTGTGATGACCATCAACAAGAAGTTAACTAAAGGACCAAATTAGTTAGCTATTACAAGTCTAAATTAACCCGAACAAATAATCTAGTGAATTAAATTAAATTAGACAACTAATCACTGTTTGAGTTAGTTTGTTCTCTAAGGATTATTGCAGCAAATGTGAATCTAATCACTTGAATCGGTAACCAATAGAAGAATTAATCCATTGCACAATTACCATAATATCAACCATAGGATCAATTGAGTTGAACTAAACAGAAGTCCTTCCCATTATTGAATTTAGTTAAATCTTTGCTTTTCTAGTTTTAGTTTAAGTGATAGTTAGTAAGTTTCTAGTCTTGTAAAACTAGAGAAAACCCCTACTTATTAATTAATTTAGATAAAATTAGTTTTTAGTTTTAATTTACCGTTCCTTGTGTTCGATACCCTACTTATTTAGCTATACCACAGTTGATAGGTCCAATGCCTTTGTGTGTTCATTTTATAATTAAAAGTAGGTTTAAAACTAAGTTGTTTTACACACATCAATAGGAAACGTGTAATAGATATTTTGTACTTAACATTTGATGAATAAATAAAGTTGTGTTATTTATGAGTAAAGCTACTATCTTGTGTTGGTTATTTGCCTATTGTTTCAATTTTTCATGTTTTGACTTCCTGAATAATAGGATTATTCAAACAGTCCACAGTTGTTCATATTTTGGAAGTAAATATGAATGAAGACTGTCATGAATTATTTGTAGATTGTCTAAAAGGTTTTGGGCATAGCAAAGGTTTGCTGCAAAGTTCATAAGTGCTTATGAATATGATTTGAGCATTGGAATAAACCCGCGTTTGCTGGTATCACTTTGTGGTGTTCTACATTAAGTGATCGCAGAGCGATAATATCATATAGTCTTAAACCTTAGAGATATGATTATTGTTTGTTGGATGGTTATGCATTGATGATGTGTACACGTATTAGTAACTTGATGTTATAAAACTCAATGTTGTGGATGATTCAATTAGTGAATAATAGATGCATATGAGTCGAAGTTGATCTGTTCCTTTTATTCTATGAGAATAAAAGTGATATCTTGGCCGCTTGATGATTTGGTTTGACTTATGTGTTGGGCCTGATCAGAATAAAGTTGATGTGTTCAACTAAATTCTATATCAAGCAAATCATAAATCGAGGAACAAATGCTGGACAATAAGCATTGTCAACATTATATCTAGAACAGAGGATTATACGATCCCTTATCTAAAAGGACAAGTTGCTGATCAGAGTTGACAACGAAGTATAAGAGCTACGATTGCTAATCGGATTCTGAAGTCATATGTGAGATATAGTTACTAGACTTATCCAAGTGGGAGACTGTTGGATTAGTGTCTAAGCTCGTAACTATATTTGGTATGTACTTGACCCGGTTGTGCATGGTCCTTTTTGGTTGCCTTCACTAAAGCAACTTGACAAGGTAATTTAAGGAGAGAAAGAGAATATTATGGTTTATTAATATATTATTAGAATAATATATTAAAGGAGAAATCATATTATTTAATTAGTATTGGTCATAAATTAATTAGGAATTAATTTGGTGACTAAAAGAGATTAATTCAATAAAGGGGTATAAGCTATCAAATGTATGATAGTTGAGTTTTGGACTAAGGAAACCTAATGGATCAAAGGGTGAACGAAATTATGATGGGGATCCATCAAAATTTCGTCCATAGGCCTTATTCCAGAAGGTTCCATGGGTTGCTTGGTCAATAAGTTGTCCATTAGGGTTTTGACTGAAACCCTAGCATGCAGCAGTATAAATAGAGGCCCCTAGCTCCCAAATTCGGTCACTTGCTTCCAAGGGAACCCTAGAGCCGAATTTATCATCCTCCTACCTCTCTCATATAGTTTCCTTCTTTCTTGTGGTGTTTGTGAACCATTAGAGGAGTTATAATTGTGACTCTAAGCTCAAGATCAAGAAGACTACAAGGATTTCAAGCAATTTGGAAGAGGTAAATAACTTAGATCTGTTCTTATGATGTTAATTTCGAATTATATATGATAGATCTAGGATTGAAAGTCTTGGATTCAAAGCATGTACAATAGAGAAACCTAGATCCAAGCATTAGGGTTTGTATGAGCACATAGGATTGTTCTTATGCAAAAAAAACCCATCACTTAATCCTTTAAGACCTTCTTACTTCATGCATGGGACAAATCTAGCTATTGGGACCTCATTTTTATCACTTAAGACATCGTCTAGGGTCTGAAAGGACAGCCCATTTCGTCCAAGACACCACATGCACCATTTTGGGGTTTTAGGGACAAGAAAGCTTCCATAAATCAAAAATAACTAGATCTATAATGCACAAGCATAAAATTCCAAGATTTTTACCTTTTGGAGCTTCTTCTACACAACATAACTTCAGATCTATAACCTTGCTCTCCTTCTTCAACTCCTTTAAGCAATGCCTTTACCTTCAAAGGTTCAAAATGCACACCAACTCACACTTCTAACCCAAAACTAGGGTTGGAACGTTTCTATGGAGTATGGAGGCTGAGGATAAGCAGATAAGTGAGCTATAAGGTTGTTTATATAGTCCCCAACCCTAAATATTATGGTTTTCTCCTGACACGAGTACGCCTAACGTACATGAGTATATGTCCAGCATACTAGAACGCGCCTAGTATGCTCAGCGTACTCTTATCTATGCCTAGCGTACCTCTTCATGACTCAAAGTGGCAACTTTAGTCCTCAAACTTCTCATGGCCCGACCCAAACTAAATCTAGGGACTTAAAATGGGCAACTTATAGAAGATGAGGGATTCAAATATACCGGCGAAATTCAGGATGTTACACTATCACCTTCTTTTTAGGTGATCTTTGGGCCGAAAACACTTGAATCTTCTTTGTCTCACCAAGAACACGAAGAACATCACCAAGATCTTCATGTTGCCGAAAACCCAAAGGCTGGCTGAAAACTCATTGCAGCCTTCCAAATAGCTTCTAACACTTCTATTTGTAAGTGAAACTTACAAATTAGGCTATTTCCTTAACATACTTGTCATTATATTGACTAATTGTATACATATATATTACATGAAATGCTATTAGGACTCGTTTTTGTCACAGGATTTAACTTTTGGAACAACATCCTATATCGAACCTTCAAACGAATCACTCACTTAAGGTGAGTTCATACCCCTACAATTTACCTTTTTCAATGTTTTTAGGGGGAATACAAGCAAAACACAATAGAATTGTGTTAACACTTACATGTGAAAACAAACAAACAAATGAATTCTTATGCTTATAAATATTGTTAAAAAAACATTTTCAAACTCTTTTTAAACTATTTTAGATTTATGTTTATTATCAAATCATATTCATTTGTATATTTATGTATAACCATGCTTTAACGTACTTAGGGCTATTGTTATTACCATAACTCATGTTCGTTGTTTGGTTGTGGGCTTAGGTTAGGACCACTAGTCCGACTGTCGGCTAAATCATAATTATACATGCTAAATATATACATAAATATTAAATCTCATTTTCAAGAACATACTTAACTCAATTGCATATGTTGGGCAAATGAGTCTCTTCTCCAAATCATTCACAGTTCAAACAAACATACTAGTAAACTATAATAGGTATAGTTTAGAGAACCAATTCATACTATTTTATAGATCAGAGAAACAATACATGAATCAATACATACATACTATTACTTTTCATTACAAAGTACACTGCTCATTTACAAGAACAAGAAACATATACATACTATATGTAAACAAGTTAACTAGAATGTGAAATAATACTTCATGGTACTTAGCAACATTCTTTCTAAATCATGTTTTGTAACCAGAGTCTCCTGGAGGGAGAGCGTAAGATTGTGTATAGATCTATACGAGACTGACAATCCCACACCTTGGCTGATAGCTACAGTTGGGACCGGCAGGTCTACGGGTGACAAATGTCATTTCTTTTTCGACGCCTGATGAACGTCGTGTTTATACTAGTCAATTAAGTATGGCTATAACCTCAATCACATTAAAACACTAACTAAAACAGTTAGGTTTACAAGACAAACATTTCTTCAGTGGTTATATTTTAAACAAAACTACTAAAAGATATTATCTTCTATCACATACTTACAGTGATGTTCACACATGAACAAGGCATACTATTTTTTTTGTAAATATAGTTTACAAATATGGAAAACATACATTTACACTATTTCAAGTACAAACATACATTTATACTATTTCAAGTACAAACTTACATTTTACGTGATTTCAATAGAACAAAACATACAAACAGTTGGGTCTTGGGTAAAAGACTGCTTTTCATTTTAAGCAGAAAATATAGGATTTTCTGGGAAGTATACTAACATTTTCATGAAATAAATACAAACATTAGACACTAAATACTTATGAACTCACCAACTTAAATGTTGATACTCTCTTTCAAAATAACTTGTATTCTAAGGGAACCAGTAGACAAGTACACTAGCACAGGCTTTGAGAAGATGGTGCATGTTCAAGACTCGACTTTTATTTTTGCTATACATTTTTGGTGTCATACAACTATACAAAGAATACACATCTATTAACTATATTATTAATTCAATGGATGTTGTTGCTTGTTTTACTATTGTGCATTGTTATGATATTGTACATGACGTCCTCCACCCTCGAATGTTTCTGCCATCTCGGTTTGGGGGTGTGACAGAAGGGATTGACTACAAGGAAACATTTGCACCGGTAGCAAGGTTGGAGTCAAATCGCATTTTTCTGGCATATGCAACACATAAGAACTTTGACGTCTATCAAATGGACATTAAATGTGACTTTTTGAACGGGGAATTAGAAGAAACGGTGTGTGTGGAACAACCACCTGGATTCGTGCATGAAAAATATCCGAACCACTATTACATTCTTGACAAAGCAGTCTATGGTATAAAGCAAGCTCCATGAGCTTGGTATGAAACTCTTACTTGATTTTTAAAACAGTCTAAATTAAAACAAGGCTCGGTCGACCCAACCTTCTTTCGCAAGAAAGATGGTGACCATTTGATGATCATCCAAATTTACGTTGATGGCATCATTTTCAGATCTACTAATCCTAGATTAACTGATGAGTTTCGAAAGTTGATGGAAACTAAGTTTGAGATGAGCTCAATGGGTCCGATTAACTTTTTCCTTGGTTTGAATACAAGATAGAGTCAGGAAGGAATCTTTATCAACCAGGAGGCTTATACGAAGACCTTACTTATGAAGTTTAGAATGGTGGGAGATTCAAAGGTGGAGGTTCCAATGGCATTCGGAACAAAGCTAACACCATCTTTGGACAAACCATATGTATACATGACACTCTATCGTCAAATGATAATGTAATTATTGTATTTAACTGCTAGTTGGTGAAGTATTGAATTGAGTAATTAACATAGAATCAGAGTAACAAGAATTAAGAACACCGAGAGTAAATAAGATCCGGTTTCAGCTCAATTATGCTTCATGATTACAAAGAGAGAATAGACAAGACTGACTATGCAAAAACTCTTATCTAACTCGAACTAACTCCCCTATTTATAGGAGAACAATAAAGCATACAAAAAATTACAAAGGATTAGACATTCAGTTTTGACATAAACTGCCTTTGTAAAATAACATTTCAATTTTGACATCTTACAATCTAACTTCGACCTTAACAATCTCCCCCTTTGTAAGCAATGTAGAAATCAATTGATCAAAAATTGAGCAGCTAAGTGTAATGTTCTTTGAATCTCAACATACCAATTCAGCACCTTTCTTTAGTTCTGCCTTGTCTCCATCATTATTCTTCTTACAATTATTCATACGAACAATCAAGTTCGTATACTAAGCAGTTGTATATCTTTCAATTTCGGTTGTTTGAAAAAAGAACTTCGATGGCTATCCCTTCTTATTCTTCCTAACTAAAACTATACCAAAAGGATTTAAACATCTTTCACCATCCACATACTTCTTCATCTGAGCTTCACTTATTGCCTTGATTTTAGGAGCAACAATTTCCTTTTCCATTGTAGCAGCCAACTCAACATCTGTCGTAGCAAGAAAATCATAGTAATTGTCTATGAAAAGTTTTATATGACCTAGACCCAATTTCAACACATCCTTGCTTGTGTTTTGGAGTTTAGAAGCATCCATATCCTTGAGAATATATGCAACTTGAATCAAATCATTCAAGTTCATCAAAGGAAAATCAGCAACGGAAAATTCAAAAGTTTCTTTGTTTGCCCTCACTACATGATATCGAAAATTCTGAAACATATTTTCGAACATTTCCCCTTTCGATATACCAAGTACTTGAACAATTTTTATCAGTGACCAAACCTCTTCTTGTTCTTTTCCCAACACTGCATGGAATCTCAGCTTCATATGAGAAAAATCATCCTTGTTCTCAAATATGTTCATAACCTTGTATTGAGTAGCGAGAAACATCATCTCATTGATAGGAAAATCAAGTTGATTCATATCTGAGTTCTCAATTGCATAACTCTTTCTTGGCTTTTTCTCCAATTCATACATCTCATTGTATGCAACTCTTGCTTCAATTTTCGTGACTGTGCAATTTAAGTGGATCACCTTTGTTTATTGAAGGTGGATCACTTGCACGAAGCATCAAAATACACTGAATATGATGTTGCTTTTCAATTTCCGCTTCAATTTTTGCCTTCCTTTCTTCTTTCGACTTTTCAAGAAGAATTGTTTTCCCTTTGTCTGAAGTTTTGGTTGTTTCCTAGGGTTTCGAACTACTACCCTCTTTAGCAGTTGATCCAATTACGATGCCTTTTGAGATTGGTCTTGTAGTAACAATAGTTGATTGTATGAGTTCAGCTTGCGAAATTATTGGTTTTGTCCTGGGAATGTGAGTTGTAAAAAATTTGCCAACAACTTTCACATCTTCATTTGTAATTCTAGATGCACCTTCTCCTTTACCAACATTCACCTTTTCTCCCACTTGCACCCCTGTAAAAACAGGTGGGGCATTTGTTGGTAAGACAGTCGCAAACTGAGACAAGGGAACCAACATTTTTTGAATTATAGCTTTGAAATAATGAAACTTCTGATCAATAAACTCATGTGTAAAAGGGATGAGGAACTAGGTTTCGAAACAATGCCCTTCAATTCTTCAAGTAGAGAAGTAACTTTTGCAAAACTTGTAACAGCAGCTATTGCACTTGTAAGGTCCAAATAAGGATACCAACAATCAAGCAATAAACAATCAAAGAATAAGAACAAGATGAAAAGAAACCAAGCTTGCACATGATTATGTTCAATAAATTGTCAGGTACCACTCGATGGACTACTCTGTAAACTCTATGGTATCAACAACCACAAAAGAATAACTCCTCCACTATTTATACTCGATTAGACCACAAACTGTGTTTGCGACCGTAAACAGGGTTTACGACGGTAAACGTGTTTACGACCGTAAACTCTGTTTACGGTCGTGAACACACAAAATGACTAAAAAGTAATAAACAACTCATAAACTGTATTACAGACTCATGCCAAACAAAATACATAGAAAGCCTAGACTAAACCATTAACTGGACTCTTCAATCTCCCCCTTGGTTTGGTGCTAGCTTGGACTCAGTTGTCGACCACCAGTACATCGGACTTTCCCATCGCTTTGTTCCATATTTTCTTCTCTATAATTGCAGCCACCATCGAAGTGTATTCTTTTGCAGCGGGCTCAAAAATATCTTCAGCCACCACAATCTGATGAGCAGCAAGATAATGTATGTCCCGCTTGCCAAATTAAAGCAAATCCCTTTTGTCATACAGACGGATGCAATCATCCTTAAGCTTGATGACAAAAACATCTATGGATTCATCAAACACCCGATATTGCATGGATGCGAGAGAACCATCTGAATAATTTTGAAGAACAGGAATGTGCTTAACTTGAGCAGTAGCAGGCCACATCACGGACCGAAGTGGCTGACTTGTTTTGGGATCAATAACCTTTTTGTGGACCTTGACAAAAGACTCTGCAGTCTTCATTAACGGAAAGCCCTTGGCCACTTGATCTTCCAAAAAGGATTTAAACTGACTCGCCCTGGGATTGCCTGATGGATTTGAGAAAGGAGCATTGGACAACTCAATGAGATCAATCTTAGTAAAGGAGTGAAAGTCATGAGCATCTTTGTATAGTTATTTATTTCCGCTCTTTCTCCTCACCATAAACATATTCATGATGTCATGGAATCCCCACAAGATGATTCCTGACCTATCGCCATACATATCTCTGAAACGATGCACGCCCATATCTGTAACGGTGATCTGTGGATTATCCCAGTGTGCCTTATGATCTACGCTCCTTTTGAATAACAATTGACCTTTGTCAGAAGACTTGTCAGTAGACTTGTGCAATTTGGCGCATTTTAATGCTGCTGCACTTGGAGCTTGATCTGGTTCCTTTTCAAAACGGTCCTCGATGATGGTGGTTCTGGTAGGTTGAGGTACAATGGGAAGACCTTGGTTGGGAAGATAAATCTATGGCTCATCAACGGATGACTTGAATTCATCGCCAAGTTTATCTTCCAACTTCTTCAAATCGTAGTAACTGGCAGTCAATAAGCCAAAATGTGTATGAAGAACTGTAATCTGCTTTGTCTTCAGAACTTTATCCTCATTAAGTTCGGCCACTTGAATATTGAGCTCTGTGTTTTCAGTTTGAAGGTCTGCGACCTTGATAATCAACTCAATATTTCTCTGATTAAGATCAATGTTCTTTTGATTCAATGCGTGGATCTATTTTTAGAGTCCAAGAAGTGAGGGAATCTCATCTCCTGAGCTGTCACCCCCAATAAAAACTCCTTTGCCGCGTGGGGGCGGTGTAGAAAATTGTTCTTCTGCTAGGAGCCTAGCTAGCCTAACCGAGGCAGCATCATCCTCTGTCTTGGGATGAGAGAAACCTGTTGGGAATGAAGAGCCACTAGCTTCATAGAAAGTACTAGGACCTTCACTGACAGGTTGAGCAGAGACTATGACAGGTTTGGTTGTTGGTGGTGCTGAAACACTTTGAATCGCCAGTAGAAGGACGAGTCTGTGTCTTTTACTTGGAGGAGGAGAGGCTTGAGTAGTGGTGTGATCACTTTCCACTGGTTTAGATGTAGGTAAGACAACATCAAGGGGAGGAATCCCTGATACTGTCACCATAGGAGTTGCTATTTCTGCAGATGGATTGGTAGGAGTAGGCGTGACTTCAAGAACATCGTCTTCTTCCCTTGTCTCTGTTGCCGAATGAGCAATTTCATCGACGTTATCAAGCAACTTGTCGAGGCTTTCTCCGGTCATAAAATCTTCATTGCTACCGAAGTTTAAGGGAATTTCATCATTATCGAATCATGTGAGGTCGAGATCCTCATACAATTCAGTCTCAGCTCCCGACCCCTCATTGTAATCCCCTTGAACATGTACCGACTGCAATTCGTGTTCCTCGGCGACTTGGGCATTTGCAACTGCAGTTTTATCGGCATCATGATCTGAAATGGTGATGACATCACTGGAAACAACCCTTTCAGAGGAAGTGGGCTCAGATGCGGCTTTATCAGATGTTCCATTAGACTCGGATGATTCATCAAGCTCAACAAAATTCCTGAACTTCACCAGGGGATGTAATCCTTGAAAACAACCTTGCCCTTCTGATTTTGTTTAATAAGACCAACAGTGTGAGGCCCCAAGGATTTTATATCCAGCTTGTCACCATCCTTGACCATCTCTGGAAATTGATCGTCGATGAACGCTTGAATAAACCTTGGATATAACAAGAATGCATCTCTGGTTCCCCGGGTCATGGCATTTATGTTCACCAAGAAATCATCAAGAATAAACTTTGAGAAGTTTAATTTAATGCCAGCAGCCAAAGAGACAATCGCCCCTGTGTTTCTGAGAGAGATTTCGTCAGCTCCTGATCTCCTGCCTGAGATGCAGCTCACGAACACGTGTGCCAGGAATCACCAGTAAGGAGGCAAGAGCTTTTTCACCGTGGGAGGGTAGGTACCCTCGTATCCCATCTTCTCAAGAATCCGTTGTACATCATCAATCCCAATTTCAGTTGGAAAATTGGATTCATCATTTACCAGCAAAGTATCTCTGATGTACTGCTCCGTGATTTTGATCTTGCAACCTTTAACCACAGCTTCAATCGACATTTCTCCATTGACTTTTGACATCTTAGCCAACTGCCAGAACTCCCGGACAATGTTCTGATAAATGATGGGATTCACTGTGATGGCACAAGATAAGTAGCACTCTCTCAGTCTGTAGATCATTGATTTGAATTCTGCATGAGCGACCGGAGGATCATCCAAGACAATCGCCAGGTTGTGTATGTCTGCAAACTTAAGATTCGCCATTGATCTGCACTAAACATGCCAAGTAAGAAAACGAACTATTTAACAAGTTAAAGCTTTAAGTTTTCTTAATTAAACAATTTTATTTTGGCATTTAAAAATAGTTTGACTACAAAAGATTAGAGTTTACGGTCAAAATTAGTCAAACAGGGTTTACGGTCAAAGTTGGTCATCTGACCGTAAACAGAGTTTACGGTCGAAAGGCCAAACCGAGTTTATGGTCATAAGGCCAAACCGAGTTTACGGTCGTAAGGCAAAACCGAGTTTACGGTTCTTGAATATCCCCAAACCGTAAACCCCTCAAGAACAGTAAACGCCGACGAACTTTTAAACTCAGATTACTCCTCTAGTTTTGGTCGGATCGATGAACAGAAAGCATATTCCCAGTCGGTTTTGACGTACCTTCGTAGTGAACTACTTGATTTCGCAAATAAAAACCAAAAAAAAAAATTCCGAAGAGAGAGAGTAGAGGGAGGAGGCTTGCGGTTGTAAAAGGGAGAAGTGGTAGAGGAAAGGGTTTACAGCAGTAAACTCTTCCTTTTATACTCCCTTAACTTTTACTTGTCTCCCACACAGTTAAAATCTCAGTCCTAATCCCGATTAAAATTTTAAAAATAAAACCTTTTGAGGATATTAAAAATAAAAATAAAATTAACATAAAAATAAAAATAAACTAATTTCTAAAAATTTAAGAATTAAAATATTTTAAAAATTAAATTTTTGACAATTATAAAAATAAAATAAAATAAAATAAAAAAATTAAATTTTGAATAAGCATAGACAAAATTTATCTTAACACTACTGACAAATTCTTGTGACACTAGGATCAAAGTTGTTAGACAGTCTTAATTCATTTGTTGGTACCGTTCATCTTCACGTCTTTGTCTAGTCGATCGTTAGTATTGTGGTCCACTTAAACACGAAAAATTATGACAGATTTATCAGTGACAGGACAGATTGATCCTAGGTTACTAGATAAAAATTCCTAAGGACCATTTATCTGACGACGACCAAGGATATTGTTGTCCACCTAAATTGAGCAACGAGATCTATAGACAATCTTGAATTGTTCAATTTTAGATGTACTAGAACGTGTTTGCCGCTTCCAGATATACCCTAATAATGAAGAACTTCCGAGATACTCCTTACTTTAGGTGAACAGACTATTATTCATAGAGAGGATAGATTCAGAGTATTATTAATTATAGTTTTAGAGGGATTGAGAAGTAGAAGGTTGCATATGTTGTGTACCAGGTCGGATTGTTAATCACACAAAGGAGACAGCATATGGCTAATAGATAGGAAGAATTTCATAGATATAATATGCAGAGAAATAGATTTGCATATGTTGCAGTCCAGGTTGGATCTCTTCCAATCACGTAAAGGAGGCAACATATGACTAACAGTAAGAAAGAAAGAAAATAATTTTCTATAGACCTACTTTATCGGAATTCCCCGGTCGCTCCGTCAATACCAGAATTAAGGATAGAATTCGTACATCGAGGAAAAGTAAAACCATAGTTTTAGATACGGGTTCTTTAATGTGATTGGTGGATTCTCATGTATATCCCCCTGCTCAACCTATTCAAGCGTCGTTTTGTCAGGCTAAACGGATCTATCTAGGTCAAGATTTGTCAAGTCATTTGATTTCTTAAGTTCTAGTCAAGTCCATTTAAAATCTTTCGTGCCTATTGGCGCATCAAACCCATAGCATAGACTCTTCAACTTTGGGTACATTACGTAGATTTAGACTGCCTGTTATCACTTGATAATATCACTTCCTAGTCCTTTATTAACTAGCATAACTTTATGCAACAATTTTTTTAATTTTTCTGAATTTTAATGTTTTTGGATTTTTGAATGTTTTCTAAAAAAATAAAACAGAAGCAGAATGTTTTTAGATTTTTTTTTAATTTTTGTTTGGTTTTGTTTATTTCTCCCCCTAAATTTGTGCATGGAAGAGAATGAAATGACTGGAATGCTCAAATTTAAACTAGCCTAAATAACAACAAAAATTAATCCTCAAAACGAATCATTTTCAAAAATCCCACAAGTACATCGAATCGAGCTTTGTTAAAAGGCTTAGTGAACAGATCCGCCACATTATTGGCAGTGGGAACCTGTTCTAGCCGGATGAGCGAACGCTCATAACAATCTATGATAAAGTGAATTTTGATGTCAATGTGCTTGGTTTTAGAATGTTGGACCGGATTTTTAGTGATTTGAATAGTAGCCTCATTATCACAATGAATTGGGGTTTCTGGATAATTCAAACCATAGTCCAACAGTTGATGTTGGATCCAGATAACTTGAGAACTGCAAGCTGATGCAGCAACATATTCCACTTCTGCTGTTGAGGTAGAGACGGTATGTTGTTTCTTGCACTGCCACGACACCAGCCTATCACCAAGGAATTGGCACCCTCCTGATGTGGCTTTCCTGTCAAGCTCACAGCCTCCATAATTACTGTCAACAAAAGCATATAAATCAAATTCAGAATTCTTCGGATACAAAAGACCCAATTTTGGGCTTCCTTTGATATACCGAAAAATCCTTTTGACAACAATAAGATGTGAAAGTTTAGGATTAGCCTGATAGCGAGCGCATTGACACACTGCAAACATGATATCGGGACGACTTGCAGTGAGATACATCATGGAATCAATCATCGATCTATAGTGAGTCTGATCTACAGATTCACCATCAATATCTGGATTCAACAGGGGTCTTTTAGCCATTGGTGTTGATGCAAGCTTTGCGTCTTCATACCCGAACTTCTCAAGAACATCCTCCACATACTTAGCTTGATGTAGCAGGATTCTGGTTGAACTTTGTTTGACCGGAAGCCCCAGAAAAATGGTCATTTCACCTAGAGAACTCATCTTGAATCGCTTCTTCATCACGCCTTCAAACTCTTTGCAAAGCTTTGGACAGGTAGACCCGAAGGTAATGTCGTCAACATAGATCTGAACTACTATCTGATCATTACCCACATGATTGATGAATAAAGTTTGATCAATAATGCCACGAGAGTATCCATGCTCGAGAAAGTGCTCTGTTAGGGTCACATACCATGCTCGAGGAGCTTGATGTAACCCATACAATGCCTTGTCCAACTTGTAGACATGATTAGGGAACTTTGAGTTAACAAACCCAAGGGGTTGATCAACATAAATTTCTTCCTTCACCTTGCCATACAAGAAGGCAGTCTTGACATCCATTTGGTAGACCATGAATTTCATGTAGGAAGCGTATGCGAGAAACATACGAATAGCCTCCAAACGAGCCACGGGAGCATACACTTCTGTATAATCAAGACCCTCAATTTGTCGAAACCCACGAACCACCAATCTTGCTTTACTACACACTATTACACCAGAATCATCATGCTTATTACGATAGACCCAACACGTGTCAAGAGACCTTTTGCCCTTTGGTAACTCAACCAACTTCCAAACACCGAGCTTTTCAAACTGATTTAGCTCTTCATGCATTGCATCTTCCCATGTGACAACCCATAATTTTCATTCAGTCAAACCCTAAAAGTCAATCACTTCATATTATAAGTCAAGTTCACTTTTACTTGTTTTTGGGAAAAATAAAGTTCGTTTGATTATTTTAATATTATTTTTAAACGAACGGGTGAAGGAAAGTGTCGTCTCGGGTTTTGAATTTTAAAAACCGCAAACACCTCGCGTCTTAGACGTTCCCGACCAAACTATTTT
This sequence comes from Lactuca sativa, assembly GCF_002870075.4. NCBI lineage: Eukaryota > Viridiplantae > Streptophyta > Magnoliopsida > Asterales > Asteraceae > Lactuca > Lactuca sativa. Next base: position 217,512,319 of record NC_056631.2, on the reverse strand, counting down.
GTTTGGGTCAAAAAATCATCCCAAAAATCCGTAAACTCATGCTTATCCATGAGTTTACTCCCCAAGTCTAGCCATTATGTGTTTACTCCCCAAATACCCAAAAGAGTAAACTCCAAAATATCCTTTCAAGTATCAACCTAGATTTTGTTCTAGACCTTCAAACTAGTAAGTGTTCTAACCATTTCAAGTTGGTTTAATACTTAATCTAGTGTTTGTGCATCTATTCATCCATTCATTTATGTGTTTTGATTAGATTTCCAAAAACACCAAGAACACCAAGAACACACACTAAGTGTTCTTGGACTTTTAGCTAAATCTAAGATTCCTTATAGTAAGTACTTCCACCCTTGAGTCTTATTAAGCTTGTATTACATATTAACATCAAAGAAAAGTTAGTCCCAAGAACACCAAGATCAAGGTGTTCACGGTTTTGGGAGGATCCCAAATACGTAAACACCATTTATGGTGCAAAGTGGTGCCTTAAGGTGCCTAGATGCTTCACCGTGCCTTAGGGACTTGTCTAGCTTCATCCTTGATGAGTTTATCACACAAAAAGCACCAAATACTTACATTTTTATGTGTTTACGGTTTGGGGATCTCCCAAAACCGTAAACACCCCAAAAAGTGCATAAAAGTCCCATAAAAGTCTAATGGTTATTCCTTATGTCTAAATCTAACCTAGACTATTGCCATGATTGAGCTAAGGACTTGAAAACCCCCAAATACCAAACTTATGGGTTTAAGGTAGTAAACTCATGAGTTTAAGATTGTAAACCCAAAGATAAATGACCATGAGGCCGTAAACTTCTCAAAGGAGTGTAATGATGCCCTAATCTCTTCCAAAGGCCAAACCACCATGTAGAAATGCTTCAAAGGACTTGCAAAATCTCAAAACAACTTATGGTCAAAAAGAGAGGAGTTTATGACAGTAAACTCTTGAGTTTACGACCGTAAACTCATTAGGTCAAAGTCATGAAAACCGTAAACTCCAAGGGAGTTTACCCTTGAACCCCACACACTATAGCAAGGTCCTTTAGCACTTAGATGCAATCCTTATGAATTATAGCACTTAAATAAGGTGTTTTACATGCCTTAGGATGTCTTAACTTTGTCAATTAGTGGTTTAAAGTCTAATTGGATACATATATGTGTGATTATATGTTAACTAGGATCATTGAGTGTGAACAAGTCTTCACTTATCACCTAGCTAGCTATCCTACATCATTCAGTACATCCAAACCACCATCTTTAGGTGAGTTCATACCCCTTAATCAATGTTTTAAATGATTTTAAATGCTTTAATGGGGGGGGGGATAGAAGTAGAAAACAACATGTTATTAAATCACTCATATGTATTTTATAACTGTGTTTTCATCCAGCTGATTTCACATACTTCAAAATATGATGCATGAAATGGTTTTATATCTTAAAAATATCTTGATATAAAAAGTATTAAGTTTGAAATGTTTATTCAAATGACATCAAGTCATTGTTAATTATTGTTCAAAACTCTTAGATATCTTACAAAACCATTTTTACCTTCTTGAACAAAACTATATCTATACACTTATGTTCTTATGTATGTATTGATGTTATAGTTTTCATCCTTCATTCAGTTTCCCACACTCTTGTGTAGCAAGGTTGTATAAACCTGCTTGGACAACCAATTACCTTCCAGTTAACTATTATAGGGATAGTTAGAAGATACAAAACATTATTCCTATTACAAGGAATTTCATCAGAGTCAATTCATTCATGAGTCTATACTATACATTACATGTTACATGAGTACGCTTACATGAATACCTTACGTGAATACCTTTACCTAGATACATTTACCTGTATACACTTACATGAATACTTGTATCTGGATTCACGAGGATGATTTATTAGTACCTTCTATGTAAATTGTCCTGCCTATTCCAGTTCAACGGGATGTCTAGACGGGACTAACCGTTCTGAAACCCACCTGTTAGCACCAGTGGTTGATGAACATCTACGGATGCCTACGGTTAATACTTATACTAGGAGTAACTTTACGGGACTCACCCTTCCTCCCACCTACTGTAGCTGCAGAGGAAAATTGAACAATCTACCGATGTCCAAAGGTTATACATTTCGCTAATCGCGATGTCGTGTTAATCCTAATACAAAAGGATAACAATTACATGTTTACATTATTCCTATTACTTTATTTTGTGATACATTCACATAAACGATGAGTTAGACTGATTTCATTATTCCTATTACTTTATTTTGTGATACATTCACATAAACGATGAGTTAGACTGATTTCGTTGTTCCTATTACTTTATTTTGTGATAAATTCACATAAAAGATGAGTTAGACTGATTTCATTATTCCTATTACTTTATTTTGTGATACATTCACATAAACGATGAGTTAGACTGATTTCATTATTCCTATTACTTTATTTTGTGATACATTCACATAAACGATGAGTTAGACTAAGTACTGTTAGTAATAGTCAAAAAGGAAGGAAAAACTATCATTTTTACTTACAAAACATTCGAGTCTTAGTAGAAGGCTACATCTCATACTACTAGGAAATAAGGGATTTTCTAGGGTTTTCATACTTATATCAACTGCTTCATTTAAAAGATTTACATGGCATTCATGACAACTTTCCAAAACAAGACAATGACACTTAAATACTTATGAATTCACTAGCTTTAGGCCGATACTCGCTTTCAAAATAACTTGTATTCTCAGGTCACCAGTGAGACAGGTACGATGGCCAGGCTTTGAGAAGACAGAGCATATACTAGACTCGTCTTATTTGATTATTCATTTTATTGTTGTACATTATGAAAGAACACACATGTATTAAAACTTTACTTTTAATGCAATGGATGATTTTGTTGCTTGTTTACTACTTTACACTGTTATGATACTTCACATGACGTCCTCCACCCCGGAACGTTTCCGCCGTTCTTGGTTTTCGGGTGTGGCAGATTGGTATCAGAGCATTGTTGATAGTGAGTATAGGATATCAACCCATAAAAGATATGCTAACTATAAATACATTGGGATTAAAACACTCTGTCTAAGAGTTATACTTCTAAATAATAAAATATTTAAGTAAGTATACGTGCTTGCATTCATACTAAAATCAGTGTCACAAAGACAAGAACAAAAGTATTATGATTGTTGAAAATCACAAGTAAGCCTGGGGATGTATGGTCAGTCTTGGGAGTAGCATAGCCTGATCAACTATGCTGGTCCGAGGAGTGATTAGCATATGCCCAAGAACGGTTGTGATATGGCAACAAGTCTAAAAACTTACCAACATTACCACAATGAGAACATTATAATAGAACCTAAGTCTAAAATACCATAGGGGTGTTTTGTGTTACCATAATTACTTACTTGAGAACTAAAAAGGGTCTTCATTACTAAGTTGATAGTTGCTAAGTAGATACACTAAGGCTATATGTAACTAGGACGTTATAGACTTAAAATCAGTGAAATTTTGCTTTACCCCTATTCCTTGTGAATTTGGAGTTAAGGTCACCTATCCGAAGGCCTATCCTGTGTTGATTACATATAACTGGTATGCACTTTACAAATAGCGATATTACTAATGAAGATTTTCTAATAATTATCTAGATAGTTCGTCTAATAATTATTTCTTTACCAAAATTCTCGCGTAGATAACATGGCTGGACTCCATCCCCATGGCAATCAGTACCTTCCGAATGAGGTCATTGCTGGATGGTTTGAAGAAGAACCAGAGAATGATCATCATATCCCTGTGAATGATCGCCATGATGAAGACCTTTCGGATGGTGCTAACTCCGAACCCGAGGTTGAGAACCTACCCTAGGCTGCTCCCTTTCAAATTCCTAACCCTCGTTCGGCTTTTCATGGCCCGACGCCTGAGTGGGTGGAATGCTTGGAAACATAGAGCCAAGGACAAGATCAGCCCATGCCATTTAATGGTGACCGAAGCTTCTATGATCTGAGCAATGGGGGCTCAGTAGACAAAATCTTGCCAATCTTGGTCCGCAGAGTGGCCCGAAATGAGATTCAAGGCAGGACATCCCTACATCAGATCACTGAAGTTGTCGCCAATGCGAGAATGCATACCCTCTGCACCATTCGTCTAGAAGATGCTCGTGAGAGATCTTAGAGAAACCATGAAACCCTGCTGCAAACACTGGCTGAATCACGAGCCGAAGTCATAGAACTTCGAGTACACCAGAGGGTGTACGAAAGACACCTACTTGATGTGGAACGCCAACTGGCTGAACTGAGAGTTTACCAGAGGGATGACCGTCGCCAGTAGTAGATACTTTACTTTATTTTCCTTGTTAGAAAGGAATCGTGTTTCTGTCTATGCCCGCTGTGGCATTTTCTATGAAACTATCTTGTACTGTAAGTACTTTTGGTTAGGTCTTTATGTTGTCAAGAACTATCTACTCTGGATATGATGTAAGACCTTTTTACAAGGTCATTTTCCCAAACTTGTACGTCATGAGTATCAAAGATATTGACAATTGGCTAACTTCAGTGTCATTTTCTTCAAAAATACTCTTATCATACTTTCAATAGGATCTATCTGAAACATGCTTTAGTCAGGTCATTGGACTATAACAATTTAACTCCGGAGACATCTCCAAGTCTCTTTTAATGGTGGGATCATGTTACTCACCAACCAACGATACCTCGGATAGAATGACAAACATCTTGAGACCATTGTACAAACTTACTTCTGATCTTTGCTAGGACTGCATCATAGGGATGTAGGTCAAACCTTCATGAACATACTTCCATTCCGTACTAGGACTGCATCATAGGGATGTAGGTCAAACCTTAGAGAGCACACTTCTATACTTTACATGAGCGATCAAACTACGTCTAGGTTCAACCATTCTCGCTCACAAATTCATTTTCTTTCCGTGTAATAGAATCATGTCGCCAAAGAAAAACGATCAGCCCATCAACCAACCACCAACTCTTCAGATTGATGCAGCTACCTTTCAAGCTGCAGTCTCGGCTGTCGTGTCAGCTATTCTGACCCACCTTAACGCTAACAAAGCAAATGTTGGCGGGATTGTTAACACAAATTCCAATCCGAGTAACAATCAAGCCCCTCAACAACCAGCAAACTATCACGACACCCCGAGTCCCAAGAGCAAGTGTAACAAACGGAAGGCTTGGGCTAAATCTAAGGACAAATCACTTCGAAGGGCGAACATGAAACAACCACCAGTAACAACCTTCACAGCCACGACATCGGTACCTCCTACTACCATCCCTTCGGGTATCCCAATTGTCCCTAAACCAGCCAGACAATATGCTGGAAATCTCCCAAAATGCATCCAATGCAGTTATCACCACCATGGACCTTGTGGGGAGATGTAGTGCTCAAACTGCAATAGAAAGGGGCACACCATGCATTACTGCAAGAGCCTAACAAGGCCTAACAACCAAGTACCCAGCACAAGTGTAAACCAGGCTTGCTACGGTTGTGGCATGGTAGGTCGCTACAGAAGGAACTGCCCAGAGGCAGCAAATGCTGGCACAGACGGAAGTATGCTACCGACCACCGCTGCAAGAGAGACTACTCTGGATCCACATTAATGTAATTAAGGCGTTTCGTTGTAACATACTTATAAACTATCCAAAACTAGTGCAACCAGAGTCTTATCTTTTGTGAGATCCCATCCGTTTAGGGATGCTCGTGCTGCGTATACTTGTCTTTTGAAGTATACCTTGTTCGCAGCAATAGTCTTGTAGTAAATTGTGACATCCCCAAAATCACGGCCAGAAAAGACCGATTTGTTTATGCTTTGTTTAAAAATCAGAGTTACATTTTAAATGAAAGTGTTACGGAATTTGTCCCAAAACAAAAATATGATAAAGATTTATCAAAAGCATTTCCATAGAAATGTATTTCATTAAAAGACTCGGGATGTCATGTTCGTACAGATCAAAAGCATAAACAGTACAATATAAGCCTTACTACATTATTTCATATCTACAGGCCTATATCCGTAATCCCTCGTCCAAAACATCACACCTATGCTCATGCGCCACTACCTGGAATACATAAAACTGAGTGGGTCAGGCTTGGGAGCCTGGTGAGCACATAGGGTTTTCAACCCACAATAAATAAGTATATTAATTTCATCAATCAACAATAACCCGATTACCCGTTCCCGTTATCCTCACTTTACGTCCCTAAACACCTATCATAAGGGACCTAGCCTAAGGATCATCATTGGGATGGACACTACTGCTAAGGGGATTCCTCAACAATAAATGTCCTAAAGGCAACCATGTGGGGGATGGAGTACACCGGTGAACACATCGTTCACAAACACCTACAGGTTGCGAGCCTGCTAGTGTTCCACTGGACTGTCTAGAAGAGTCCGTGGTCGTCATCCATACTCCGCTAGATGACAGAAACAACAACATCAACATCGAGGCCTCTCATCATTTTATCACACATCACCTATTACATCTACCCATATTTTACCCCAACATTTTTGTAGATATAAAATACATATATAGTTTAAATCATTGAAAACATGTATAACAATGTTTATCCAGCATAGATAGCAAATATTCAGATAATATGCACACATAGCACGTAATTTATATAAAATACTTCATATCTATGTGTAAGCTGAAAGTAACTATGCACTCACTTGAAAGGTGGTGACTCAGCACTCGGACAGCGCTTCGATACTCTCAAAACGATATTCCTTCGATAAAACCTAGTACCAACACCACTAGGGTTTAGTCTAACGATAACCACGGTTAATTAATAGTCTAGCTATTATTATTATTATATAAGCATTAAACGATACTTATATAACCCATAATAATAGCCCAAGTACTTATTATAAGGTCCTAATAACATTACTATATTAAAACGTAAGCTAAACTAAAGATAGGTTAGGCGTAGCTCACTTACAGCGGGTTTTCTCGAAAACCGGGCTTCGCTGGAGCAGCGTTCCCAAGCCGAAAGGCTCTTTTCTCAGAACTCCGGGAGCCTCGGGGCTTCCTTCGGGTGCTAGGGGGTTTACCTAGGCTTTAGGGGGCTTAAGGAGGCTTAGAGAGAGAGTGTAGAGAGAGAAAGAAGAAGGTTGAGGTGTGAAGAGAAGTGAATGCCCGACACGTCTATTTATAGTGCAAAAATCTGATGGACTCGCCGAGTAGGGGGGACCTACTCGCCGAGTTGGTTCATGTAGTGACCTTCTGGTGGTGCCACGTGTCCAATTCTGGTGGTGCCACGTCACCCCCTATCGCGTATCAGCCTTCGAACTTAGAAAAATCATAACTTTCGCATACGAGCTCCGTTTTCGACGTTCTTTATATCCACGCGTAGGTAAAATCAAGATCTACAACTTTCATTTAGACTCCGTCGGCTAATTCTCGACCGATCTCAAATTTAACAGTAGGAGGCCTTTAGACTGTTAAATGACCGCGAAGAATTCGTAACTCCTTCATACGAACTCCGTTTTCGTCCATATTTTTACCTTGAGTTCCTATTAATGAGATCTTCAACTCTCATTTAGGTCGCGTAAGCCAAAAACCGCTCGAACTAAAATTCGAGTTTCGGACCGTGCACTGCTAAGCCGAATCTTAGAAAAATCATAACTTCCTCATACGAAGTCAGATTTGGGCGTTCTTTTTATTGACGTTCTTATTTTAACATATTCTACAACTTTCGTTTAGATTGCTAAGGCTAAATCTCACTCTATCGTAAATTCACTATTTACGCTTCCCGGTGCCGTGCCGGTTTTGCCGTAAAACTTCGACGGGCCATAACTTCTTCGTTATAACTCGGATTTCGGCGTTCCTTATATGCACGGAAACCTTGAGACATATTCTACAACTGTATGTAAAGATATCGGGCTTATATCACACTTTAATTTTGACGCTTATTTTTATTATTTATTAATTATACATTTATAATTAAATAATAAACACATAAACACACATAATTCACATAATACTCAAATATTTCATCTTTATTACTTCAAAAAGAGTTACAAGAGTTGACCTAGACTATTACATTGACAAAAATGCTTAGCCCTGAAACCCGGGCGTTACAATTCTCTCCCTTTTAGGATGATTTCGTCCCGGAATCATGCATCAGCAAACAGATGTGGATAGCGACTCATCATGTCATCCTCTGTTTCCCAAGTGAGATTCGGCCCATTCGAATGTTTCCATCGGACTAGCACTAAGTCGACCATCTTGCGTCGTAACTTCTTAGTCTTACGGTCAACAATTGCCGCAGGCTCTTCGATCAGCCTTTTATTCTCATCCATCCTTAACTCCGAGATTGGAATTATGTCGGGAACATCTCCCGTGAATTTCCTCAAATAACACACATGGAAAGTGTTATGAATACCATTGAGTTCTTCGGGCAATTCCAGCTTGTAAGCTTGGTTCCCAATCTTCTGAAGAACTTTGAACGGTCCAATAAACCTTGGACTCATCTTTCCTCGTTTCCCAAATCGTATAAGTCCCTTCCACGGTGAGACTTTAAGCAAAACGGAATCCCCAACTTCGAAGGTTATCGGTCGTCTTTTCTTGTCAGCATAGCTCTTCTGACGATCCTGAGCTGCTAACATTCTTTCCCTAATCACCTTCAACTTCTCAGCAGTCTCATGGACTATCTCGGGGCCCATAAACTGCTTCTCTCCGGCTTCAAGCCAACAAGACGGCGTACGACACTTTTGTCCATACAAGGCTTGGTAAGGTGCCATCTTGATGCTCGAGTGAAAACTATTGTTGTAGGAGAATTCTACCAGAGGTAAGTGCTCGTCCCAATTCCCTTGGAATTCGAGGGTACATGCTCTCAGCATATCTTCCAACGTCTGAATCGTTCTTTCGCTCTGGCCATCGGTTTGCGGATGGTAAGCAGTACTCAAACATAACTTTGTACCCAACTCCTCTTGTAGACTCCTCCAAAACCTTGACGTGAAACGACTATCACGATCTGATACAATCGTAAGAGGAACACCGTGAAGTCTTACAATTTCCTTCACGTAAGCATTTGCGAGCTTATCCATAGACCACTTCTCGTTGGCTGCTATGAAGTGTGCACTCTTGGTGAAACAATCCACGACTACCCAAATCATGTCGTGACCGTTCTTCGTCCTGGGCAGTTTAGTCACAAAATCCATGGTGATGTCTTCCCATTTACCCATGGGTACAGGTAAAGGTTCTAAACTCCCATACGGTTTCTGATGTTGTGCCTTAACCCTCGCACATGTTACGCACTCGGCCACATACTTCGCAACATCGAGCTTCATCGTCGGCCACCAGTAGTAGGGTTTTAGGTCCCTATACATTTTAGTGCTACCGGGATGAATTGAGTACATGGTCTTATGTGCTTCTTCCATCAGAAGTTCTCTTATTCCTCCCGTCTTAGGTACCCAGATTCGATTTTGGAATACCTTCAGTCCTCGACTGTTTGTACCGAACACTAACGTTCTTCCCAAACGTTCTTCCTTTCGGTCATTTTTCTCTAAAGCTTCTTCCTGAGCTTTCCTGATACTTTCCACAATCTTCGAGACGACTTCAATTTTTAACGCTCTTGGCCTTTTCCTTTCAAGATTGACTTTCCGACTGAGAGCATCAGCAAAAATATTTGCTTTACCTGGGTGGTAAAGTATCTCACAGTCGTAGTCCTTGAGAAGTTCTAGCCAGCGTCGTTGCCTCATGTTCAACTCCTTCTGATTAAAGAGATACTGGAGACTCTTATGATCAGTGAAGAGCTTGCACTTCGTGCCATAGAGGTAATGCCTCCATATCTCTAAGGCAAAAACTACCGCTGCCAACTCCAGATCATGAGTGGGGTAGTTCTTTTCATGCTCTTTCAATTGTCGAGATGCGTATGCTATCACCTTTTCTCTTTGGGTCAGAACACAACCCAACCCGATTCCAGAAGCGTCACTATAAACCGCGAAATCTTCGACTCCATCGGGTAGAGAAAGTATCGGTGCTTTACATAACTTCTTCTTTAGCTTCTCGAATGCCTCATCGTGTTTCTCACTCCACGTATACGTAGCTCCTTTATGAGTCAATGCTGTTAATGGAGCAGCTATCGAAGAAAAGCCTTGGATAAATCGTCGATAATATCCGGCTAATCCAAGAAAGCTTCGAATTTCCGTGGGACTCTTTGGACGTTCCCACTTCATTATAGCCTCGATCTTTGCGGGGTCAACCATTATTCCCTCCTGGTTAACAACATGACCCAAGAATTGAACTTCCCGTATCCAAAAGTCGCATTTGGAGAACTTTGCAAAAAGCTTCTCCTTCTTCAACACTTCTAATACTTCCCGTAGATTCTTGCCATGCTCCTCTTGGCTTTTCGAGTAGATGAGAATGTCGTCGATGAACACTATCACGGATTTATCAAGGAATGGTTTACAAACCCTGTTCATCAAATCCATGAATGCTGTGGGAGCATTGGTTAGTCCGAACGACATAACCAAGAACTCATAGTGTCCATATCTTGTTCTGAACGCAGTCTTCTCAATATCTTGCTCTCTCACCTTCAGCTGATGATATCCTGACCTAAGATCTATCTTTGAGAAGTAGCTCGAACCTTGCAGCTGATCGAATATGTCATCAATTCTCGGCAAAGGATACTTGTTCTTCACCGTTGTCTTATTCAGCTCTCGGTAGTCTATACACATTCTCATACTTCCGTCCTTCTTTTTCACGAATAACACCAGAGCTCCCCAGGGTGATGAACTAGGTCGAATAAAACCGTTGTCCAACAGCTCCTGAAGTTGCGTCATGAGCTCCTTCATCTCCGTCGGTGCTAATCGGTAAGGTGCCTTTGCTATTGGTGTTGTTCCTGGTAACAAGTCTATACGGAACTCCACTTGTCTATCAGGTGGTAATCCGGGAAGATCTTCGGGAAAGACTTCCGGATAATCGCACACAACCGGTATATTCTGCACCTCTTTCTTCTCCTTCTTAGCATCGATTACGAATGCCAAGTACGATGCGCATCCTTTGGACAAACATTTCATGGCTTTCATCAGGGAGATGATTCCAAAATTCACTCTGCGTTTGTCCCCGTACACCATAAATGATTCCTTTCCGGGTGGGTTCACCCTTACTATCTTCTTTCGGCATTGAATCTCAACATCGTTGGCGCTAAGCCAATCCATACCCAAAACAATGTCGAAACCGTTTAACTCTATGGGTAATAGCTCTTCGTGGAATTCGTTTCCGTTTAGGTCAATGACGATGTTCCTAATACGATTACTAACAGGTACGAATTTGCCACTGACAACTTCTACAATCAGGGTATTATCTAGTTTTTCTACAGGCAATGCTAATTTCCCACCAAATTTATGCGATACAAAGGAGTAGTTGGCTCCGGAATCAAATAGTATATTTGCAGGCAAACCATTTACAAGAAAGGTACCTGAAGCGACGTCTGCTGCCTCCTTCGCAGCCTCGAGCGTCATCTGGAAGGCTCTTGCCTTCGGCTTCGATGGTATTTTGGGTCTTCCCATCTCCTTCTTCTTCAGGCAATCCCTTGAAATGTGCCCCTCCTCGTTGCACTCATAACAGACCTTCTTAGTGAACGTGAATTCATTGGCATAGTGCCCAGGCTTTTCGCATTTGTAACAAGTGACCCCTCCGTCACACTTCCCAGAGTGCTTTTTCTTGCACTTGTCACACCACTTCGCTTTTGATCCTCCTCCTCTCGAACCAGACTTCGAGAATCTACCCTTTTTACTGGACCTTGAGGATCCGTCAAACTTCCTTTTCTCGCCAACCTCGACTTTGCTGGTAGCTCTTCCCTTAATCATATCCTCCACAGACTTGGCAGCCCAGATAGCTGCCTCCAAAGTAGGTGCCTGACGCACTGGCACCGCGTACTCCCATGGTAATCCCTTTGCGTACTTATCAATTTTCGTCAGCTCATCCGGAACAAGATGCAAGGCAAATTCCATCTTTTCTGTGAAGTTGTTCGTGTATTCATCGATTGACATGCTCCCCTTCTTTAGGGTTAGAAACTGGTTCTCTAGCTCGAGCAGGTTTTGAGCTGAGCAGTACTTTCGTTTGAATTGTACCAGAAATTCTGCCCATGTCAGTTCCAGGGGTTTGTTGGGGCTTAAAGTCTTCCCCAAAGTATTCCACCAACGTACAGCGCCTCCTCGAAACTGACACACTGCAAACGTGGTCTGTAGCTTCCCTCTGCAACCGCATGTCATGAAAGCTAACTCCATCTCCGCGATCCAATCCATGACTCCGATTGGATCTTCCTTTCCCATGAAAGTCGATGGCTTGCAAGTCTGAAAATCCTTGTACTTGCATCCATTTCTCTTGAATCCGTCATCTTGATTATTTTCTTGAACTATTGGTTGGTTGACTTGACCAACAGTTCCACTGTAGTCTCCTTCCTCAGTCTGCCCTTCGTTCAACTCGGGCTGTTCGATTTGAATAGTTCCTTCCTCTCGATTTTGCTGGAGCAAACGTCTAGTTTCCTCCATTTGACGATCCAACATAGCCTGGATCATCGCTTGCACTCCGGCCATCGTGACTGGCTCAGGTGCAACTTCTTCTACAACAGGTATTTGTTGAACCACTGGGGGTTGGTTCCTATCTCCATTCGCATTCACGTTTCCGCTACGGGTCCTTGCCATCTTGATCTATACACCGAATAAGGTGAATTTAGATCTTTATTTAGGATAGACGTTTGAATCGTCCTTATCACTCCGAAACGTTTACATGCTAGTTCTAATATCGTAGTCGTACGTTTAGAATCCTAAACACATAAGGTTTCCAGATCCGGTCGGCAACAGACCATAGATCCGAACAATTAACAGCATATTATGCACAAAGCATTTAGCACATAAAAGCATTTTAGGCACAATTCCTAAAATAAGCTAGTGCTCACACCTCACAATCATCGCTTAGCATTCTAAGTTTAAGTCTAGAAATCCTACAAATTCCTAGTTCGCTTAAACTAATGCTCTGATACCAACTGTGACATCCCCAAAATCACGGCCAGAAAATACCGATTTGTTTATGCTTTGTTTAAAAATCAGAGTTACATTTTAAATGAAAGTGTTGCGGAATTTGTCCCAAAACAAAAATATGATAAAGATTTATCAAAAGCATTTCCATAGAAATGTATTTCATTAAAAGACTCGGGATGTCATGTTCGTACAGATCAAAAGCATAAACAGTACAATATAAGCCTTACTACATTATTTCATATCTACAGGCCTATATCCGTAATCCCTCGTCCAAAACATCACACCTATGCTCATGTGCCACTACCTGTAATACATAAAACTGAGTGGGTCAGGCTTGGGAGCCTGGTGAGCACATAGGGTTTTCAACCCACAATAAATAAGTTTATTAATTTCATCAATCAACAATAACCCGATTAACCGTTCCCGTTATCCTCACTTTACGTCCCTAAACACCTATCATAAGGGACCTAGCCTAAGGATTGTGACATCCCCAAAATCTCGGCCAGAAAAGACCGATTTCATTTATGCTTTTTAAAACATTTTCAGAGTAAATCCATTTGATTTTTAAAAGAGATGCGTAATTTGTTCCCAAAAACAAAACATGATAAGATAGATATTTATCAAAACATTTCATATAGAAATATGATTTCATTTCATAATCAAAAGTCGGGATGTCATGTTCCGATACAGATCACAAAGCATAAACGATTACATTACAAGTCATTCAACAAATATATACATATGCAGACTTGTAAACAAAAATGACTTGATGATTCGCCCATCTTAAGCTCTTGCGCCACTTCCTGTAATACAATTAAACTGAGTGGGTCAGGCTTGGGAGCCTGGTGAGCATATAGGGTTTTCAAACCCACAATAATTATATTTAAATTCATCAATCAACAATAAACCCGATTACCCATTCCCGTTATCCTCACCTTACGTTCCTAAAAATAACGTCTATTATAAGGAACTTATTTCAGGATTTTCATCGGGACGGACATTACTGCAGAGGGGCTTCCTCAACAATAAGTGTCCTAAAGGCAACCATGTGGGGGATAGAGTACACCGGTGAACACGTCGTTCACAACACCTACAGGTAATGAGCCTGCTAATGTTCCACAGGACAGTCTAGAATAGTCTGTGGTTGTCATCCATACTCTGTTGAATGACTAGAATAACACCAATAACACCGAGGCCTCTCATCTGTTTATTACACACCAATTATCTACCCATGTTCTACCCAACATATTAGTAGATAAAAATATACATTTTTATACACTGTTTAAAAACCTGTATAGCATGCTTTAATTAATACATATTCCACATAACAGATGAGGCATACACACATAACACGTATTTCATAGAGAATATACATTCACACATATAACCACAAAATATATACACGTAGCACGTATTTTATATTAAATACTTCATAATATTGCGTTGGAGAGAAAATAACTACACACTCACTTGATCAGAAGATGATCCGACAGTACTACGGCTTATAGAAGTAGCGTCTCTCCGTAGATCTGGAAGACCTTCACAAAAACCGGCTCCTCCCGGGCAGGGCTTCGGCTCGGGAATAACGCTCTTCGGGATTCTCGGGGCTTCGGATCTCGCTTCGGGGCTCGGGAATAATACCGGGGCTTCGGGGTATAAATGGCACGCAAATCGAGGCAAAAGATGAGAGAAGATGAAGAATTTGTAAAAGAAAACTCGGCTGCTTTGGACCTCCTTTTATAGGTGCTGAACCCTCGCACGTACGCGGGGCGTACGAGGCTACGCGGGGCGTACGCCTCGGTGGTCGTCAGCGCTTACGTCGTCGGGCCCTCTACGTCATTGCTTACGACTTCGGACTACTCGAGTGCCCCTCGCTGTACGCGGGGCGTACAGCAGTACGCGCTGCGTACTTCGGATGGACCGCCTCATCCTTCTTCGGATAATATCGAAGTTAAATAAAAATAAATATTAAATATTTATTAAACTTCAAAAATTCATATCTCCTTCATACGAACTCTGTTTTCGACGTTCTTTATATCCACGCGAAGGGGAGACTACGCTCTACAACTTTCGTTTAGACTCTGTCGGCTAATTTTGACTTTTATTTTAATTAATTATTTTTAGAAGGCTCGGACAGGAAAACTTCGTTATAAAATCATAACTTCTTCGTCCGACGTCCGTTCTCGCCTATTCTTTCATCGCTTCGCTACTAACAACGAGATCTTCGATTCTCATTTAGATTGTTTCGGCTAGAAATCGCTCGATCTCAAATCGAGTATTCGGGCTGCATACTGCCACGTCGAAACTTCAGAAAATCATAACTTCATCATACGAAGTCAGATTTGGGCGTTCCTTTTACGCACGCTCTCGGTTTAATGAAATCTACGACTTTCGTTTAGATCGCTAAGGCTAAATATCGCTCTATCTTAAATTCATGTTTTACGTCACTCGGCGTCGTGCCGGTTCTGCCGCGAAACTTCGACAGGTCATAACTTCTTTGTTATAACTCGGATTTTGGCATTCCTTATATCTCCGGAATCCTTGTTTCAACCACTACATCTTTATGCAAAGATATCGGGCATATCTAATACTTTAATTTTGACGCTTATTTTATTCTTAATTTAATTACATCACATAATTAAGCAAATAAACACATAACTCACATAATTCACAAATTCACAAATAATACATTTTATTATTTCAAATTGGGGTTACAATGGCTAACCTAGACTATTACATTGCTAAAAATGGCAAGCCTAGAAACACGGGCGTTACAATTCTCTCCACCTTAGAATGATTCCGTCCCCGGAATCACACACCAGCAAACAAATGCGGATAGCGACTCATCATGTCACTCTCCGTTTCCCAGGTGAGATTCGGCCCATTCGTGTGTTTCCATCGGACAAGCACTAACTCAACCATCTTACGTCGCAACTTCTTAGTCTTTCGGTCAACGATTGCCTCCGGTTCCTCAATCAACCTTTTGTTCTCATCGATCTTCAACTCCGAAAGTGGAATTATGTCGGGAACTTCTCCCGTGAACTTCCTCAAGTAACACACATGAAAAGTGTTATGAATTCCATTCAGTTCTTCTGGTAGTTCGAGTTTGTAAGCTTGGTTCCCAATCCTCTGTAGAAGTTTAAACGGTCCAATAAACCTTGGACTTAACTTTCCCCTTTTACCAAATCTTATAAGTCCCTTCCACGGCGAGACTTTAAGCAAAACCGAATCTCCAACTTCAAAAGTCATCGGTCTTCGCTTTTTGTCAGCATAGCTCTTTTGATGGTCCTGAGCTGCTAACATTCTTTCCTTAATTATTTTCAACTTTTCTGCAGTTTGATGGACTATCTCCGGCCCCATAAACTGCTTTTCCCCAGCCTCAAGCCAACAAGACGGCGTACGACACTTCTGTCCATACAATGCTTGATAAGGTGCCATCTTTATGCTCGAGTGAAAACTATTATTATAGGAAAATTCTACCAAAGGCAAATGTTCATCCCAATTACCTAGGAATTCCAAGGTACACGCTCTCATCATATCTTCAAATGTTTGTATCGTCCGTTCGCTCTGACCATCAGTCTGCAGATGGTAAGCTGTACTTAGACACAACTTGGTACCCAATTCCTCTTGTAGACTTTTGCAAAATCGTGAGGTGAAACGACTATCACGATCCGACACAATCGTTAACGGAACACCGTGAAGCCTCACAATTTCCTTTACGTAAGAATTCGCAAGCTTTTCCATAGACCATTTTTCATTGGCTGCTATGAAATGCGCACTCTTAGTGAATTGATCAACGACCACCCAAATCATGTCATGACCACTTTTTGTTCTGTGTAGTTTAGTGACAAAATCCATAGCAATGTCTTCCCACTTACCCATAGGCACAGGTAATGGTTCTAAACTCACGTATGGTTTCTGATGTTGTGCCTTGACTCTTGCACAGGTCACACACTCGGCCACATACTTCGCAATGTCGAGCTTCATCGTCGGCCACCAATAATAGGGTTTCAGGTCCCTATACATTTTTGTGCTACCGGGATGAATCGAGTACATGGTTTTGTGAGCTTCTTCCATCAGAAGATCCCTGACTCCTCCTGTCTTCGGTATCCAAATCCGATCTTGGAACACCTTTAGTCCGTGACTATTTATGCCGAACACCAACGTTTTGCCCAAACGTTCCTCCTTTCGGTCATTCTTCTCAGAAGCTTCGCTTTGAGCTTTCTTGATACTTTGCAAAATAGTCGAGACAACTTCAATTCTCAACGCTCTTGGCCTTTTCTTTTCAAGATTGATCTTCCGACTGAGAGCATCAGCAACAACATTGGCCTTACCGGGGTGGTAAAGTATCTCATAGTCGTAGTCTTTAAGTAATTCCAGCCAGCGTCGTTGCCTCATATTTAATTCTTTCTGACCAAAAAGATATTGGAGACTCTTATGATCAGTGAAAAGTTTGCACTTTGTGCCATAGAGGTAATGCCTCCATATTTTCAGTGCGAAAACTACCGCTGCCAACTCTAAATCATGAGTCGGGTAGTTCTTTTCATGCTCTTTCAATTGTCGAGACGCATATGCGATCACCTTATCTCTTTGGGTTAAAACACAGCCCAATCCAACCCCAGACGCATCGCTATAAACAGCGAAGTCTTCAACTCCATCGGGTAGAGAAAGTATCGGTGCCTCGCATAGTTTCTTCTTTAGTCTCTCGAATGCTTCTTTATGCTTATCACTCCAAGCATAAGTAGCTCCTTTGTGGGTTAAAGTTGTTAATGGACTAGCGATCGAAGAAAAGC
The DNA here is from genome assembly GCF_002870075.4 of Lactuca sativa. Taxonomy (NCBI): domain Eukaryota; kingdom Viridiplantae; phylum Streptophyta; class Magnoliopsida; order Asterales; family Asteraceae; genus Lactuca; species Lactuca sativa. The sequence goes on along the minus strand of NC_056631.2, from coordinate 217,494,531 downwards.
CTTGGATAAACCTTCGGTAATATCCGGCTAATCCTAAAAAGCTTCGGATCTCCGTGGGACTTTTCGGTTGTTCCCACTTCATCACAGCTTCGATCTTTGCTGGATCAACCATTATCCCTTCTTGGTTGACCACGTGACCCAAGAATTTTTACTTCACGAATCCAAAAATCACATTTGGAGAACTTTGCATATAGCTTCTCCTTCCTCAAAACTTCCAACACTTCTTGCAAGTGTCTGCCATGCTCCTCGTGGCTTTTCGAGTAAATCAGAATGTCATCTATGAACACTATCACAAATTTATCAAGGAACGGATTACAAACCCTATTCATTAAATCCATGAATGCTGCTGGAGCATTGGTTAGTCCAAACGACATAACCAAAAACTCGTAGTGTCCATATCGCGTTCTGAATGCAGTTTTCTCTATATCCTGCTCCCTTACTTTCAGCTGATGATATCCTGACCTCAAGTCGATCTTTGAGAAATAACTTGAACCTTGTAGTTGATCGAATAGGTCATCAATCCTCGGCAACGGATATCGATTCTTTACTGTTGCCTTATTCAGCTCTTGGTAATCAATGCACATCCTCATGCTTCCATCTTTCTTCTTTACGAATAACACCGGAGCTCCCCAGGGTGACGAACTAGGTCTAATGAAACCTTTGTCCAATAACTCCTGAAGTTGCATCATTAGCTCCTTCATCTCCGTCGGTGCTAATCGATAAGGTGCTTTTGCAATTGGCGTTGTTCCAGGAAACAAGTCGATACGAAATTCTACTTGTCGATCGGGCGGTAATCCAGGAAGATCTTCGGGAAATACTTCCGGATAATCACACACAACAGGAATATTTTGCATCACCTTCTTTTCCTTCTTAGCATCGATCACAAATGCTAAGTATGATGTACACCCCTTGGTCAAACACTTTCTGGCTTTCATTAGAGAAATGATTCCAGAGTTTACTCTGCGTTTATCTCCGTACACCATAAACGATTCCTTCCCAGGCGGGTTCACCTTCACTATTTTCTTCTTGCATAAAATTTCAGCATCATTGGCGCTAAGCCAATCCATTCCCAAAACGATGTCGAAACCGTTAAGTTTGATAGGCAATAATTCCTCGTGGAACTTATTCCCATTCAAGTAAATTAAGATGTTTTTCATGCGATAACTAACAGGTACAAACTTGCCACTAGCAACTTCGACTAATAAAGCATTATCTAGTCTAACAACAGGCAAAGCTAGTTTTCTACCAAATTCATGCGATATAAAGGAGTAGTTGGCTCCAGAATCAAATAAAATTTGGGCAGACAATTTGTTAACGAGAAAGGTACCTGAAGCGACATCAGCTTCATCTTTAGCAGCTTTCAGTGTCATCTGGAATGCTCTCGCCTTTGGCTTTGGCGGAATGTTGGGTCTTGCTGCTTCCTTCTTTTTCGGACAATCCCTTGAGATGTGCCCCTCTTCACCACAACCATAACAAACATTTTTGGTGAAGGTGCAGTCGTTGGCATAATGCCCTAGCTTTCCACATTTGAAGCATGTGGTTTCCCCGCCACACTTCCCATAATGCTTCTTCTTGCACTTGTCACACCATTTCGCTTCTACCTTTCCTCCACTTCCCCTCGAACTAGACTTCGAGAATTTACTTTTCTTGTTGGACCCTGAAAATCCATCGATTTTCCTTTTCTCGCCAACCTCTGACCTTTCCAGACCTTTTTCTCTGATCTGGGTCTCAACATTTCTAGCAGCCCAGATGGCTGCTTTCAATGTGGTTGCTTGCTTAACCATTGGACCATAGTCCGCTTGTAGTCCAAGGGCAAACTTGTTGACCTTAGAGAGTTCTGTAGGCACCAAATATGGGATAAACTTCATCTTTTCCGTGAAACTTGCAGCGTATTCAGTAATGCTCAATTTCCCTTTCTTCAAATTCTGAAACTCATTACTGATTTCCAGAAGGTCCTGCTCGGAGCAGTATTGCATTTTTAGTTGTTCCACAAAGTTTTCCCAAGACATTTTGCTTGCTTCTCGCTTGGGCATAGAGTCAGCTAACAGCTTCCACCAACTCAGCACACCAGATTTTAGCAGAGGGATCGCAAGAGCGGTCTTCTGCCTGTTGCTGCATTCGAGACTTTCAAACATAGTCTCCATTTCGGAGACCCAGTCCATAACTTGCACCGGCGTCTGGCTTCCGGATAGACATGGTGGTTTGGATGCCATGAAATCCTTATACTTGCACCCACGACCATCATTTCCTCCATACTGGTTATTGCGTCTAACCACTGGTTGTTCGTCTTGACTAATGATTCCACTAAAGTTTTCTCCTTCAGACTGCCCTCCATTCTCCTCGGGCTCTTCCGCTTGAATTGACGGTTCTTCACGATTCTGCCTAAGCAGGCGTCTTGTTTCTTCCATCTGACGATCCAACATCATTTGAATCATCATTTGTACACCAGCCATTGTTATCGGCTCAGGTGCATCAGCTACAATAGGTATTTGTTGATTTACAGGCGGTTGATTCCTGTTTTCATCAGCATTTCCAACTCCGCTTCTTGTTCTCACCATTTTTGATCTACACACCGAATAATTTCACCTTATTACTCCAAACGATTACATGCTAGTTCTAATATTGTATACATACGCTTAGAATCCTAAACACATAAACCTTCAGATCCGGTTGGCAACTAACCGTAGATCCGAACAAATAATATCATATATGGCAACATATAACATTTAGCACATAAAAGCATTTTAGGCAACTTTCCTAAAATAAACTAGTGCTCGTGTCTAAAATTTATCAGACACACATCTCACAATCTCCACTTAGCACACTAAGTTTAAGTCTAGAAATCCTACAAATTCCTAGTTCGCTTAAACTAATGCTCTGATACCAACTGTGACATCCCCAAAATCTCGGCCAGAAAAGACCGATTTCATTTATGCTTTTTAAAACATTTTCAGAGTAAATCCATTTGATTTTTAAAAGAGATGCGGAATTTGTTCCCAAAAACAAAACATGATAAGATAGATATTTATCAAAACATTTCATATAGAAATATGATTTCATTTCATAATCAAAAGTCGGGATGTCATGTTCCGATACAGATCACAAAGCATAAACGATTACATTACAAGTCATTCAACAAATATATACATATGCAGACTTGTAAACAAAAATGACTTGATGATTCGCCCATCTTAAGCTCTTGCGCCACTTCCTGTAATACAATTAAACTGAGTGGGTCAGGCTTGGGAGCCTGGTGAGCATATAGGGTTTTCAAACCCACAATAATTATATTTAATTTCATCAATCAACAATAAACCCGATTACCCATTCCCGTTATCCTCACCTTACGTTCCTAAAAATAACGTCTATTATAAGGAACTTATTTCAGGATTTTCATCGGGACGGACATTACTGCAGAGGGGCTTCCTCAACAATAAGTGTCCTAAAGGCAACCATGTGGGGGATAGAGTACACCGGTGAACACGTCGTTCACAACACCTACAGGTAATGAGCCTGTTAGTGTTCCACAGGACAGTCTAGAATAGTCTGTGGTCGTCATCCATACTCTGCTGAATGACTAGAATAACATCAATAACACCGAGGCCTCTCATCTGTTTATTACACACCAATTATCTACCCATGTTCTACCCAACATATTAGTAGATAAAAATATATATTTTTATACACTGTTTAAAAACCTGTATAGCATGCTTTAATCAATACATATTCCACATAACAGATGAGGCATACACACATAACACGTATTTCATAGAGAATATACATTCACACATATAACCACAAAATATATACACGTAGCACGTATTTTATATTAAATACTTCATAATATTGCGTTGGAGAGAAAATAACTACACACTCACTTGATCAGAAGATGATCCGACAGTTGTACGGCTTATAGAAGTAGCGTCTCTCCGTAGATCTGGAAGACCTTCACAAAAACCGGCTCCTCCTGGGCAGGGCTTCGGCTCGGGAATAACGCTCTTCGGGATTCTCGGGGCTTCGGATCTCGCTTCGGGGCTCGGGAATAATACCGGGGCTTCGGGGTATAAATGGCACGCAAATCGAGGCAAAAGATGAAAGAAGATGAAGAATTTGTAAAAGAAAACTCGGCTGCTTCGGACCTCCTTTTATAGGTGCTGAACCCTCGCACGTACGCGGGGCGTACGAGGCTACGCGGGGCGTACGCCTCGGTGGTCGTCAGCGCTTACGTCGTCGGGCCCTCTACGTCATTGCTTACGACTTCGGACTACTCGAGTGCCCCTCGCGGTACGCGGGGCGTACAGCAGTACGCGCTGCGTACTTCGGATGGACCACCTCATCCTTCTTCGGATAATATCGGAGTTAAATAAAAATAAATATTAAATATTTATTAAACTTCAAAAATTCATATCTCCTTCATACGAACTCTGTTTTCGACGTTCTTTATATCCACGCGAAGGGGAGACTACGCTCTACAACTTTCGTTTAGACTCCGTCGGCTAATTTTGACTTTTATTTTTATTAATTATTTTTAGAAGGCTCGGACAGGAAAACTTCGTTATAAAATCATAACTTCTTCGTCCGACGTCCGTTCTCGCCTATTCTTTCATCGCTTCGCTACTAACAACGAGATCTTCGATTCTCATTTAGATTGTTTCGGCTAGAAATCGCTCGATCTCAAATCGAGTATTCGGGCTGCATACTGCCACGTCGAAACTTCAGAAAATCATAACTTCATCATACGAAGTCAGATTTGGGCGTTCCTTTTACGCACGCTCTCGGTTTAATGAAATCTACGACTTTCGTTTAGATCGCTAAGGCTAAATATCGCTCTATCTTAAATTCATGTTTTACGTCACTCGGCGTCGTGCCGGTTCTGCCGCGAAACTTCGACAGGTCATAACTTCTTTGTTATAACTCGGATTTTGGCATTCCTTATATCTCCGGAATCCTTGTTTCAACCACTACATCTTTATGCAAAGATATTGGGCATATCTAATACTTTAATTTTGACGCTTATTTTATTCTTAATTTAATTACATCACATAATTAAGCAAATAAACACATAACTCACATAATTCACAAATTCACAAATAATACATTTTATTATTTAAATTTGGGCTTACAATGGCTAACCTAGACTATTACATTGCTAAAAATGGCAAGCCTAGAAACACGGGCTTTACAAGGATCATCATTGGGATGGACACTACTGCTTAGGGGATTCCTCAGCAATAAATGTCCAAAAGGCAACCATGTGGGGGATGGAGTACACCGGTGAACACATCGTTCACAAACACCTACAGGTTGCGAGCCTGCTAGTGTTCCACTGGACTGTCTAGAAGAGTCTGTGGTCGTCATCCATACTCCGCTAGATGACAGAAACAACAACATCAACATCGAGGCCTCTCATCATTTTATCACACATCACCTATTACATCTACCCATGTTTTACCCCAACATTTTCGTAGATATAAAATACATATACAGTTTAAATCATTGAAAACATGTATAACAATGTTTATCTAGCATAGATAGCAAGTATTTAGATAATATGCACACATAGAACGTAATTTATATAAAATACTTCATATCTATGTGTAAGCTGAAAGTAACTATGCACTCACTTGAAAGGTGGTGACTCAGCACTCGGACAACGCTTCGATACTCTCAAAACGATATTCCTTCGATAAAACCTAGTACCAACACCACTAGGGTTTAGTCTAACGATAACCGCGGTTAATTAATAGTCTAGCTATTATTATTATTATATAAGCGTTAAACGATACTTATATAACCCATAATAATAGCCCAAGTACTTATTATAAGGTCCTAATAACATTACTATATTAAAACGTAAGCTAAACTAAAGATAGGTTAGGCGTAGCTCACTTACAGCGGGTTTTCTCGAAAACCGGGCTTCGCTGGAGCAGCGTTCCCAAGCCGAAAGGCTCTTTTCTCGGAACTCCGGGAGCCTCGGGGCTTCCTTCGGGTGCTAGGGGGTTTACCTAGGCTTTAGGGGGCTTAAGGAGGCTTAGAGAGAGAGTGTAGAGAGAGAAAGAAGAAGGTTGAGGTGTGAAGAGAAGTGAATGTCCGGCACCTCTATTTATAGTGCAAAAATCTGATGGACTCGCCGAGTAGGGGGGACCTACTCGCCGAGTTGGTCCATGTAGTGACCTTCTGGTGGGGCCACGTCACCCCCTATCGAGTATCAGCCTTCGAACTTAGAAAAATCATAACTTTCGCATACGAGCTCTGTTTTCGACGTTCTTTATATCCATGCGTAGGTAAAATCAAGATCTACAACTTTCATTTAGACTCCGTCGGCTAATTCTCGACCGATCTCAAATTTAACAGTAGGAGGCCTTTAGACTGTTGAATGACCGCGAAGAATTCGTAACTCCTTCATACGAACTCCGTTTTCGTCCATATTTTTACCGTTGAGTTCCTATTAATGAGATCTTCAACTCTCATTTAGGTCGCGTAAGCCAAAAACCGCTCGAACTAAAATTCGAGTTTCGAACCGTGCACTGCTAAGCCGAATCTTAGAAAAATCATAACTTCCTCATACGAAGTCAGATTTGGGCGTTCTTTTTATCGACGTTCTTAGTTTAACATATTCTACAACTTTCGTTTAGATTGCTAAGGCTAAATCTCACTCTATCGTAAATTCACTATTTACGCTTCCCGGTGCCGTGCCGGTTTTGCCGTAAAACTTCGACGGGGCATAACTTCTTCGTTATAACTCGGATTTCGACGTTCCTTGTATGCACGGAAACCTTGAGACATATTCTACAACTTTATGTAGAGATATAGGGCTTATCTCACACTTTAATTTTGACGCTTATTTTTATTATTTATTAATTATACATTTATAATTAAATAATAAACACATAAACACACATAATTCACATAATAATCAAATATTTCATCTTCATTACTTCAAAAAGAGTTACAAGAGTTGACCTAGACTATTACATTGACAAAAATGCTTAGCCCTGAAACCCGAGCGTTACATAAATCTAAAAGTAAAGTAACTCTATTAGAGATTGCACTGTTGTGTTTTGTCTGTAACACCTTATGTTCAAATCTAATGTCTTTAGTTTCCATATGATTCTGACTTTATCATACGACTCGAGTAAACTCGATCCTCGCAATACCAGCTTCATACGTACATCTCTTTCTCAGTAAACGTCTTTCCCAGCGAAACCGTCATATCAGAACACCGAAGTACTCATGCATGGAGTACCGCATAACTCTTTGACTTTCAGAAGAAATCCCTGCAGTATCACTCCTGCAGTACGTCAAGTTCAATCCAAAGATTCATACGGTTGATCTATCACTGAAGAATGTATACATGAGAATGATATTTACTCAATGTTCTACAGGTTTAGAATTGATGATTCCACTTTAACTTCTTTTCCCTCGATAGGATGTGAGCTTAAGGAAGAATCAGTTATTCGACTACCTTTTCAATCTTGATTATATACGACTCGTATACACGAGATTATGATCGTTGAACCACGTATGGATTCTAATAGGAACTTCAAGACGGAGACTGCCCAAGACCTATGAGTAATTGCATTGGCATGTGAACAAACTTAGAACCCAGTAAGACTCTTATAACTAGATCGCCTTACAGTCTAAACACCTACGTAGATACAAGAACAGCCCGGACAACTCAGCGAACTACTCAGCAATAGAATTGGGAGATCAGGCTTCTCACCCTTGAGAACTCCGGTCTTATTTTTCTAGAAGTCGACGGATTGCATCATATGTACCTCGGCTATCGAGGACTCCGTCGAGATTTCCACTAGAAATCATAGGAAAGAATTACTTTCAGAAATGGACCTGAGATCCGAATATCAACAGTTCGAGTGTTAGGGAAGGATGTCCTGAAGACTACCCTCCGAACTCGATGCGGACACTTCGAGTCCGTAGTGATACCTCTCGGATAGGACCAATACACCCATAGTATTCATGAGCTAAATGAGTAGAGTACGTCTTTCTTACTGATCTGTTGGGATTAAAACCCTAATTGTGATTTGATGAACAAGATGCGGAAAATAAGAACAAACACAAATAATGAAGATTATGTCGAATGATCACTCGATTTATTGAAATATGAGGAATAAATTACACTTAAAGTATAGACTAAAGAATCTAACACTACATAAGAAACCTCACGTGGCGGCTACATCTTGCCTCACACTCTTAACCCTAATTATGAATAATACATGACTATTTATAGGGAAAAGACAAGTCTTGGGCTTTTAACCTAGAATTCATCAAAGGGGCCCATTGCCATCATCCATGGAGTGCTTTGAAACCCTACAATCTCCCCCTCAAAGTATGGAATGGATGACAATGCTTTAACTTCCAAAACAAGCATCTAGCAAATAAAAAGATCTGCAACGAGGAATATATGAAGCAATCCACGAATCTTGATTCTTCAATAGTCTTCAAACACGGGCTCTAGGATATATAAATCAAGCACTGAAGTAATGTCTTTAAACTTCATTTTCGAATGTAATCCCAAAGAATCTTCATGAAAACCAAACCCGCCATAAAAACCCATTTCAGAATAAAGAGACCGAATCACTTCTTGTCTTTGAAGAGCTCCCCCTCCAAGTCACAACGATCTTCAAATAAGCTAATGATATAAGCCATCAAAAAATATCATGTAACAACCCAAACTTTAAGATTCGTAACGCCACTTGATCGAGAAAATACAAGAAGTCGGAGATATAACAAGTCCTTAGCAGAGCTCGATGAAAAACTTCCGCTGTAAAGGATACTTCTCTGTAAAAACCTTAGTAGAGCTCGATGAAGAACTTCTGTTGTAAAAGCTACCTTCATAATTCTCCCACAAGCTTTATCAAAAATCTTCAACTTTGAAAAGTCACAAATCCAATTTCGAATGGCCATACCAAATTCTCTCCCGATTTATAATCAAAAGCATGATTATAAAGCCTTCAAATGGTCATGAGAATGATCTTGAATGGATAAAAATTAACTATGCTCCCCCGCGACAAAAAGATATACACAATCAAGTATAAAATCCGAAAAAATCGTGAAAATTTGACGTTATCAAAAAAACGACTTTCCGAACCGCCAAGACTTGATGGAATCCATAATTTTCTGTTCACAAAAAAAATATGTGCGTTAAAGAATTCAAAACTGTTCATCGGCCCTCAAATTTGCAAACTTTTCAAAAAAACGGGCTGAAACTGTCACTTTGCTGAAAGATCCAGGACTGAAAAAGTAATTCTGCATCAGATGCCCCTTCATTTGTAACAGATTCTGGAAATGGTCTATAATCGCCAAGCCATGAAAAATACAGGGACCGGAATTGACAAATCGATGAAGTTCCAGGGACCATTAATGTAACTTGATATCTTCTTCCCCAATTTAGACCTGATTTAAAGAACACGACTGGAAGGGGGCTCATACGAGCGTTCACAAACGAAACCACACATACGATTCCAATCAACTCCTTGTAGACTTTCGTTTCAAGTACAAGCAACCGAACCTAAGTTCGTTTCAAGACCGCCATTTATTCACGCGAACACAACCGAACGTTCGGTTCGTTTCTTATTTCCATATCAAGCTTCATCAGGCGAAACTCCTTTCCCTTTCGGTTCATCCTTCGTTCGCTCCAACCATTAACAACCGAACCCAGTTTCATTGATACAAAAGCAAAACCGAGCATCACGATTAGAATAAGGAGCAAAACCTTAGCCAAGCCGAATCACAGGTTCGCTTTCGGTTCATCTCCTATTTCAGTCCCAGCATAAACACGCGAACCCAAGATCGAGGTTCGTTCCAAGAGCTACCAACCGAACTCAAGTTCGATCCAGGTTCATTCCAAGTCTGTTGATTATACCATAGGTTCGTTTTCTCCTGATATTTGAGGGATCGCAGGACAATCGTTCATAGTTCCACCCAATTCACAGTCAATTTTGACTTTTTTTCTGGTTTGACTTTTCACAGCGAGATACGGAAAAATGTATCTGTTCCGATTCCTTCATTTTGATTGCGTTCATAACCATTCGTTCCGATCATAAATAGACACCCTTCATTCTGATCGCCTGCGTTCCAATTCCAAGCATTCAATTTCATCATCGTTGCAAATTGAAACAAAATTTTCACAATTTCGATTTAGTCTCCAAATCGTAAATCAAACCAGATTCCTTTATTTAATCTTCAAAAACGTTGGCCATCGAACCCAATACTTGACAAACACCAAATTGATTTTCACAAATCGATTTAAAGATCAAACACCACTTCAATCGAATTTATCACCATCTTCATCTGTTCTTGATAATACTTCATCTGTTCTTTAAACTCAAAAACATCGAATGACAATTCTGGATAAATCCACGAATCGCTAACTGATTTTGAAGATGAAAATGATTCGATTGTAAAACATAAATCAATTAAATGAAGAATAAATATGATGAAAGATCGACATCACGAGAATCGCGATTCAGAAGGAGCTTGAATCGATTACACAGAAAGTGATTTGGGCTTCAAATTGAATCATATGAACAATAACGATAATGTTTGACGAACAATAACTTATCAAGAATATTAATATCTTCAGTCGATCAAGACATAATCATCGATTGTTAATTGAGACAAACCATGAGTGGTCGAACATATGGATGTAGCGAACAAAAGAGATACAAAAGCAAATGACGCAAATGGAAACTCTGTGATATGATATTAGGGCTCAAAAAAATCATGAACAGTAATGAGCAAAAACTTTGGCCCAAATCAAAAGAAAATGATTTACGAGGCAATCGACTGATTTAGTATAAAAAAAATCAATCAGATCCAATAGAGAATATGAACAAAATAAGATTTGGATTGAAATAATACCCAGATGAACAGTAGCATAATTCATAAATCTCCATGAACAATTTCTTGAACAAGAATCTTTGATTCCAAACCACCAAAACACCAATAATCTTCAGTAACTTGTGCAGAAAATCATCAAATCAAGAACCGATACTTCAAAAATCAATAGATTTTCAAAGACCTGCTCTGATACCACTTGTTGGGATTACAACCCTAATTGTGATTTGATGAACAAGATGCGGAAAATAAGAACAAACACAAATAATGAAGATTATGTCGAATGATCACTCGATTTATTGAAATATGAGGAATAAATTACACTTAAAGTATAGACTAAAGAATCTAACACTACATAAGAAACCTCACGTGGCGGCTACATCTTGCCTCACACTCTTAACCCTAATTATGAATAATACATGACTATTTATAGGGAAAAGACAAGTCTTGGGCTTTTAACCTAGAATTCATCAAAGGGGCCCATTGCCATCATCCATGGAGTGCTTTGAAACCCTACAATCTCCCCCTTTCGACTTTGACCCGGCAAGGGGTGGCCCTTGACTGGGAAGTTAAGCAAGAGAAAGAACCATTAGAATTCCAAGTGAGAGACCAAATTCTTTAGGAAATCTCACTCTAGGAATGGCTTAATATGCTTCGTAAAGCGTGGAAAGCTAAATCCAATATAGTTAGGACCTCCGAGATTCTTACCAGAATCGGTCCTGTATCTCACAAACTAGACCTACTCTGCGAACTCAGTAACGTACATTTTTACTCTTCACGTCTCGATCTTGAAAATATACCTTTCCGTTAGGACTCTCGTAATCCCACTCGACGAGATCGAGATTAACAAGATCCTCGCCTTCGTATTAGAACCGTAGTGACCCTCGACCAAGAGGTCAAGCGGACGAAGCAACGCTGTCGCCATATAGTGAAGGTTCGTTGGGATACCAACCGAGGACCCGAATTCACTTATGAGCACGAGAACCAATCGATCAGAAAGTTTCCACCTCATGACTCGATCATTCATGCCTACCTCCTTACCTAAATTCTAATTTTGGGACGAAATTCCCTTTAACAGGGGGATGATGTGACAACCCAGAATTTTCATTCGGTCAAACCCTAAAAGTCAATCACTTCACACTATAAGTCAAGTTCACTTTTACTTGTTTTTGGGAAAAATAAAGTTAGTTTGATTATTTTAATATTATTTTTAAACGAACGGGTGAAAGAAAGTGTCGTCTCGTGTTTTGAATTTTAAAACCTACAAACACCTCGCGTCTTAGAAGTTCCCGGCCAAACTATTTTGTTTGGGTCGTAAAATCATCCCAAAAATCCATAAACTCATTCTTATCCATGAGTTTACTCCCCAAGTCTAGCCATTATGTGTTTACTCCCCAAATACCCAAAAGAGTAAACTCCAAAATATCCTTTCAAGTATCATCCTAGATTTTGTTCTAGATCTTCAAAATAGTAAGTGTTCTAACCATTTCAAGTTGGTTTAATACTTAATCTTGTGTTTGTGCGTCTATTCATCCATTCATTTATGTGTTTTGATTAGATTTCCAAAAACACCAAGAACACACACTAAGTGTTCTTGGACTTTTAGGTAAATCCAAGCTTCCTTATAGTAAGTACTTCCATCCTTGAGTCTTATTAAGCTTGTATTACATATTAACATCAAAGAAAAGTCCCAAGAACACCAAGATCAAGGTGTTCACGGTTTTGGGAGGCTCCCAAAACCGTAAACACCATTTATGGTGCAAAGTGGTGCCTTAAGGTGCCTAGATGCTTCACCATGCCTTAGGGACTTGTCTAGCTTCATCCTTGATGAGTTTATCACACAAAAAGCACCAAATACTTACATTTTTATGTGTTTATGGTTTGGGGATCTCCCAAAATCATAAACACCCCAAAAAGTGCATAAAAGACCCATAAAAGTCTAATGGTTATTCCTTATGCTAAATCTAACCTAGACTATTGCCATGATTGAGCTAAGGACTTGAAAACCCCCAAATACCAAACTTATGGGTTTAAGGTAGTAAACTCATGAGTTTAAGGTAGTAAACTCATGAGTTTAAGGTAGTAAACCCAAAGATAAATGACCATGAGGCCGTAAACTCCTCAAAGGAGTGTAATGATGCCCTAATCTCTTCCAAAGGCCAAACCACCATGTAGAAATGCTTCAAAGGACTTGTAAAATCTCAAAACAACTTATGGTCAAAAAGAGAGGAGTTTATGACAGTAAACCCTTGAGTTTACGACCGTAAACTCATTAGTTCAAAGTCATGAAAACCGTAAACTCCAAGGGAGTTTACCCTTGAACCCCAAACACTATAGCAAGGTCCTTTAGCACTTAGATGCAATCCTTATGACTTATAGCACTTAAATAAGGTGTTTTACATGCCTTAGGTTGTCTTAACTTTGTCAATTAGTGGTTTAAAGTCTAATTGGATACATATATGTGTGATTATATGTTAACTAGGATCATTGAGTGTGAACAAGTCTTCACTTATCACCTAGCTATCCTATATCGTTCAGTACATCCAAACCACCATCTTTAGGTGAGTTCATACCCCTTAATCAATGTTTTAAATGATTTTAAATGCTTTAATGGGGGGGGGGGGACAGAAGTAGAAAACAACATGTTATTAAATCACTCATATGTATTTTATAACTGTGTTTTCATCCAGCTGATTTCACATACTTCAAAATGTGATGCATGAAATGGTTTTATATCTTAAAAATATCTTGATAGCAAAAGTATTACATTTGAAATGTTTATTCAAATGACATCAAGTCATTGTTAATTATTGTTCAAAACTCTTAGATATCTTACAAAACCATTTTTACCTTCTTGAACAAAACTATATCTATACACTTATGTTCTTATATATGTATTGATGTTATAGTTTTCATCCTTCATTCAGTTTCCCACACTCTTGTGTAGCAAGGGTGTATAAACCTACTTGGACAACCAATTACCTTCCAGTTAACTATTATAGGGATAGTTAGAAGATACAAAACATTATTCCTATTACAAGGAATTTCATCAGAGTCAATTCATTCATGAGTCTATACTATACATTACATGTTACAGGAGTACGCTTACATGAATACCTTACATAAATACCTTACCTGAATACCTTACGTGAATACCTTTACTTAGATACATTTACCTGTATACACTTACATGAATACTTGTATCTGGATTCACGAGGATGATTTATTAGTACCTTCTATGTAAATTGTCCTGCCTATTCCAGTTCAACGGTATGTCTAGACGGGACTAACCATTCTGAAACCCACTTGTTAGCACCAGTGGTTGATGAACATCTACGTATGACGGCGGTTAATACTTATACTAGGAGTACCTTTACAGGACTAACCCTTCCTCCCACCTGCTGTAGCTATAGAGGAAAATTGAACAATCTATCGATGTCCAAAGGTTATACATTTCGCTAATCGCGATGTCGTGTTAATCCTAATACAAAAGGATAACAATTACATGTTTACATTATTCCTATTACTTTATTTTGTGATACATTCACATAAACAATGAGTTAGACTGATTTCATTATTCCTATTACTTTATTTTGTGATACATTCACATAAACGATGAGTTAGACTGATTTCATTGTTCCTATTACTTTATTTTATGATACATTCACATAAACGATGAGTTAGACTGATTTCATTATTCCTATTACTTTATTTTGTGATACATTCACATAAACGATGAGTTAGACTGATTTCATTATTTCTATTACTTTATTTTGTGATACATTTACATAAACGATGAGTTAAACTGATTTCATTATTCCTATTACTTTATTTTGTGATACATTCACATAAACGATGAGTTAGACTGATTTCATTATTCATATTACTTTATTTTGTGATACATTCACATAAACGATGAATTAGACTAAGTATTGTTAGTAAAAGTCAAAAAGGAAGGAAAAACTATCATTTTTACTTACAAAACATTCGAGTCTTGGTAGAAGGCTACATCTCATACTACTAGGAAATAAGGGATTTTCTAGGGTTTTCATACTTATATCAACTGCTTCATTTAAAAGATTTACATGGCATTCATAACAACTTTCCAAAACAAGACAATGACACTTAAATACTTATGAATTCACCAGTTTTAGGCTGATACTCGCTTTCAAAATAACGTGTATTCGCAGGTCACCAGTTAGACAGGTACGATGGCCAGGCTTTGAGAAGACGGAGCACAGACAAGACTCGTCTTATTTGATTATTCATTTTATTGTTGTACAGTATGAAAGAACACACATGTATTAAAACTTTACTTTTAATGCAATAGATGATGTTGTTGCTTGTTTACTACTTTACACTGTTATGATACTTCACATGACATCCTCCACCCTGGAACGTTTCCATTGTTCTTGGTTTTGGGGTCTGACATCCCAGTTGGGCTCATTCAAAGCCATTTCAACGTTGTTGGGCTCTATTTGAGATATAAAGCAAGAGTAGAGACATGCATTAACATCTCCACTCTGACTTCTAGTTTTAACTCCATCACCCAGCTGACCAATGACGTTATCGATCGTTTGATCTTGTTGAATTCTTGAAGGTATGTCTTGGCTGATATCATTGAGTGAAATAGGAAGAGTGTGTATGTTGAAACCTCCATCATCTACTGATTAATTCACATTAGATGAATCTGCTACAAACTCATTAGCAATTTCTTCAGGAAAGAGTAGTTCCGTAAAAGTTGGATTGACAGCGGAAGCATCTCTGGAAATGAACTCTCTCTCAACAGGTGTAAGAGGTGTAGCATCAGCATCAGGAGTTTCATTTGTTACCTTAGACTCTGGACTATTTGGTTGATCAGATGGCTCCCCCTCAGGTGGAGCAGATGATGCCCCCTCAGATGGAGTAGAGGACTCCCCCTCAACCGTTGGAGGTCTGTAGACAACTTCTTCGTCTTCATCTTCAGAAACATTCTCCGAACTAGAAGAGGATCCACTTGAACTATCTGTAGACACATTTAAAGATTTGAAAAGTGATGTGTAATCAAATAACCAATCGGGACCCACTCGAGCGTCTGTTTGATTCTCCTCCAACCAGTGCACGTCATAGGATTCTACAATCTGCTTAGTCTTTTTGTTGTAAACCCTATACGCGGTGCGCGTAGGATATCCTACAAAGTAACAATCATCGGCTTTGGCATTGAATTTAGGGTTGGATTCCAAGTGAAGAAGGGTGCAAGGGCAGCCAAATACACGAAAATGGCAGATAAAAGGCTTGTGTCCATAGAGAATCTCGTATGGTGTCTTCATCTGTGCTTTATTGATTAGAACACGATTCTGCACGTAGCAAGCAATGTTAATCGCCTCAGCCCAAAAGAAAACAGGTAGTTTGGAATCACAAAGCATTGTCCTTGTGGTGTCTTTCAAAGTTCTATTTCTCCTTTCAGCAACACCATTTTGTTGAGGCGTGTGAGCAGAGTTATATTGACGCACTATCCCCCTTTCTACGCAAAAATGGTCAAGAACTGCATTCTTGAACTCAGTTCCCTTGTCAGTACGAAGCGCCTTCACTTGGTTGTTGGTTTGCTTCTCAATCATCACAACAAACTTCTTTATCAGATCAGCAACCCCTGCTTTGTTGGATAAGAAGAAGACCCACGTAAACCGAGAGAAATCATCGATCACAACGAGACAATACGAGCTTCTGTTGATGCTCAGGACGTTGACCGGACCAAATAAGTCCATATGCAATACTTGGAGCACTTGACTGATTGAGTTGACTTGCTTGGGCAGGTGTGGTTTTCGATGATGTTTGCCTTGAGCACAGGAAACACATTTCTCAAATGTAATAAAAGCTATGACAGGTAGGCCTCAGACCATCTCATTCATAGCAAGGCGATTCAGGTTTTTTGCGTTAGCATGACCGAGCCTTCGGTACCACAGCATTGCATTTTGTTTGGAGACTTTTGAGAATAGGCAAGTGACTTGTTCGAGTAGATTACTGTTCATATCAATAATGTAAGCATTCCCATCCCGCTTAGATTTGACTAGAATCCACTCTTCCGGGATGACAATGCCTGGCTTGAGAATCATACATTCTTTATCGGTAAAATGGGTAGAGTAGTCTTTGTCGCATATTTGAGAAACACTCAACAAGCTGTGCTTTAACTCGGGAGGGAAGTTGACATTCTCAAAGATTAGCACTGCATTTTTAACGGTTCCTCTTTGTGTGATCTTGCCACCATCTCCGCCCACGAAGGAAACATAACCCCCATTAAAAGATTGAATTTCGCTCGGTTAGGATATGTCTCCTATCATATGCCGAGAGTAGCCACTGTCGACGTACCAAGGACGAACGACATTCCTCCGCAACCGTCCCTCGCTTTTCTTGGGCTCGGATGAAGTAGACACCATTAGGGCAAACTGCAGCTCCATCATTTTTGCTTCGGGATCAATATCATCATTCTTCAAGGTAGCATCATCAATCTGAGCTAGGTGAGCATTTTCTGGCCCTGAGATATTCAAAGCCTGAATCTGGTCCTCCCAGTCAAAGGATTGAGCAACCATATCAGTCTTACCATTAGCTGCAGCACCTGCACGGTTGTTTCCCACTGCTACCATTTGCATGTTGTTGTTGATCCTACGATCTGGCTTAGGGCATTCACGAGCAAAATGACCCGGCTCGTGGCAGTTGAAACGTCTCAGCATGCCCTTGTTAAATCCCAACTTCTTATCAGCATTCATGCCCCAGTTGCTCTTCCCTGTCTTCTTAGCAAACTGTTTGGCCCTGAAAACAGCCACAACAATCTGCCATGTAATGTCCATCTCTTCTACGTCTTCAGGATGAATCTGATCCAAATCAGCAAATGACAGCCGAGATTGAAGATCTCCAGCTACAAAAGCATTGTAGCAATTAACTAGCCTTGTAGCTAGAGCTAGATTTTCATTAGAGTCTTTAGAGTTTGAAGAAGAAGGTACAACTGACACATTTGGAGCTTGTGGAGTGACATATGGCTGAGTTTGATGGTGAGGGATGGATGATGCAGCAGCGAAGGTCTGAATCTGAGGCTGTTGAGCTACAAAGGCTTGACCTGAGGAAGACATGATTGATGAGAAAGCATTGTTGGATGAGATTCCAATATTTGTAATAGAGTATGAGTTCACATGATTAATCTCTCTGTATTTGTCATCACTGTCACAAGCTTTGATGATCGCCATGATTTCAGCAAGAGTGAGGCGATTTAAATCGTTAGTTTTCTTAATCACAGCAACATTCATATCCCATGATCTAGGAAGTGCATTCAGAAGCTTCTTCTTTATTTCTAACTTGGTCAAGAAAATCCCAGATATGTTCATGTCAGTTATGAGAGTTGTGAACCACTGCAGCTGAGCCTCAAGAGTCTCTCCTGGAATATATTTGAACATATTGAACTTTTGTCTCAACATGTCCTTCCGACTCTCCTTCATATCTTCACTTCCCTCATAAACTTCAATTAGGGCTTCCCATAGATCTTTAGCTAAAGTGTACTCACGAAAACCTTGAGTAATATCGGGAGATAATGCCATGGTTAAAGTGGCTAAAGCCCTTTCCTGCTCCTCAATTTTCTCAAACTCCTCAACAGTGTAGTTTTCAACAGCCTTGTCAATCACTTGGCCTTCAAATGTCATAGTGATTCTCACAGGGCCTCTAAGAGTGCTTCTCCAGACTTTGAAACCTTTCATCTTAATGTATTTTTCAATTCTGTACTTCCACTCGAGAAAATCATCTGCAGACATCAATCTTGGAATACGCGTAGTAGTGCCCATGACAGTATCAAGTTCGTGAAAATGATTTTGACTTTGAGAATCCATTTGAAATTAAAGCAATTTAAAATCAAAAAGGTGTTTACAGTTGATGAGTTTACGACCGTAAACAGGGTTTACGGTTTCTGAGTTTACAGATCTTAAAGTTCTTGAAGCCTTGTTTGCGGTTTTTGAAGATTCACAATTTACAGTTCATGAAGATCTTGAGTTTAGAACCGTAAAAGGTGTTTACGGTTGGCAGTAAACTCCCAGAAAGCTCTCACACACACATTTTTGCAATAGATTCAGATCCTTTAACCACTTAGAATACCAAAACCAATGTTCGAACAATAAGAATATCAGTTTTAAGCACCCCAAATCTCGATTGAATGAAGCTTGACACCGGTTACTACTCTGATACAAATTGTAAGGTCCAAATAAGGATCTTTACCAGCAATCAAGCAATAAACAATCACAGAATAAGAACAAAATGAAAAGAAACCAAGCTTGCACATGATTATGTTTAATAGATCGTCAGTTACAACTCGATGGACTGCTCTGTAAACTCTATGGTATCAACAACCCCAAAAGACTAACTCCTCCACTATTTATACACGATTAGACCGCAAACTGTGTTTGCGACCGTAAACATGTTTACGACCATAAACTCTGTTTACGGTCGTGAACAAACAAAATGACCAAAAAGAAATAAACAACTCATAAACTGTATTACAGACTCATGCCAAACAAAATACACTGAAAGCCTAGACCAAACCATTAACTGGACTCTTCAGCACTCTCATCAAAGTTATGATCAAAGGATCAACGAGTTTTAACGAATGTTGTAACAGCATCTGCGATAATATCAACTTTATCAAGTAGAGAAGAGTATTTGATATCCATCTAGAGAAGCTCTTTGGATACATCAACCTTTAGTTCTTCAATCTTGTGATTGACATTCTCACGAACTGTTTTAACATCTTGTACAAATTGAACATGACGTTTCTTTGCAACCCTTTTCAAATCCTTGAGCTCATCATTAAACGTCAAAGACGATGACTTGACTTGCAACTTGTTACAATTATCCATGGAATCAAGATTTTCGAAAAGACGAGATTCAGATTCGTTAATCAACTTCTCCACTTTCTTGAATATGCGAGCTTCCTGAGCTTTAAGCATCACATCAATTTCAATACTTTAGACAAAATTCTTACCCCCTGCATCTGCTTGGGATTGAAGTACAGAATTGAGATTTTTGTTTAGAATCTTGAACTGCTTCCCGGACACCAACATTTGATCTGGGATATCATCTTCTTTGGGATCAAATTCTAAATCAGCAAATGAACCTCCAAACCCTCCATCATCAGTATCATCATCGTTAAGAGGTTTAGGTGGGTCAATGGATTGGGATGAAAATAGAGATGTGATGGGATGATCAATGAGCATATCAAAAGTAGGGGAATAAGTGGTTGGAGCAATAAATGTGATTATTAGTGGTAAAGAAGTGTCAGTTGGAACCTTGACAGTTTCAAGAATACCTTGAGAAACAACAAGATGCTCATCATTCGAAATTCCTTCACCCATATTGACATTTACATCCGTATTAGATACGTGTGTAGACATGCATTAGGTTTGAACCTCCTTATAAAATGATTCAGTTAATGAAACCTCGGGTGGTATGTTCGAACTCTTCATAGGAAATGACACTTGTGTGGATGCACCAAGTATAGTAGATGTGTCTACTATCGAAGTTTCCACAGAGGAACTACCAATTCCTGTCTTGTCGAAAGTTAACTTGGCAGGTGAGTTATGTGGAGAGAAAGGAAGGATTACCAAGTGGAGAATCAGGAACAATTTCTTCGTCTTCATCAACTTGAAGAATCAACTTTCGCTTCTTTGGCTTCTTGGTCTGGCTAGAGATATGCTTGGCAACATCCTCAGCCCTGCACTTCTTTGATGATGGTGAAACAGGTATAGGAACTTGACGAAGAACAACATCTTTTCTTGTTACATGGGGCTTCCGAATCAATGATGGTGAAAAACTAGATGACCTCTCAAGAGATGTTTTCGCTTTATAAGACATCTTTTTGACATGCTTTAAGAAACCAGATTTTGTTGGAGTTATCTTATTGGTTGAATCAGGTTGGGCAGTTTCTTGAGATTTCTCAGACTTCTTCGAAACTTTCACCACCTCTACAGGCTGTTTCTTTGGTGACTTAGAAACGGTTGTGTCTTTATTAGTTTTGTCACGAGTTGAGACGGTCTTTGACTTCCGAGATTTCTTCGAAGAGCCTTCATTAGGTTTTGACAGCAAAATACCAAGTCCATCATTAGTGTTGATGGAAATTAGATAAGCCTCCAATACATGATTCGTAGGATCAACCTTCTTTAGCATCCCATCAAGAATTTTAGCAATAATTGGAAAAACATTTGCATCATGTTCAATTGCCCTAGGGTAGTGATACTTCAAAAATCCAGCTTTAGGTTCATCAGCTGGCACGAAAATACCTTCCTTCTCATAGACAAATTGGAGAATGAGACTCCAATACCTTGCACATGAAATCCCATTAACAACATTTGTATTTTCAATGCTTTTCAATAATTATTTCCATAGCTGAGTTGCATAGTCGACAGGTAAATCATAGGAAATACCAGCGACCATAGCATACACCTCCATACGCCTTTTGTCTAAACCAACTCTTCGACCAGTAAGACATCGAAGGTAAATCCCAAACAGAAAATTCCACAAAATTGGAAGAGACGATTTCTTGAAATCACTAATCTTTGTGAGAGTAGGTTGATAACCCATCTCATTGAACATGTGTAACACTTGTTCATTTGAGACTTTGTAGAATAGTTGAGAATTAGGGATTTGAATAATTTTAACAAATAGCTTCTTGGTTAGACGAAACTTCTTGTCATTGACTAAATTGAAAGTCACAGTATCCATTGTCTTGCTGTAGGATGCGATAGAACCCGCCATGGATAACCAGGACATTGGTACATCAAATGCACTGAACATTGCAGTTGATAGAACAAAATGTTGTAAAGCCACAATTATCATCTTGAGTTCTTTAGGGTAAACTGAAAGATCACCTTCAACTTGATAATTTGTACTTTGAATCTTCATAAGGGGTTGTTGAGATGATGCTTCATCAGTGGTGTTGGATTGAATGACAGCCATGATTAGGGTTTTCTTTGAGAATCAAGAAAGGAAGAAAGCACAAATCGGTTGGAGATTTTGTAGAACGCGTAAACTTTGAATGGTTATCTAGTTGCCCTTTATATATGGATCCCCTTTTGAATTTCAAACGGTTATAAGAGAAGATCGTGACACATGGCCCTTGAAAGTTGCACCAATTACCATCTTTAACTCCATGTTAGAAAAAGTAAAGGACACGGTCTCTGAGAAATAAGCACAGTAACCAAACCGTCATATCAATAGTCGCTTCGTGAGTACAAGTGGATAAGGACAAAACCTTCGGAATTGAGGTTGGGATCTTTCGTTTTAGGGTTTGAAAACAAAGTCATATGCCAGACTTGTTAAAATCATCATCCTAAGTTGGTAATACTCAAAACCTCGAGGATTTTGTGAGTGCAGTGTGCCAATAGAATGAGTTAAGACACAAAATAACAAAAATTTGGGATCTGTGATGTCGAAAAATAAAATTTCGACACAAAAGCAGTTAAAACCCGAGCAAAGGTTGTTTCGCTAATTATCAAGAGAGATAAACAACAGCTTGTGTATTTTTCCATGAATTACAATCGAATACTTGTAGAGAAGTATCGAAGGGCTTCTTTTATATGGCTTAAAAATTTCGTTACATATGAACACTTAACATAAATGTGAGTAATTGTAACAGAAATTACATGTATGACCAGTGTAGTCAGTGACAAGTATGCTTTGGAAGAAATTTATGAAGTGACATCGAATTTCAAATGAAACTCACCTGGAAATCATATTTAAGAAAAAAAAAATTGTTGGGTCTTGTTGGCTAACAAACATCATGGGATTCGAACATTTGATCAAGATCACTCAAAAGAATTGAATATGATTTGGAGTTTCGAAAGTTGGTACGGAAACAAATGTTTCGTGAAATCTGGAACAAAATTCCCCGTCAATTCCTTAAGAGAGTTGGACATTTTGGGTTTCACTTTCATCATGGTCTCATGATGTTAGTTCATTAACACATAAGTTTGATATGTCTAAATCCTGATTGGTTTCACCAGAGATCTCTTGGACATATGTCATTGTGTGTGAAAGTGTAAGAAAGTTGTGATGAAAAGATTGGTTAAAGAATTTCGAAAGCACCACTGCTTTTTGATGGACTCAGCAGATTACTCTAAACTCGTTTGAGTAGAGTATGGTAGTTCATTGACTAATGTGATATAGTCTGATTGGGAATAAATTTTTGTGATGAAAATTTCATTAAGGCTTCAACACACATTGAGTCAAAAAAGGCTTGGGTCAATGTTGTAGCATGCTTCTAGGGACAACCTAACTAGTACATAAGATATCGAAAGTGTACCTTCCCTTGAAACAGCAAGCAAGTTACCTCAAAATATTTGTTCATCCTCTGTTTTACAAAACAAACAAACTAAAAGAAAATATTTTTGGATTTTTAATTTTATGAACAATAACAAAAATAAGAAAATCTTTTTGTTAAAACAAAACAAAACAAAAATATTTTTGGAGTTTTTGATTTTTCAAAAAGACAAACAACTTAGCGATCTAATAAAAATTTTGTACCAGACTATCGAAAAGGAAAAAAAATTTGTGTACCAGACTATCGAGAAATTTTTTTTGTGAAAAACTAACAAAATTTTGGCAAACTATCAAAAATTTATCAAGAAAGCAAATTTCACTTAATGTCGAAAGCGAAGCGTGTCGAAGTGCTGAATGTGAACAGTAACCATTGAACACTTAACGAGATTCTTTTGAAGATCATTCAACACCTCTAATTCGACATTCTTGCAATCAGACTCCCTTCATTATTTCAAAATTGTTCCAGCGATTGAATTTCCATCTAACATTCCTAGTCCTTCCAAAATTCTCACAAATGATTTTTCATCTAAAGGTTTTGTGAAAATATCAGCCAATTGATCAGTTGTTTTCACAAAGTGAACTTTAGTGTTTCCATCTTCCACATGATTTTTTATAAAAATGATAATGAAGAGCAATATGCTTGGTTTTCGAACGTTGCACAAGGTTGTGAAAAATATGTATTGCACTTTGTGAATCACAATACAATAGAATTTTCTTCATGTTGATTGCATATCACACAGTTGACTTTGAATCCATATGATTTGTGAAGTGCAAGCTGCAACATCAACATATTCAGCTTCTGCTGTGGAAATTAAAACACGTGTTTGCTTTTTCGACTGCCAGCTTACAAGCTTCCCATCCAAAAGTTGACATTCGCCACTTGTGCTTTTTCGATCAAGATTACAACCTCCTAAATTAGCATCTGAAAACGCTTGTATGAAAAATCCAGTTTTCGAAGTATACCACAATCCTAACGAAATTGAGCCTTTAAGATAACGAAAAATATTCCTGACTGCAGTGAGATGTGGTTCTCGAGGATTTGACTGATACCTAGCACAATTACAAACATAAAACATAATATCAGGTCGACTTTCCGTGAGGTACAGTAACGAACCTATCATGCTTCTGTAAGGAGTCAAATCAACAGCAGGTTTATCTGGCGAAGGTGTAAGCCTTGTTCCAGTCGCCATTGGTACTCGTAATTTCATACTATTTGTCAATCCAAAATTTTCAAGCAAATTCTTGGTATATTTTTCTTGATTGATTAAAATTTCTTCTCTGTTTTGACGAATATTTAAACCAAGAAAATTGTTGATTTTTCCCATCATACTCATCTCAAATTTGCTTTTCATCAGATTTTCAAATTCATTAAACAAAGTAGGGTCAGTAGAGCCAAAAATAATATCATCAACATAAATTTGAGCAAGCATTAGATGATCCCCAACTTTCTTTCGAAAGAGAGTGGGATCAACTTATCATTGTTTAAATTTCGATTGCTTTAAGAAAGAAGTTAAAGTTTCATACCATGCTCTTGGTGCTTGTTTTAACTCACAAACAGCCTTATCTAAAATATAGCAATGATTAGGATATTCTTCATTTACAAAACCTGGCGGTTATTCCACATACACAGTCTCTTCGATTCTCCATTCAAAAATGCACATTTCACATCCATTTGATAAACATCAAAATCTTTATGAGCTGCATAGGCCAAAAATATTCGAACTGCCTCGAGTCTTGCAACAGGGGAAAAGGTTTCTTCATATTCTATTCCTTCTTGTTGCGAATAACCTTTTACTACAAGCCTAGCTTTATTTCGAACAATATTGCCATCTTTGTCTGTTTTATTTTTCAAAATCCATTTTAACCAAACTATTGAAACGTCTTTTGTCTTAGGAATTAATCTCCAAACCTTGTTTCTTTCGAATTCAGCCAATTCAGATTGCATTGCAACAACCCACTCTGAGTGTTCCATTGCAACCTTAACTGTTTTTTATTCAATTTTCGAAATGAAAACATTAAACATACAAAATTCTTGATGAACGTTAAGTACCTCATTCTTTGCACGAAGTTAAGCTCTCGTTAACACACCGTCTTGTGGATTTCCAAGAACTTGTTCCTTTAGATGATTTCTTGTCCATTTATCTAAAGGTGGATATGCTGGATCAAAATCCAATGGTGCATCTTCAAACATTTCGTCATTTTCATATCCTGCAACAGAAACATTGTCATTTGAATCATTAAAATTTTCAGTATGATCATTATTCGACATAATTGAATCGTTTCGCTCCCCTCAACACGATGTTCCACCTCAACATCCTTATCGAATCTCCTATACTCCCTCTCAAAAGGATGCTCCCCCTCAACCTGAGTTGTCGAATTCAAGTGCTCCCCCTCCACTTGATCATTTAGCATGCTTTCGCTAAGTCTTGGAGAATTTGATGTTGAATTCAAGTCTGAAATATCTTGTGTGAATGTCGAATCATCAGAATGCTTTGAAGCTTTAGGTATGCGATTATCAGTTGCATTAACTTCAGCATCAGTAACCATATATGGAGTACCAAAAATTAAATCATAATAAAAAATCTGTCGAATTTGAAATTTCAGACTCAATATTTTATTCATTAATAATATGGTGTGTGATCAAAACGTTTTTCGACTTGTTTAACATAATAATCATCAAATGTTAGATTAAATGTTTCTTCCACTTTGCGTGTTCGTTTATTCAAAACCCGATATGCAACCGAATTATGTGAATATCCCAAAAAAATTCCTTCGTCAGCTTTGGACTGGAATTTTGAAAGATTATCCTTGAGATTCATGATAAAACACCTGCAACCAAAAACATGAAAGAATTTGACATTAGATTTTCGGTTATTAAGAATTTATAAGGGGTAATGTTGAAACGACGATGAATAAACGATCTGTTTTGAGTAAAACATGCAGTGGAAACAGCTTCAGCCCAAAGATATTGAGGAAGATTCACATATGTAAGCATTGTTTGTGCTGATTCAAAGACAGAGTGATTTCTTCTTTCAACCACAGCATTCTGCTGAGGTGTATATGGTGAAGAGAAATTATGCAAAATCCCTTGATCAAGTAAAAACGAATCAAGAAATTTATTCTTAAATTCAGAGCCATTATCAATTTTAATTTTTTGAACTTTCTTCTTTAAGCTGATCTTTATCTTCTTGATAAAGTCTTTCATTACTTGAGCAACCTCAGATTTTAACCTGAGAAAATAAAACCAAGTAAACCGTGAAAAAATCATCAACAATAACTAAAATGCACTGTTTCTTGTTGAGTGTCTCAACAGTCGATGGACCACATAAGTCAATGTGAAGTAATTCCAATGGTTCAACAATCTTTGAATTAATAACCATTGGATGACCTTGCGATGTTGTTTTCCTTGTTCGCAAGCTGCGCATAAAGTATCATTATCAAATGTTAACACAGGTAAACCTCGAACAAGATCATCAGCTACCAATTTGTTGATATTTCGAAAATTCAAGTGAGAAAGTCGTCGATGCCAAAGCCAGCTAACATTAATTGAGGCTTTCGAGAGTAAACACACTGAGGGTTTTCCAATGATTGGTTTGATATCGAGAGTAAACATGTCTCCATGTCGTTTGGATTTGATCAAAACTTCTTTAGTGTCTACATTTGAAATAATGCTTCCTGCTTCGTTAAACACCACTTGATTGCCAGTGCCCACAACAAGTTGTTAAACATTTATCAACTTATGTTGAAGACCTTTAACATATGCAACTCTCTTAACAGTGAATTTCCCATTCGTAACTTTGCCATATTCTTTCACCTGACATTTGTGATTGTTTCCAAATTTAAGTACTCTGTATTTTCCAAACTTCGATAATCATGCAAATTATCCTTCTATCCAGTCCTGAGATGAGAGCAACCACTATCAATGTACCATTTATCATTATATTTCTCGTCACACAAAACCTGCAATTAATGAAAGAATTTAGGTACCCAAGGCTGTTTGGGTCCTTGGTTATTAGGCTTGAAAACCGAGTGAAGTGAAGAACCTAAAACCCAATCACGAACTTTTGATTTGAAAGTATCAATTAAGTCGACATCATTAGGTAAAGGAGCAAAAACATAAGTTTTCGAAGGGTTAGGATTGTCACAAAACTTCGCCTTTTTGTTCACAGTTTGTTTCTCAACATATATGTTTTTCGAAACTGGTTTCATGTTTTCACAGAAATATTTGATTCTTTTGAGGATGAACTTTCGTTTGAAGAATCATTCACATATTTCTCATAAGCTTCTCGAATTTGTTGTTGGGAAAAATTTCGAGATTGAAACATCTTTCCTTTCCCTACAACCCAATGATCAATATTCTTCACATTTGACGAACCCTTAGTGTATGAAACTTTCGAATATTGCTTCCCAGAAGGATTTGGAAATTTTGGTTTTTGTGGAGTGAAATCAATATTTTATTTAGGACGACATTTCTCAAATTGACGATTTTTAACACTATTTTTAACAGTTGTGTTACTAGAAAATCGATTTTGAAAATTCTTTGATTGAGTTGGTGGATGAGTGTGTTTTAAATTTGTATTCTAAGAAAATCTTCGTTGTGCATGAGGAGAAAATCGATTTGTGAAATTTTGATTTTGAACTTTCTGTGATGAATGATTGAAGTTTTTCGAAAATGATGTATTGACTTGAGTTTTATCTTTCAAAAATGTAGTTTGTGAAATTGATTCAGACAATGATTTCTTAAATTGAGTGGGATTTTTCTAATTGCATGAGTTTGACAAAGACTTAGTTTTAACAAATTTAAATTATGTCTTTTCAGCTGTTTTCTTTGTCAATCTGTTTTGTTTCTTTCGAGACTCAATAGTTTGCCAAAAAAAATTTCTTTCTTGCTTGTCTTTTTGAAATGTCATTATCTTTCAAAAATTTGTCAATTTGATCTTTAAATTCTTTTTAGTTGATTTTGACAAATTGTTCAGTTTTCTCCTCACTTTGTTTTGGAATTTCGTTTGAAACTTTTGATTTCTCAATCCATTTTCTTTGAGGTTTTTGTCTTTGAAAAGTGTATGTATTCTTTGTGAGATTATTTTCGATAATACTCTGATTTGCAAAAAATCCTTCATCAGATGTTTGTTTGTTATCTTCCTCAACCAATTTATTAAATTCTGGTTTAATGCTTTCGACATTTCCTTTTGTCACAAACGCTTGATTTTGAAAATTAACATCATCTGAACATTTGAAGTTCGGATACACCACTTGATTAGTTTCGATATAATGAGCACTCTTTTCAGTCATTACCTTACCAAATTTTTCCGTGTCACCATACACCTGATCAACAACAATTCGTGGAATTGTTGTTTCTTTCGAATCTTTACTTGTTGACGATGTTTTTTTTGAAACTTCATCATCATTTTCATCATCACTACTATCATTTTGATTATCTTTGAGACTCACATGATCGAAATCAAAGACTTTCAAAGTTGAGGGTTTGTCAGTGACAATTTTAACCAACGAATCATTACACTTTTATTTTCCTTTAGACTTAGATGCAACATTAATGACAGATAACTGAGAACAATCAACATCCTCAAAATCACTAATTTCGCTAATATTATCAAAATTATCTTCAATATCAGCAAAATTAAATTGAGAATCAGATGTTGAATTCTCAATTCTTTTCAAAATTTTAATTTGGTATCATTCACAATATCAACTAATTAATTTTCATCAATATATTCATCAATTTTCACATTCCATAAGCATATCTATCATCAGGAATTTTATCAAATTCGGCAATTGTTTTCTCACAATCATAAGAAATGTTATCAACCGTCTCTCTCTCGTAAGCTAAAAGAGGTAATAACTTCCTATGTTGTTCCCTGTTTATATCAGATAAATGATACAAAGCAGTTAATTTCACGTAGTCTTTTCGCAGAATTACAATATATGTTTCTTTGAGCTGACAACAACTTTACTTCACTACTCAAAGAAACCCTATCACACATTATATTTGTAATCTGTAACTCTAGACTTTCAATTTTTATTTTCTTGAAATCTAACTGCTTCTGAACTTGTAGCAACTGAGAAGTTGATTTCTTAGCCTCGATACTAGCAGAGATAAACAAAGTATCGAAATAAGCAACAATATCATCAAAAGCAATTAGTTCAGAATCATATGCACTTAAAGGAATATTAAAAGATTGAAGAATAGAACGTACCTTTGTTGTCATGGATGATTTATCTCCTGATTTGGTCATGAAGCAATGACCAGTCACCAATTCTTCTTCTTCCTCTTTAAATTGTACGAACATGGCCCCATGCGTCGGATTACGCATCTCTTCATCATCAGATCCTGAAGACCATATCTGATAAGTGCCATCTTCCTCACTTCACCTCTCGCTACCAACGACATTCCTTTCGCTTTGCACGAACACCTTCTAAACGCTCCACATAGTATGCTTCGTCCTTGACTTTATTTTTCTTTTCATCTTTCTTTCGAAGCATACAATCACTAGACAGATGATTTGCACCAGGACAATAGTGACAATCAATTCCAGAGTCTCCTTTCAGCTTTTTCTCAACTTTATGCTCTTCCTCTTTAACATCACTTTTCTCACTTTTCTTTTTCTCTTCTCCTCGTGCTTTTGCTACGAACTTTCCTTTTCCCTCACCAATTTTTGACTTTGAACTAAAGGGTTTCTTGAAAAATTTATTTACCCTATTATTCGATTAAAGTGCAACAGCTTCATCGTCTAAATTAACCAAAAATCTTTCACTATCAGAATCTTCCTTTTCGAATGACTCTTTCTCATTAACTTTCAACACAAAGCTAATGGTCCTCCAAGACTCATTTTCGATTCCTCAGCAATTTCATTTACTTCTCCTTCATGAGTTTTTAGCAGATTGTACAAGTCATTAAGCATCGAAGTATCGAAACTTTGTTGAGTTTTCACCATCAATGTCACATTCCTCCATTCTTTGTGTAGACCCATGATAAATGTTAAATTGAACTCGATGGTTATTCGAGTGATTCCATGGCGATTACAGTTGTAGATTAACTCGTTCAACCGATCATGGTAATCTTCTATCAATTCACCATCCCTCTGTTTGAATTCTTTCAATTCAATCAAATAGTGTTTTACAGAATTGATCCTAGTCTTCTCACTTCCTTGAAACTTTTCTTTGAGATTGTTCCAGATGTCTTTTGCAGTTGTACAGCTTCTGACATAGTTGTACACAACAGGAGGCAATGCACCACGCAATTCTCTCATACATCTTTTCTCAGGCTACTTCACCTTATCAGATTGATCATTAACACTTGAAGTTCCAGATGAAGATCCAATTGCTTGAACATTTGGTGGAGGAGTACTATTTCTAGAAATACATGACCAGAGCTCCTCATCCATCCGGTTTAAGTAGTCTTGCATGTGATCAGCCCACTGATCATAGTATTCAGGGATGAACATATGAATCTTAGTTGAAGATCCTAGCAGATGAGAATATGATGTCATTTACTTCATTTTGAAATTAGCCATGAACGTACATATGAATTTTTCAGAAAAACTTAAGAGTTTTTGAAAACAAATAGGTGAAACGCTCAGAGATTTCAAACAGAACACTCGATTCAACAAATCAGTTGCAGAATTGAATCATAAACTGTAGATCAATAACGATTTTCAAAACAAACGGTGCGGAAATTTTTGAATAAAAAAATTGTTTCAAAAACCTTTTGATTCCGAATGAAAATCAGATCGCAGAGATATGATTCCTTCTTTGATACCAATTGATGAAGTATTGAATCGAGTAATTAACGTAGAATCATGGTAACAAGAATTAAGAACATCAAGAGTAAATAAGATCCAATTCCAGATCAATTATGCTTCACGATTACAAAGAGAGAATAGACAAGACTGACTACGCAAAAACTCTTATCTAACTCTAAGTAACTCCCCTATCTATAGGAGAACAATAAAGCATACAAAAAATTACAAAGGACTAGACATTCAGTTTTGACATAAATTGCCTTTGTAAAATAACATTACAATTTCGACATCTTACAGTCTAACTTCGACCTTCACAATAGTCATCCATACATTACGTTTTCTGTTTGCTATTGTGCCAGATTTCAAACGAATCCTCGTGAACCCCACATTAATGTTGTAAAGAACATCTTCAGGTATTTAAAATAAACATCCTCGTTCGGAATATGGTACTCATCTAGTTTAGGGTTCTTTGTGCAAGTATTCTTTGATGCTGATCTCAGAGGTTGCGATCTTGATTGCAAAAGTACAACTGGAGGATGTCAATTTCTTGACGGCAAACTCGTCAGTTGGCAATCAAAGAAACATACATGCTTCTCACTATCGACTGTCAGAGTTGAATAAATTGCAACTGCCTCCTGTACTTCATAGGTGATATGGATTCAAAGTCAGTAAAGGGACTATGGCATAAACATGAAAAGAATCCCCTTATATTGTGATTCTGAAAGCGCAATTTGTATGTGTCACAACCCAATGCAACACTCCATGACCAAACATATCGCATTGAGGTATCACTTTATTAAAGATCATGTGGAAGATAGGAATGTCGAGATTCAATTTGTTAGATCCATTGATCAACTGGCTGACATCTTTACTAAAGCCTTACCAGAACAAAAATTTAGTCACATTCTTCAAGGCTTAGGAATGATTGAAGCTGAATCAGTTCCGAAACCACCTTTGCACTAGGAAAGTATTGATTGGACCACGAATGGGTGCGAACGCTCGTAGTGATTCGTAGTCTACTGTTCATCTGCGAAAGTTTGTAGTTATTCGTAGTCTACTGTTCATCCATGAACGTTCGTAGCGGCTCGCGGTCCACTGTTCATTCGGAGGTTTGGAACTCCTTGTATACTTTGGTATATTTTGTGTGTTTACTTCTTTAATTTTTCTATTTTTATTTCTTTTTTAAGAAAATTTAAAATCCAAAAATATTTTATTTCTGTTTTTATTTCTTTTTCAAAAAATTAATATTAAAAAATATATTGTTTCTGTTTTTATCAAAATTCCAAAAATATTTTCTATTTTTCTATTTTTTTATTTTTTTATATATAACATCAAAATAATAGATAATTGAGCAGGACTGACATAACATATCTTGATACTCTCAATTACGAATGATGGGGCAGATATTGAATTTCTAATCTTTACACTAGTTAAGTGTCCCTAGAAGCATGCTGTTGCATGTAGTCCGAAGCCTCTGAGACTCTATGTTTGAAGCCTTAATGAATTGATACTACAAATCATTTCTTCCCAATCAGGCTTAAATTCACATAAGTCATTGAGTTACCTTACTCTTCTCACATTAAGTTAAGAGTTGACTGCTTAGTCACTTTTGCATAGTAGAGGTACATTTCTCTATGAAACCATCTCCAATATTTCTCCATCACATTCGTTTCTATACTAGTGACCCTTCAGACTCTCAGAAATTACCATTGAGGTTTATGGTTGCACAATTTCTGTGTTTATGATCTTAAATTCGTTATAACCACGAATTAAGTGAAACCCAAAATTCAACATATATTTATGAATTGACGGTGAATGATTTAAATGTTCTAGATTAATCACCATGGAATTAATGAAACTCCAACTTTATGGTTCGTACCTTGAAATCTCTTTTTATTTTTCCAAGATCTTAATGAAATGTTCTAGACCTAAGACTTTCTTCTCATAAGATCCAGTTTTTATTTTTCTTGAGATTTCTATATTATCCAACCACTCAAAATTTCCCATCGTATACTTGTTCTTATGGCTACACTGATCAGACAAGTACTTGATACGAACATTCGGACTTATATTGAGTTTCAGACTTAGTTGAAGAAGAAGCCTCCCTTTCGCCATATTAAAAGAAGCCTTTTACTATTTCTCCACAAACAGATGTTCGTAATTCAACGGGAGACCACACAAGCACTTCAAAGTCTCTCTTGATTGCGAAGGAAGAGATCGTTTCCCGAGATCCATCTACTTTATGTCTTTAATGACATCACTAGAATCCCATAGAGAACTTGTTTTATTTCTTTATCTTTGGCACACTCTTGCACGAAGATCTTTATGATTTTCAAAAAATTTGGTTCGTTGTCCTAATGGTTACTTTCAGGTTCGAAGTACAGCAATTGGTAATCAATTGCGAAAGTATGAAACTACGAAAGTTAGCGACTGAAACAACGGTACTTGTGGATAAGATTTGAATTTAGGTGCGTGAAGATTGAAACGATACCTACTGTGACGCCACCTGACACATGTCCTCTGACACCATAGCTGTCACTTACGTCTTTTTAGGCGACTTTTCAGTTACTTGGTTAACCAACCACCAAATTTCTCTCACTTATCAAATGGTATAAAAAGATTTTGACGCTTCATTATTTCATTACCACTTTCAAAAAGCATTCGAAATTCTCCCGTCGATTTTGGCCATGGGGGCCGGTGTTCACGCGTCTTAGGACCCTCCACCTCAGCTCTCACGCGTACTTTTCCTTCCCACTTCGGTTAGCCTTAAAGGCGAGGAAAATATGGTTATAGTTAATAATAGTTAAGGCATTAAATCATGAATTGGTTATAACTTGGTTGGTTATCATTGTGTCATTAGAGAACGAGGTCATGGGTTCGGGTTTGATTTTTCTAACCTTTTTTTCTTTACAAAAAACATTTTTCCAAGGATTTTTAAGGAAGCTCACATGACATGTCACATCAACAGTTTTTCAACTTGATGGCAAATTACCTGCTGAATAGATCAAAATAAAAAAATAAAAATAAGAACAACCATAGTTAAGATATTTTCTGGTTTTTTGAGTTTTTCTGTTCAATTTTTTTTTAATTTTTCATATATTTTTCAAAAATAATAAAACTTTTACCAAAATATCATAAAATAAAAACACCTAAAATTTCTAAAAATGTTACGTTGGAAAAGAATACATGTAAATATCAGCTACGTTGTCTTCCGTACTAACGTGCAATGTGGAGATGTGGTCTTTGTTCAGAATTCAAAAACTGATTTGTATTTTTAATAAAATGTCAATGTCAACCTTTCAACTTGTATACAAGCTTTTAGTGCAAACTGCATTAAATGTATTTTTTTTAATTATTTTCCAAAGAACATACTTTTTTGTATCCCTATTCAAATCAAATAAAAAAATAAATTTAATCTCCTATTGACAAGTGTCATATAATTAGGAGTCCTCATTAATATTATATATCACATATAATGCCACTTGTCAATATTTTAATTATCCATTTCAAATTTCAAATTTTAAAATTTTCACTCTAATTACATTAAACTAGGCGTAACCTCGCGCGTTGCGCAATAATGCATTTAAGTGATTAAAATAATTATGGAAAATCATAGAAATATGTTAAAATTTACGTTTTTAGTAATGTTTTGAGCATTAACCAAATTATCAAATAACATAAAAATCTATCAACTTATATTTTGATACTATCTATTATAGTCCATACCTTATAAACTTTACTTTTACTTTTTTGTATAACATTAATATAATCTACTTTTCTTCTGTCCGATAATATTTTTTGGATAAAATAAGAAATAAGTATTTTTGAATGAGCTATTAATAAACGATATTGACCTAATAAACTTTGTATTACACTATTTATATTACACCAAAACATCTAAGGTTTCATATATGAACTTTTACATACTAAACATTGAAATTAAGAATGAAGTCATACAGAATATATCATTATACATAAATGTCATCAAGAGTTTTAAAATAAGTTGATTAGTAAATATGATATTTAATTTTAATTACATATTTTGCAAGGCGTACGTTTGACTTTATGTTGGTGCGCTGAGAATCCTCTTCCTTAATTTGTACCTAAAAAATTAAGGTGAATAGGAATATAAAATAGATATTAGTAAGCATTAATATAAATAATTAAAAAGGGTATGTGGATCTCCTACCACCGGTTAAAGACAACATACATCTTTAGTAGTATCGATTCCTATGTGAAATTGAAATAGTCATTCTATGTGCACCTTGTTTCTGATTACATAAACAAATATGAGTAATCAAATATAAAAATGTTATCTTTATGTAGGAAAAATATTTTAGTTAACTAACTAATTAAATAATATAAGTTTAAGAGTTAGGAGTTTCAAAACATTAATATTTTTATTAATCAATCAATTAAGTAACACATATTGAAATTTTTACAATCATTATTAAAAAGCATGTGAAATATTAGATTTTAAATGAATTTTGGTTGAAGTGTTTTGACCTCTCTCTCTCTCTCTCTCTCTCTCTATATATATATATATATATATATATATATATATATATATATATATATATATATAGAGAGAGAGAGAGAGAGAGAGAGAGATGGAAAGTATAACATATGTATGAATTTTAATTAATTATCTTTTTGAAACGGTACAATTACAAAACAAAAAAAAACATATTTAAAATATTTAATTAAATATTTTCAACATCACCCTACATAATATATGTTCAATATATTAACGATTAAACAACAATATACAACGACTGTATTATAATAATCCAAAAACGAAGAAAATATAAAACCGAATTAGTATAACAAACTTACAAATTAAAAACTCTAATATAATAACATATCTCTAAAAGTGGTCATAAGACCTCAACCTAGCACAAAAACTTTTAAGTTTGTTTTCTTTCTGAATATATATATATATATATATATATATATATATATATATATATATATATATATATATATATATATATATATATATATATATAATTTGTATGCATGTCTTCCCAAAAGATTGACCTTTTTATAGTGAACTTTTCACTAAATGCTAATTAAACATAATATAAGTTATAAAACTTTTGAGTATTAAATCATAATTAAGAAAACTTTTGAGTTGCATTAGTTAAAAAAGAGGGGTTCAAATGAATGTGGTTTGAGAAAGTTAAAAAAGAGGGATTCAAATACATGAGATTCAAGAAAAAATGCTAGTTTTATAAGTATGCATGATTAATAATTGATTCCTTATTTAAATTTCAACATTTTAATTTTCTCACTTTAATTTTATTAAATTAATAACATTAGATTGAAAAATAAAATAAAATTAATATAGATTATAAGGTGATATAACTTCACATATTTATTTAAATCATTGATCATAATTCCCTTTATATAACTAAAAAAATATTTCTT
This sequence comes from Lactuca sativa, assembly GCF_002870075.4. Lineage (NCBI taxonomy): Eukaryota > Viridiplantae > Streptophyta > Magnoliopsida > Asterales > Asteraceae > Lactuca > Lactuca sativa. The sequence goes on along the minus strand of NC_056631.2, from coordinate 217,458,157 downwards.
AAGTAATAATTTATTTAAAATAATTGAGTAATAAATTTGATTTTTTAATATAAAAATTTAATTAATTCTACAACCGTGGTTAACACAGGTTATAAACTAGTTTATTTATATAAGCCTAACGAGTTTAGATTAAAATGACGGAAACTACATTATTAAATAAAGAACTTGATTATGACAAAAACAATTTTTCGGCATAAGCAACTGAATATCTATTTTATGAAAAAATTTATAACATGTATCATAAATGTTGAATTTAGTTAATATTTAATCGTATCTTTCAAACTTTCTTAGTTAACTTTAAATATTGAATGAAGTTGATTGCTATTCTTTATATTTAACCTAAGATCGTTAGATATAATTAAGAGAAATCACAAAAGTACTAAAATAGTAAAATATATATTAAAGAAATTTTTAGTTTTATAAAACTAACAATCAATTTTACATTGGGCTCACTGTGAAATTTGAACATCCCAAAAGGTCATTTCCTTTTCAAATCATTTTCAAACATTTCTTTAATTATTTTTAAACAAAAAATATGTTTCGAAATGTTTGTCGACTACCATTCAACTTCATATTTGACCTTCCAGTATGACACCTTCATCACGCGTGAAAAATGCTGAAATGGCAGACTTGTCCGCTAGTGAACACTGTCCGAGAGACGAGTAGGTGTGGTGTGATGTGATGTGGAGTGGACATCTCTATTTATGATCATGCCCAATAGGATTTGTTTGATTTCGAAATGGTCCAAATGGTCACAAAATTTGTTGTTGTCTTTTGCATATTAAATAAAAAATTATTTGTTTTTCAATATGGAGTGGTAATCATTTTCAATTGGTATTAATATGTTAGTGAACCTATAGTGAAGATGACATAGTGTAAATGTGACAACATGTTTGTAATGGAGATGTAGTGACCATATCTCTTAATCAAGGTTGTGAAAATTGTTTGGCGGTCGACTGACGTTAAGCGATTAATCAGACTTGGCGTAGATTAATCGGAAACGTTAAATTAATATAAAATTATTTAAAATTAATATATCCTTAAGAAATAAGTATTTCAAAATAAAAAATTGAAAATTTGAGTATAATATCTTAAAATTGTAAAGCTTAAAACTTTGAAAATTAAAATTTTTTGTGTAATATTTGAAAATTTAAAAATATAGATTTTTTAAATATTTCTCGTCTATGACCGCCACCTCCAAACCCGTGTTTGACCAATTTCTGTCAAGCACCATAATCGTAATCGGTTCAAAACCGTCAAATGATCAATCGCCGATTAATCGTCTGTCAATACCTATTTCTGCAACAATGTTGTTAACCTTAGGATTTTTTTCAAAAGAGTTAACGTTCGGATTTTATTTTGATGCTAATTGAAATTGTCTTTTAAAGTCCTAATAACAAAAAGAATTTCAAAAAATCATTAAAATTATGATTTTGCAATAAGTGAAAAAATGGGTGTTGCTAAATTAGGGATGTTAAAAGTTGACACGACACGATAAAAATACAAGATCCGAAACGAAATTTGGACAAAATTGAAATTTGTATTTGTGTTAGTGTCGTATACAAGAAACACAACGTCATGTCGTGTTCATATTTAAAATTCGACACATAATTAATCCCATAGAAATATGATATTAACACGATAGCAACATGAAATTGGACTGATATTAACACGATAATAGTCTGATTTATACTTTATTAAATATCAAGTATTAATATACTATACATATTACGTAAGACTTCAAATAATTTTTTTTTTTTTTAATTTATTGGAAACTTGAATGTCTTGTGGTTCTTTATATTTTTTGAAAACTCAAATGATATCTAAATTCCACATTCTAAGGGGACCAAGACTAGTTGGAATCGATGATACCCGACTTCTCAACGTCAAATTAATAACTCTCTTAATTTTACAATGGCTTGGCTCAAGTGCTCATGTTAATTTGCCATTCTCTGACTTGCTGCTAACTGCTAAGTGTTCATCAGTTCCTCTTTGTTGTTCATTGCAGCTCGGTGCTCATAGTTAATTATTTGTTTTTTTTAGCCCCTACTTTGTTGTTCATCATTGGTGTTTATCTCATATCCCTAAGGCTTTATTGTTTTTTATGCTTTGTGTAATTTCTATGTTTTGATTTCACGAAAGTCGATACCATCTCTGATTCATTAATTTAATTTTATTTAATCATATCATTGGTTTGTGACATTGTGTATGAATCGAGTTTAATATGCTTGTGTATGCGTCTTATAAAAAAGGAATTTTAGTATGTATAGTATTTTTGTTTCTGCCATTTATTTTTCTTATAAGGAACGTAGTGTTAATAAAATTAAAGCCTGCTTTTTTTTGCATCTTATCAGAAACGAACTTTAGTTGCACTTTGAATCGGATTGTTAGCATTGCCTTTGTGTTCGTGGTTTGTTAATGTAGTTTTCTAGTCCATCTCATTGTCAAAAAATGATTATTGATGTTTGAGAATTGTTGTGAAATGATTTATAACTTCTTCTTCGAGATATATAAGTGGAAAAAGGAAATATTAAAATTCAATGTTAATGAGCCAGCCAATATCCCTGAAAACTCTAAAGCATATAGTTTTTATGATGTCAAATTTCAAAAAAAAAAAAAAAAAAAAAAAAAAAAAAAAAAAAAAAAAACCATTTGAATTGCATTCTAATTCAATCTCAACTAGGTATGAGACCTTGTTGTATATGGAGATTTTTTTAAAGAATTTATTTTAATATAAAGTGGTAAGCATTACATATTATTATATTATTTTAGTAATAATTTTATATAAATACAAAAGATATAATGAATAAATCATTTCAATATATAACCAAAAAAAATAAAAATATATGTAATTATAAAATGATGATGAAAGTAATGTTGTAAACATTAAATATTATTTAATTTAAATTTGCTAAATATATATAAAAAATGAGAAAAAAAATCATAAATGGTCCCTGTGGTTATCCAAAATCTGAAGTTTACTCCCCGTGGTTTAAAAACCTCATAGATGGTCCCTGTGTTTTCAAAACTTTTGATGTTTGGTCCTTTTTGCTAACTCTGTTAAGTTTATCCGTTAATTGAAGGGTATTTTCGTCATTTCACCACCACAGAGACCATTTATGATGTTTTCTCGTATTTTAAAAAAAAAAAATTAAACATAATTAAATATATAAAAGGTCTCTCTCTCACTCTCACACACTCTCTCTTTCTCTCTCCAAGACTGTGGAAACTGGAAATCCTTGAATCAACCATCAAACCCTACATTTTGTGATTGGCTTCTTACACACCACCTCCGACGAACGCCATATCTACCACCACCGACAACCACCTTCATACCCACTACCACTGGTGACCATTCTTACACACAAATCTTGAATCAAGGTATATTGTCTACATCTACAACACCAAATCCGACCCTGAAATGATAGATCTGCAACATCAAATTCGAGAGAAGAGGGAAGGATTGGGATCGATTAGATAAGGAGGACCAATCCTTGTTTGATTTGGGAAATATAGAAATAGATGAGAGATCGATCGATTTAGGAGAAAAGAGATTGAAGGGAGCTGTGATTTTTGCTGCTTGATTCGATTAAAAACAAGTCGTAGAAAAGGGCAGCGGTTTCTTCTTCTTGTCGGGACACGTATGAGACGAATGCATCTAAGAAGCATAGTTGATTGTGACCTTGTTTACGGATTGTGTTTTCTCCCGTGGCGGTAGAGGGGAAGTCTGAATCGGAACCTTAAATTTGAATCAAACTGAAATCGGTTATGTTTGTGTAAATGAAGAGAGGATAGAAGGGAAATAAAGTTTGATTCAGGTAAATAGACGAAAAGGGGTAGGTCTTTCATGTTCTTTGTGGTTCTTGGTTTCATGTTCTTTGTGGTTCTTGGTTTCATGTTCTTCTCTGTTCTTCTTTGTGTGTAACTTTGTAAAATTTGAAAACCATTAAAAGTAGTGTCTAGGGCACTTGTGTACAGTGTGTAATTGTCTAAACGTTTCCGTATGTTTCCCAAGTCTCCGATACAATCTATAATTGGGAACATGTGTAAATAAAAAATCAACACAAGGAAGAAACGGAAAAACATAAATTAAGGGAATAAAGAAGTAGAAAATACAATTTGTTTGAGGTCAAAGGTTGCTCATTTGAGTTGATCGGAAAATAGGTTGTAGGGAAGAGATAGAGTCTTTTGTAGGGGATTTGTGGTGGTTTTAAGTGGAGGTAGGTCTTCTTCTTTGATGAACTCTGACATTTCATTTGGATAGAAACGATCTGCCATTTTATGATTGTTTATCTTATTGTCTGTTCGAGAGAGAGAGAGAGAGAGAGAGAGAGAGAGAGAGAGAGAGAGAAAGACAGACAGACAGAGACCCATTGGATATTAAATTTACTTATTTTTTCTTTTTAAAAAAATAAAAGAAAAGAAAACCTCATAAAAGGTCCCTAGATAGTTAAATGACAGAAATACCCTTCATTTAACGGTAGAAAGCTAACAAAGTAAGCAAAAAGGACCAAACATCAAAAGTTTTGAAAACACATGGACCATCTATGAGGTTTTTAAACCACGAGGACTAAACTTCAGATTTTGGGTAACCACAGGGACCATTTATGATGTTTTTTCAAAAAATGATGAATACATAAGATAACCTATTCTAATAAATGAATGTTTCTTTGTGCCATATGTCACATTCTTATTCAATCTACCAAATGTCATTTGTGGTTATTTTGAATTAACTTTTTTCCAGTTATTTTATGAGTTTTTATATTTTATTAAATTCCATATAATATTTTAATGTAATAACTACAATAAATGTAGTAATAAATGGATATCAATTTCATTAATGACGTTACCTTTTAATTTCAAATTTCTCAAATTAAAGATCATTAGTTTTTTTTTGTTTAATTATTTAAATTTAAAAGATAACAAAATAATAATAATAATAATTCATTATTTTTCTTATTTTCTTATAATTCAAAGTTCTCAAATATTTTGACTTTCATATTTAACATTTTTCTTGACAAAATTGCAAAAATGGTCCCTGTGGTATGCATTTTTTTGGGGGTTTAGTCCAAACTACGACTTTTTTGGATTAGTGGTCATTTTGAACTAGTTTCGTTGCACTTATGGTCGCTGTCCAAACTAAAAAGACTATTATACCCTTAACGAATTTAATTTTCATTTTTCTTTTACTTTTTAAAATTATTATTATTATTTATAAAATTGGGCCCACATGTCCACCCTCTCTCTCTCTCTCTCTCTCTGCTAACAAAAAGAAGAAGCAGCAGCAAATAGACAAAGTTGTTGTTTCTACCCTAACTAGCAGACCACCATGGCAGCCCTCCCTCTCTTCCTGTGAATAACGATCGATCTACCCCAATTGTTGCGTTCCATTCCTTCTTCCCTTATTTCAATCAAGTTCCTTTCATTCCAAATCAATTGCAGACCGGAACCAGAGATGCCTTCTCCCTCTTTGTAATTGACCAACCTCTTCAGTTCCTTACTTCGTCCTCTTCTTGATTGTTTTCAAGAAGCTCCGCCGGAAATGTAGCAGCATCCTACAAAACCACGAGGCTGTCAAACATCAAACCCAAAAACCCTTTTCCTCTTTAGCATCTTCTTTCTTCTTCTGATCCAATCGGCCAGAAACACATGAAGGAGGAATAAGGACTTCGGTCCTCTGCCTTTGTCTGATCGAGAAGAGGGACCTGATTGGAAGCAACAACAAATTGGGGGGGGGGATGCTGTGGGTGGTGATCGTCCGCAGAAATGGGATGAGGAGGAGGGTTGGGAGTGGGTTTCTTCGGTGCTTGTCTGATCGGAGAATAAAGAAATTGAACGAAAGTAGAAAAGAAACACGAGGGCAACAAAGAAACTTGGTCTTGTCGTGGTTCATCTATGGTGGTTACACACGAAGGTCTTCGATCCTCTGTTGATCCGAGAAGAAGGAAGCATTAGCGGAGGCGGCAGTTGGTGGCGAGGGAGGTGTTGGTAGTGGCGATGGCAGCCCCTTGGCTCGTCGGTGGAGTTGTTGTTCTTGATGGTCACCGGAAATGCATCCACCTCTGGTAGTGTTTCTACCATAAAAATGAAGAAGAAAAGGAAGAAATAAAACTGAGAGAGAGAGAGGTGGCCCTACAATTTTTACTAATAAAACTTTAAATTAGATAGCAAAAACCATATAAAATGTTTCAGAAGGGTATTTTAGTCTTTTCAGGTTTCTAGGGGACCAAAAGTGCAAGGAAACTAGTTTAAAAGGACCACCAATCCAAAAAAAGTCGTGGTTTGGACTAAAACCCCAAAAAAATACATACTACATGGACCATTTTTGCAATTTTGTCTTTTTTTTATATATTAACTCATGTACTACATAGGTCTCATAACTAATGTATCAATAAAAACAACTATTGAAATATTGAGACTTAGTTTTATAAATCACATACATACCTATCAGCTCACATAATCTCTAACTTTTTAACAAACAAAAATTACAATATAACATTTTTTTACTAACGAATCTAGAACAACTATTGAAATATTGGCATTTAGTGATCAAGATGGCTTATATTTCCTTGTAAATAAATTTTAATTTTGAACAAATTGTTAGTTTTGAATAACCATGAAAACAAATAAGAATTGTTCATAAAAGCTTCATTCAACTAATGAAACAATAATGAAAAAATGAATAAACAACTTCATAAGAACATGAACTATTGAAATGTCAACTATTTGGATTAAAAAAACATTAATTGAAAATTTCATATGGGTATGGGTACCTGAAAATCTAACATCTATACTAAATTTCCATATATAAATGTAACGCCTATCTTTCGAGCTAGGTTTTGTAATCAAACATGTAACCTTTGTGGTCAAGTCATGTAGTCATTTTGTGAATGAATAAGACATAATTATTCATATATTTTGTGCTTATGTGTTTTATATGATATTAAGATATATTATATAATAAAATAAATAAGATTTAAAATACACGTCAAAAATAAAAGATCACTTAGGGAAAATAATCTCAACCTAGTTATAGTGTTCATAATTAGGATCCCGTTGTAACTTCCCAAATTTCACGTCCCAAAATTTCATTTAAAGTAAGTAGTTTGTAAAACATTTGTAGTAAAACATCATACGATCATATCATTTCATGAAACATATCTCGTGTCTAAATACCCAACACATGAAAATAGTAATAGTGTTAGAGTACAATCCTAGAATATATGATAATGCGGAAAACCAAGTGTGTGTATGATGTGTCGCTACCGCGCCGGCTCCTTCCCCTTCGCTGAAGAGGTACCTGAAACAAAATTGAAAACTGTAAGCACGAAGCTTAGTGAGTTCCCCCATCGTACCACATACTATACAATCATATCACATACATACTTCCAGGCATTTTTAAGGTGCCTAACCTACCCGTGTCAAGCCATTCTGGGGCGCTGACCTACCCGTGTCGAGCCATTATAGGGTGCTGACTACCCATCGGTCCGAACAACCAAACCTCGGGGACTGGTCCCCTCCTACTACCTCTATCGCATATAACATACAAGCTAGCATGCAAACATATCATCACATACTGTCAGACGTATCTGGGGTGTCTGACTACCCTTCGGTCCTATTAACCGAACTCTACACATACAACATATCATGCTATCATATAACATATCAGGTAGTAGCAAACCTAGATGATATCACAAAGACAATCACCTAACTTATGAACCCTACTGGTGGGCCGACATTGTGGCCGTAGACCCACCGCTATTGAAAGGTAACTCACCACGAAGTAGCTGCTGATTTGCGCGGTAACTGTCTGACTGCTGCTGCTCCGGAAATCCTCCGGCTGCAATTCCCACGAAACACTCAATCAAACACTGCTAACCGCCCTTAGGGTAAAATAACCACTTTACCCCTAGCCAAGTCAAAAGTCAAAGTCAAAGTCAACTTCCAGTTGACTCGACTCGCCGAGTTGGCTCGCCAACTCATCGAGTCCCTATCCAGTCGATTGTCCTCACTCCCGTTCCTACTCGTTGAGTTAGGCATAGACTCGAAGAGTTCTCTTTCTAAACTGATATCTAATTGTCCTTCATCCGACTCGTCGAGTTGTATGAACAACTCTTCGAGTTCATCTTCATCTGATGAACACTTTGGTCTGTGACTCGCCGAGTTGTATGAACAACTCGTCGAGTCTGTTTTTGAGGCAAGAAGTTTGCCTTGGACCTCGCCGAGTCAGGGCATTGACTCGCTGAGTCCCTCCATCACTGATTCTGGCTTCCGATTCACTGAGTCCACTTAAAGCTCACTCGTCCCACTTGTCATAACTCAAAAGGGAAAATTGGGGACTCGCGACTCGACTCGCCGAGTCCGAAGAACGACTCTCCGAGTCCCATGCATGCAACTTCTATATACTCGATCTTGCTTGAATCCAGTGCATTCCATTCATGGATCTGGGTTCTTATGGCTTGATTATAACGTAAAGTTTCCAACTTTACGTATAAATAAACACCAATGAAGGTTTTAGGGCTCAAAATTCACTAAAAGAGTAGATCTAGGGCTTCCATGCAATATGGCTCCAAAAAGGCAGTAGATCCGAGCTCCTAGAGCCCAATCATGCCTAGATCTGAAGTCCCTTAACACTATAAGCTCATTACTCAAAGATCAAGACTAGAAGAGGCCTTAAAATGACTATCATAAGCTCTTAATGAGATAATAATGAAGGAACAAAGAGGGTTTCGAGTCTAATACCTCTAGAAGCTCTGAAATGGCACAAAGATTCAGGATCTTCTTCCTCTCCTCTTGGTCTACCTTCTTCTTCTCTCCAAAACTTCAAGGAATTGTACCAAAAGCACCCAAAATACCAAAAGAGGGGTTAGGGCTTTGAGAGGGAGTGTTTTGGACGCAACGGGGGTTGTTATGAGGCACAAAACGATGTTTAAATAGGGTGCAACCCTTTGAAATTAGGGTTTCTTCCAGACTGGCGGACTCGCCGAGTCCAGGATATGGACTCGTCGAGTCGCCAACTTAAACGTGCTCGAAATCCCGACCCTACTCGGCGAGTCGGGCCTACAACTCGCCGAGTTCCAGCTAAAAATGCAAAATTGCTTAGTTTAAATTACATACCAGGAACCAGGTGCTACACCCGTATATATTTAGAATGCCTCAGTCCAACATAGAATGAGGATGTTAGGAAGCGTCAAAGTCTCGCGATAAAACCGACACAGCTATGGATAACGTAAAAAAGTGAATCTGATTTAGGTTCTTTTTAGCTTAAGAAGTCTAAACGGAATTTATAGATGTCGTAAAAGCGATTTTGTGCGTATAGGTATCGTCTAAATCTGACTTCACTAGAGGAAGTTATGATTTTTCTGAAATTCGACGTAGCAGTGTGCGCACCGATATCATATTTTTGATCGATAGATTGTTAGCCAAAATAATCTAAACGAGAGTTGAAGATCTTGTTATTAGGATTCTAACTATATAAAAACCATCGAAAACGGACGTCGGATGTAAGTGTTATGCATTTTATACGGGCTTTAATAAGCTAAGCCTGTGTAAATAAAATAAAGTCAAAATCAACCGATGGAGTCTAAAGGAAAGTTGTAGATCTCGTCGAGAGATTTTCGTGGATATAAAGAACGTCAAAAATAGAGTTCGTATGAAGAAGATACGATTTTTTGAAGTTTTCCGAGAAGCACCACACGCAAGTAGGTTGCAAGGCACGCACCTTCTAGTAGGTGGGGAGTGGACCACGATATTTGTGACACGTAGCAGAAAACAGGAGGAGCAACGTCTAAGGTATGCGCGACATGCACACCAGGCACGACACATAATTGTGCTATAAATAGGCTTTGGCTGATCATTAGTTTTCTCACTCCACATCCTCATCTCTAACAAATTCCTCTTGATTTTAGCCCATTTCTCTTAGTTTTAGCCTTTGGCGAAGCCCAACGATTCCTAAGGTAGTAGGAGTAGCTAGCAACTAGAAGTTATGCTAGCACAATTTCTGGAGTTTTGTCCAAGAAATCTCTATAAGTTAAGCTACACTCTCATTCTTTCAGTGTAACTTATATTTATAGTTATAGTCATTATTATGTAGCTATAAATAAGATGTCTCAATGATTCCAAGTCATTATATTGATTTATCTACTTATGGGGATGATGTCTAGACTGGATTTAGTGAGTTGTTTAAAGTGGTATTTCCAAACAGTATACTTTGTATACCAAACGAACCCTACCTCTAATATCATCCTACCTGGTTATACCTTATCATCTATAGATAAGTAGACTTTGGAATTAATGATGAATCTAGGCTATCTTTATTTATAAGGAATATTAGCCTAATACTTAGTCTTAATTGGACCTAAGTCACTTCAAAGGAAAAGCCAAGTGCTAAAGCGAAGCACTGTCCGAGTTTCGAGTCATCACTTTATCAAGTGAGTGCATAGTCACTTTCATGAACATGATTTTAATACAAGTATTAATTAAAGTATTGAATATATGCTAGAAATTTTATGTGTGAGCTATTTTCGTATTGCCTGGTTTCTATGTTAGAAATGTATTTAAGAATATATGACATGCGAACCAGATATGGTTCTATATATGATAAAAAGGTATATGTCTATTTTCGCATGATAACAATAATAGAAATATCATCTGGGAAATAGAGAATAGTATATTAATATTTAAAATAATCTACACTAAATATATACATAAACACTAAGATGGGATAGTGTTATCTAGACAAAGTTGGTATTAGAGTTTTAGTAGCTATGCCCATTAATAATATAAGACTAATTCAATTAAGTTTGATATCGAGTAGTCTCATTCAGGACGTATGTGTAAGTTAGGAATGGATAGTAGAATTATGTTCCTTGGCACTTTCAGGTGTTGATGTACGGTAGCTCCGTACGGGATTACGATATAGTGTTCCACTTGGGATGACCAGATATGGTGGGTCCCGATCAGACAACTGTAATTGTATGTCTGCATATTCTTGGATAACCAGAAATGGTAGGTCCTGATCAGACAACTATAATGGTATGTCTTCATATTCATGGATAACTAGAAATGGTAGGTCCTAATCAGACAATTAATCGTATCTCTACATATTTCTAAACGGTTCATCAGGCAGGATAATCCCTCTTGATAATCGTAGACTAGGATATGTGAGGATCGATGGGGTGCAGTTAGGATTAGGTATGAGGGTATGTTGATATCTATATTGGATGCACATCTATATTGTTTGGTAATAATTGGTTTTACAATATTATTGAAATATATATATATATATATATATATATATATATATATATATATATATATAATAACATTGTGGGATTGAAATCCCTATGTACTCACCAAGTTTCCCAACCTGACCCACTTAGTTAATTTGTATCATTTGTATCAATGGGAAGATACATTACACAGAGAGATTAAAGGAGATGTAGATCATTAGTGTAAATTAATGTAAGCTCTGTTTATGCTTATGTTTTGTATCAGTTATGACATCCCAAGTTTTGAAAGAATATCAATATTGAATGTTTCTTCAGAAATGCTTAATGTTAATATTATCTCATATTGAAATAATATTTTTGGGACCAATTGCACAACAAAAAAAAAAACTCTATTTTAAAATAAGCATAAATAAAAAAATTAAAAATGACCATAAATTTAAGGATGTCACAATAAATAAGGCTAACCAAAAGTTTATATATAGTTTCACTCCATTATTCCACAAACTCCATGCTCTAAACACAATTCCTCAAAAATTTTGTGTACAATTGACATTACCTTTTCCCTCAGCCCATCGGTAATCTAAAATCATCCCCAAAAAGGTAATATTCAAGAGTATATTCAGGTCCTCCCAAACCACCAAACTTTTTTCATCAACAAAAGAAGTTACGATAGTTTCATGGTTTGGATCCCATTAAACTTAATTGGGAACCTCGTTTATATCAACCACAACTATGTTCATCATGTTCTTTTAGTTTAACTATAACAAAAACTACTCTATGAATTATATACCCGCCAATAGAATATCGACGGTAAAACAAAAAATTAATCAGAAAACCAAAATTAGGAAAGCATACATATGACAACTAAAAAAAGGAAGTTTTTAGTTTCCTCTTGTCAAAAAGGCCAATTGTGGTACCCGGAGATTCTAACGCAAAAAAAACTCACTTACCCACTCATTAAATGAACTAAAAGATAGACGTACAAATCAATATCAGATATGAATCGAGTGAAACACCAAAAATGCATACTTTCATCACTTTTTGGTTTAACCACTAAATATTTTATGTATATTTCTACTACTTTCTTTCATAAACATAATAGCTTTTATTAAAATAAAAGGGATAAAAAAATAGAACTGTGAATGTTAGTTATGGTATGTTACAAATATTCTACTATATAGAAAACTAGATTATGACCCGCTTGTATATTAGATGATGATGTCATAAAAAATGATCCAATTGTGGAGAAATAGGAGTGAAATAAAATCAAGGGTTCTTATTTCTTCAATTTAGATTTTAAGATTCTCTTTTAATAATATTTAGAGATTTGAAAATAAATGATAAACAATAAAAAACGATAAAAAGAAAAGAAAGTCACAAACCCCCTTGATATATATGTTGACTTCACCTTCTACCACTTTTACTTTGAGTGTTGATGACTAATTAAAGAGCTTATGATGCTTAGCTTGCTTTATGATGTTTTACACCCTAAATACGAGATAGAATTATCAAACACATACCAATAAATATGCAAAGCTGAATTTGAAAATATAAGTTTAGTTTTCTTTTTCGTATGATAAAAAGTAATCCCATATGCAAGTTATATGTGATGCTCCAAAATAGAGGATAATAACTCTTAGAAGATTAATACTCTTGTTCCAATAACAATTTCAGATCCATTTGGATACATAACTTAGATGAGACAATATAATAAAGAAAAAAAAGGTAGACAAACATCAAGAAAATATAACTTACATCATTTGCAGGTAACCTCCAAGAATCATAAAATTCCTATTAAATTCAGTCATCCATAAAAAACAGAGGCTTTAACCATGGCATACACACACACACACACATATATATATATATATATATATATATATATATATATATATATATATATATATATATATATATATATATATATATATATATAATATCATGGAATCAATATACAAGAGTTCAATAATGATTCAGACTTTATGTAAGAGATAGAAAAAGGTATAATTTGTTAACTCTACTTCCATTGTAACATCTTGAATCTTAGGTATAATATTAAATTAATTTAAATTCAAAATGTCAGAGCAACTCGACGAGTTGGATGCCCCAACTCGCCGAGTAGAGGAGTTAATGGCCGTGTGATTTTTAGAGTCTATTTGACGTGTTGAAGGACCCCAACTCGCCAAGTAGGTGCTGAGTAAGAAAACCCTAATTTTCAGGGTTTGTGTCCTATGTAAAGGACCTTAAGCCTTCATTTCCGACTCCCTTATCACCCTAACACTTTGTAAGAAACCCTAATCGAACTATAACCTTGTGTGAGAGAAAGAGAGGCTAATATTGTGTGTTTTAGTGCATTTTTGGAGGAAAGTTAAGGAGCAAAAGGCTTGAGACGAGAGGGAGCTTTTGGATCCGGTGTTCATTCATTCCTAGCTTCTGTTTGAAGGTAAAAAGACACCACCATGCTCATTGTTTGGTTGGATCTTGTTTCTAGGGAGTTTAGGGCATTTTTCCATCCTCCTTTGAGTTCTTGAGTCTTTTGAGCTTGCCATGGAGTTAAGACTTCAGATTTGGACCATATGTAGTCCCTTGAGCCCAAAGATTCAAGCTTTATCAAGCTGGTGACAAGTTTTTATGCATTAAACCCTATATAGTGCTTGTTTTGACATTTCGAGCTCTAGATGATATGCATGGACGTAAAGCTTGCAACTTTACATGGTGTTTCAGCCTTGGGAGGCTAGATCAAGGGTTTGGGACGTTATTTCTGCTTAGAATCATTTGAATGAGAATTGGTCTAGAGGGACTCGATGAGTGCATGAGACAACTCGACGAGTCAGCTAGGGTTTTCCCCGATAAACTGGATGCGCGACATCTCGGAGAGTTGATGAAACAACTCGACGAGTTGAGTTGGATTTTCCTGATACTTCATAGAAAGCGAAGGAACTCGACGAATCGTATACATGAACTCGACGAGTTTAGTCAACATGGACTGTTGACTTGAGCATTGACTTTCGCTGACTTTTAGGGTTTGGTCAATTATGGACCTTGGAGAGGTAAACTGGTTTTTTTTCACTCTTTTGAGATTTAGTGGGGGGGGGGGGTGTTTAGCTTAGCATCCCGGAATGGTTATTACAAATTGCTTATTAGAGATAATTATATTATGTAGGCGGAGTCTAGACTATTCGTGGGGTACTAGATCTCTTTGCTTACTTTCGAGGTGAGTCTTCTCACCATACTTACCTGAGTGGTAATATCGTGAGATCGGAGGGTCTTATATTTTATAGTGAGTAGGTGATATCATGAATTTGTCTCTGTGATTTATGTTGTATATTATCTTGTGCTTTATTGGTTAGGACCGGAGGGTCCAACCCGAGTTGTGAGACCAGATGGTCTTCACTGAGACACATGACCGGAGGGTCCTTATCGAGATATAGCCATGAGAGGCTAATTATTGTGTGTGGTATTTTGGGGAACTCACTAAGCTTTATGCTTACCGTGTTGTGTGATATGTGTTTCAGGTACTTCTTAGGATCGCGGGAAGACGCCGACTTGATTGTACACACCTATTCGAGATTATGTCGAAAATTTTGGGATATTATCAATTGTTTTGTTGATTTGTGTTTTTAACAAATAATAAATTTTGGTTTTGAGAAAATGTGGTATTGATCGGGTACCACCCCGACATCGGATCAAAATCCAGAAAAACATAAAATCCTACATCGGGCCCCGCACGACATCGGACCTTTGTTCGGAACATACTCACATACATAAATTGGGCGGCATGGTGCCTTCGACCCATTGCTATAGGAGAAAAATCATCTCGAATGTCTGGTGAAATAGTTATACGTCTCTACTCCTACAACCGGCTCTACTCACGCAGTATCCGAGTGAGTCGTTTTTTTTTTGCTATGATCGGTTGTACATCTGTTCAACATACGCAGTATCCGAGTTCTTGGGTATCAGTTTATTCTTGTCATTCTTGCAAATCTATTAATCTCGTTTTTTATTCAACAATCATGTTATCCGTTTGGAATTTGTTCCTGAATCTCAACTTGTGAATCGGTTGTATATGATTTGTGCTATTAACAAGCCGATGATGAACAAGGGATTGTTAATCAATGTTTTGATTTTGATGAAATTGTTCAAGAACACATGAATGTGATGAAGAACAGTTGGATAATCATGTTTTGATCTAAAATGTGTTGTTTGAATCATCAATTTCTAGTTTGTTGATGGTTGACTTCGAAAAGTCAAATAGAGCAAAAAGTCAAAGTCGATTTTCTTGGGATAAATTAATGAATAGGAAGAAGAAATTGGAAGATATAAGTTGTATTTGAACTTTGGATGTCGAAATCAAGTTCAATTTGTGGCTTAATTTCGAAAATTGGTTGTGTTTTTGTTCTTGAGGTCAAAGTCTGTTGATGATGTTCTTGTTTGTGTTTGGGGTCTAAGTCATGTTTGTTAGACATTGAAATGGATGGTATTTCGAAGGCTGATTGGATAGTTTTATCGACTGTGTTGGGGAGTCGATATCGACCGAGATAGTTTTGGAATCGAGTATCTGATTTCGAAGGGGTATATTGATTTCAAAGTCGCGTCTCTGTTAACAAATCGTGAAAGTTTGGAGTCGATTTGGTGAACAGGTGAATGAAGAATGCTTGATTGAAAATCAATATGTGAAAAATTGATTTTTGGAGTTAAACTGAGATTTGATTTTGGGGTCTCAGTGTATGTTGATTGCTGAAAAACGAAGTATTGATTTTGATGTCAATATGAGAAGGAACGAAGGCAGTGAAAATGAAATGAACTGAGAACGAACTGAAATCGATAGTCGATGATTAAGAACTCAAAGCGAAGGTCCTTGGAAGTTAATTGAGAACGAAAGCTGTTTGTTTGGAGTTTGATTCGTGTTTTGCAATTTCTATTTGCAATCGAGTTCAAATGGTCAGAGACGAACAGTTGAAGGACTTTGATTTTTGATTTCGAATGGTTGGAGTCGATTATTCATGGTCGATAGATGGGTTTAAGGTGAATGGATTTTGGAGTCGACGGATTTTGAAAGTTCAATTTTCGAAGCCTAGATGTGTTGATCGACATTAAGAGCTTTAGTTGGGTCGATTGATGAACAGATTGTCGACGCGAAGTCAAGAAGGAATGAAATCGATTTGTTTTCAAAGTCAGGTATCGGTGTGCTGGGTTGATCAAAGAATGAACAGGCTCAATTTTGGGGAATCAATGAGGTTTACAAAAGTTTGGTTGAAAGGAATGAAGTGGTTACTGTTCATAAGGCTTCGTATGCCTTTGTGTTTGTTAAATTGACAGTGAAAAATTTCGTTAATATGGTGCTGCAGATTTCGTACGAAGTGAAGAAGAAATCTTATTAAAAATTTGTTCAATATGGGCAGATGAAGTTTCATACGAAATGAAATTGGGAAGATGAACTTTCGTTTGTTGCTATAATTTCGTACGAATTGGGAAGAAAAGAAAAGTTTCGTATATGGCCCTTAAAATTTTGTTAGTTTGACACAGTTTAAAAATTTCGTACGAATTGGCCAATGTTTCGTATGATATGAAGAAAAATAGAGAACTTTCGAAGTGAGTCCCTACAGTTTCAAAAAGTTGGCAGAAATTACCCAACTTCGAAAATGGGCTAATTTTCTGAGAAATTGAAGCATGTTCATTTCTGGTCGCTGCAGTTTGTGCGAATTTACATTTTCTACCCAGTTTCGCAAATGGGGGAGAATTTTGCATATTTGTCTATTTTTGGCGCAACGGGTCCCAGCAAGTTTCAGAAAGTGACAACTTTTACCCGGTTTTTGAAAAATCTTGCAACTTTCACCCAAAAAGTCAAAAATTTTCATAAATTGGAAATTTTTTTGAGGTTTTTTCGTGATTGTTTTTCCATGCGTCCGTTTGTGGATCGCGGGACTATGCGGAAGAGCCTTCTGGGGGGGGTATCCCTAAGGAAAACCTTCTCCTTTAATAGGCCGAAGGTCTCAGATTTAAAATTCCTAGCCCGTAGGTCTCTACGCATTTGAAGGAGCTCCCCCAAGGACTCCTTCCCCCTCGGACGTGCAAGATTTTTGGTGTTTCATTTTGGTACACATCAAGGGGGAGTATTGTGAAGTTTATTCCTCGTGCGCTTCTCACCCTTAATGAGTTTTATAATCATTTTTTTATTATAAAAGGGGGAGAATGATGGGTATTCGAAGCTTGTCGGGTTTGTCGGATATTCATTAGCGAATTTGAAGACCAGTGTTACTTCGAGGGGGATTTTGGTCTTGATCACACTAGCTCGTTTGAGACTAAAGCCGGAGCATCCAATCCTAACTTTGAGGAGGAGACTGTTAGGGTGCAAAGTCATGCTTGGATGAGGGTTTACTCACTTTTACGTGTAATGAGTTTCCTTTCCTTTATAAGGAAGTGAGTGGCACTCATTTTATGTAAGGCACCATTTTGGAGTGTTAGACTAGAGAGAGAAACTTTGTACAGACCCATTTGTATATTCTTTCTAGTGTTAATATGAGCTTACACAGATTTATTTACTCCTCGTGTTGTTGATTTTACATGATGATTCACTAGATCTTCTCTAATTCCGCACATGCCATCATAATCAACACCACAACAGAGTAACATGGTTCTTACTCTTGTACATTTGGGATTGGTAGGCTGTGATGTTTTGGATAAGACAAATACCAACTAAGACCAGTTGTGTGAAGTGTTAGTCTTGATAAGAATTCTCACCAACTCTTGAATATTTGTTTGTCAAGGAATGGTTCTTGACAAAGAGAATCTTATATGTTATGAGGACAGTGGGAGTCTTAAAAGATCTTGGAAAAGTTTCAAGAACTAATCAAGAATAAAACCTATTGTTAATCACTAGCCCACGACTTAAGGATTGTAACCTATTGTGTTGATATATTCTTATTTTTGTGTCTATTCCAGTTAAAAATTGACTATGCTTGTGAGTTCTATGAGTTCTCAATTGTTTACATAACAACTTGGAAGCAATCATAGGCACTTGTGTTGCCGGGTGGCAAGAAAATGAGATTGGGCAAGTTCAGTCCACATGAGTTTGGATTTGTCACTAACCTTGTCTTATGATTATGGTTATGAAAAATTCACATGGATAGGAACACATACACCATAAAATCTAAGTGTCATAAGGTTTCTCTCGGATTCATGAAAATGATGGTGAGGAAACGCTTTCACTAAGTAGATTTTAGGAAGATAGCAAGTGTGATATTTTCATTCTCAAAGTCGTTAGTGGAGTGCGTGTGGTTAACCGACACACTAACGTAGACTTGTGAGAAATGGCAAAGGTCTAAACAATTGAGACTATGATTACGACATCCCTTTTCATATTTCTAAAATTGTTTAGACACACATGTGAGCTATCTACGGAAAGGTATATGATTTTGATAAAGTCTTATCAAAGCATCTCGTATCAGAAAACTGAACTTTGGTATGAAACTCAATAAAGTATTGATTTCTAGAAGTCCAGCTAATTTCTGGGTACATGTCAAAGCTAGTGGGAGCATAAAGTGTTATGCTAGTTAAATTATAATTATCATGTTAGTGGGAGCATGATTATTATGCTACATGTTGCAAGTAAGCAATGTTAATTATAAAAAACAAAAATTTCAATTCGCTTTGAAAAGTTGTTTTGCTATAATTAAGGGAGAGGATTTTATACTTCATTCCAACTCTACAAGCTTAGATTGAGATTTTAATCAACTTTAGTCAAAGATATATATGAATCTTATGTTGGAATGGTTCAACATAACGAAATTCTATATATGTTGCATTCCCAAAATTCGATTATGATTACGATATCCCTCTTCATAGTTCAAATTGTGAGAACATGGCAAATAAAAATTTTATTGCATGAATCGTGTCCCATATGCTTCAGGTATAGGATCAATTACATCCATTCTAAATTTTCCAAATGCATAGGGAATTAAGAGGGAAAAGGGAATAGAACCGGATATGACTAAAATGATTAAACAATTATCGAGGATAATTTGAGGTTTACCAAAGATTGGTTACTCGTGCACAATTGGAAGTATAATGTAAACTTTGGAAAGGACCATATTGACATATTCTGAAAAGAGGTAACCCTGGTTTAGAAGTGATAGTCACTATGGTAATATGGAATTGTTTCTATAGGTGGAAGTTATTCTCTGAATATGTGTAAGATTAGAAAACTTAATGCAAAGAAGGATGTTCAAAGGAATGTACTTTGAATATGAGACTTCGTTTCCATGGAATTGATCTCCATTGGAATACTTTGTAATGTATGTTGCCGAGTCTTTGTGACTTTTGTGCATAGTCATTACAAGAGAATCATTGCATATAAGTTTAGAATCTAACAGATTATAGTAAATGGCAAGAGTTTGGTATTCTTACATTTACAAAAGGGATTGGGATTGTGAAATGAGCATCATTGGAGTCATGTTCAATTGATCTATTTCACAAAAGAAATGACCATAGGTAAACATAGTGTGCATGCTTGGTGCATGGCATGACTATTGTTTTAATTCAAGTATTAAGTTGATAAATCGAAACGATAAATAATGATTAATCAATATGGTGCTTAGATAAAAGGGTTTTTATTTACACTCAAGAGTTTGGGGCCATATAGGATTAAGTATTATTTTTGTGTTTCACTTTGCATGTTTTGACTTCTAGAATAACTAGGTTGTTCTACCTGAATGACTAAGTTATTCAAACCATCCACAGTCAATCATATGTTGGAAGTAGATATGAATTAAGACTGTCATGAATCTAGCTTGTAAGATTTTTCTAAGGTGCATTAGAGATAGCAATGGTTGCTACAACATTCATGAGTGCTCATAAGTTCTGAGTATTGGATTAAACCCACACTCATTTGAATCACTTCATGGATTTTATCACGAGTGAATCACGAGACAATAATATCTTATATTCTTCAAACCTAGAGATATGAGTTGTTAACTATGAGTTGGTTATACATTGATTATTGATAGGTGCATTTTATGCACCTATTTTGCATGTTTATTTCCGTCTTTTTATAGCATTCTACTTCATAATTCTTGCATTTAGTTGATTATTAGGGCAATTACATATTTCATTAAGAATGCCTGGTACTTCACTATTTTTGATTTATTTTGCAGGCATTATGGAGCATGGAACGTGGAGCTTGGATGCATGGATGCTTGGATGCTTGGAGCGTAGAGCTTTGGAACATGAAGAGAAGATGAACCGGTCATTCCATGGCAGAAAACATGAAGATGGAGCCAACAGTGAAGACGTTTTGGAATTTTAGCAAAAAGCATGGGCCATGCCAAAAACACATGGTCAAGACAAATGGCCATGCCAAAGAAAAACACATGGGCAAAAGGCATGGCCATGCTAAAAAACGCATGGCCTCATGGCATGTCACGTGAACTTTAATAAAAGAGCAGGAGACGTCATTTTGAAAAAAGAGAACGGTTTTTGGAGTAGTTTCTGGCGATCTAGGGCAATTTTGGGAGAATTCTTGGAGTTTTTGAGAAGACTTAATCATTGCAAACATTGGGATTTCATTTTTGTAAGGATTAAACATTCCAATTCCATCATTATTCTTGTTTGATTTGTTCTTAGCCATGTGTGGCTAAGAAACCCTAGTTTCTAGTTCTTGTTCAAAACATGTTTATTGCTTGACTTGAAGCATATGATTTGATGTTTGATTTGTGATTCTATTCTAGTGATTATGTTTTTGTTTAAACTAGAATCCTTGAATTTGATTTGTGTTTGATTGGCCACTTTCATGAATTGAATTTTTGTGCAGTTAATTAACTTTTAGGGCACCTAATCGTTCTATTGAGTTAATAATTGGTAACAAGCAATAAGTTTTCTTATTGTAAAACATATATCACATGTTTTCACACTTCCGAGCGTATGAGAAGAAAATGAACATTGTTGGAAGCTTGTACAAAACTTAATGCGGTTTTTCAATACAATCTAAGAGTGTGTTTAGGTTGAATTAGTAAAGCTAGGTCTAATCAAAGAGCGAGTTTTGGTTAAATAATTTGGCAAGCGAGAGTTATTAGAGCGTGTTAATATCTTTCAGTACCAACATAGAATAGCAATCTTGAATTACATCAAGTCATAATCAAGTTGAACAACAACATTGAGAACTAGAACTAGAACCATTCAATCAATTTGTTTACAAATCTATTTCATTTTGTGCATGCTTTTAAAGTAGATTGTTATTTAGTTATTTACTTTTGCAAACAAACCCCCCCTTTGTGACCAAAGTACCTTGTGCAAAAAGGTATAGACTTTTGTCCCGTGTCTCTGTGGTTCGACCCTGCTTGCCTTGTACTACTTTTTTAGTGCATTAAAGCAGTGTATTTGGAGTCTATTGTACCCCTATTATTTGTTGGGTTTGACACTCCTAACAATTATACGAGAACGCATTAGTAACTTGATGTTATAAAACGTGTCTTTGTGTATGATTCAACAGGTAGTTAGTATAAGCATATGAGTCGAATTTTATCCATTCCTTTTACCTCATAAGGATAAAAGCGATATCTATGGGCCCCTCGATGATTTAGTGATGACACCCATAAGTGCTTGGCCAACCCTGGACTAATTTGATTTGTTCAGTTAGTTAGTTGTCATAAATCGAAAATCGAGAAACAACAAATGGACTGAGAGAATGATTATAATCCATGTCTTATTCCATATGATATCTAGAATCGAGGAATATATATGATCACTTATCTAATGGACGCGCCATTTGATTTGTACAGAGTTCAACAACGGCTTTAAGAGCTACGATTGCGTGTCAGGTTATGGAGTCATACTTGAAATAATAGTTTTAGACTTATCCAAGTGGGAGACTGTTGCATTAGATGTCTAAGCCCATAACTATTATTGTTATGTACTTGACCCGAGAGTAGCATGGTCCATTTGGGTTGCATATAATCAGGGCAATTTTTTAGGATGGACTTTTATGGGAAGATGTTGGATATGATTTATTAATATATTATAAGTTATAATATATTAATTTGAAATCATGTGTTTTAATTAGTATTGATCAAGAATTAATTTGGAAGTAATTTAGTGATCAAAGAGACTAATTAAATCTATAGGGACTAATTATGTTAATTAGTTATATTTATATATGTTGGGCTTATGATCCATGTTGGACCAAGTTTATGTATGGATACATAAAGAGTTGGGCCACATGAACCATGGATCATTAAACCCATGGGTGTAGATTTGGGTTATGGGTTAAACCCATGACTCTTGGATTCTTGACACATATAAATAGATGCTTCTAGCCCCAAAATCGTGACTTAGTCTAGTCTTAGAGTTCATGGAGTTTTTGGTGCATGGAGATTCTCTCTCAAATTTATTCTTTGTGTATGATGTGTTGTGATTCCACTTGAGGCTTCCACACTATTGGAGCTAAGCTCTTAAGGCTAGATACATCAAGACCTCAAGCTCCACAATAAGGTATGTTATCCTAACTAGATTCTTGTGTTGTATATGAAAATTGTATGCTAGTTATAGATAATACCTTGGAAAGTTCATATTTGCATGTATAATAGAGAAAACATAGATCCAAGGTATTTAGGGTTGCATGAACACCTTAGGAGTGTTAGAATGCTCAAAACCTAACAATCTCTTCCATTAGCCATAAGGCTATCTCTACCGTTAGCCACAAAGGCTATCTCTACCACATATCATGCATACATACATATCATAACTCTACGTAACAAGTAAACCAACTATCACAAGATGGGCCGGCCTTGGTGCCCTAGACCCATTCGCATGGTGAGAAAACTCACCTCTCAAAGGCTGAACTGGCAACCTGGATTCAGGTATGTCCTATGCCGCTCTTCCCAAACTGTATACAATCAATGAGTAATTATCTCAACATAGTCCCATAAATACCCCTAGGGTCAACCCTGGTCAAAGTCAAAGTATATAGTGAAGGTCAACAATCCATATTGACCTTGACTCACCGAGTACAATCATTCACTCGTTGGGTTCCCTATTTAACTCTCTGACTCGTCGAGTTACCCGAGGGACTTGTCGAGTTCCTTGGTGTTTACGGTCGTAAACCACCAACCGTACACCTTTGTGATGGGTTTTAGTCATAAGAACATCCTATGTGCTTATGCAACCCTAATGCTTGGATCTAGGTTTCTCTATTGTACATGCAGTTAATCCAAGACTTTAAACCTTAGTTCTAGCATACAATTAGTCATATTAACATGTGAAAGGGTTTTAGATCTTACTTTGATTGTTATGTAGCAATAACAATCTCAAATCCTCCTTGTAATGACTTTAGAAAGCTTAGAGTCACAAGTGTCACTCCTCTAATGGCTCACAAACACCAAGAGCAAGAGGATGAAGAATAAGGAGAGAAGAGGCTGCCCAAAACGTCCAAAAACCCTAGTGGAACTCTTAGCCACGTTTTCAGGGTTTAAGGGTACTATATATACATGTAGGCTATTAGGGTTTTCAACTAGGAAAACCTAATTTGACTGCTTAAGCCCTAAGCAGCCCATGGACCCTTTTAGAATCACCCTTCGATGATTTCTAATGGGTTTCCCCATAGAATTTGTCCAACCTATTATTCCAAGGTAATCCATAGCCCAAATGCAATTATCTTATAATTACAGTTCCAGTCCCTTAAGTTTAATTAATTTCTTTTAGCCACAAAATTAATTATCAATTAATTCTTGACTAATATTAATTAAACAATATGATTTATCCTTCAATATATTATTCTCATAATATATTAATAAATCATAATTAATCTTCTCTCTCCATAATTCATCATATCAAGTTGCTTTGGTGAAGGCAACCTAAAAGGACCATGCACCATCGGGTCAAGTACATACCAAAATAGTTATGGACTTAGACACTAATCCAATAGTCACCCACTTGGATAAGTCTAATAACTATTCTGCGTATGACTTCAGATCCTAATCTGCAATCGTAGCATTCAAAAGCCGTTTTCAACTCTGATCTTATCATATACGCATCCTTTAGATAAGGGATCATATATTCCTCCATTCTAGATATCGTATAGACTGAGACATGGATTTAAATCATTCTCTCTGTCTATGTGCTGTTTCTCGATTTCCGATTTATGACGACTGACAATAGACTACATTTGAACACATCAAATTAGTCTCGGCTTAGCCAAATGCTTAGGTGCCATCACTATATCATCGAGGGGCCCAAAGATATCGCTTTCATCCTACTTTGGAAAAAAGGAACGGATAAACTTTGATTCAATGCTTGCTTTCACTCACTCTCCGAATCACACACAACAATATGTTTTATAACACCAAGTTACTGGTGTGTTTACATATTATCAATGTGTAACCGACTCGCGAGATACAACTCACAAATCTCGGTTTCAAGAATATAAGATGTTATCGTCTCACCAATCACTCGTGATAAAATCCATGAAGTGATCCAAGTGAGCGTGGGTTTAATCCAATGCTCAAACTCATATTCATAAGCACTCATGAACGTTGCAGCAAACATTTACTTATGTCTAATACACTTTAGACAATCCACACACCAATTGACGACAGTCTTCATTCATACCTACTTCCGACATATGAACGACTGTGGTCCGTTTGAATAATTCGATTGTTCTGAACCAGTTTAGTTATTCAGGAAGTCAAAACATGCAAAGTGAAACACAAGAATAATACTAATCCCATATGGCCCTAACCTCTAGGTATAAATAAAACATTTTATTTAATCACCATATTGATTACTCATTATTTGTTGTTTAATGTAATCAACTTCTTACTTGAATTATTACTACACTTGTCCTATGCTCTCAGCATGCACACAATGTTTACCTACGGCCCTTACTTCGTGAAATAGATCAAATGAACACATTTCCAATCATACTAATTTCACAACTCCCAATCCTTATCATAAGTATAAGAATATCAATTTCTTGTTACTTATGCTTGATTCTAACATTTTATGCAATGATTCTTTCGTAAAGTCATAGCTCAAAATCATCAAGACTTGGCTAATCTCTATCAGAAACAATTCTATAGATATGTTGTCTCTCACTCAAAGTACATTCTTTTGAACATCCTTCTTGCATAATAGTTTCTAATCTAGATATAGATTCTCAACATCCAACTCCCAATATGGAAACATTTCCATATTTGCCATATGACAACTCATTCTTAATAAAATCTTATTTATTCATAATAATGATGATATGGTCCATCCAATACAATACTTCTAAATACTCACAAGCGACCAATCCTCAGCGAACTTCGGATCGTCCTTTGATAGTTGTTTAATTATTTTAGTCAAAACTGATTCTTCTCATTTTTCCCTCAAAATGCGCTAGACATTTGGAAAATTTTTAGAATGGTCAAATATTATAGCATTTGCAACCGATCCTATACCCGAAGCGTATGGGACACGATGCATAATGTCTTACATAAAGATCTGACACTTTATCAATCTTCTGCCATAATATTTTATGTGCCACGTTCTCACAATTCGAACTATGCCATAATCATAATCGAAATTTGAGAACACACTATGTATTCTCAAAGATCTAGTTCCAAAGATAGTTACTTTGAAGTTTTTTAAATTATAAAATTGAAAGAAATAAAAATCTGCTAATTTTTTCCTCTAAGATAATAAAAAACAAATTGTCTAGAGATAAACATAGTAGTCCAATATTTATCAAAAAACTACAATTTAGAAATATTTGAATCATACCACTATATACAAAGCTCCTACAATGAACTTTGTAATTAGGATTCTCAATTACATCCTTCCTCTTTTTAGGTGACCAAAATACCCTCATCATACATAATGAAATATAATAAAACAAATATTCTATTCTATTTTCTGCCTACCAAACACAAGGCAATCTATGATTCCATTTATTCAGATTCCTATTTCTTTGACAAAGACAATTCTTTTCAAAAACATTTTGCAAATAAAACACGACCTAACAAAAACCAAGTTTGTTATGTGCGGAAGATACTTTAGATACCACTTAAGTTTTAACTCACAAAAGAGACGAACATAAATAATGTTACTGTGGCCTTACATTATAGTTTTTATTCCATATTAGTTGTTTTGTAACTGTAAACCGTCTCCATACTGTAATTCCTTGAAGAACCAACTCACTAATGTTTGTGGGTTCTTCTATTCAATCAGCTGCAATATTAAATCTACGATAAGAAGAAGAATTCATTATATTGATTTAACCTTGAAGAGAAAAAACATGAATTGATATTGTTACAAAGTTTCTCATAACCATGCATCACTTCATGGATACCAACCATTAACCACCACCTGCCTTACTGGTTAATCCCACCAATCCACCATGAACGACATTAAAACGCACCATATCCTTCGCCGGAAAACTAGGAAGTCGCCGAAAAAGGCACATCTTACTGGAAGTGTTTAGTGACACCACCTTCGGATAGATCCTTTTAATTGTTTCTCCCAAAAATTAAAAATTAACATACAACAATAACAAAGGATGATACCTGGGATGTTTTCGACTGAACCAGACCTCTCATCAAATATGAAGATGACAGTTTCAACGATGAAGGTTTCATGCGAGGCCTGCAACTCAGAACCAGTTCGAATATGTGAAAATCTCACACCCACCTCACCTTAATTCCACATCCCCCCTTTTATCTTCTCGTTTCCATTCTGTTTCATGTTTTTCATTCCCCCTCCTCCCTATAAAACCATCTACCATCTTTTGCACCACCACCATCCACCCTATCATTGGAGTTAAAATCACTGAATTACTCGAATTTATCAATAAGCCTTGACATCATGTATCATATTCCTCATTAAGAATTAAACTGAGATATCAAATTGAAACATAAAGTAGTTAAGAAATAGGATATCTGAATTGAAACAAAAATCATACATGGAGCACAAATTGAAACATGAAATTTAATTTATGTAGATACACTTGATCATACTCACAAATTTGAAAACAAACACCCATGGCACAGATTAATCCAGTAAGACCTAAAATCATACAGAGAAATTTATACGGAGAAACTAAAATAGAACTTACGTGAGAAGACCGATGGTCAGCTTATTAATGGAAGCTAGCAAAGATCCGCTTGATGATGGAAGTCGATGGAGATTGCTTGATGATGGATATTGGCGATGGTATAAATCATCAATTGCATGCGAGCCGGTTAGACAGATCATCGGAAAGGAACGTGTGTTGTGTGTCTGGCCAATAGAGAGACAATGGAGACGATAGGGCAGGTGACTGTCCAATTGGGTGGGTCGTTGTCGTGAGTAACAATGTTGTAGGATATTTTGGCCATAAAGGGGTAATTTTAAGGCCGAGATTCTATAGTGATGAAGAGGCGGACGGTGAGGAAGGGATGATAGAGATACTGGACGGGAAGATGGGGGAAGGAGGCAATCGGCGATGATGATAATGAACGACTAGTCAACCAGGGGTATTGTTGTATTGAAAGCAGTTAAAGGCGGTGGAAGCAAGTGTGTAAGCATTCGATTAGAGAGGAAAAGCAGTGGAAGACACTCACCCACCATTAACCAAAAGGTTTAGGTGCATGGAACAAAATTGTCAATTAGAAAATTATAGGGACCAAAATCACCAAGACGTTAGAGTAATGTGGTCAATGTCTGAACTACCAAAACTATACTATTGCTCAACTTTTACACCTTAAAAAATTGAAAAAAAATACTAATCATAAAATCAAGCATTGATCTATGTCCAGGAGAAAAAAAAAATGAAAAAAAAATTGAATCATAGGTGATAATGATGCAAAATAAAAAATTAAAACTGAATCATGGATCAATTTTAATGACGCAAACTTTTTTCCAATTTTTTTTTTCTTCCGGACATAGATTTATGTTCGATTTTATGATTTGTATTTTTTTAGATTTTTTTAAATTTTTTTTAAGGTGTCCCCACAAGTCCTTATTTTAAAATGAGTTCTCCCAGAAACTAGACCATATATATATATATATATATATATATATATATATATATATATATATATATATATATATATATATATATATATATATATATATATATATATATATATATATATATAT
Source organism: Lactuca sativa (assembly GCF_002870075.4). Taxonomy (NCBI): domain Eukaryota; kingdom Viridiplantae; phylum Streptophyta; class Magnoliopsida; order Asterales; family Asteraceae; genus Lactuca; species Lactuca sativa. The sequence goes on along the minus strand of NC_056631.2, from coordinate 217,429,817 downwards.
ATATATATATATATATATATATATATATATATATATATAAGCGTTTTATGAAATCATAAATTTTGATTTTTCTTTTCAAATTCAACAAATCACTTATTCATTCAAGAAGTTAATTATAAAAGGTGTATGGTTTGATAATGGGTTTTGATTTATCAAAAGGAATTTCACATATCTAATTCCTAAGAAAACTAAAATACTTATACTATTGCTACAAGGTTTGGAAAAAGAAATAGAGATGACTAGCGCATAAAAGGTTAAAATCATATAAAAAGGATAAGAGGCCCTTGGATATCAATCTTAGCCAACCCATGTGAGTCCAGATAGTTGAAGGACCTATGCTTCAAAGATATCATGGAGGTGTTATTGCAATCAAATTTTTCTTGCTATATATTCGGTCCCCATCTGAAAGTAAAACTGTTTTGCAGAATATTACAAAGACCTTTTCCTGGTTTTTATAGAGTGTTTTAGAAACCACAGAAGGCGTTTTTGATGAATGCATGTTTGATCATTTGGTAATCACATAATTGTTGTCAATGTGACGCATCGTGACAAAGTCTCAATCTTTATCAGATGTCACCGGCTGATTATCGGATTCATTTTCAGGGTATTTTAAAATTTTTATGCAAATGATCTAATAATGTTAATGCTTTTGGAAGTATCAATGTGGATACATATACACACATACACAGAGACATATACATAGATGATATATACATGTTGTGAAGGTTAAGTACTTACGTATACAAAAATAATAATGCGCGTGCATGTATGAGTATTCTAACAAAGGGAAAAACGCCATAAAATGATGAAGAATGGGAAAACGAAATAAAGTTTAACTAAGTATCATACGATGGATTATATATATAACGGAAATGATTATTGAGAAGATAAACATTGGTGTTTTATTTATTTAATTAAATATAATAAATATCAAACATATATAAAATACAAACCTTAGCTGAGTCTCATCCCAGTAATAGATCAAGTTATCTTGTAGAAAGGACAAAGTGATGGTCTTTTTCATCCATTTGCATACGACTCTTCTTCATCTCCTCTTATTCGACCCCGCCTTTAGAACGACATCTTCCCAACTCTTGTAAACCAGGTGTTGAGCTATCATGGCTCGAGTTCCTTCACGTAGATACAAGTATTTTGTGGGTAGGATCAATACTTAATCATCATGATTTGTCTTACAAATAAGAAAGACCCTGAGTTTAAAGTTTAAAAAGATAATCGTTTTAAAAACACAAAACATTTGATAACAAATGTTATTTGGTGAAACTCATATATGGATACATAGACATAGTAGGTGTGAGATATATGTATTACATGGATTTATTTAAAAAAAATTAAATATAAAATTTTAATAATTTGAGAAGTTTGAATTTATAAGAAAATTGAGAAAAAAAATTAAATTATTAAAATTAATGAGGCTTTAATATATTTAATATATTACATATATAAACGCTTTCTAATAAATATCTTATATATTAAATGTAGAATTTGAATTTAATAATATAAAAAATACAATAAAATAACAAGTGGAAAATAGAAAATAAAAAAATTCTAAAAAATGTCATGTGTCCAAATGAAGGAGAAAATTACATGTAGCAAAAAGAGAATTTGATTTATTAGGGAAGATACCTTAAATATATCTCAACAACCATAAATTAAAATAATGTTACTAAAGACTTTTAAAAATGAATTTTTTATTATTTATTACAAATAATCTTAACCAAAGTAATAATTATGGTCAACAACTGTAACATATTACTAGGATTGTAAAAATCCCGATTAGGTCCCGATTAATCTCCGATTAATCCCTAGGTGCTACTTGACTGATTAGAGAGCGTCTACCGATTAATCCATGCATACAAAATAACTAAAACAGTAGAACCCGATAAAATTTTAACACTTTGAAGAAGTTATATATCAATAGAAATTATTTGAGGTATAATTAGTGTTGTATTTATCATATTAACCTATTTTGTTATGATATTAGTGGTATTTATGAACTTTTATATGATATTAGTCATATTTAATTTTTTTAAATCTAAAAATTAGCAATTAATGGTCTCCGATTAATCCCCTGATTAATCTCCGCCTAGCCGATTAATTCCTTAACCCTAGTCCACCGACTAGCTAACGTCGAACGATTTTTACAACCTTGCATATTACACGTATTAAAGAAGAATCATGTGAATATTATGTGTTTCATGATTATTATAATACAAATAGAAAAAAATCAGATGAATCGTCCGTAAATCGTAAAAATAAGTGCGTCAAAACACACACACACACACACAGATATATATATATATATATATATATATATATATATATATATATATATATATATATATATATATATATATATATATATGTTTAGAAAGTACACCTCTGCCGGATCCCGAAAATATAAATTTCGTAGAAACCCGAATCCATATGAATTAGATATGATTTTTATAATATATAAAAGTCAGTTGCGGACAACGAATGTATGACATAAAAAGCTACGAAGAGAATGATTGACTTTTAGCTAATACCACCGAAACCAAAATCGTAGTACTCTTTAAAATAGGAATTTTGAGAAAAACAATGCAAGAAAGAGAGTTAGTATGACAGAGTTAGGATTTTAGCAAAATCATTTAATTTTATAAAAATATGCACGGAAAATAAAGTCAAAATTAGCCAACGAAGTCTAAACGAAAGTTGTAGATCTCGTCGATAGCTAAACGTGGATATACAGAACGACAAAAACAGAGTTCGTATGAACAAGGTATAAATTATAATAGCATGTTTACATATTAAAATAAAATATAAATCATATATACGTATACGTATATATACATATATATGCATGTACCATTAGAAAGGTATCGCCGATGTGGTCGATATAAGACTAGTATTGAGTACTTTCGATATTAATTTAGTACAAATATCGTTAAATCTATTTAAAATAAAATTATAAAGGGGTGTTTAGTCATTTGTATAACTCTAAGGTCATTAAGTAACTATGGATTACAGTTTTCGAAAATTCTGTTACTATAAATAAGAGCCTTCAGGCTCTCATATTTCTTGCACCATTCTCTTGATTTAAGATTCTTTCTCTTCAAATCCCCCGAACATTTCGGTCCCCTATGATTCGACATCTCTTTTTGTAGTTTTAGTATAGTAAGGTGAGCGCTGAAGCGCTGCAAAAATCTTTTTTAGAAAGATTTTTGGGCTAGTATCATGACTTATATAAGTGTCGATATAATAACTTTTTAACTACTCGCGGTACGGGAATATGGTTTAAATGGCCGCATAAGGTTGATGGATTTTAGAACAGCTTAAATGTTTATGTTGTGATTATTAAAACTTTAATCTACTAAGATCGATTAGATCTTGAACAAGTATGTAAATATAAAACTGTAAGAACGCAATAATAAGAACAAGACAAGATTGAATCAAACGAGTCGAATGATTAAAACAAAATCCTCAGAAGAGCTCGATTAAGAACATCAACTGTAGAGGATTGGAAGGTTACAAGAACGATTAAAGAAACCTGCAATGCTATCGTTAAGCTCTAGAATAATCGCTAAAATTGTTATCAATCCTTAACCTAATATGCATGCAAGCATATTCTTATAAATAAAACATAAAAGGCTCTCGGTTGGACAGGCCCAAACCGGAGTACAAGATAACTATACTATCGAGCCCAAAAGACGCAATCTTCAAAATAATCTTCAGCCCAACAATCTCCCCCTTTGCGTCAATTTGGAGCGAGACCTTCACTTTTTACTTGAGCCAGCAGCTGAAGCAGGTACCTTCTTCTTCACGGTGCTAAACAGACATTTGGTGATGGAGAGAATGGTCTGTCTAAACCGGATGTACCAATTGATCATGTCATCAAAATACTTGACATCATCAGCCGAATTCTCTTTACACCGTTTGATAATTGATAACACATGCTCCAAACAAGCTGTGGTGTAAAGGTGTTTGTCAGCTAAAGCGAAGAGACATTTCTGTCCTTCAGCTCTAGTGAACATAACCGAGATGCGTCTCGGGTTGATCTTGCCCATTTGCATTTGGTTGAGATCACTGGCCGATCCCACAGGAGCTATCTTCGGTTTCTTCTTGAAGACTGTGGCGACCTCCTGATCCATTAGGGCAACCTCCATGATGTAGCAGGCTAACATCCTTTTGACATGGTCTATAAAGGGACCATATTCGGCTTCATCAGTCAGAAAGATATTATACAGGACAATCCAATCATGAGGATTTAGGTTCGGTAGATCCGCCAGGGAGATAAGATGAGCAGTTCTTGCAGATCCTTGAATGAGCTTGAACTTAACGTTTGTGAGCCTCCCTACGGCATAAGGCTTCAGCACCCGAACGTTCACAATCTTCTGGGCGCTCCATGTAAGGTATTGAGGACGAGCAACCGCCAGATAGAAGTCAATGAGCTCCCTGTCAAGATTAGCGTTCGGATGTGGGACTTCAAATATGTTAGAGAAGGCGTGGAAGATGAACGCCTTTCGAGTCAGCGGCATGTCGAACTGCGAGTCGACAGTATTGTTGCAGTCGAATGATATAACCGGCTCGAGCCATAATATGCTGGGAGTTTCTATGGCCTCTTTAATTAAACGTTCCCTAGTTCAGGCAGGGAAAAGAGTCTTTCGGCTCTCAAGGAGATCGTGGGCTTCCTTTTGCTTGCGTTCGGCTTCTTCAGCCTCTCGCGCCACACGACTGGCATCATCGTCAGCATTGCGACTGTTCTTTCGTTTCAACATGTCAGCAATGGTCTCCTTGTCTTCATCTTCATCTTCATCTTCTTCCTCAGCTATGTTTTTGCCCTTGTTCTTCACACCCGAACCCGAAGCATGACCAGTCGGAGGTGGTTCGGTTGTGTGAGTAGCTTTGGAGGAAGGAGGTGGTTTCGATCCGTTCTTCTTCTCATCTCCCCCTTGTTTCAGAATGGACACGAAACTCGGAAGGCCTTCGATTTTGCTGAGAAGGTCCATGGCCGGAGAGAGTTTTTCAGCGAGGGTACGCCTCACCGAATGGTTAAGAATGGGATCGTGTGCTTCCAGGATGTTGGATAATGCTGCGTGGACATCCGAAACACACGTTTTGATCACCTCCCTTTCGGATCGAAGAGCTTCCAATTGTTGTTGGGAGTTGGAAAGTTGCGTGCTCTTGACCTTGAGGGCGGTTGTTTTGCTCGCCAGAACGTCCATCAAAGAATTTTCAGCTGCGAGATCCTCCTGCAACTTAGCGAGGCGCGCATCGATGGAGGCACGAAGGGCCGAGTTGTCGTCACTTAGGTTTTGGCGTAGGGTAGCGAACGAAGTCAACTCCGTTGAGACGAACTTGGCCAATTGTTGAACAATCGGTTCCAAAGTTGTCTTGGTGGCGTCGGCGCTTTCCTGCAAGGACTTCAGCAGGACAGAAGCGTCGGAGAATAGTTTATCGACTTTTTCGGTCGCAGCCTCACATGCTCTGGTAGAGGCGTCAATCGCAGCAGTGGCTGAGGTTACCGAATCATGTTGAGCCCTGGAGAAGGCATCAACAATTTTCTGAAGGGCAGCTTCAGAGAGAGAGGACTGCTGGTTGGAAGAGGAGGCGAGAAGTAGATCAACCTTCTCGTGAAGCTCTTTGAGATGCTTCTTTGTCACTGGAGCATCATCCTCCTCATCACTCTGAACTTGAAACGGACTATAGTAGACCGAATCGAAGTTCATGTGTTCACCACCAAGATAAGGGTTGTCGCCATCGGAGGCATTTTCTGGAGATGGAGGGGGTGGTGAAGCTGGGGGTGTTGTGGTTGGGGTATTTTGAGGTTGATTATGGGGTGGGGTAGTTTGGGGTGGTGGTTGAGTTTGGGTTTCGGTTTGTGGTGTTTCGGTTAAGGGAGGGGTTTCGGTAACTGGTGGTGTTTCGGTTGCAGTGGTGAAAATGGGTGGTGGTATAGGGAAGGATGTTGGTGGAATAGTGGTAGTGGGGATTATGGTCGGAATGGAAGTAGGAATGGTTGGTGGCGGTGAAGGAACTGGGGAGTTATGAAGTTCCATTTCTGGGGTAGGGGACCGAGGTGGTGTGTTGCCTCGTTGAGGAGATTCGTCTCCTTGAGAGCCTTCGGAATCCGAACTGCCTCCCTCAGAATCGCTTGAAGAAGAGGGAATAACAAGCTTGCGCTTCAATTGTGTCTTCCTCCTCTTCGGCTGTGGGGACTGTGCAGCCTTTGTCTGTTTCCTCTTTTTGGGAGAAGGACCCTTTGGAGCTTTGGTCGCTTGCTTCCCTTTTTCAGCCTTTTTTCCCCTGTTGGTCGGTTTGTCTGCATCATGGATTGACCTGAGCATATCCGGTGTCAGTTCCCTAGGACCAGTTGGCCTGAACTCCTTGATCGTCCGGATCAGTCTGCTGTCAGAGGGCATGTCACCATACATTGTCTCCGGGATGGAGCCAACGAAGGAGAATTTAGATGCATCCGAGACGATGATCTTCTTGGTATGAAACGTACTAACAGAAGACATCGATGCACCTGCAGCAATGGGAATGTCGAACTTGTCCATTGGCCACTTGGTAACCAAAATCCAAAACCGGGCCAACGACACCTCAGAGTGTCGTGATGATGAAGAAAGGCTCTGGACGAGCTGTTGCCATAGGACCATCCCAAAGCCCAAATTAACCCCGTTGTAGATGGCATACATGATCGACAAAAAGAGGCGACTAGCACCGTCGGATCCTGAGCTCCGTTCCGACAAGCCCTTGAAAAGGACTGTGAACAAGCCGTTCCATTGAGGCGGCAAGCAGGACTTCTTGAACTTTGCGACGGAGGTGAGAACCTCCGTGTACCCCATGTTGTAAAACATGTTGAACAGATACCCAACCGGAATCGTCTCCGGGTTTATTCTTGAAGGGTCAACAGCCAACCCTAGCATTGTGCAGAACCGTTGGCGAGAAACGGATGTTTTGTGTTCAGCAATTTCAAAGAACACCCGTTCGACTGCCTTGTCGTAATAAGCAGTCGCATAAACCTGCGATAGGGCCACCATGGGAACAGATTCGATTCTTGAGAGAGCGGTGGCTATTTGAGAGTACTTGAGGCACTCGATTATCGGCGACATGTAGGAGTCGTACGCCAATGGGTTGAGGTCAATCACCAGACATTGCTGAGGACGGATGGGTAGGATCTGTGAAGTAGCATGGACGGAAGAGGATTCAGCCATTGTTGAAGGTTTGAAGAAGATGATGAACAGTGAAGCTGTTTAGGAGTTTTGCGCTTTAGAAATTTCGGAAGCAGTAAAGAGGTAAAAGGTTTTGTGGAATGTCTTTTATAGTGAGGGATTAGAGAGAGAAAAATCGTTTCATATCTTCTATGCGATGATCACGTAGGAGAGAGATTGTCAGAATCCTAGGATTACGCTACCCAACAAGCGCCGTTTCAGAAGAAAATCGCTTCAAATCCGCACACGCCTTTAATTGCCAGAGAGATGACGCTTGGATATCGCACACGCGTCCACAAGTGTCAGTAAAAGCACGGCCGTTTCAAATTCACACGCGCCCACTTTTTACCGTCGTTTGAATTTTAATCCTTTGAACTCCCGCCGAGTCAGCAACCTTTTCGTCTTATCCTTTTAAATGACAGCTTTTGAATGAAATAGCCACGTGGATTGTTTTGGACCACAAATTCATAATTAACCACCAAGTAATAATACAGCCTGTAAATAATTAGCAACGGAATTTTGGAAAATCAAGGATTTTCGTGCAAAGAGTGTAAAAGAAAAAGAAATAAAGCAACTCTTTTAAGGATATTCTGTGATGTCAATAATGACACGAAACTGATGATCCCGGGCACGAATCTCTTCCTTCAAGGTCAAGAGAGACCTCAAAGTGTTAGTGTGGAATCCCGTTGAATTACGATCAAACACTTATTAATAAATGTTGAAAGGCTTCTTTTAATTAGGCTAATTAAGGGTGGCTTCGCTTTGATTCATCAATTCTATTCTTGATATAAGAAAGAAAATGAACAAAGTACTTGTGAGACCAGTGTAGCCTGTTGACCAAGTAGGTAGGAATTTATTTTGGATTGGCTTGGATTAATATAAAATCTCAGATAAAAATTTAAAATTGGATCCCTTGGGAAGAAATGTTATGGTGTGTAACAATTTCATAGGAATCACGCAAAATAAAATTTGAGATTTCATGAAGGCACATTCATCAATTCTTTGGTGAAAACTTGAGCAAATTAATTGTTCACCGTCAATTCCTTAGGTGTTGAATTTGGGGTTTCACTCAGCTTGTAGTGACACGAAACTAAGATCATTAACACAGATGTTGTGTAACCATAAACCTCAGTGGTAACGTCTAAGAGTCTCAAGGGTTACGTTGATGAAACGAATGTAATGGAGAAGTGTAATAGAGATGGTTTGAGAAAACATAGTACCTCCGCTGCGAAAATAAGGACCAAGCAGGAAACCCTTAACTCATGTGAGAAAAGGTTGAGGTAGCTCACGATTAGAATAAATGTGTTAGCCTTATTGGGAAGACAAGGTTTGTGTGTACCATGTCATGAAGGCTATTATTAAAATCTTATGAGGCTTGGGACACATACAACAGCATGCTTCTAGGGACACTTAAGTAATTCATCAAATCTATCCCCATAAGCGAACGAACACACAAGAAAATAGGAATTATAAAAAAAATAAAAAAAATATTTTTGGAGTTTTGGAGATTAAAAAAAATAAAAGAAAAATAAAAAATTAGTAAGAAGAAAAAAATAAGACAAAAAAAACTTTGGAAGAAAAAAAAGAAAAAACGAAAAACCGAACCCGAACGTTCGGTTGGTTTCGGTTGGAAAAAGTTGGAAAACCGAACCCGAGCGTTTGGTTGGTTTCGGTTCTAGAAAATTTTGAAAACCGAACCCGAACCTTCGGTTGGTTTCGGTTTAGGAAAATTTTGAAAAACCGAACCCGAACCTTCGGTTGGTTTCGGTTCAACAAAATTTTGAAAAAAAAACCGAACCCGAACCTTCGGTAGGTTTCTGTTTTGAAATATTTTGAGAAACCAAGGAATTTAGACATGCAAGTGAAAAAGATTTTTAACACAAAGAAAAACAAAATTGTGCAAGAAATATACAACAGAGAAAAACTACCTTTGAAGTAATGAGCGAGTCAGATGGTTGAACCGAACCTGAACGTTCGGTTGGTTTCGCTTCTTACGTTTGAGGTTGAGAGGTAGTGTGAGGTACTGACTCTGATTCCATCATACCTAGCCCTTGCAATATTTTATTGAATGATGCTTCAGGAAGAGCTTTGGTAAAGACGTCAGCCAGTTGATCAGTGGTTCTTACGAAGTGAACTTCGACGTTCCCATCTTCCACGTGATCTTTGATGAAGTGATACCTCAGTGCTATGTGTTTGGTTTTAGAGTGTTGCACTGGGTTATGACAGATCCTAATTGCACTTTCAGAGTCACAATATAGTGGGATCTTCTTCATATTGAGTCCATAGTCTCGAAGTTGACTCTGGATCCAAATCACTTGTGATGTGCAGGATGCAGCGGCAATATATTCCGCTTCGGCAGTAGATAACGACACACACGTTTGTTTCTTGGATTGCCAGCTGACCAACTTCCCGTCAAGGAATTGACAGCCACCAGTTATGCTTTTTCTGTCGAGTCCACATCCTCCAAGGTCAGCATCAGAATAGGCTTGAACGAAGAAGCCTGAGTTGGATGGATACCATAGACCTAAGGAGGTGGTTCGCTTGAGATAGCGTAAGATGTTCTTCACTGCAAGCATGTGAGGTTCACGTGGGTTTGCCTGAAATCGAGCACAATAACACACAGAAAACATGATATTAGGTCTGCTAGCAGTTAGATACATCAGTGAGCCAATCATTTGACGATAGAGCGTGATATCGACAGCCGGTTTGTCAAGAGATGGGGTAAGCTTGGTGCCGAATGCCATTGGGACTTTGACTTTTGAGTCTCCCATCATGCCAAACTTTGCTAGGAGAGTCTTTGTGTAAGCTTCCTGATTAATAAAGATGCCTTTTGGGTCCCTGTCTTATGTTTAAACCAAGGAAAAAGTTAATAGGACCCATTGAGCTCATTTCAAACTTAGTCTCCATCAGCTTTCTGAATTCAGCTGTTAAGCTGGGATTCGTGGAGCCAAAGATGATGTCATCGACATAAATTTGAACTATCATAAGGTGGTTACCTTCCTTTTTGCGAAAGAAGGTTGGGTCAACCGAACCTTGTTTAAATTTAGACATCTTTAAAAATTTTGTAAGCGTTTCATACCAGGCTCTCGGAGCTTGTTTGAGGCCGTACACAGCTTTATCCAGAATATAGGAATGATTTGGATACTTTTCGTTCACGAACCCAGGAGGTTGCTCCACATACACAGTTTCTTCAAGTTCTCCATTGAGAAATGCACAAGCCAGAAATATTCTAACAGATTCTAGCCTAGCTACTGGAGCGAAAGTCTCTTCATAGTCTATCCCTTCCTCCTGACAATATCCCTTTACCACCATACGAGCCTTGTTCCTTATAACATTACCTTCCTTGTCCATTTTGTTCCTAAAAACCCATTTGAGACCAACAACCGAAGCATCTGGAGGAGTTGGAATGAGGCGCCAGACTTTGTTCCTTTCAAATTCGTTCAGTTCGTCTTGCATTGCTTGAACCCAATCAGAGTGATCGAGGGCAGTGTTAACTGTCTTCGGTTCAACTTTTGATACGAATGAGTTAAACATACAAAACTCAACCTTTGAAAATAAGGATGTCTGTTTTGCCTTCAGTTGTGATCGGGTCAGAACCTTTTCAGATACATCACCAACTACTTGAGAGATAGGATGATCTCTGGTCTATTTGGTAAGAGGAGGGTAATTTGGATCAAAGGTTGGGTCTAGTTCAGCATTGATCATTTCTTCTGGCTCAGATTGGCTATCGTAATCAAGCGTCATATCATCATGCTCCCCCTCAATTGATGAGCTTTGAGAAACATGAGGTTCAGGGGTTTCTTGTGGTGCGGAGCTTCCAGGCGTTGAAGCACCTTCGGTTGGAGAAGCACCTTCGGTTGATGAAGGACCTTCGGTTGAAGTTGTAGAACTTGGCTCCCCCTGGACTTGTGAGCTTGACTCCCCCTCGACATGAGAACTTGGCTCTCCCTTGACTAAAGCATTGTTGGATGGAGAGTCATTAGTGGGCGATTCTCCTTCATGCATTCTTCTTGCAACATCTTCGACAATCCGCTTCGTATGATCAACTTTGTTGTCAGCTGCACCTGCTTCTGAGAGAGAAGCTTTCTCCGGTTCGTCAAAGAGTTCCAGAAATTTCTCGTATAAATTGGCGATAGAGACTGTGACTTGGCCAGTTTGAGGAAAGATTTCCCAAGCGGTGTCTTCTTTGGCCTGTAGCTTTTTGACATAGCTATCGTCAAAGGTCACGTAGTATGTCTCTTCAATCCTTCTCGAACGCTTGTTTAGGACCCTGTACGCCTTGGATGTGAGCGAGTAACCCAGAAAAATTCCCTCGTCGGCTTTGACATCAAACTTGTTGCGGTGTTCTTTAGAGTTAAAAATGAAACACCTTGAGCCGAACACATGGAAAAATTTCACATTGGGCTTTCTGTTGTTTAGTATCTCATATGGTGTGAGCGTGAATCGCTTGTTGAGATAGGACCTGTTCTGTGTAAAACAAGCAACATAAATAGCGTCAGCCCAAAAATAAAGAGGTAAGGAAGCGAAACTTAGCATAGTTCGGGCAGCTTCACACAAAGATCGGTTTCGTCTTTTGACTATTCCGTTCTGTTGTGGTGTGTAGGGAGCTGAGAAATTGTGACTAATTCCTTTTTCTGCAAGAAACTCTTCAAACTCCCTGTTCTTGAATTCAAGACCATTGTCGCTCCTGATGTTGCGAACAATCTTCTTGAGCTGTACTTCAATTTGCTTGATAAACACTTTCAGCTTTTGAGTCGCTTCAGATTTGAGCTTTAGAAAGAACACCCATGTAAATCGTGAAAAGTCATCAACAATAACAAGAATATACTTGCTACCACCGATGCTTTCGATAGATGAAGGACCACACAAATCGATATGAAGTAATTCGAGTGGTTCAACAACTTTTGTGTTGATTAAAGATGGGTGACTTTGACGACTATGCTTCCCCATTTCGCATGCAACACACAAATGCTCTCTATCGAACTTGAGCAATGGAAGACCCCTAACATGACCTCCAGTGACAAGTCGGTTGATATCTTTAAAGTTGAGATGAGAGAGTCTTCGGTGCCACAACCAGCTTTCGTCGGATTGAGCTTTTGATAACAGGCATATGGCTGGGTTTCCTTTGATGGGTTTCATGTTTAGAGGAAACATTTCACCCTTTCGCTCTGACTTGAGTATCACCTTCTTTGTCTTTTTCTCAACAATTTCAGAACCTTCATCATCGAATGAGACTTTTAGACCTGTACCTCCAACAAGCTGAGATACACTGATGAGGTTGTGTTGGAGTCCTTCTACATAAGCCACCTTCCTTATAGTAAAGTCCCCATTTGTTATCATTCCGTATCCCTTTATGGTGTCGAAAGAGTTATTTCCAAACTTGACGTTGCCACCATTTGCAAGAGATCTGTATTCTCTGAGCTCCTCTTTCCTCCCTGTCATGTGACGCGAGCAGCCACTATCGATGTACCATTCTTCGTCAAACTGCTCGTCACTTATAACCTGCAAAAATTAAGCAGATTTAGGAACCCAAAGTTTCTTGGGTCCACATGAGCTTTTCATGGGAACGGGAACAGTAAGAGAGATGTCAACTAGATATGTTCGTTTTATGAGAGTTGTTTCATCTTTCCTTTTAATGGTAAAAACTTTTATTTTGTTAGGATTGGGTGTTTTCGGTTTGGACTCTGGTTTGGATTCATTGACCTTCTGCTTTCCCTTTTGTTCAGCTGACGAATGAGATTTTTGAGAATGGACAGAATTTGCTTTAGAACAAGATGGAGATGAATTGGTGGAAGTAGAAGAATTAGAAGAACGAGAAGAATTAGAATGAGTGGATTTGGATTGAGAGGACTTCCTGGCTGGAGACTCTAGGTGACCCTTTTGCTTTTGATCATTGGAGGGGCTGACCTTAGAGTCTTGTTCTCTTTTGACTTCAGAACCGAACCTTTGCGTTCGGTTGGAGTTGTTCTTGGAACCGAACCTTTGGTTTCTGTTGAAGTCTTTTACAGAACAGAACCTTTGCCTTCGGTTGGTATTTTCTTGTGAACCGAACCTTGGCTTTCGGTTGTTGTGACTTTCAGGTTTTCCTACAGGATTGTTTTCATACTTCAAATTCTTGTCTTGATGTGAGAAGTATGCATTCTGGGATTGCCAGAATTGTTTCCTTTCAGAAAGGTTCTTCCTGTATCTTTGGTTTCTTTCTCTCTTCCTATTCCTCATCTGCTTAGGTTGATGATGAACATTCGCTTTCGTTTTCGGTTTCTCCTTGGTTGGTTCCTTTTGAGTTGTAGGATCGTCTTCTTTTGCAGATCTTTCATCCTCCTGAGGAATATTTTTCGTACCACTGGTGCTCGGCTCATTGAAATTATCCGGCTTATTCAAGGGTTCAGGTATGTATCTTCCTTTACTCATCCAGGAGGTTCTTTCAGATAAGCCAACGATTTCGTTTGCATTATCTATTGGAGCTTCCCAGAAGTACTCATCATAGCCATCAGCATTGTCTTCGTTTACTATAGCTGTGAGTTCAGCTGTTTGATGTTCAGTTACCCCAGTCACCTTGTATACTTGATTTGGAGTGGTCCTGACCTTTTGATATACAACTGCTTTCTCTGCTAATTTCGGGGACTTTTGTTGGGACAATCGAGCAAATTCCACTGAATTTTCAGAAATAAGATTCTTGTGGTTTTCAGGTTCGCTTTTAATAAATTCTGAGCAGTCAACCGTGTCCTCTACAGAAATTTCACTCATGTTTTCGTCCTCGTTAAGCTCAGATGCATTTTCAACATCAATTTTGTTTTTTGAGCTTACGTTGGCGTTTAAAGTGTCAAATTTTTGCATGGTTTCGGTTCTCAGTTTAAGTCTGTCATTTTCATCCAAAAGATTTTTAAGCATGTCCTTGTGGTCCTTGGATTTAATGAAGGACTCAATTTTGTCCAGTCCATACATGTAGGTCGGATTGACATCATCAGACGATATCACACTCTCACAATTGTAGGCTTCGGCATCGATTTCATCCTCCTTAAACTCAAGGAAGGGCAAAATCATGCGATGGATCTTTTGGCCTATTTCACAATCTAAGTGAAGCTGAGTAATATTAAAATAAAGGCGTTTTGCAATTAAACAAAAAACATTCCGCTGTTTTAATAATTTCAAATTATCTCTTTGCAAGTAAATGTTTTCATCTTTAACTTTAATTAATTCAGACTCCTTCAACTCGATCCACATTTGCCGCTCCTCACTCTTCGACGCCACCCTACTTAATTGATCAGTTAGGTTAGAATTGGTGACTCGAGTTTGAGTTAAGCTACTATCTAGATGAGAAATTCTTGTATTAACGTTTTTTAGTTCTTTCTCATATGAGGATGGTGGTACTTTAGATGAAATAAAAACATATTGTACCTTCTTTATCAGTTCATCGAGCTCATTGAACTGCTGGCTGAGTGGTTTGGCCGTAAAGCACATGTCCTCCTGCACCTTCGGTCCATCGCTTCCACCATCGGTGTTGTATCCCCTCATTTGAGATACGTCAGTCACCATGAAGCATCTTCCTCCACTGCTTTCCTCCTTAGCCACATAAGCCTTTCCATGGGTAGGCTTCCTCACTTCATCGTCTTCTGAGTCTGTAGACCAAACTTCCGTGCTACCGAACTCGTCATCATTAACCGAACCCTGCACATTAAGAGCATTAATAGAAGGGTTAGCGGTAGACTTCTTCTTTCTTAACTCATCCAGTCTCTTCTGCAACACAGCTTCCTCATCATTTCCATCATCCTTTTCAGCCATCTTCTTAAGAACACAGTCCTTAGCATAGTGGTTTTTCCCACCACAGTAGAAACAGCTTACTCCGGAATCGCCATCCACCTTCGGTTCCTTCTTAGGCTCCTCAACCTTCGGTTCATTGTTCACCTTTTCAGAGCTGTAACTCCCCTGCCAGTTTCGGTTTTTGTTGCTAGGGAATCTCTTCTTTATGAACCTCTTGGGATTGGACACCATCATGGCATAATCCTCAGATGTGAGGTCATATTCCTCCAAGTTGAGGTCTTCATCCTCCATCACAGCTTTACTTTTAGATAGGAGGGCCAACGAACCAAGACTCGAAACGACATTCTTCTCTTGCAGCACAATCTTCTCTTGGGACTTGAGAATACCCACCAGTTTCGCCAAAGAGTATGATTTAAGCTGCTCATGGGCTTTGACTGTGGAAACCACTGCTCTCCATTCAGACCTCAGTCCATTCAAGAAAGTAACCTTCTGTTCGATAAGCTTCCTTTCAATATCGTGTTTGATCATCTTGCTGAGAAGATGATTGAAGTGATCGAACGTCTGGGTCACAGTTTCTTCGGCTCCTTGCCTGAATTCTCCAAACTCAGATAAGAGCAAGGTTTGGATAGAATGTTCAAGATCCTCGTCTGTAGAGTACAGTTCGCGAAGTCTATCCCAAACTTCCTTTGCCGTCGTGCATGAGCTGACCAACCTGAATGTGTCAGACTGAAGGGCGAATCTGATCAATCTTAATGCCTTGATATTGCACTAGAATTTGTCCTTTTCATCTTGTGCAATATCTTTCACATCCTTCAGCAGATCATTGTACTCCTTTTGAGTCTTAACTATTCTGGACGTTGCAGAATGAGAAAATGGTCCATTGATGATAGCTTCCCATATGAGGTACCCATTATCCTCAGATCCAATCACGTAGTCTTCAAAGTGATGCGCCCATACTTCATAGTCATGGGTGTATAAGATTGGAATCTTTGTCGTCGAACCGATGCTGTTGGAAATATTAATAGGGTTTGATTGCGTCTCGTCCATTATGATCGTAAAAACCTGTTCAAAGATTAGACTTGTAATAAAGCAGATTAGGGCAAAACAATAAATATCAAGATACGTCAATAATGAGATGACGGCTCAATAAATATTATTAATTGCGGAAAAACCCTAACTGTAACCTTCTCATAGAAAAGATGTGTATCGATTACACAATCTCCTGCTCTGATACCAATTGTTGTGATTATTAAAACTTTAATCTACTAAGATCGATTAGATCTTGAACAAGTATGTAAATATAAAACTGTAAGAACGCAATAATAAGAACAAGACAAGATTGAATCAAACGAGTCGAATGATTAAAACAAAATCCTCAGAAGAGCTCGATTAAGAACATCAACTGTAGAGGATTGGAAGGTTACAAGAACGATTAAAGAAACCTGCAATGCTATCGTTAAGCTCTAGAATAATCGTTAAAATCGTTATCAATCCTTAACCTAATATGCATGCAAGCATATTCTTATAAATAAAACATAAAAGGCTCTCGGTTGGACAGGCCCAAACCGGAGTACAATATAATTATACTATCGAGCCCAAAAGACGCAATCTTCAAAATAATCTTCAGCCCAACAGTTTAAATGGTCCTGTCCTTCGGTGTTTCATGTCTAGTCCCTCTCTGTACATAGTGGTTGGAATGTAGTGTTTAATGTTTATTTAATAATAATAATACTAAGACTAATAATTAGTCACGATAAATATTAGACTAAAATTTAATGTTATTGATACTAGGTTTCGTCAGAGGAAAGTAAATTAATAGAAGCGAAGCGTTGACTGATTTCGGAATCACCACCTTAACAAGTGAGTGCATAGTTACTTTAATCTTACACATAGATATGAAGTATTTTATATAAATTGCATACTATGTGTGCATATTATCTGTTGACTTGACATCTATGCTAGATGAACAATCTTATACATGTTTTTAAATGATTTAAATTGTATATATATTTTTTATCTACAAAATATGTTCGGTATAACATGGGTAGATGAATGATAAGGGTTGAAAGTTGATAAAGAGGAACATTGGCAGTTATGGACATAGTGCCCTATAGGTGAACATTGGGAGCAATGGACTTACTACCCTATAGATGAGCATTGGCAGCTATGGCACAACCTGTAGATGTTTTGATCTACGTTGTACTCTAAAAATCCTAGCAGCTGCACTGAAAGGAAAATATCGGCAATTGCGCCTAATAGAGAACATCATAACCCTGGCAGCTACGCCTAAAGGATAATATCGGCTGTTATGCGTAATAAAGAATGTCTTAATTCTCGCAGTTGCGCCTAAATCATAATATTGGCAGTTGTCGTTAATAGATAACATTGACAGCTGTGTCATTAGGCAAACAATAGACTTCGTGTCTATTCCTTAGGACAATCCTTAGGAATGAATGAGTGAATGATAAATGATTCTTAGAATAGATCTCTAAGAAATAAAGAAAATAATGGGGTTGGATAATTAGGTTGATTTTTTAAAGATTAAACATAATTATATTATTGCGTGTTGAAAACCCTATGTACTCACCAGGTTTCCCAACCTGAACCACTTAAGTTTATTTGTATCACAGGTGTCGATACAAAGCTACTTTACACTGAGAGATTATGGAGATGTAGATCACTAGTGTAAATGAATATAAGGTTTGTTTATTCTTATGTTTATGTATTGACGATGACATCCCAAAGTTTTAAAAGAAATGAAATACATTTCTTTGTAAATGCTTTGATAACACCTGTATCATGTTTTTCTGGGAACAAATTTCACAACATTTAAAAAGGGTACTCTGATTTTTAAATAAAGCATAAACAAATCGGTCTTTTCTAGCCGTGAAAAAGGGGATGTCACAGTTGGTATCAGAGCATTAGTTTAAGTGAACTAGGAATAAGGATTTATCTCTAGACTTAAACTTAGATTGTTAAGCAATGATTTTGAGTTGAGTGTGTCTAACATATTCTAAGTAGTACACCTGAATAGATACAAGCACTAGCTTATTTAGGGAAGTTGCCTAAAATGTTTTTATGTGCTAAATAATTTGTGATGCTTTATGATGCTATCTTTCGATCGGATCTATGGTATGTTGCAGACCAGATCTGGAAACTTTTTGTGTTTAGATCTCTAAACGTTTAATGACGGTATTAGAACTCGCATGTAACTTTTCCGAGTGATAAGGACATTTACACGTCGATCGTAAATAATATATTTCCTAATTCTCGTCATTACACACCAAACGTTTGATTTGGTGTATAGATCAACATGGTGAGAAATCGAAGCGGATTAGGAAACGCTAATGGAAATGTAGATCAACGGCCTATTATTGAACGTGCACCAGAGGTAGAAACTGCACCCGAGCCAATCACAATGGCAGGAGTCCAAGCGATTATTTGGGCTATTATGGCTGAACAAAGGGAGGAGATGAGGCAAATGTTGCTTAATAGGGATGAACCTACCATGCTCGTTGAACAACCAGAACTAAATGACGGACAATCAAAAGAAGGGAATTACATCAGAACCAGTGGTTAAGAGGAATAACCAACAGGAAAGGACCGAGAGAAATGGATGCAAGTATAAGGATTTCACAACTTGCAAACCATCGACTTTCACTGGGAAAGGGGATCCAATCGGAGTTATAGACTGGACCTCGGAGATGGAGTTGGCTTTCATAACATGTGGATGGAAAGGCAAGTTGCAAACCACATATGTAGTGTCTTAGTTCAAGGGTGGTGTTGTTCGTTGGTGGAACACTTTGGGAAAGATCATGAGTCCCAATGAGCCATTGTAACTAACTTGGGCAGAGTTCCTGGTGCATTTTAAATGAAAATTCTGCTCGGCCCAAAATCTGCTTGAACTAGAGAACCAATTCCTAACGTTGAAGAAGGGCAGCATGTATATTGATGAATACACCAATTCCTTCACCAACAATATGGAATTTGCTTTGCGCATCGTCCCTGACGAACTAACGAAAATCGATAAGTATACAAAAGGACTACCATAGGAATATGTTATGCCAGTATACTAGGCAGCTACCCTCAAGGCGGCTATCTAGGCTGCTATGTCTGTTGAAGAAATGATCAAGAGTATAGCCACTAAAAAGGTCGAACTTGGCTAAAAGGAAAAGTTTGAGGGATCTTCAAGGTCCAACAAGAAGATAAAATGATTGAAGTCTGGTTAGAAGAAGTTTGAAGGAGGAGGAAGTGAAGTAAGATGGTGTGATAAGTGCAAGAAGAAACACTTTGGAAAATGTGGCGAGAAGGTGACATGTTTCAAGTGCGGAAAGTCTGGTCATTACGCCGATGAGTGTACATCCAACAAAAGGGTGTGTTCTGGATGTAATGAAGAAGGAAAATTCAAGCAAGACTACCCAAAGAGGGAAGGAGCTACAAAGCTAAATGCACCGCCAAAGCCGAAGGCAAAAGCATTCCATATGATCCTTGACGAAGCAGATGACAAAGCAAGGAGTCAGGAATGAGGACTGATACCCGAAGATCAAGTTATAAAGTAACCATGTGGATAGTTTTTTGAGGTGTATCCTATTATAGGCATAGTATAGGTTGAACTTTAACATATATGTAATCATTTCAAGAAGTAATATAGGCCTTGGTTTTGTTATCTGGTGCGGTAAGTTGTTATGTGATTTTCTTGCATGGTGACTTGGAAAAACTGCGAGACAATACTTGGGATGAGTATGAATAGGTGTGCATGGTATTAGAGGCATATACTACTAGAAGCATAGGACTCGCACTTGGATCAGGGAAAGTCACAAGGTTACCAAGAAGCTAGTAATGATTCTGTTTTGTTCGTGTATGTTGTTACCATTGTTTCGGTAATGACTAAGAAGATGATTGTTATTCTGTCCCTAGTGGTCTTGGGAAATTGAGTCTGACTAAGATAAGTATGTTACATGGTTCAGAGAACCAAGTTCGATGTAGCATCTGACTTAAGACAGAAAATCAAAGTGAAAGATAATCGCAACAATCAATAGAAGTATTGCAATCACCGAGAAAGTAAGAAACTTTTAGCTAGAAGTGCTACATACTATAATGTGATTACTGTTGGATAAGGTGTCTAAGTCCATAACTATTTATGGTATGTACTTGACTCGGTTTGGCATGGTCCATTTGGATTGCATGGCATCATGCATTTGGATAGACTAAAATGAGAGAAATAACACTTATGGTTTATTAATATATTATAAGTTCTAATATATTAATAATATTATTTAATTAGTGTTGATCAAGAAGTAATTTGGAATTAATTAAGTGATCAAAAGAAGACAAATTAAATATATGGGTTGATTGTGTAAATCACTCATACTTGTATAGTGGGCTAATGCTCCTTGGATTATCAAGTTGGGCTAAAACCCATAGGATGCTCCATGGTGGTTATATAACCCATGGGTCATGGAAATGAAAGGTCATGAGAACTAGGGTTTACATGGTGTAACCCTAATTGTAACACAATATATAAGGATCAACATGTTCACCAAAATCAGCCACTTAAGCAACAGTAAGAGGGCGTAGCTGATTTCTAAGTGTGTGACATTTCTCTCAAGTCATTCCAAAAGCATTTGGTGTTGTGTGAGACATTTTAGGCATCACACTTGGGTAGCTAGGCTCTCAAGGTTTTCAAGGAATCCAAACTACTACAAGGTATGTTTTTCTAGCTTGCTTTTACATTAAAAGTTCCCCCATGTATGATAGATAGGATTATGAACCTTGGAAATCAATTTTGAATTTATCTTAGACAAACATAGATCCAAGGTTTCTAAGGTTGCATGTACACCTTAGGAGTGTTAAATAGCTCAAAACCCAACAGTGGTGTCAAAGCCTAGGCTTGTTTGTTTGATACTTGATGCAAAATAGTAAAAAAAAAGTTGAAATTCTTGTTGTCTGCACAGGGGACTCACCGAGTCCTTGGGGGGACTCAACGAGTCCAAGCATATCTGCAACCAACTTGGCGAGTCACTTCTTACACTCGACGAGTTGGTCAGGCAGAGTGCATATTTTCAATTTTTGCTGCTGTAAATGGACTAGAAACATTACCCTAAACTGTTTTGCTATTTTAAAACTTGTTTTAGATGGTGTAATGGTTGTTCTAATCCATTTACGATGCCTAATATCAAAATTACATGTTTATATGTGTTCATATGTTCTTGAAATTTTGATATGAATATTCATGTTCTTATGAGTTCTTGTTAGATCATAGGAATTATGTGCTATTGATTGATAGTTAATACATGATCATGATGTGTTTTAATGCAGTCCATAACTTGTCCTCAAGTTAAGGATAACCAAAAGTTACTTTGTAATAAATCCATTAAAAGAACACATAAGTTACAAAAATGAAGATTCCTTAGTTTTAATAAACAATAACCCATAAGTTATGAATTGAAAGGTTTTGTAAAGTTACAAAACTTGCCCTCCAGTTTTGGAACATGTAAAGTCATCTAGTAAACTTTAGTTCCTACCCCTAGAATTTTATAAGTTAAAATTCAACCCTTATACTTTATAAAATTATAAGTTAATATTATATATATATATATATATATA
Source organism: Lactuca sativa (assembly GCF_002870075.4). Lineage (NCBI taxonomy): Eukaryota > Viridiplantae > Streptophyta > Magnoliopsida > Asterales > Asteraceae > Lactuca > Lactuca sativa. The sequence continues at coordinate 217,408,239 of NC_056631.2, read as the reverse complement.
TATATATATATATATATATATATATAAGATCAAGTCGTTTTACCGTTAGTAGGTCTCATTTACAAAACCGGTCTATAAGGGGGGGGGGGGGGGTATAAGGCTGTTACCTATAAAATGGCAGCGTAATGGGTGTCCACTCTCACCCACCGGTTCCTTGACTGGTGGAGGGTCGTTAGCCGAACGGGTAGGACAATGTCTTAAAAATTCTCATTAAAAGTATAATGATTATTATAAAGTAACTAAATGTTTTTATAAATTCCCAATTTTAGTTACTTTAGGAAAATGTGAATAAGGTGCTAACCCATGAAATTACACTTTGCACTTTGATTAAGTCGTTAGTGCAGCGTGTGTGGTTAACCGGCACACTAAATTGGACTTAACAAGGTAGGCAAAGGGTGAATCAAGGTTTTTGATAGGTCGGTGGAGCGCATGTGGTTAACCGGCACATCAATTGAGTGAAAAACATTAAGGTTACCAAGTAATTTGCATGGTTACTTCACACCTTGTTTTGTGATCCTCGGCATCCTAGTCACAAAACATGAAGGGCACACTCGAGATTGAAACATGCCATTGAAAATTTCAATGAATCTCAAAAGAATCTAGGAGTTTCTAAAAACCAATTAAAACCTAATAATTTATATTTCGTTTTTCATGGTGGAAATTGGTGAATTGTCATTCACCTACCTTTCAAATATGTTATAGCTTAGATTACGGTATCCATCTTCTAAGTTATAATATATTGTGATTGGATCCTAGCCTTAATATTACATTTGGATGTTTTATTAAGGACTATCTTTATATCTAATCTAAACTTGTTCTCTTGTTTCTCAGATGTCAACCAAGAATACTGCTTCTGGCTCAAACCCTACCGGCTGCTTCTCTATCATTAACCTTTATGGGAGAGTCATCTTTGATTGATCCAACTTTATGGATCGGATCAGGAACATCAGGATGGTAACTCGGTATGAGGACAAAAAAATATGTCCTCGACAAGGAGATTAAGGTACCCAAGCCATCTTTTACTCCTAAGGAGGTCGCTGAATATGAAGCTCATGAAAGAGATGCTACCAAAGTGGAATGCATCATGTTGGCCACTATGACAGCCGAGCTCCAAAAGTCCTATGAGGACTACTATCCTTTTGAGATGCACCAGGATTTGATGGACTATTACCATCAGAGTGCTTGTCAAGAGAGATATGAAATCATCTCCTCCATGATAACAACCCGAATGAAGGATGGTGAAACCATCACGGGCCACATGTAGAAAATGCAAAGGTATGTGGAACGTTTGCTGAAGCTAAATGTGAACTTCCTTGAGGAGTTAGAAATAGATATCATTTTGCACTCCTTACCATTGTGTTATGATCAATTACGCATGACATACCACATGAACAAGGAAGAAGTCACCCAGTAAGCTTCAAGGACTCCTAAAGACCGCTGAAACGGTCTTAAATGTAAGTTGGTTGTTACCACTCCTACTCCTACTCCAAACTCTGCCCCTGTCCTGACAATCGGAAAAGTAGAGGAGAAAAAAAGGAAGAGCCCTTCGAAGGGTGCCAAGGGTAAGACCCTTGATGGCTCCTATTCAAGTGGAACCAAGAAAGGTTTCGTCACTCCTTATTTTGACCCAAAAGAGGCTGAATTCTTCTATTGCCATGAATAGTCGCATTGGAAGCGGAACTGCCCAAAGTACAAGCAAGATATTAAGGATGGGAAAGTGAAACCCATCCATGCAGGTATTTACACAATATTGTCTAATAACTCACCCTATTCTAACTATTGGGTCCTTGATACAGGATGTGGAATTCATATATTTTCTGATTTGCAGGGACTAAGAAGAAGTGAGAATGTGGAGTATGGAAAGATAAACTTGATCATGGGGAATAGGAAAGCTTCACGTGTCACCAAGATTGGAGTTTATTCTTTGTTTCTAAGTAGTGGGTTTACATTAGATTTGAATAAATGTTGTTACTCGCATGAAATGGCATGAAATATTATTTCCTTTCATTCTTTGTACAAAAAGGGTTTACCTTTTCTTTAATAATGTTCTTTATTTTAAAGCATTACCTTGTAAGGGTGTGTATAAAGTTGTGTCTGTTGTAGATAACCTAGGAAATAATGTGTTGTGTATTGATTCTTCTAATAATCACTTGGATAAAGCATCATTATGTCATTGTCGTCTTGGACATATAAGCAAGAAACGCATAGGCCAACTCCAAAAGGATGGAGTTGTGAAGTCATTTGACCTAAAGTCGGATGATAGTTGTGAATCATGCTTACTTGGAAAAATGACAAAGTCACCGTTTGTTGGTTCTTGTGCAAGGGGTGAAGGTTTGTTAGATCTAGTGCACACGGATGTGTGTGGACCCTTCAAAACTGCCACAAGGGATGCAAATCGTTATTATGTGACTTTTACAGATGATTATAGTAGATATGGATACGTCTACTTAATCAATCATATGTCAGAGACTTTTGAAAGGTTTAAAGAGTTTAAATAAGAAGTCGAGAATCAGTTGGGTAGGAACATTAAGATGCTTCGATCCGATCGAGGTGGTGAGTATCTTACTACAGAGTTCCTCGATTGTCTTAGGGAATGTGGGATTGTCTCACAATTGACACCTCCTAGGACACAACAGTTGAATAGTGTGGCTGAGAGGCGTAATCGAACCTTGTTGGATATGGTTCATTCCATGATGAGTCGAGCTTCGCTACCAATCTCACTCTGAGGGTATGCCTTAGAGACTGCCGCCCATATCGTTAATCTAGTCCTTGCAAAAAAAGTTGCCAAAACTCCTCATGAGATGTGGACTGGAAAAGTTCCTAATCTAGACCACATCAAGATTTGGGGTCATGAGGCTTTCATGAGGTGTGAGACTCACGATAAGCTCGAACCTCAAAGTGAGTGGTGTGTTTTCATCGGCTGCCGACATGAATCCTTTGGGTACCTCTTTGTCACACCCGCAAACCAAGGATGGCGGAAACGTCCGGGGGTGGAGGACTTCATGTATAGTATCATAACAACAATTTTGCAATAATGATCAAAGTAAACACAACCAACATAAATATAATTGAAAAAGTTACATCATTGTATGAGTTTGCATGTTTCCAAATCAATTACATTATGTTAACAAAAATGAAATGTTTGACGCCTTAACGTCCCATCCTCAAAAGCACTTGATTTCCTGTTTATTGATTTCCTGAGAATACAAGTAATTTTGAAAGAGTGTCAACAATTATGTTGGTGAGTTCATAAGCTTTTGGATGTTGTGATGAAAACCTTTTTCTTGTAAAAGTAGTGTTTGTCCATAGAAAAATCCAATATTTTCCTTCAAGTGTAAAATGTAGTTTTTAATCCAAAGACCGAAATGTACAAGCAATTTTCCTTACTTATAGTAAACAATGCAAGTTTAAGTCGACATAAAGTCGTTTGATTTCAATGAAATCCCCGTAAATCCTATGTTTGTTAATACTTAATGTGAGTTATTATAACCATGTTATGACCTAGTTGGCCTGAAACGACGTTCTTATGGCGTCGGAAATGTTATGACATTTGTCACTCCAGACCTACTGGTCTAGCTGTTGCATGCAACTAAGGTGTGGGTTTTTCAGACCCAATATAGATATATATATATACAACTATCACACTCTCCCTACAAGATATTTTGGTTACAATACAGGACTTAAGTGTAATACTTGAAAAGTAATATGAAACAAATGTCTCACAAAAGTCGTTAACGAATTTACGCATGGTATAATGAAAACCCTTTTGTATAAGTGTAAACTTTGGAAATGAGTTTGTTATGTAGATGAATCATAAAGTATACCTATTATAGTTTATCAAAACAATAGTAGTGGTAGTGTACATAAAGTATACTTGTCATAGTTTACCAAATGTTTGTATGAAATGGACGTAAACATTGTTTATAACAATTTATTATTTACCACGCTCCTTATAGAAAAATCCATTTGTTTTTTGATGTATGTCTAAATACGAAGAAAAAATGACATATAATATAATAACATATAATCACATAATGATACACACCTTGCTCACAAGTTACAAGCTGCAAATGAAATTGATAACATTTTTCTAGTGTTAACATTTCTATTACTATTCTTAGAAAATTTTTAGAAAATTCTTCAAAGGTCCAAATCAGAATCTGTAAATTCTGAGTGTTTGAAAAATGAGCCTAGTTTGTTCATAAATTTTATTATGATTTTTAGTGACCTCCAACTTGTGTGAAGAAGTCCATAATCACAGACTGGTCCGGATTTGTTCTTGAAATTATAGGCAGTTTTGTAAAAATCACCATAAATTGTAGAAAAATCGTATGGAGATGTGTAAGTAGCCATTTTAAAGGTATTGATCTGAACTATTTGCAAATAGTAAAGTTTTGAAAAATAAAATGTTTAAGTTATCCAAAACAGTACGTGAATGGAGTTCAACTTTTCTGATGAAAGTTGTTGGAAAAGTTTAGTTGTGTTATTGGTATATTAACTTGTATCCCCCCCCCCCTTAAAACATAAGAAAACATGTAAAGATAGGGGTATGAACTTACCTTGTGTGTTCTTAAAGGATGGATGTTGAAGAAAAGGAGGTGTTCAACTCAAGAACACTTAGAAGATGCCTAGAAGATTCGAAGATCTAACACAAATGTGATGGAATTTGTGTAAGTAATCTATGATTTGGGTAGAAGGAAGTGGAATAATCATATGATGGATAATATTACTTACAAAAAGTAGATGGAGAACTTGAAAATCAGCATTGAAATCTCGAAATTTAGAGAGAGAATGGAGTTTGTTTTTTGGTGGAGAATGAGAGAAGTGTGAGGAGGGGTAAGCGTTTCTAGCATTTGACCAAGAGTGTGGTTGGGAAAATGGTGGGACATGACAATGAAATGAATAGGTATGGTGGAAGGACAAGGGCTGGTCATTCAGTCGGTATGGGGTGGTTGCTTGTGTCATACACTAAGGCAAAGTCCACACTCCACTACAAGTATCTCACCCACTATATTTTAATATTAGACAATGATTATCCTCAAAATGTGATTAGATTATGGAATTATGGGGTATTATATGTCAAAATACAAGTTTGGGTGAAAATCTCATGTCAAAATCACGGAAAACGTGCTCAAAACGCTAAAAATATTGAAAACCGGGCAAAAATTGCCAATTTCCGAAATTCTGGGTCGGAGGTTCGGTCCCAGCCCTTAGAACTGAAGGTTGATGGGGGAACCGAGAGTAGGGTTCGGCTCCTTAAGTTGTGCATCTCGACCGAAGGTGAAGGCTTGGACCGAAGGTAGTCCTCTCGGACCGAAGGTTACTTTCGATTCCTTAGTAGTTTCGGTTCAGGAGGTGGTTTCGGTTCTCAGGAGGTTTCAGTTCCTTAAGAGAGGTTCGGTTCCTAAGAAGGTTCGGCTCCTTAAGAGGGTTTTTCATGTAAAATTCCGTTTTCGAGCGGTTTTTGATCAAATTAAGGGTCCGGATGCCCCGAGTGAGACTAAACTGCAAAAATGGTCCCCGTGGTTTCTCATTTTATGTGGTTATGGTCCAAACATTTGAAAAGTTGCAGATTTGGTCCTTTTCAACAAGTTTTATTGTGGTTTTGTTCCCTCATCCGTTAAGTTTAACTGATTGGCTGTTAACTTTTTTAAAATGACAAATTTACCCTCGGGGACCATTTTCGTAGTTTTGTCTTTTACCATACTATGAGGACCATTTTTGCATACATTCTTTTTTTATTTTCTTAAAGTATTATATATTAATAAATATTTTTTTTAATATATAATATCATGTATTAATAAAATATTTTTTATTGGATTATTAATTTATTTTAAGGTAATTCTTTTTTAATTTTTTTTTGTTGAAGTAATTCTTTTTATTGAGTTAATATATATCAATGCATATAGATTTTAATATTTAATATTTATATCATAATAAATATTATACTAGTGGATTATTAGTTTTTTTAAGTTAATATTTTTAATTCTTTTTTTTTAAATTATTTTTATTGGATTATTACTTTTAATTTATTATTTTTTTCATATACAAAATATTGGATTATTAATTTATTTTAGTTAATTATATTTTTTAAATTGCCGAAGTAATTCTTTTTTATTGAATTAATATATATCAATGCATATAGTTTTTAATATATAATATTTATATCATAATTAATATTATATTATTGGGTTATTTTTAGTTAATTTTTGTAATTTTTTTAAACTATTTTTTATTGGATCATTACTTTTAATTTATTATTGTCTTCATGTATTAAACATTATTTTATTGGATTATTAATTTATTTTTAATTTATAATAATAGTTCTTGTATATTTTATTGGTTCCACCACAAAGTCGTAGGATACGTAAAATCATTGTCTCTCATCATCGAAATCGTTAGGATCGCTGCCAAACACCTTCATTTCATGTAGCTTATAATGAGAAACCATAGGGAAAATACCACCACCATCACTCGGTCACCACCACCACTTTTAATTGCTAAAGGGGTTTGTTGCGCATATATGAGATATAAAGGATTCCAGTGGATTATGAAGAGGTTGTCACAGGTGGCTACCTGTAATGCTGGGTGGAACAGGTTAGTGTATCTATTGAACCAATAAAATAATGTTTTGTAATATATAATAATCCCACAAAATATATATATATATATATATATATATATATATATATATATATATATATATATATTATGAATTAAATCTTATATATTAAAAAACTATATATACTGATATAAAATAATTCAATAAAAAAGAATTACTTCGATAAAAACAATTTAAAAATAAAAGTAACTAAAATAAGTTAATAATCCAATAAAACAATATTTAGTATATGAAGAAAAATAATAAATTAAAAGTAATAATCCAATAAAAGATATATAAAAAAGGAATTAAAAAAATTAACTACAAAAATTAATAATTGAATGATATAATATTTATTATGATATAAATATTATCTATTAAAAAGTATATGTATTGATATATAATTCGATAAAAAAATTACTCCAAAAAACAAATTAAAAATCAACTAAAATAAATTAATAATTCAATAAAACAATATTTATTAATATATAATATTATTTATTAAAAATAATATCTATTAATATATAATACTTCAATAAAATAAAAATCATGTATTCAAAAATGGTCCTTATAGTATGGTAAAACACAAAACTGCGAAAATGATCATGGGGGTAAAATTGTCATTTTAAGGAAATTAACACTGAACAAGTTAATGTTAACGGATGAAGGACCAAAACCACAACAAAACTTGTTAAAAATGACCAAATTTGCAATTTTTCAAATGTTTGGACCGTAACCACATAAAATGAAAAACCACAGGGACCATTTTTGCAGTTTTGTCCCCGAGTGATTATAAGAAGTTGAGAGAGATTTTGAGAGAGATTTGGGAGAGATTTCACATACTTGGAGAGATTTCTCATTTAGAGAGAGATTTGGGAGAGATTTCACATACTTAGAGAGATTTGGGAGAGATTTCACATACTTGGAGAGATTTGGGAGGGATTTCACATACTTGGAGAGATTTCTCATTCAGAGAGAGATTTGGGAGAGATTTTACATACTTGGAGAGATTTGGGAGAGATTTCACATAGTTGGAGAGATTTCTCATTCAGAGAGAGATTTGGGAGAGATTTCACATGCTTGGAGAGATTTGGGAGAGATTTGTTTTGTGACCTTTTTGAGTGTTTGGCTTTGTAACGCAAGGTCCGCAAACCCCGTTTAGCCATGTTTAAGAGTCTTACACACCCTCGAAGGGTATGTAATAGTGTTTTATCGCTTTGCTACCTCACTTACCCCGATTAGGGTTTAAGAAATCTAAAAATACAAACTTTTCAAGTGATGATTTCTTATTAAAATAGTGAGTTGTACAGTAATTACTTAAAGTGAACCCTAGTATACAAGGGTTAGTATAATTGACCGATTTGACTTGTTGACCTTATTTGACTTTTACTTGACCAGAATTTGACGGTTGTCACACTCTTCTATAGACCCAGTGAGAATGTGGTGTTTGTAGCAAGGAGGGGTGTCTTGAGAGAGAGAGAGAGAGAGAGTTCATAAGCCAAGGAAATAGTGGGAGGCAAATTGACCTTGAAGAAATTCAAGAGTCAAGTGGTGAAGAAACTTCAAACCCTAGTAGTCAACCTGAGGAGGAAACTCCCGTTTATCCAATTGACGATTCTATACCTCTGAGGTGTTCCACAAGGGTTAGGAATGCACCTGAGCACTACTATGGTTTTCATATTACTGCGGAAGGTGAGACACTTATCAGTGATGAGACACTAGTAAGTCTAGATGAACCTAACATCTATGCGGAAGCTATGGCAGGCCCCGAGGCTGCTAAATGGAAGGAGGCAATGGATAGCGAGATATAATCCATGTATGACAATCAAGTTTGGAACTTGGTTGACAACGTACCAGGTCGTAAGACAATTGGGTGCAAGTGTATCTTCAAGAAGAAGACCGACATGGATGGTAATGTACACACGTATAAGGCGCGACTGGTTACAAAGGGCTTTTCTCAAACCCCGATAGTTGATTATTATGAGACCTTTTCACCCGTAGCAAAGATTAATTCCATTGGGTTCTGTTCGCCATTGCTGCATTTCATGATTATGAAATATGGCAAATGGATGTCAAAACCGCTTTCCTTAATAAGAAGTTGGCTGAAGATGTTTACATGTGTCAGCCAGAGGGTTTTTTCAGTACAAAATACCCTAATAGAGTGTGTAAGCTTGAGAAATCCATCTATGGATTGAGACAAGCACCTCGCAGATGGAATCTTTGCTTCGATGAGAAAGTCAAAGAGTTTGGCTTTTTGAGGAGTGAATATGAATCTTGTGTATATGTCAAGGCTAGTGGGAGTATAGTTAGCTTTTTGGTACTATATGTGGATGACATACTACTCATAGGAAATGACATCCCAACCTTGTAGGAAGTGAAGTCCTGGCTTGGGAAGTGTTTCGCTATGAATGACATACGAGAAGTTGCCTATATTCTAGGGATAACGATTTTGAGAGACTAGAGTAAAAGACTAATTGGAATTAGTCAGAGTACCTACTTGGATAAGGTGCTGAAGAGATTCAGCATGCAAGATTCCAAGAAAGGAGAGTTACCCATCCAGAGTAACGCCATATTGAGTAAGACTCAGAGCCCGAGTACCAAGCCTGAGATAGCATAAATGAGTCGAGTACCTTATGCTTCTGTTGTAGGATCGATCATGTATGCTATGACTTGTACTCGTCCTGATGTGGCCTTTGCATTGAGCATGGTCAGCAGATATCAGGGGAACCCTGGCAAGGCTCACTGGACTGTGGTAAAGAATATCCTCAAGTACCTGCGGAGCATTAAGGACTGGGTCCTTACCCTCAGTGGGAGTGATGACTTGAGATTCGTATGGTATAGTGATGCTATCTTCCAGACTGATAGGGATAATTTCCGCTCTCAGTCGGGCTGGGTATTTACCTTAAACGGAGGAGCAATTACTTGGAAAAGTTCCAAGTAGGAGACAATGGCTGATTCAACTTGCAAATCAGAGTATATAGCGGCAAGCAAGGCAGCAAAGGAGGCAATATGGCTGAAGAACGTCATTGGAGACCTTGGAGTTGTACCAGCTATAAAGGAGCCTATGGAAATTTTCTGTGATAGTGAAAGTGTTGTTGCCTTAGCGAAAGAACCAAGGGATCATGGGAGATCCAGACACATCGACAGAAAATACCATTTCATCATACATCGAATAGAAGGACTCATCGTGGCAAAGAGGGTATCATCGGATGAGATCCCGGCATATCACCTCACGAAGGGTCTGGGCAGGGTTAAGCATCTCCAGCATGCAAGGCACATAGGGCTGAAGGATGATATTAGTCTTAGCAGTTAGATAGCTTTGAAATGTGTAAAGTGTAATTGACATTTAATGATGAATAAAAGGTGTGTTTATTTACGAGTAAAGTGTTGCTATCTTTTGTCAATCGTTTACTATCGCTTCATTTTGCATGTTTTGACTTCCAGAATAATTATGTTCGGTATATCATATTATTCAAATTCTCCTCAGTCGGTCATATGTTTGAAGTAGGTATGAATCAAGACTTTCATGAGTTGGTTGTAGAGGTATAAGATTGTAAGTCCCTAATTTACCCGTGTATCAATCAGATCCATTTGATGGTGTGGAATCCCAATCAAACGGATGATGCAGATCAAATAGCAGAGAAAGAGAAGAAGAATAATATGAATCTATGTATGAATTGATTAGAATGAAGATCCAAATACAAAAGATTCACACAGTTACACACATACGCTCCTTTCTCTCTCTCTGGCCGTAAACTCTCTTCTGTTCATCAGTCTCTACTCCTCACCCTAACACACACACACACACATATATATATATATATATATATATATATATATATATATATATATGTATATATATATATATATATATATATATATATATATATATACAAGGGGAACATGGGCCGGAGAACATGAGATGTGAATGGGTTTACGGTCCAAGACATAGAAATACATTTTTCTAGAAAAGTAAAGTATAAACCATATTTTTGACCTAACAATCTCCCCCTTGGTTTATAACTTTCTTTTCTTAATTGACCCAACAAGCCCCCCCCCCCCCTAAAAAGTAGCTTGCTTTTCTTGTTAATCTTCATTGCGAGATTGGCTTCAGCTTTAATCTTCGAATTCTTCAAAACTTCAAGATGTACTTGATGAGTCTTCAATGAATGACTTCATCTTGAGCACTTGATCTTTTCTTCAAGATTTGACTCTGAACGCACATTGGGTGAGGAGGCTTCTTGTACTGATTCTTGAAAGATGGCTCTTTCAGCTTGAGAATCTTTAGAGAGAACATCAGAGAGAACAAATCTTTTGGATCACTTCAGCAGGTTTAAGATAGCAGTAGACTGATTGAGGAGGCTTCAATGCAATCCGTTGCATAATCTTCAATTTCTGCTTCACCTTGCTTCTAGGGTTGAAGGATTGAATGTTGAAAGAATAATCTTCATTTCTTGCTCCTTCGAATGAGAATTCTTCGATTCTCACGGACGAAGCCTTGGCTTAGAAATCTTCGACACAAACTCCATGAGTTTCATCTTCACCTGAATTCACCTTTCAAGACACAACAAAACTAAAAGAAAATTTAGCACACAATATTTTTGGGTTTTTCATATTTTCTAAACAAAAATAAAATAGAAATAACACTATTTTTTATTTTGAATTTTCTGATTTTTTTTTGTTTTTTTTTTAAATTTTAATTATCCCCTAATATTTAAATTAGAAGAACACTATGAACAAACTTAACAAAAACAAAAATAATAGCTAACTTTAAGAGTGATTTGGGATCAAAGTTTTTAGACAGCCTTTATCCGTTTATCAATACCTCTCCCTTCATGAATAGATTTGGTCAATCGCCGATATTGTGGTCCACTTAAACACGAGAGATTGTGACAAAATTAGGACATACTATATGTGACAAGACAATGTGATCCTAAGTTCCTAGATAATATTCCTTAAGGACCATTCAGCTGACGACGACCAAAGATATTGTTGTCCACCTAAATTGAGCAGCGAGATCTACAGACAATCTGTATGTGTTTAAATTTTAATTGTACTAGAACATGCTTCCCGCTTCCTGGCATGCCCTAGCCATCAAGGACTTCCAAAATACTCCTTACACCGGGTGAGCAGACAATTATTAAGAGAGAAGATAGATTTAGAATGCATATGTTGTACATCTAGGTTGGATCTCTTCCAATCACGCAAAGGATGAAACATATGATTAATTGAAGTTGTAGAGGGACTGAGAAGAGAATGGTGCATATACTGTGTACCAGGTCGGATTATAAGTCACGCAAAGGAGACAGAATATGGCTAATAGATAGAAATAATTGCATCAAGAGAAGATGCAGAGAGATAGAGTTGTGTATGTTACAGTCCAGGTTGGATCTCTCAATCACGCAGAGGAGGCAACATATGAATAACAGACAGAAAGAAAGAAAATAACCTTCTACAGACCTAGTTTATCGGAATTCCCCAGTCACCCCCATCCAACCGGAATTAAGGACAGAATCCGCACATCGAGGAAAAGTGAACCCACAGTTCTAGATACGAGCTCATTAGTGTGACCGGTAGATTCTCATGTATATCTCCCTGCTCAACCTATCCGAGCGTCGTATTGTCAGGCTAAACGGATCTAACTAGGTCTATGTTTGTCAAGTCCTTGAATTCATTAAGTTCAACTCTCCCTAGTCAAGTCTATTTTAAATCTTTCGTGCCTACCAGCGCATCGAACACATAGCCTAGACAATTCAGATTCAGTCCCTTACATAGATTCAGATTGCCTGTTATCACATGATTATATCACTTCCCAAAACATCTCCTGCAAGCACATTCCATTAACTCCATATTTTTGATTTTCCGATTTTCTAATGTTTTTTGGATTTTTTTTAAATTTTCTAGTTTTTGTTTTGTTTTTTTTATTTCTCCCCCTAAATTTGTGCATAGGAGAGAAACGAAACTAAATGCACAAATTTAAACTATCATAAAACAAAAATTAGTCTTTAAAGCGAATCAGCTTAAGAAAAACTCAGGAATATAGAGAAGAAAATTCACACCGTAAGTCACCGATTGAATTTGCATCTAGAAGGTCTGAGAACAGCACACGTAATCTCAAAACATATCCAAAAATTATTCAAATTGTTAAGCACAAACCCCATGTGATCCCTTCCTTTCTTCCCTTCTTTCCTTTCCCACAAAGGACACATACTCTCAAATAATGTTCTGAGTGTTGTACAGTTAAGAGATGTCCCCAATCATATGCTAGGAGCAGCCGCTACCAACAAATCGAAGTTTGATAATATGCCTCCATAGATGCTCTGACACAGAGCGGGATTAGTTGGTCTTTGGAACCCAGTCCATTTTGAAACAGGGTCAACCTTTGTCATCATTACAGGGTACTCTCTTCCATGACATATCCTGTTTATCACAATAAGAAGACGATGAAATATTAGAGTCATTAGAAGAATTGGGAGTTTTCACCTTTGGTACCCATCTATATTCGGGTTTAACCCATTTCTTGTTCGATCCGATGGGTTCCTCGGCACTGGATTTGGAACTTGAAGCCGGCTGCCGAGACTACTTTGACTTAACTAGTCTTTGTTTCACTGGATCATCTCTTAGATTAGGCTTGTTGGCTGACATTTCCTTCTTGCCCTTGGGATTCGGATGCTTGAACTTGGTAGTTGAATTCTTGGCATTCATGGCATTCCATTCGGCGTTATCTGAACGTGACCTTGAGGGATTTCTTTTGACAAATCTCCCTCTTGGTGCGTTCTGCCAGCCTTGTGCATAGTAGGGAACATATGCGCGATTAGGACAATTTCTGGCAATGTGTCCATGTGTTCCACAGTGAAACCATGTCTTTGTCTTCACTGTGAAGTTGTTTCTTCCTGCACCTGGTGGCGTATCCTTGCCTTGTCTCTTATTGTTCCCACATGCACACTTGCAACAAGCACTCTGTTGCACTGGAATTGGAGGCCTGTATTTCTCAACGGCAGGTTTGTTAGGAGCAACAAAATTCGAAGCAACAAATTCTGAGTTCAAGTAGTCATTGGTTTGTTTAGTAGTGTTCTCCTTGTTCTCATCTTCTTCTACTTTACCTGCACATGAAGTAGAAACATTAGTATATTCAGCATGAATACCTCCTCACACAAATCTAGCTAGTTTGCCATATTGAAGATGTGCCTCCCTGTCAATTTCTTCCTGTGTCATAGGGATGGATGTGTAGTTATGATTGAAAGGTGGAGGAACACTATCGTACCCTAGACCCTTGTTTTTATTATCTTTAAATTTTAATTGGGTTTCAAATAATGACTCGACTATCTGACTTGACACAGTATAATTTTTGAAGCTAACGTCTGTTTTTCCACACTTAATTTTCAAACTGTCAAGTTCTTCAGTTAAAGCAGCAAATTGTCTCTTAATATATTCATAATTTTCACACTTGTTGCTATACTCTTCCCAAAGTTTCCTAAAGTCCTTGTTTTTTGCTTCTAATTCAGCCTTCAGGGGTTTCTGTCCTTTCCTGAGTTGATATCCTTCATATCTCAGGTCCTCAACTTCTCTTTTTAATAAATCAATTTGTTCCTGAAGAAATTTAATTGTATCTTCACTAGATAGTGTACATGAAACTTCACATGATTGAGTACAAGAAACTTCATTGACCGAGATGTTTGTAGAACTCATTATATTTCCACACTTCAAAGCATCAAGCTCTTCAATTACATCAGCAATACTAAGACGATTCAGATCATTTGTCTTCTTGATGATAGCCACGTTCATATCACATGATTTCGGAAGTGAATTCAGTAGCTTTTTGTTTATCTCAAACTTAGACAAGAAGATCCTAGCTATATTCACCTCAGTAGTGAGTGTGGTAAATCGTTGCAACTGAGTTTCGAGGGTTTCTACAGGGATATAATCGAAAATGTTGAAATTCTGTCTTAACATCTCCTGGCGACTCTCTTTCATGTCTTTATTTCTCTCGTTGACCTTAAAAGTCATTAAAAGCACAACTAGCAGCTAAAATAAAACATAAAAGTCAAACCGAAAAGTTAAATTTGAAAATTTTAAAAAAACAAAAAATAAAATCAAAGTTCAAAGACAAGGGTTAAACTTGAAAGAATAAAAAGTCAAAAAATTAAAATATAATTTTTATTATTTTTATTTAATTAAAAAAAAATTATGTATATATTATTATTATTATTATTTTTAAATTTTGGATGAAAAATGAATTTAAAATTAAATGGAATTGAATATTGGGTTAAAAGTGTAAAAAATATGAAATTGGAACCGAAAAAGACACTTTATGAATTAAATTCGGAAGGAGTTAGCATCTAGCAAGCTAGATTAGTTGGTAAGGCGCTGAATTGTTGAGCTGTAGGTCGTGGGTTCGATCCCCGGCACCCTCAAAATCGCGTCCCTTTTTTTCTAATTAAGATGCTTTGCGAGGCTGCTGCTTGCGAGGCCGAGGAGCGAGGCCGTAAACCGAAGACCGCAAACTCGGACCGGCCGTAAACGTCGAGGCCGCAAGCTCGGACCGTGAACCTCGGGCCGTGAACTCCGAAACCCTAGCTGCCGGCCGCAAACTCCGCCACACCCTCGCAAGTTTCGACTAAAAACACCGATTTTTCGATTTTGAAGCTCCAAAACATGCTCAAAAACCTTTTTTTATGAAAAACACGAAGAACAAACCCCCCTTATTTTTCAGAGATCTATCCAAAAACGCAAAAATATTTCGAAAATAAGATCAAATAATGCTCTAAATCTGACAAAATTGACTGATACAACCAAGCTCTGATACCAATTGTAAGTCCCTAATTTTCCTGTGTATCAATTAGATCCGTTTGATGGTGCAGAATCCCAATCAAACGGATCATGTCAGATCAAATAAAAGAGAAAGAGAAGAAGAATAATATGAATCTATGTATTAATTGATTAGAATGAAGATCCGGATACAAAAGATTCACACAGCTGCACACATACACTCCTTTCTCTCTCTCTCTCTGGCCGTAAACTCTCTTTTGTTCATCAATCTCTACTCCTCACCCTAACACACACACACACACACACACACACACACACATATATATATATATATATATATATATATATACAAGGAGAACATGGGCCGTAAATGGGTTTACAGTTCAAGACACAAAAATACATTTTTCTAGAAAAGTAAAGTATAAACTATATTTTTGACCCAACAAAGATGTTGGACATGGCTACAACACTCATGAGTGCTCATAAGTTTTGAGTATTGGATTCAACACACGCTCACTGGTATCACTTCATGGAATTTATCTCGAGTGATCGTGAGACGGTAATATCATATAAGTCTTCAAACCTAGAGATATGACTTGTTACCTATGAGTTGGTTATGCATTGATCGTACAAAAACACATTGGTAACTCGATGTTATAAAATGTGCTTTTGTGTGTGATTCAACATGTAGTAGAACAAGCATATGAGTCGAAGTTTATTTGTTCCTTCTTGGATTAGAAGCGATATTTGGGCCCCTCGATGATTTTGTGTTGACCCTTGTACCGGGCCCGGTCAGAACTAAATTGATGTGTTCAATTAAGTTCTTTGTCAAACAAATCAAAAATTGAGAAACAAACTGCTGGATAATAAGTAAGATATCGTTCCATGTATTTGTCCGGTTGATATCTAGAATAGAGGATTATATGATCACTTATCTTAAATGGCGTGTCATCATCATCTCAGTTCCGAGAGACCTTGATAGTGCTACGATTGTTGATCGGTTCCTGAAGTCATACTTGCAGTTATAGTTATTAGACTTATCCAAGTGGGAGACTGTTGGATAAGGTGTCTAAGTCCATAACTATTTATGGTATGTACTTGACCTGGTTTGGCGTGGTCCATTTGGGTTGCATGGCATCATGCATTTGGATAAACTAAAATGAGAGAAATAACACTTATGGTTTATTAATATATTATAAGTTCTAATATATTAATAATACTATCTAATTAGTGTTGATCAAGAATTAATTTTGAATTAATTAAGTGATTAAAAGAAGACTAATCAAATATATGGGTTGATTGTGTAAATCACTCATACTTGTATAGTGGGCTAATGCTCCATGGATTATCAAGTTGGGCTAAAACCCATAGGATGCTCCATGGATGCTCCATGGTGGTTATATAACCCATGGGTCATGGAAATGAACAGTCATGAACATTAGGGTTTACATGGTGTAACCCTAATTGTAACACACTATATAAGGATCAACATGTTCACCAAAATCGGCCACTTAAGCCAGAGTGAGAGGGCATAGCCGATTTCTAAGTGTGTAACATTTCTCTCAAGTCATTCCAAAAGCATTTGGTTTTGTGTGAGACATTTGAGGTATCACACTTGGGGTGCTAGGCTCTCAAGGTTTTCAAGGAATCCAAACTACTACAAGGTATGTTTTTCTATCTTACTTTTACTGATGGGTTTTAAGCATTCTAACACTTCCTAAGTGTACATGCAACCTTAATAAACCTTGGATCTATGTTCGTCTAAATACATGCAAAATTGGTTTCCAAGGTTCATAATCCTATCTAGCATACATGGGGAACTTTAATCCTAAAAGAGTGGCTAGAATTACATACCTTGTAGTTGATTTTGATTCCTTGAAACCTTGTGAGCCTAGCACCCCAAGTGCGATGCCTCAAATGCTTCACACAACACCAAATGCTTTTGGAATGGCTTTTGAGAGAATATACACACTTGAAAAATTAGCCTAGCCCTCTTATCTGTTTGTGTAGCCGATTTTGGTGGAGAATGAGTTCCTTATATAGTGTGACACATCTAGGGTTACACCATGTAAACCCTAATGTGTCATGACTCTTCATTTCCATGACCCATGGGTTTGTAACTCCCATGGAGCATCCTATGGGTTAACCCAACTTGATAATCCATGGAGCCTCTTAGCCCATTATACAAGTTATGGATTATTTACATAATCAACCCATATATTTAATTAGTTATCGTTTGATCACTTAATTAATTCCAAGTTAATTCTTGATCAATAATAATTAAATAATACTATTAATATATTAGAACTTATAATATATTAATAAACCACAAGTGTTATTTCTCTCAGTTAGTCTATCCAAATGCATGGGGCCATGCAACCCGAATGGACCATGCCGGGTCAGGTCAAGTACATACGAGAAATAGTTATGTACTTAGACACCTTATCCAACAGTCTTCCACTTGGATAAGTCTAATAACTCTAACTGCAAGTATGACTTCAAGAACCGATCAGAAATCGTAGCTCTTTCAAGGTCTCTCGGAATTAAGAAGATGATGATACGCCATTTAAGATAAGTGATCATATAATCCTCTGTTCTAGATATCATCCGGATAGATACATGGAGCAATGTCTTACTTATTGTCCAGCAGTTCGTTTCCCTATTTTCGATTTGGTTGACAAAGAACTTAATTGAACACGTCAACTTAGTTCTGACCGGGCCCGGTACATAAGTCAAAACAAAATCATCGAGGGGACCAGATATCTGCTTCTAATCCAAGAAGGAACAGATAAACTTCGACTCATATGTTTGTTCTACTACTCATCGAATTATACACAAGAGCACATTTTATAACATCGAGTTACCAATGCGTTTTCGTACAATCAATGCATAACCAACTCATTAGTAACAAATCATATCTCTAGGTTTGAAGACTTATATGATAGTACCATCTCACGATCACTCAAGATGAATTCAATGAAGTGATTCCAGTGAGCGTGGGTTGAGTCCAATGCTCAGAACTTATGAGCAATCATGAGTGTTGTAGCCATGTCCAAAAGCTTAGACCTCTGCAACCAATCATGATAGTCTTGATTCATACCTACTTCTAACATCTGACCGACTGTGGAGGTTCGAATAATATGATATACCAAACATAATTATTCTGGAAGTCAAAACATGCAAAAGAAATATAGTAAACGATTGACAAGAGATAGCAACACTTTAATCATAAATAAAACACCTTTTATTTATCATCTAATGTCAATTACATTTTACACATTCAAAATTATGTAACTACTAAATCTAATATCATCCTTCAACCCTATGCTCCAAGCATGCTGAAGATGCTTAACCCGAGTCACTCCCTTCGTGAGGGGATCTGCTGGATTCTCATCCGATGATACCCTCTTTGCCACGAGGAGTCCTTCTTCTATTAGATGTCTGATGAAATGTTATTTTCTATCGATGTGTCTAGATCTCCCATGATCCCTTGGTTCCTTGGCTAAGGCAACCGCACTTTCACTATCACAGAAAATTTACATTGGCTTCTTAATAGCTGGTACAACTCCAAGGTCTCCAATGAAGCTCTTCAGCCATATCTCTTCCTTTTCTACCTCACTAGCTGCTATATACTCTGATTCGCAAGTTGAATCAACCACTGTCTCTTGCTTGGAACTCTTCCAAGAAACTGCTCCTTCGTTTAAGGTAAAGACCCAACCTGACTGAGAGCGGAAATTATCCCTATCAGTCTGAAAGCTAGCATCACTATGCCCTACAACTCTCAAGTCATCACTCCCACCAAGGGTAAGGACCCAGTCCTTAGTCCTTCGTAGGTACTTGAGGATATTCTTTACCGCAGTCCAGTGTGCCTTGCCAGGGTTCCCCTGATACCTGCTAACCATGATCAAAGCAAAGGCTACATCAGGTCGAGTACACGTCATAGCATACATGATCGATCCTACAACCGAAGCATAAGGTATTCGACTCATTTCTGCTATCTCAGCCTCAATACTAGGGCTTTGTGCCTTACTCAATTTGGCTTTTCTCTGGATAGGTAACTCTCCTTTCTTGGAGTCCTGCATGCTGAATCTCTTCAGCACCTTATCCAAGTAGGTACTCTAACTAAGTCCAATTAGTCTTTTACTCCGGTCTCTCAAGATCCTTTTCCCTAGAATATAGGCAGCTTCTCCTAGGTCCTTCATAGAGAAACACTTCCCAAGCCAGGACTTAACTTCCTGCAGAGTTGGGATGTCATTTCGTATGAGTAGTATGTCATCCACATACAATACCAAAAAGCTAACTATACTCCCACTAGTGTTGACATATACACAAGATTGATCTTCACTCCTAGAAAAGCCAAATTCTTTGACTTTCTCATCAAAGCAAAGATTCCATCTGCGAGGTGCTTGCTTTAATCCATAAATGGATTTCTCAACCTTACACACTCTATTAGGGTACTCTGTATTGACAAAACCCTCTGGCTGACTCATGTAAACATCCTCAGCCAACTTTCCATTCAGGAAAGCGGTTTTGACATCCATTTGCCATATTTCATAGTCATGAAATGCAGCTATGGCTAACAGAACCTTAATAGAGTTAATATTGGCCACTGGAGAAAAGGTCTCATCATAATCAACTCCGAGAGTTTGTGAGAAACCCTTTGCAACCAGTTGTGCCTTATAAGTGTGTACATTACCATCCATGCCGGTCTTCTTCTTGAAGATCCACTTGCACCCTACAATCTTACAACCTGGTACATTCTCAACCAAGTTCCAAACTTGATTGTCATACATGGACTGTATCTCGTTGTCCATTGCCTCTTTCCACTTGGCTGACTCAAGGCCTGCCATGGATTCCGCGTAACTATTAGGTTCATCCAGACCTATTAGTGTTTCATCACTAATAAGTGTATCACCTTCCATAGTAATATGGAATCCATAGTAATGCTCAGGTGCATTCCTAACCCTTGTGGAACGCCTCAGAGGTACAGACTTGTCAATTGGCTCAACAGGAGTTTCCTCCTCAAGTTGCGTGCTAGGGTTTGAAGTTCCTTCACCACTTGACTCTTGAATTTCTTCAAGGTCAATTTGCTTCCCACTTTTTCCTTGGCTTATGAACTCTCTCTCTCTCTCTCTCTCTCTCTCTCTCTATCTCTCAAGAAAGCCCTCCTAGCTACAAAGACCACATTTTCACTAGGTTTGTAGATGAGGTAACCAAAGGATTGTTGTGGGTAGCCAATGAAAATACACCTCTCACTTCGAGGTTTGAGCTTATCATGAGTCTCGCATCTCACAAAAGCCTCGCCACCCCAAATATGGATGTGGTCTAGTTTGGGTACTTTACCAGTCCACGTCTCATGAGGTGTTTTGGCAACTTTTTTTGTAGGGACCAGATTAAGGATATTGGCGGAAGTCTCTAAAGAATACCCCAAAATGAGATTGGTAGCGAAGCTCGACTCATCATGGAACGAACCATATCCAACAAGGTTCGATTACGCCTCTCAGCTATACCATTCAATTGCGGTGTCCTAGGAGGTGTCAATTGTGAGACAATCCCACATTCCCTAAGATAGTCGAGGAACTCTAAACTAAGATACTAACCACCTCGATCGGATCGAAGCATCTTAATGTTCCTGCCCAATTAATTCTCGACTTCCTATTTAAACTCTTTAAACCTTTCAAAATTCTCTAACTTATGCTTGATTAAGTAGACATATCCATATCTACTATAATCATCAGTAAAAGTCAAATAATAACGATTAGCATCCCTTGTGGCATGTTCGAAGGGTCCACACATATCCGTGTGTACAAGATCCAGCACACCTTCACCCCTCTCACAAGAACCTATGAAGGGTGACTTTGTCATTTTTCCAAGTAAGCATGATTCGCAACCATCATCTGACTTTAGGTCAAATGACTCCAAGACTCCATCCTTTTGGAGTTGACGTATGCATTTCTTGCTTATATGTCCAAGACGACAATGCCATAATGATGCTTTATCCAAGTTATTATCATTAACATAATCAATACACAATACATTATTTCCTAAGTTATCAACCACAGATACAGTTCCATACACACCATCACAAGGTAATGCTTTAAAAAAAAGAACATTATTAAAGATAGCATTAATCGAACCCACTTCATTATCAAATAAATAGGTGAAACCTTGTTTATACAATGCATGAAAGGAAATAATATTTATTGCCATTTCTGGAAAATAACAACATTTATTCAAATCTAAACTAAACCCACTACTTAGCGATAAAGTATAAACTCCAATCTTGGTGACAGGTAAAGCTTTCCTATTCCCCATGATTAAGTTTATTCTTCAATGCTCCACATTCTCACTTCTTCTTAGTCCCTACAAATCAGAACATATATGAATACTGTAGTAGGTATCAAGGACCCAAGAGTTAGAATGAGGTAAGTTATTAGATAAGATAGTGTAAATACCTGCATGGTTGGGTTTAACTTTCCCATCATTCACATCTTGCTGGTACTTTGGGTAGTTCCGCTTCCAATGTGACTTTTCATGACAATAGAAGGATTCAGCCTCTTTTGGGTCAAAAGAAGGAGTGACGAAACCTTTCTTGGTTCCGCTTGAAGAAGAGCCATCAAGGGTTCTAACCTTTTTACCCTTCGAAGAACTCTTCCTCTTCTTCCCTCTACCTTTCCCGATTGTCAAGGCAGGGGCGGAGTTTGGAGTAGGAGTGTTAACAACCGACTTACCTTTAAGACCTGTTTCTACAGTCTTGAGGAGTCCCTGAAGTTTTCTGAGTGTGACCTCTTCCTTATTCACGTGGTATGTCATGCGGAATTGATCATAGCACAATGGTAAGGAGTGCAAAATGATATCTATTGCAAGCTCCTCGGGGAAGTTCACATTAAGCTTCAGCAAGCGATCCACATACCTTTGCATTTTCTGCATGTGGCTCGTGATAGATTCTCCGTCCTTCATCATGGTTGTTATCATGGAGCAGATGATTTCATACCTCTCTTGTCGTGCACTTTGATGGTATCTTTCCATCAGATCTTGGTACATTTCAAAAGGGTAAAAGTCATCATGGGACTTTTGGAGTTCTGCTGTTATGGTGGCCAACATGATGCATGCCACTTTGGTAGCATCCCTTTCATGTGTCCGAAAGTCAGCGGTCTCCTAGGGAGTTGTAGTGGTCTCATCAATCTCCTTAAGCTCCTTGTTGAGGACATATTCTTTGTCCTCATAGCCGGTAATCATCCTGATGTTTCTGATCCATTCATTGAAGTTGGATCCATCAAAAGTTACCTTCCCACACAAGTTCATAAGGGTAAAGGAGCCATTAGGATTAGAGCCAGAAGCAGCATTGTTTGAAGACATCTGAAAGAAGAGGACAAGATTAGTTTAGATATTAAGAGAGTCCTTAATAAAACACCCAAATGTAGTATTAAGGCTAGGATCCAATCACAATATATTATAACTTAGAAGAGGTATGCCGTAATCCAAGCTATAACCTATTTGAAAGGTAAGTGAACGACGATTCACCAATTTCCACCATGAAAAACGAAATATAAATATTAGGTTTTTAATTGGTTCTTAAAAATTCCTAGATTCTTTTGAGATTCAATGAACTTTTCAAAGGCATGTTTCAATCTCGAGTATGCCCTTCAAGTTTTGTGACTGGGATAACGAGGATCACAAAACGAGGTGTGAAGTAACCATGCAAATCACTTGGTACCCTTAAAGTTTATCACTCAATCGATGTGTCGGTAAACCACAAACGCTCCACTGATACTATGATAAACCTTAAGTCACCATTCACCTACCTTGTTCACATTTTTCCTAAAATAACTAAAATTGGGAATTTAATGAAAGCATTTAGTTACTTTATAATATTCATCATACTTTTAATGAGAATATATAAGTCCCTGTCCTACCCGTTCGGCTAACGACCCTCCACCGATCAAGGAAGCGGCGGGTGAGAGTGACACCCATTAAGTTGCCATTTTAGAGGCAACAACCTTATACCCCCTTATAGACCGGCTTCGTGAATGAGGCGTACTATCGATAAGACAACTTGATCTTATACATACATACATACATACATATATATATATATATATATATATATATATATATATATATATTAACTTATAATATTATAAAGTATAAGGGTTGAATTTTAACTTTTAAATTTCTAAGGGTTGGAACTAAAGTTTTAATCATGACTTTACTTGTTCCAAAACTTGAGGGCAAGTTTTGTAACTTTACAAACCTTTCATATTCATAACTTATGAGTTATTAAAATGAAGACTCTTCATTTTATAACTTATGTGTTCTTTTAATGGCTTTTAACACAATGAGAATTTTGGTTATCCATAACTTGAGGACAAGTTATGGACTCCATTAAAACACATAAAGATCATGAATTAATCATATAAACAATTAACTCCTAGGATCTATCAAGAACTCATATGAACATGAATATTCATATCAACATTTCACGAACATATGAACACATATAATCATGAAAAATTGATATTGGCCATTGTAAATTGATTAGAAAAACCATTACACCAACTAAAACAAGTTTTATAACACAAAAACAATTTATGGTAATGTTTCTAGTCCATTTCCAACAACATAAATCGAATTTCTGCATTCTGCATGACCAACTCGTCGAGTGCACGAACAGACTCGCTGAGTTGGTTGCATTTACACTTGGACTCGTCGAGTGCACGAACAGACTCGTCGGGTCCCCCGAGCTGTCACACCCCAAAACCGATAACGGCGGAATACGTTTCGGGGTGGATGACGTAGTGTACGGTATCATCACAATTGCATAATAGTAAAAACAAGAAACATACAACCATTGCATTTACATAGTGAATTTAATTACAAGTGTGTTTTGTAATGTTTAACAATCACCCAAAAGTAAATCAAAAATAAGAGATGGGTCTTGTGTGCTCCACCTTCTCCAAAAATGTTGCGTCTGTACCTGTCTATCTTTGACCTGAAGATACAAGTTATTTTGAAAACGAATATCAACATAAAGCTGGTGAGTTCATAAGAGTTTAGTGTGAGTTTTTGTATACAAAGCATTAGTGCGAAAAATGTGTCATTTGTATTCTTAAGTAGTAGAAACTTAGAAAATCCCATATTTTTCCAGAAAATACATTGTAAGTGACAATCTGTGAAAAGTATTCATTCTTCATTTCTGTGAAACAGTCTATTTTAAAAGTATACTGGCAAAATCTCCAAATAGTAAATGTGATAGAATAGGTTAAGCCTGTAGTCAGTGATAGAGGTGCAAGCTTCCTTTAGTGATAGATACTTCCTAACTTCGGGATGTAGTTTAGCATTTAGTGTAGTATTTTAGTGTAGTTATAGTGTATTCCTTATATATACTAATAGTGAGGATAATAGAGAATCCCATGACCTTCCCAGTCATACACAGCATAGCGAAGTAGTGGCATCCCTGGGCCTGCACGGCGCGGACTGAAATTAACAGTCGGGATGTAATAGCGTCTGCCCCGTATAGATCTATACATGTAGTGTCGTCTTCCTATCGGAAAACTCCAGGCGTAGTGGGTAACGAATAGAGTATCTAGTAGTGGGTTAATGTATTATTGTTTGTTTAGTGTTTTCTCTTTTGTTATAGTGTGGTAATCTTTTAGTATTGATCATAGTGTATTCTCTTACTAGTGTATTGTCTGGTAATAGTGAGTATTATAGTGTAGAGAGTAGTGACTATAGCGAGTAGTAGTAGTAATAACATTAACTATACCTATTATAGTTAACTTAGAGTGGATGGTTCTTGACATATTAGTGACTTTAGTATTTAGTGAAAGAAGTAATATTCGTATCCCATACTGATATACAAGTTATATAACTAAGAAATCAACGACAGTCGGACAGATAACTACTACCCTAAGTCCACAATCAAACAAGAACAGGAAATAAGGCGAGATATCGGTCCTAAGTCCTCCAAGTCTTACTTATATAATCATGTCAAAATGGTTACATTTTATAAGTAAATAGATTTAATAAAAGTATTTTCCAAAAGATCATTTAAAATCTAGCTTGATGTCCAAAAATAGTTTTACAAATGTGAAAACCTGTTTATAAGGCATAGTGATAAATTACATGTGATTTGAACTAAGGATAGTGAATCACATGTGATTAATCCTTGTAATGCGGAAATCGTTCAGTAAAACTTTCCATAAACATTTATAAGCAACTTGTATCTCCCCCTAAAACATTTAAAACATTTGAAAGGTTCATTAAAGGGGTATGAACTCACTTGAAATCGCGTAATTCGGGTGAATCGGGTAAATCGGGTAAAAGTGTCGGTTGAGCGTTTGGTACCAAATAACCACTTGAGCACCTTTTAGGACCCTAATGTCATATGAAATATGTATTTTACAAGAAATTAATCATCTTATGCTTTTCATTATTGTATTTGGACATTCTAGCATCGTTTTCGGGGTTTTAGGGCCTAGAAGGGGTTCCCGGGAGTGGTTCAAGGCCAAGAATGATTTACGGGAGGGTCCATGAGCTCACTCCCTTGGAGTTTACGGCCCAAAGGTGACTCCTTGGGAGTTTACGGCTGTAAGCCCCCTAGGCTTGGCCGTAAACTCATGTGGTACTCCAAAATGTATGTTTAAGGCCTTATCTCACTTCCTCACTTTAATGGTATGTGTTTTGGACCAAAAGGGAGGGATTAAACTCTTAATTTGTGACATTTTTGGGGAGTTTACGGCCAAGACTTGTTCTTGGGCCGTAAACTCCATTAAATCCTTCAAGATGTATGTTTTAATGGTACAACATGTTCTCATTCACCTTAGAAAAATCCTAGAAGGCCCTATAATGAGTTTTGGGACAATTTGGCATGAAATTTGGGGAGTTTGCGGCCCAAGAATATCCTTGGTCGTAAACTCTTCATTTTTCCTCCAAATGTGAAGTTTAATGGTACAACACTCCTCCAAAGGTCTTAGCTAAATTCCTTACATGCATTTGAGTGGTTTAGGGACTTGTTTGACACAAAAACATGGGTGTTTACGGCCCAAGCTTAGCCTTGGCCATAAACTCCTCTTTTTGGGTTCAAATGATGTTGTTTGATGCATTTAAGCCTTCCTTGTTGTCAAGTCCAAATTACCAAACACCCTAGATGAGTTTTTGGGGCTTTAAACAAAGATTTGTGGGGTGTTTGAGGTGTTTACGGCCTAAGCACAAGCTTGGGCCGTACACTCCTTTTTAAGCATCAATTTCTTGTGTTTTAGTGTCCAAACTCTTCTAGGTATATGCCTTAATTAGTATACTAGCTTAAAGGTAGGAAAAACATGGTCTTTGGCATGATTTTGGGGGTTTACGGCCTAAGGAGCTTCTTAGGCTGTAAACTCCTTTTTGGTCCTTGATTTCTATGATTTTGGCTTCTAAATTCAGTGAAGTATGTCTAGATTAAGATAGAGGATGAGTACTTACGTTTGGAAGTCGGAAATTAGCGGAATTGGGGTCGATTTCGGGTCTAGAGAGAGAAAGTAGTGAGATAGAGTGAATGTGTGGTAAAAGAGTGTTCAAATGTTGTGCACACTCATTTCATATGTCTCGGGTATCGCACCCGATACACGGCTACCCGATGTTTAAAGTTAACTGGGTTAAAACTTTTTACCCGGGTGAAGTGGTTGAAAAAGTAATACAACTCTATTAGGTTAAACAGGGTTAACACATACGAGTTATATTTCTTATGATAATATCAAGACATGCATATAATTAGATATTCAGTTATTGATGATCCCAAATATTACATAAAATAACGTATAGTGACGCATTCCGTTAGTGAAAATGGGATTTGTAACGGGAATAGATTTGGGTTTGTCACATCATCCCCTCGTTAGGGGAATTTCGTCCCGAAATTTAGAATACAAGCAGATACGTTACTACAATACTACTAAGCAAAGAGATGAGGATATTTGAGTTTCATTTGATCCTCGCACTCCCAAGTGAATTCCGGTCCTCGCTTGGCGTTCCACCGAATCTTCACAATTGGGATGCGGCTTTGTTTCGTCGGTTTTACTTCACAATCCAAAACCTCTGCAGGTTCTTCCACGAAGTTGAGGCTCTCATTGATCTCGATCTCGTCAAGGGGGATCACGAGAGTCTCGTCAGACAGACATTTCTTCAAGTTTGAGACGTGGAAGGTAGGATGTATGTTACTTAGCTCGCGGGGTAAGTTTAGTTTGTAAGCTACAGGGCCGATTCTGGCAAGAATCTCAAAAGGCCCTATGTACCTTGGGTTTAACTTTCCACGCTTCCCGAAGCGTATCGTGCCTTTCCAGGGCGAGACCTTCAGAAGGACTCGGTCTCCCACCTGGAATTCCAAGGGTTTCCTTCGTTTGTCGGCGTAGCTTTTCTGTCGATCCCTAGCGGCTTTTAGTCGTTCACGTATCTGTACAATCTTCTCGGTCATCTCTCGAATGATCTCCGGACCAGTGAGGGCGCTGTCAGGAACTCGTCCTTTAGCTAACTGAGTGTCTCCCACCTCGGCCCAGCACAAAGGGGATCTGCACTTCCGGCCGTAGAGGGCTTCGAATGGAGCTGCCTTGATGCTCGTATGATAACTATTGTTGTAGGAAAACTCCACAAGAGGCAAGTGTGTATCCCACGATTTCCCGAAGTCGATCACACAAGCTCGTAGCATGTCTTCTAAGGTTTGGATCGTCCTCTCACTTTGTCCGTCAGTCTGCGGATGGTAGACTGTACTCATGTCCAGCCTCGTTCCTAGTGCCTTTTACAATGATTGCCAAAACCTAGAGGTGAATCTACTATCTCTGTCTGATATAATAGATATACGGACGCCATGCAATCGCACTATTTCTTTTATATAAGTCCTAGTGAGTTTTTCCATCTTGTCCGTCTCCTTGATGGGTAGAAAGTGGGCAGACTTGGTCAACCTGTCAACGATGACCCAAATGGTATCTAATCCACCTGCTGTCTTGGGCAGCTTTGTGATAAAGTCCATTGTGATTTGCTCCCACTTCCATTCTGGTATTTCCGGTTGTTGGAGGAGTCCTGATGGCTTTTGACATTCGACTTTGACCTTCGCGCAAGTAAGGCACTTACAAAGGTAGCGATCTCCGCTTTCATGTTCGGCCACCAGTATAGCTTTTTGAGATCCAGATACATATTATATGAACCCGGGTGGACGGAGTAACGAGTGTTGTGTGCTTCCCTCATAACCAAATCTCTGAAACCTCCATGGCGTGGAGTCCAGATTCGGCCCATAAAGTAATAGGCTCCGTCACCCTTAACCTCCAAATTTTTATCCATTCCGCGCAGGGATTCTCCGGTCACGTTTCCAGGCTTTAAGGCTTCCAGCTGAGCCTCTTTGATCTGTGTGGATAGATGTGAATGTATAGTCATTGTCAACGACTTGGTCCTTCGTCCGGAATATTCCTTTCTGCTCAGGGCATCAGCTACTACGTTGGCTTTCCCCGGATGATATCTAATTTCACAGTCGTAATCGTTAAGTAACTCGACCCATCGACGCTGTCTCATGTTGAGTTCTTTTTGGTTTAGTATATGTTGGAGGCTTTTATGATCAGTGTACACCACGCTCTTCGTCCCATACAAGTAGTGTCTCCAGATTTTTAGTGCGAAGACGACCGCTCCTAACTCGAGGTCGTGAGTAGTGTAGTTCACTTCATGGTTCTTTAGCTGTCTCGAGGCATAGGCGATAACCTTGCCTCGTTGCATCAAGACACAACCGAGCCCCTGATTGGATGCATCACGGTATACGGCGAAATCTTCTGTCCCTTCGGGAAGGGATAATACTGGTGCGGTGCATAGGGCTCGCTTCAGGGTCTGAAATGCCTTCTCCTGTTTCTCTTCCCAGTCGAATGATACACCCTTCTGTGTTAACATGGTGAGAGGTTTCGCAATCCGAGAGAAATTTTGGATGAATCGGCGGTAGTAGCCAGCGAGGCCTAGAAATTAACGAATTTCTGTAAGCGTCTTTGGTGCTGACCAGTTCTCAATAGCTTTAATTTTGGAGGGGTCCACGTGGATTCCGTCTTCACTGACCACGTGCCCTAAGAATTCAACTCTTCGGATCCAAAACTCGCACTTAGAGAACTTCGCATACAACTTCTCGGATCGTAGGGTTTCCAGGACTAATCGTAAATGATTTCCGTGCTCTTCCTCGCTTCGAGAGTAGACGAGTATGTCGTCAATAAAGACGATGACGAATTGATCTAAATATGGACGAAATACCCTATTCATCAAGTCCATGAATACTGCAGGGGCGTTAGTCAGTACAAAGGGCATCACTACGAACTCAAAATGCCCGTAGCGGGTTCGGAAGGCTGTCTTTGGAACATCTTCCTCAAGCACCCGTAACTGATGGTACCCCGATCTAAGATCAATCTTGGAGAAGTAACTTGCTCCTTGGAGTTGGTCGAATAGGTCGTCGATATGAGGGAGAGGATAACGATTTTTGATCGTGAGTTTATTGAGTTCCCTATAATCGATGCACATCCGAAATGACCCATCCTTTTTCTTCACGAACAAGACCGGAGCTCCCCAAGGTGAGAAACTTGGTCTTATAAAGCCCTTGCTGAGCAGTTCGTTGAGTTGACCGGAGAGTTCTTGCATTTCGGCGGGCACTAGACGGTAGGGCGACTTAGCTACGGGGGTAGCTCCTGGGATTAGGTCGATTCTGAATTCAACCTGTCGTTTGGGAGGTAGGCCTGGAAGATCCTTCGTGAAGACATCAGGAAAATCGCATACTACAGGAATGTCTTTTGGATCTTTCGATTTCTGGTTAGTGTCGACAACGTGAGCAAGAAAGGCGCGACATTCCTTGCGCAAGAATTTCTGAGCCTGAATACTAGAGATGATACGAAGGTTTGTACTTGGCTTATCTCCGTATATCAATAGGGTCTCTCGATTCGGAAAGTTCAGGCGAATGGCTTTCTCGGAGCATAGGATATCGGCGTAGTGAAGGCTTAGCCAATCCATACCAACAATGACATCGAAAATTTTGATTGAGACTGGTATAAGATCGATTAAAAAGGGGTGATCATCTAACGTGATAGTACAACCTATATAGATTTCATTAGAGCTTTCTGTCTTCCCATTAGCCATTTCTACAACGAATGTTTCTTTTAGTGGTTGGGAGGTTTGTTTGAGTAAGTGTTTAAAGTTTTGATTTATGAAGCTTCTTTCTGCACCACTATCGAATAAGACACAGGCATAAGAGTTGTTGAGAAGAAACGTACCCGTGACCACCGTGGGATCAGCTACCGCTTCATTGTGACCGATAGCAAGTAACCTTCCAGTTCCCCCAGCATTTGCAACCTTCAGACAATTCTTCTTAAAATGGCCCGCTTCACCACAACCATAACAAGTTGGGGTCACTCCCGTACCAGGAACCTGTGTGATAGGTTTGGGAGGGGCCTTGCAAAATCGGACAATATGGCCCTTTCGTCCGCAGTTGGAACACTGCAATTCACGGCAAGGACCGTTGTGGTGAAAAGGGCACTTGGGACACTTAGGCAAGTTTCCACTGTAAGCCTTTGGCGGGGCTGGAGCAGCTGGTGTGGCTAGGGTGGTGGCAGCATGGACCGCCACAATTTGCTGGTCCTTGGAGGCGGTTTGAGTCTTCTTGCCTTTCTTCTTATCCCATCGTTTCCTTTTTCTGTCAAATGATCCGGATGGTGCAGTGGTTGTTGTGGTTGTTGTTGCTGGAGTGGAGGAGATTTCGTGGTTGATCAGACTCTGAGCCAATTCCTTGGCGCTGTCGAAAGTGGTAGGGCGTGAAGCCAGAACATTTCCTCGATACGGGGGCACTAAACCCCAGATGTACCGTTCAATTTTCTTGTTTTCGGACGGGATCATATTAGGACACATAGCCGCCAAGTCGCAAAACTTGGCAGTGTAAGCTGCTATGTCAGTCCCCTTCATTTTGAGGTTCCAGAGTTTTTCCTCAAGCTTCTGAACTTCGCCCCTAGGGCAATACTCTCCTCTCATGAGATCCTTTAGAGTGTCCCAGCCCATGGCATTGGCTGTGACCAAGGAGAGTGCACTGACATGGCCGTTCCACCATGACAAGGCCCTGTTAGTGAGGGTAGCAGTAGAGAACTTGATTTTGCTCTCTTCGGGACAAGAGCACATCTCGAATACAGCTTCGGTTCTTTCGAACCATTGGGACAATGCCAGAATTCCTCCGGTACCATCAAAGAAAGCAGGTTTACAATTCATGAAGTCCTTATAAGTGCATCCCTGCACCCTCTGACGGACTTCACCGAACCTGGAGTTACCTCCGCTCGCATCTCCCGAGTTCATTTGGGCCATGGCTGCTGTCACAGCCGCAGTCACAGCCGTTTGGAACAACACCGGATCGAACTGAGGAGGAGGAGGGGTTTGAGTTGCGGGTCTTCCTCTGCTGGGACGCTTTCGTGGAGGCATCCTTCACTGGAAGATCATAGAAATGATAGTAATAGTAAGAGCCTATTGCGAATATGAATAGAGTGTTTCGTGGATTAAATCAACATAATCCAAGATCAGGATGACAGTTATAGCAATAGAGAAATCATCTGCCAATATACTGGTATTAATGATGCAACACAAGTTCATGAAAATTGACCTAGCAGTAGGTCTTACATCATACCATAGAGAAAATGTTGGCAGTTTAGAGGTTGAACTAGAGTACTTTTAAACTAGGAATGTTTACAGACAAGAGACCTACGGAACATAGAGATAAAAGGCTAGTCCTTTAAACATAAGAGTGAGGTAACTAGATGTCTTCTACTGGCGACGGTTGCTTGTTGGGCGAATCCTCAGATCCGCTAGTTGACGCATAACTTCTTGAAGGTGTCGATCATGAGTCCTTTGGTGTGCTCGGAGTTCCCTAACTTCAGCTCGGGATGCAGCCAGTTGATGCTGCAGAGCCTCGTTGGTCGTCCTTGTCCTGTCCACGGCTTCTTCGAGTTAGCGGATGCGAACAGTGTTGAGGTTTGAGTTGGCATCCACTTCTACAACTCGACCAATAGCAGCTTGACTTTGCTCAACATTCCTGGCAATCCTTCGGATCATGATGGGCAGAACCCGATCCGCCGATCCTCCTTCGCTTATGTTGTAGAAGCTGCGGTCTCCATTGTAAGGCAAGGGCTGACTCTGCTCCTCGCTCCATCGATGCAAGGAATTGCCCACATAGGAGTGGGGCCCTGAAATGCCGGTCGGGGGTTAGAGTTCGGGGCTTCAGGAGGTTGGTTGTTGACTTCTGGCTCGGAGCTCGAGCTATCCGAGAAGCCTTCAGCATGATGATCATCCAAAGGAATAGGGTGATCGTCGTCTGACTCCTCTTCGAGCCATCCTCCATTGCCCTGGTTCGGAAAGTATGGATCGCCGGGTAGGTGGAAACCAGCCATGCTATCTACGCGAGAAAGGGGGAAAAGAGGATTAATAGACGTACTATTCTAAGATACTTATAGGATGAATCATTACTAGTTGACCCAATACTTGCATAGTGCATACCGATTACATGTAACCGAAGCAAGATAGTCCTTCGAATAAACCACCCTAACTTCAGACCCCCAATCAAACAAGAACAGGGAATGAAGCAAAGGCTGTAGATTCTGAGTCTATAGCGCCCTAATCACATGTAATCGTGGTGTATCCACTTAGCAACTATTGTCCTACTAGTAACGACCCTTTTTGTTAACACATACATATAATCTAGAGATACAGAATACTCCAATAGTATTCTTATGGTAGCGTCATTGTGGTATTGTTGGTAAGTTTTAGACTTGTTGCAACATCACAACCAAACTTAGGCACATGCTAGTCACTCTCAGGAAAACGTAGTTGATCAGGCTACACCACCCTGAATGTGACTATATGTCTCTAAGCCCAATTATGCTGCCCAACAATCTTAATACTTTCGTTTTGTTCTAGGACAATACTGGCTCCTGTGTTTTATAGTGATGTGTGTATATATATATACTTAGTTAGTTCTTTTAGATACTTAACAGTATATATTCTTGGTCAGAGTATTTTAGTCCCGAAGTGTTTATAGTTCGTTTATCTGTTATAGGTTGATATACTTGATTCACTATAAACAACGCTCTGATACCAATCTGTCACACCCCAAAACCGATAACGGCGGAATACGTTTCGGGGTGGATGACGTAGTGTACGGTATCATCACAATTGCATAATAGTAAAAACAAGAAACATACAACCATTGCATTTACATAGTGAATTTAATTACAAGTGTGTTTTGTAATGTTTAACAATCACCCAAAAGTAAATCAAAAATAAGAGATGGGTCTTGTGTGCTCCACCTTCTCCAAAAATGCTACGTCTGTACCTGTCTATCTTTGACCTGAAGATACAAGTTATTTTGAAAACGAATATCAACATAAAGCTGGTGAGTTCATAAGAGTTTAGTGTGAGTTTTTGTATACAAAGCATTAGTGCAAAAAATGTGTCATTTGTATTCTTAAGTAGTAGAAACTTAGAAAATCCCATATTTTTCCAGAAAATACATTGTAAGTGACAATCTGTGAAAAGTACTCATTCTTCATTTCTGTGAAACAGTCTATTTTAAAAGTATACTGGCAAAATCTCCAAATAGTAAATGTGATAGAATAGGTTAAGCCTGTAGTCAGTGATAGAGGTGCAAGCTTCCTTTAGTGATAGATACTTACTAACTTCGGGATGTAGTTTAGCATTTAGTGTAGTATTTTAGTGTAGTTATAGTGTATTCCTTATATATACTAATAGTGAGGATAATAGAGAATCCCATGACCTTCCCAGTCATACACAGCATAGTGAAGTAGTGGCATCCCTGGGCCTGCACGGCGTGGACTGAAATTAACAGTCGGGATGTAATAGCGTCTGCCCCGTATAGATCTATACATGTAGTGTCGTCTTCCTATCGGAAAACTCCAGGCGTAGTGGGTAACGAATAGAGTATCTAGTAGTGGGTTAATGTATTATTGTTTGTTCAGTGTTTTCTCTTTTGTTATAGTGTGGTAATCTTTTAGTATTGATCATAGTGTATTCTCTTACTAGTGTATTGTCTGGTAATAGTGAGTATTATAGTGTAGAGAGTAGTGACTATAGCGAGTAGTAGTAGTAATAACATTAACTATACCTATTATAGTTAACTTAGAGTGGATGGTTCTTGACATATTAGTGACTTTAGTATTTAGTGAAAGAAGTAATATTCGTATCCCATACTGATATACAAGTTATATAACTAAGAAATCAACGACAGTCGGACAGATAACTACTACCCTAAGTCCACAATCAAACAAGAACAGGAAATAAGGCGAGATATCGGTCCTAAGTCCTCCAAGTCTTACTTATATAATCATGTCAAAATGGTTACATTTTATAAGTAAATAGATTTAATAAAAGTATTTTCCAAAAGAACATTTAAAATCTAGCTTGATGTCCAAAAATAGTTTTAAAAATGTGAAAACCTGTTCATAAGGCATAATGATAAATCACATGTGATTTGAACTAAGGATAGTGAATCACATGTGATTAATCCTTGTAATGCGGAAATCGTTCAGTAAAACTTTCCATAAACATTTATAAGCAACTTGTATCTCCCCCCTAAAACATTTAAAACATTTGAAAGGTTCATTAAAGGGGTATGAACTCACCTGAAATCGCGTAATTCGGGTGAATCGGGTAAATCGGGTAAAAGTGTCGGTTGAGCGTTTGGTACCAAATAACCACTTGAGCACCTTTTAGGACCCTAATGTCATATGAAATATGTATTTTACAAGAAATTAATCATCTTATGCTTTTCATTATAGTATTTGGACATTCTAGCATCGTTTTCGGGGTTTTAGGGCCTAGAAGGGGTTCGCGGGAGTGGTACAAGGCCAAGAATGATTTACGGAAGGGTCCATGAGCTCACTCCCTTGGAGTTTACGGCCCAAAGGCCACTCCTTGGGAGTTTACGGCCGTAAGCCCCCTAGGCTTGGCCGTAAACTCATGTGGTACTCCAAAATGTATGTTTAAGGCCTTATCTCACTTCCTCACTTTAATGGTATGTGTTTTGGACCAAAAGGGAGGGATTAAACTCTTAATTTGTGACATTTTTGGGGAGTTTACGGCCAAGACTTGTTCTTGGGCCGTAAACTCCATTAAATCCTTCAAGATGTATGTTTTAATGGTACAACATGTTCTCATTCACCTTAGAAAAATCCTAGAAGGCCCTATAATGAGTTTTGGGACAATTTGGCATGAAATTTGGGGAGTTTATGGCCCAAGAATATCCTTGTCCGTAAACTCTTCATTTTTCCTCCAAATGTGAATTTTAATGGTACAACACTCCTCCAAAGGTCTTAGCTAAATTCCTTACATGCATTTGAGTGGTTTAGGGACTTGTTTGACACAAAAACATGGGTGTTTACGGCCCAAGCTTAGCCTTGGCCGTAAACTCCTCTTTTTGGGTTCAAATGATGTTGTTTGATGCATTTAAGCCTTCCTTGTTGTCAAGTCCAAATTACCAAACACCCTAGATGAGTTTTTGGGGCTTTAAAGAAAGATTTGTGGGGTGTTTGAGGTGTTTACGGCCTAAGCACAAGCTTGGGCCGTAAACTCCTTTTTAAGCATCAATTTCTTGTGTTTTAGTGTCCAAACTCTTCTAGGTATATGCCTTAATTAGTATATTAGCTTAAAGGAAGGAAAAACATGGTCTTTGGCATGATTTTGGGGGTTTACGGCCTCAGGAGCTTCTTAGGCCGTAAACTCCTTTTTGGTCCTTGATTTCTATGATTTTGGCTTCTAAATTCAGTGAAGTATGTCTAGATTAAGATAGAGGATGAGTACTTACGTTTGGAAGTCGGAAATTAGCGGAATTGGGGTCGATTTCGGGTCTAGAGAGAGAAAGTAGTGAGAGAGAGTGAATGTGTGGTAAAAGAGTGTTCAAATGTTGTGCACACTCATTTCATATGTCTCGGGTATCGCACCCGATACACGGCTACCCGATGTTTAAAGTTAACTGGGTTAAAACTTTTTACCCGGGTGAAGTGGTTGAAAAAGTAATACAACTCTATTAGGTTAAATGGGGTTAACACATACGAGTTATATTTCTTATGATAATATCAAGACATGCATATAATTAGATATTCAATTATTGACGATCCCAAATATTACATAAAATAACGTATAGTGACGCATTCCGTTAGTGAAAATGGGATTTGTAACGGGAATAGATTTGGGGTTGTCACACGAGCAGACAACAAAAAAACAAATTTTCAACACTATTTTGCATCAAGTATTAACAAACAAGCCTAGACTCTGATACCACTGATTGGTTTTGAGCATTCTAACCCTTCCTAAGTGTACATGCAACCCTAATAAACCTTGGATCTATGTTTGTCTAAATTCATGCAAAAATGGTTTGCAAGGTTCATAATCCTGTCTAGCATACATGGGGAACTTTAATCCTAAAAGAATGGCTAGAATTACATACC
This sequence comes from Lactuca sativa, assembly GCF_002870075.4. Lineage (NCBI taxonomy): Eukaryota > Viridiplantae > Streptophyta > Magnoliopsida > Asterales > Asteraceae > Lactuca > Lactuca sativa. Next base: position 217,371,390 of record NC_056631.2, on the reverse strand, counting down.
TTGTAGTTGATTTTAATTCCTTGAAACCCTGTGAGCCTAGCACCCCAAGTGTGATGCCTCAAATGATTCACACAATACCAAATGCTTTTGGAATGACTTTTGAGAGAATATACACACTTGAAAAATTGGCCTAGCCCTCTTATCTCTTTGTGTAGCCAATTTTGGTGGAGAATGAGTTCCTTATATAGTGTGACAAATCTAGGGTTACACCATGTAAACCCTAATGTGTCATGACTCTTCATTGCCATGACCCATGGGTTTGTAACTTCCACGGAGCATCCTATGGGTTTAACCCAACTTGATAAGCCATGGAGCCTCTTAGCCCACTATACAAGTTATGGATGATTTACATAATCAACCCATATATTTAACTAGTTATCTTTTGATTACTTAATTAATTCCAAATTAATTCTTGATCAATACTAATTAAATAATACTTTTAATATATTAGAACTTATAATATATTAATAAACCACAAGTGTTATTTCTCTCATTTAGTCTATCCAAATGCATGGTGCCATGCAACCCAAATGGACCATGCCGGGTCGGTTCAAGTACAAACCAGAAATAGTTATGGACTTAGACACCTTACCCAACATTTACATTAAAAGTTCCCCATGTATGCTAGATAGGATTATGAACCTTGGAAATCAATTTTGCATGTCTCTTAGACAAACATAGATCCAAGGTTTCTAGGGTTGCATGTATACCTTAGGAGTGTTAGATTGCTCAAAACCCAACAATTACATCACATTAGAGCATGAAGGAAAGAAACTTCCATTCAGTAATTTGACTCTAAAAGACATGAGTCTAAGTGTTACGTCATACGATGAGATGTCATTAGAACATGACCCATCGGTCTATTATGGTAATCGAATGAAAGAACTTATCTGAAGTATGTTAAGAAGAAGAAGGAGTCTCCAATTAGGATTGATTTTGTAACTCGAAAGTTACGATCGAAAGTCCAACATAGGATAAAGAGTGTGTGCAAGATTGAGCACCACCTACAGTCAAGAAGTCCAAGAGTTAGATACTCATTCGAAGGAATATAAGAAGTTACGGTTATTACCTACGATGAAGAGAAAACATATGGAGTAATTATACAACCCATGTTCCGTTGATGATTCAGGGACGTAATCATACTAAGGGGAGATAATTGTAACATCTGTAGATTCGGGCTAGTCAATAATAATCGTTAAAAATGATTTTTTTTATTATCTAGGATAAATAACTTAACCAAGGTAATAGTTATTGTCAACAATTGTAACATATTTGACGTAATAAAGAAAAATTATGTGAATATTATGTGTGTCATGATTATTATAATATAAATTGGAAAAATCAGTCGAATCGTTTGTAAATCGTTATATATATATGTATATATATATATATATATATATATATATGTATATATATATATATATATATATATATATATATATATATATATGTATATATATATATATATATATATATATATATAGATATAGAAAGTACACATCTTGCCGATCCTGAAAATATAAATTTCGTAAAAATTCGACTCCATACGAATTAGATATGATTTTTATAAAATATAAAAGTCAGCCGCACACAATGAATGTATAACATAAAAAGCTACGAAGAGAATGGTTGACTTTTAGCTAATGCCACCAAAACGAAAATCGTAGTACTCCTTAAAAAAGGAATTTTGAGATAAAAAATGCAAAAAACGGAGTTAGTATGAGAGAGTTATGATTTTAGCAAAATCATTTAGTTTTATAAAAATATGGACGAAAAGAAAGTGAAAATTAGTCGACGGAGTCTAAACGAAAGTTGTAGATCTCGTTGATAGCTACACGTGGATATAAAGAATGACAAAAACAGAGTTCGTATGAATGAGTTCTAAATTATAATAGCATATTTACGTATTAAAATTAAGTATAAAACATATATACGTATACATATATATACATTTATGTATACGATTAAAAAGATATCGACGATACGGTCATTATAAGACTAGTGTTGAGTACTTTTGGCATTAGTTTAGTACAAATATCGTTAAATCTATTTAAAATAGTATTACAAAGGGGTGTTTAGTCATTTAAATAACTATAAAGTCACTAAGTGACTATGGAGGGTAGTTTTAGAAAATTCAATTACTATAAATAAGAGCCTCTAGGATCTCATAATCCTTTCACCATTCTCTTGATTTAAGAGTCTTTCTCTTTAAATCCCCCAAGCATTTCGGTCCCTCGTGATTCGACTTCTCTTTCTGTAGTTTTAGTTTAGTAAGGTTAACGCTGAAGTGCTGCAATAATCTTTTTTAGAAAGATTCAGTGATGAAGTTCTGCCCCTGCAGAGCCCGACTCCTAGTCAAACCACCTTGTAAGAAAGATATATGTTTACCCTACTTTAAGTATAGCTTATATTTAAAATTAGTATTTTTATTATGAACTTATAATAAATATTTGGCTAGTATTATGACTTATATAAGTGGCATTATAATATGTTTTTAACTACTCGTGGTACGGGGAATTTAGTTTAAAGGGCTGCATAGATTTGATGGATTTTAGAACGACTTAAATGTTTAAATGGTCCTACCCTCCGATGTTTCATGTCTGGTCCCTGTCTGTACATAGTGGTTGGAAAATATTGTTTAACGCTTATATAATAATAATAATACTAAGACTAATAATTAGCCACGGTACATATTAGACTAAAATCTAGTGTTAATGATCCTAGGTTTTGTTGGATAAGGTGTCTAAGTCCATAACTTATTTGGTATATACTTGACCCGACCCGGCATGGTCCATTTGGGTTGCACTTCACCCGAACTATTTATGGATAATTTTATGAGAGTTATACACATATGTTTATTAATATATTATAAGTTATAATATATTAATATGAAGTTATGTTATTTAATTAGTCTTAGTCTTAAATTAATTATGAATTAATTTAGAAATTAAAAGGAAGACTAATTAGATTATGGACTATTGATTTTATATGGTGTGGGCTAACACTCATTTGTTAATGGGATAGGCTTGGATGGAAGTCCATGGATGATCCATGGAGCTTTTAACCTATGGATCCTTGGAAAAGGAAAGGTCATGGGTTATTAGGGTTTCACCCTAACCAGGCACACTATAAAAACATGCTTATGTTGCATGAAATAGCCACTAGTGTGTGTGTGCTTGTGTGTGGCCGAAAATATAAGTGTGTGTACACTCTCTCAAAGTTTTCCAAGTGTTTGTGGTGAT